>NC_092877.1:234900992-235533492 GCF_028372415.1 Notamacropus eugenii | reverse complement strand
GAATTGATTATTCTTTAAATGCTTGGTATAATCGAACTGTGTAAATCCAAGCAGTATTTTTTTTTCATTTTGAAATTTCATTTTGACTCATTCAAATATTTTTATAGATAGTTATTTAAGTAATTTTCTGTCCTGTTAATCCGGATAGTTTTTAAAATTGTTCATACATTTCCTTTACTTTGTCAGTTATGTTGGTATATAGTTGGGCAAAATAGCTCCTAATCATGAATTTTGTTTATTCGTTACTTGTGAATTTACCTTTTTATTTTCTGATAATGGTAATTTTTTAATCAAGTTAACCAGTAGTTTATTTTAAATGATTTTTAATAACTCTTAATTTTATTTATTATTTCAATCAGTGTTTTTTGTTTTCAATTTTGTTAACTTCACCTTTGATTTACACTGAGGTTTTAAATCATTGAAATCACCAAGTTTAAAATCTATATTTATCAAGAAAGATTAGAGACAGGGACGGAACCTGTTATTTCGTTCGTATAGGGGAAATCCCATAAAAGGAAATGCCTCCTACCAAGCGTATTCCCTGCAATGTATAGTCTTGGTAAGAGTTGCCTAGAACACTGAGATGTTAGCTGACATAGTCACACAGCCAAAATATGTCTTAAGCAGTACTTGGGCTTTAATTAAAACTCTTTATCAAGCTACCTCTCTAATAAATAGGCTGAAGTTAGATTCTGCAGTGAGTATATGCATATGAGAAGCTAACTTCTAATTAGGTCTCTTTTAACTCAGTAATAAATTTCCTCAAATAGGAATTTAAGATACCTGCTTCACTCATCTATTCAAAAAAGATTCCAGATTTAATTATGTGTGTCTTCTCCCTCTCTTGCTTAAACAGAATATTCAGAATTAAACATTAAAGGAAGAACTTCAGAACTGTACAAATAAGAATAGGGTCATTACAGGGCTGAAGGTAACCTTGAAAATCCTCTGTGACTATTTTTCCCTGTGAAGACAGGATATAAGATCTTTGAAGTCAGAGATTATTTCATGATGTGTTTATTTGTTTGTCCTTATATTCCCCAGTACCTTACATAGTGTCCTGCACATGGCTTGTATTTACTAATGATTTGTTGAAATGTAAATGGCAAAAACAATTTCAAAACATGCTAAACTGAATGCAGTGAAATTGCAATGACCAAGGTTGGGCCCCAAAAGAAGACAAATAAGTAAGCATCTCCCCCAGCATTTTTTTTTTTGCCAAGTTGGGGATAGTGGGTGGAAAATACTACACACAATGTCAGACTTCTTTGTGTTGTTTAGTTTTTCTGACTTTTTTTATTCTTTGTAATCATTTTTCTTATAAGGGAAGGATTTATATGTTGGGAGTGAGAGTAGGCATAAGGATATTGGTAATGTAGATGTTGTCAAAACAAAATATAACAATAAAAGTTTGTACACATATATGTTATTTGAATTATCTGGTTTTTCACCTTTATTGTAGGAAATTTCCTGCATTTCCTTTTTGATATTTGTTGATCTTTCCATTAAGTAAAATATTTTATTGGATCTAAATCTTTTTCACTAAGTGCTTACTATGAACTAATGCTAAGCAAGGGATATAGAAAGATAAAACCAAAAGAGTCCCTGTACTCAAGGAGCTTACAGTTATTATACTGTAACTTGTAATCATTATTATTACTTATTTCTTATTCTTGTGTGTGTGTGTCTGTGTGTGTGTGTGTGTGTGTGTGTGTGTGGGTGGCATCCAGATAGCAATAATTTTGGGTGTCATTATACTATTATCCTTTTATGTTTCATTAACTATGAACAAGTGCCTAAAAAAAACACTATTCATTTTTGTAATTGAGTGAATACCCTACGTTGCATTTTTGTCATCAGCTAGTCAACAAGTAGTCACTATCTCATATAAAAATTTTCTAACACATACTTTAAAATTGACAATGTTTGCTCAGTCATTTTGTTATTGATATTAAATAACCATAGTTCCTTTTCCACTCAATAGAACAAGTTTTATTTTCCAAATCCTTATTTCTCACTGTGATTGGCCATTATTTTCATATCCCTCAAAAAATGCAAAGCCATAAAACTAAGGTTTGATTAAAGCTAAGGTTGAACCACTATAACATAATGGGAACTTTGGACCCAATGACTCTGTTGATTCCACTTTTTGTACTTCTCCAATGAAGGCACAGAATTTAACTCATTGGTGGGCTCCAGTTTTGCACATCTTTTCTTTAGATTTAATTCTTAGAATTATAGAATTAGAGCAAGAGTGATCTTTGAGGTCTTCTATTTAAAATCCTTCCTTTTTACAAATAAGGAAACTGAGGTTGAATGAGGGCATAAGATTTAATGAGGGTATAAGATTTAATGAGAGTATATTGCTTGCAAAGGGTCATATAGCTAGGAAGCATCCTAGGTAGCATCTGAATCCAGATTTTCTTAATTCTAATCCAGGACCAAGCTCAACATCTTGGCACTTCTTAAAGGCTCAGTTTGACTGAGAATGAGAACATAGACTTTTCCTTTTATCCCTTGCTTTATGAAATTAGTAAACAGCCTTTATTCAGGCATTTTAAAGAGTGATGCATCTACTGGAAGATATGCAGTTAATAAGTGAAAAGGAAAGGACTTACATTTATGTCGGGTGTTGTTGTTCATGTTGTCGTAGTTTGGTCAGTAATTAGACTCCATTGATAATCTGGGGGACTTTAATCTTGCAGGTCAGTGAATAAATATCAGGAGATCTGTGAAATTTAATGGGAAATTTTTATTTCAATATTTCTTTCCATTGTAATCCTCTGCATTTTATTTTATGCTTTTAAAAATATCAATACCCCCTTCTGAGAAGGGCTCCATGGACTTTACCCAGGAGTATATATCAAGTACATCACACACACACACACACACACACACACACACACGCATATACACACATAAAAAAAAAAGTAAAGAACCCTTGATTTACACTTACTATGAATTAGTCCTTATATATGCCTTCATTTCTTCTTATTTTTCTAATTAATCCTTTACTTCTACTAGATTTTGTCCTCGGCATCACTCATATTAATTCTGCTTCACCTGGGTCATTCATCAATTTCTAGTCAATGGATTTGGAATGGCAAGGTCAGAGGAGTCTTAATCCTTCTAGAATATAGTTCTGGACTCTTAGACCTGGGTGCGTGAACCTCTATATTGGAAAGACACACTCTTCTCATTTCCCTCTCCTTTTGTTGGAGGAAGCATCCTTCTCCATTCCCAGGAAGTTAAATGAAGATAGATTTTTGCCATTGTCCCCTTGCCTTTCTAGATGACAAAGATACTTTCCTTTCTTGTAGAATTCTCCCTTGGAAATTAAGGAACCTTGTGGTTGACTCCCTCACTCTTTTTGGAGATATTTAGTCACCAGCCTACTGGTTTAAAATGATTTGGCTAGATTTGTATGATGACTAGTCCTGCTCTTTTCATGTATACATACATATATACACAAATATGTGTATATAGAGATATATACATGTATATCTACACACATATTTATACATACAGACATATATGTATATATATATATATACATATATATATTCACACACACAGATTTGTTTTTTTTAAATCATTTTTAAATTCCTCTTCTTTAAATGGTTCAGGTCAGAATGTTCCCCCATTATCTGAACCTGTTTCTTTCCTATTGCTCTCAGACATATATATATATCTATATATACATGCAGCCATCTATCCAGCAAACCTTTATTATACATTATTCAATACACTAAGCTTGATGGAGAAACAAAAGTTAGGAGAAAACCCCCATGTCTTATGGAACTTACAGTTTTAACTTCTCTTTCAGACTCAATACAGCTTCCTAATCCAAATCCAGATTGTTGGTGAGGGCCCCTTTTCCCTCTCAATGATGACATGATCATAAAAATGTTTTTGGATGGTAAGTATAGGTATTCTCTTTCTCCTTCTATTAGCTGTACTCATATTTAGCCTCCAGTGGGTAAGTCTAAAGTAGTGCTTTCCATACCCTGGGTTTTACAGGGAATGGATGGAAAGGTGGAAAAAAATACATGACGTTATATATCTATACAAACAAGTTCCCACTCCTCAGGGATCAGGGCAAAGTTATGGAACCATTAACTATATTTAGACATATGAAACTAATAGAGATGATATTCTTATCCCAGGCAGATAGCTTTTCTCCATCCAACTATTTGCCCTCTGACCTTCTCTAAAATTAGGGTCATAGGCTTATTTCAAAAATGAAAAAGATGAAATGATATAACTAGTTGAACCTGTCAGTTGCAAGGCTCATGATAACAGTATGCACTTCATCTCCTTATGAATTCTACCAAGTTATTCTCAATGTACAAAAGCCTTGGCAATAAATTTCAGTTTCTCGTACTGTTCAGGTCAATAACAGTAGTCCAGGAAGCTGGCCTTCCTCTAATATAGCTCATTTTTTGTGCAGTTTAATTACATATTCTGTTGTACCAGATGAAATAGAAAACCCTCTTTAGAGTTCTGACACTGTGAGGTCCAAACATTATATACTTCCTAAGGAAGCCTTTTTCTTCTTTTTGACTCCAATTAATAATTCACATGTTTGTAAAGCCAAAAGGTGTCCACCTCTTTACAAGCTGTTGTCTCTGTGGGCTTGAAAACAGAATCTGACTTGATTTTAGCTTGAACTGAGGCTGGGTTGCTTTGAGTTTTGCCCACTCTTTATGCTATATATTTTGTGTCACCTACTAGTTTTGAAATAGCTACAGTTATGTTGATTTCTATGATATGCTAAAGTATCTGGATTTTGAATGTTCAGCAAATGAGAGCAGTGACACCACAAAAAGAGGTCTTATTACTCATTAACAACTGCTATAAAATTAAGTGTGCAGCAGCCATTAGTGAGCTACCTCTACTTTACACCTGGAGCTTCTCAATAAACAGCTTGTACTTTCTTTCACATTTGATTATCTGATTCAAAGTACCCCCTGATGAAAACAATCACCTTGGAAAACAGGTTGTTTTTTTTTTCTTTCTTTTTTGCCAAGTTTCTTATTGTGAGAAAGTCCTTTCTTGTGCTTCTCAGCCCAGAAGGGTTGACACAGCAATTTCCCTACAAAATGAAATATTGCTAGCAACTATAATCAAAGCACACTGTGTTTTCCCCCTCTCCTATTACCGAAATTGTTATTCAGAAAGAAGGCAGAATTTCAACTTTCACACATGTCTATTCTGCTCTTAGTGTATTAAACCAATTGTTTTTTTTCTTAAACATAAACTTCACGCCTTCTATGACGCTATTGCAAAAGATGCAAAGTTCATTTTACTATCTAATGAGCTAATGTAAACAGATACAAATAAGAATCCTACCCCTGCTGTTGATCCATACTTAAATGATCTAAGAAATACTGTGTATTTATTTTCATGTAGCCTATTAAACTACTCTTTAAGAACAAATTCATTATTCACTTTATTCTGTGTATCTAACCTAGCCTACTTAGCTAATGAAGGGCAGATATTTTATCTGACTAATAGAGGCCATCTCAGAATAAGGTCATAAACGATTTAGAAGTTTGGTATTTAACATAATGTAGATTATTTACCAGGAAGAGAGGACAGATGTGGCATTAAATTTAATTCTGTCTAGCTTACAGAATAAGTATCAGGAGGTGATACTAATTATTCCCATCATTATTTATTTGCCTTTAAAAGGCAATTATATAGTATCTTGTGTCCTTAAATTGGAGTATAGAAAATATATCTAATATATCTATATATAAAATACAGAGTATTATGTATTAGTTCTATGTAGTATAATGTATGTATAATACATAATATTATAATCATAATTACATTTAAAAGGTGTAGTCAGTAATATTTTTAAAGTGTATGAATGATAGCTACATGGAAGTAGTTCTTTTAGTCAATAAAATGAAATAAAACTCTTTCCACATCAGAAACAGAAGTCAAGCATTTTCTCTGTTGAAAATGATGGAAAAACAAGAATTTCAAACACAAAGTATATCTGCATACAGTTGGCTCTCAGTAAGCATTTAAAATGATGAAGAGGTACACATTTGTTTCTCTCTCTTCTTCTGCCTCCTTTTTTCTCTTCCTCAGCAATTTTTTTCTTTCCCTGCCTTTCTTTGCAGATCTGTCTACCTGTATCTGTTTGTCCTTGCTTCCTTGTCTATATTTTCATTTCATTTTTTATCCCCTTTAACTTTTCTCCTTTTATCCTACTCTTCTAGAACTCTTACTCATTCATAATACTAAATGGAAGAATGATTATATTTTGTATCTATCCCTATCAAAAATGTTCTTCTCATTCTTAAGCTTAATAAGTTGATCAGAAAGACCATTTTGCATTTAACTTTTTATAAAATTTGTGGGTTTGTTTTTGCTTTCATGGGTTTAAGATTTTTTCTCCTAAATATGTTGGAAAATGAACCTACATTTGAAAAAAATTTTAAAGTTCCAACCCACTGGTTTACCAAAAGACAAATGACAACCTTAAATTCATACTTAGTTTTTCCCCCTTTGTTTTACTTTCTTTTTAATTTTTTATTGCAAACAACATTGATTAACACAAAAATTTCTATATATAGAAATGAACATGAAAAACTATAAGCTGTCATGTATAATTATCTCCAAAGTGTATGTACATAAATACATATATATATCTGTATGTGTCATAGATAGATAGATAGATAGATAGATAGATAGATAGATAGATAGATAGATAGATAGAGTTCAGTATGGTAATAACAATACTTACTTTGTTTGGGTCCCTTTCATTTAAAAAAAATTTTTCTGTGCATTTAAAGTGTTTTATTGATTTATGTGTGTATCTGTGGCTATTCTTTAAAGTGTTTTATTGATTTATGTGCGTATCTGTGGCTATTCCCTATGTAGCTCATTACTCTCTCCTTGAAGTACTAGTCTTCCCTTGTAGCACATTTGCATAATGCAGTGAAACAAATCAACACATACTTATGTGGATTCCAGAACCACTCCATTTTGGAAATCTCTCCATTTTGTTCACATATTGTCCTTACACTCCCATCAATGATTGTAATGAAAGTAACCTAAAATAGTTGGTTGTCCTATCATGTGCAATGTGTTCGGAGAAATAGTCTAGCCCCTTTCAGCCTGTGATGCAGAAATATCTAATCCTGAAACTGGGTAAAAGCGACCTTGACTAGTTAATTTTACTTCTTCTCCCTTATTCTCCAGCCCTAGAATAAAACATCTGCCCTGAACAATGTGACTACCTGAGGAGGGGAACCACCCTATTGGCTGGTGCAATCAAATTTGGGTAATTTACAGATTTCTAGTACAGTTACTTGATTATTCATATCTCCCCACAGAAGGGGATTCATGATGTCATTACCATGGAAATGTTTCAATACTTCCTTAGTGTCCATGTCCTTCTATAAATCTTCTATAAAAGACCTACCCAAAGTATTGGAGGTCTTTCTGCAGGACTTTCAGTAATTTTGGATTGCAACACATTGTTGTGCTTAACCTTGTTATTCCTCATTTTATTCTCAATCCAGTTCATTTTTTAGTCATATATTATCTTAATTATATTTCTCATAACACTCCTCTAAAAAGCTACTTATTTTAAATTTAATAAAAATCCATATGTGTGGATATTTCAATCTGAAAATGGAAACCTCATTTATTTATTTTTGAAGTATTATACCCCTTCTTATATGTAAGCTATTCTTGACAATGTGCTTTAGCCTTCTTACACCTACCACATTTCCCCATTGTCCTTTAGATCAACATCAGCTTTGATCTTTCAAGTATCATGGTGTTCTATGATTCACAGTTAAATGGCATCACTGGCAGAGGATTGATATTAGGAACATGGGCAGCTTTGGATTCCAGGAGTGGGGAACCTGAAGCCTTGAGATCTCATGTGGTCCTCTATGTCCTCAAGTGTGGCCCTTTGACTGAATCAAACTTCAAAGAATAAATCCCTCCTTGCTTCTGTTTGATCTAGGGCCAAGAACATGTCCATCTTAGACAGAAAAACATTCACAAGAATTCTTACCTCTCTCATCTAAGTCTGTCTCCACTTCATACTGTACAAGTAAAAGAGATATTAAGATTAATTAAATAAGAATGAGCATTATTAGATAGAAATGTGAAAATTATACAAAAGATTAACATAGAAAGAAGCATCATGGGGAATATGAAGTTAACTCAGAAAATACAAATAATTAAAATGCCTGAGGAAGACAATAAGAGGTCAATTTCACTCAGATTGTTTCCTTGAGGAAGGATTGTTTGGAAAAGGCAAGATGAGTTGGGGAAGGCAGGATGGCATCATGGAAGGATGAGTAACTTTGGAGCCAGATGATGTGAGTTTGAATATCAGCTGTGATACTTATATCCTTTGCAATCCTCTGCAAATCATTTTATCTCCCTGTGCCTCTCTTTCCTCATCTATAAAGTGAATGGTTTGGACTGTATGATCCCTAAGATCTCTTCCGGCTCTAGACCCCTAAACTTATGATTCCTGAGACTTTTCCCAAAGGACCAGTTAAATAATTTGAATTTACATGTTTGTAAAAGTTAAGGCTGAGGTAGAAAAGGAGATCACTTGAAGTTTTCAGAAGAGAGTTCTTAAAAAGGTAGGTAGGAAGGAAATGTGGTCAGGGAATTGCAATGGAAATGAGGAAGGAAGAAACAGAAGATACACCGGTAGGATATCTTTGATACTCTTGGTTCATAGTTTAAGGCACTTGTTTTTTAATGAATAAAATGATATGATTTTTGTGAGAAGAAGACAAATGGAAAAAATGGCTCAAAGGAATATTCATAGCAAGGATGAGATTTATGAGTGACATGAGCAAATGCTCTTATGAAACATATGTCATTAAAGTATTAGAAATAACTCCTAAGAGATAATACAAAGATATGCATACACAGTGATTTCGATTCTAAAAATGAAGGAACATGATATACAGTCCTGAAATGAAGCAGTACATGGTTTATTTGGGGAGAGAGAAGGAGCCATAAACATGACTATCAAAAGGACTTTATGATGATCATAATTGTTTATGTTCTTTCCCAAATAGAAGCAGCAGGAAACAATTTGTTTGGTAAGGTTACAGGAACACTGTAAAGCGATGGGCCAACCAGAGACCCTACAGAATTCATGGAAGAACATCAATACCCAGATGTATTATAAACTTATAGCAAGGCAGAAGATAGATTGCAATAAAAGTATGGCCTTGAAGAGTAGTGCACCCCAGAAAGAGTGAAGTCCCTAAGTGTGGAGAATACCAAGAATTCCCTGAGCTGGTTCCTAATAATCAGACTAAGTAACTGAGGTCAAGATTCTTGGCTTACTTCCTTTGGATCTAAAATTTACCACTTACCCATATTACACTGAATGAGAATGGTTGCTATGAAGTTACTCCTTCTAAATGTAACTTTCTTTGTGTCCAATATTACCTAAGTCATTTAAAATTAATCATGGAGGTAGAGAAATAGAGGGGAAAGAATGCGGAACTTGGAGTCATAAGCCTTGAGTTTAATTCCTAAATTGATCACTCACTTTCTGAGTAACTTTGGAGATATCACTTAATTTCCCTGAGCATTTTCCTAATCTGTAAAATGAGAGGGATGAACCAATTGGCTTCTCAGGTGTCTTTCAGCTTTAGCTCAATGACCTGATAGTATTATGTAGTTTGCCTGGGTAGCCAGCACTTTTCCAAATTGTGTATAAGTTTATTCCAAAATTTGTGATGCTTAAGATGATTTTGGCAGATGTGAATTAAAATAGGAAAATATAAGTGAGGAAGTATATTTAAAGATGAAGATATCAACCTGTCATGAAGAACATTATCCTTAAGGAAAAAAGGGAATTATACATAAATGTGTTATTTGCTTGATATAAATAAAGTTCTTTTAAGAAGATGAAAAAGAATTTTTCCCCTTTTTGGCAAGGACATATTTGCATACTGGGGTGGGAAACTGGGTAAATTAGATTCTATTCTTAATAAAAACTAGTCTAACAGGAATAAAAAAGCTGAATTGGAAGGAGGGAGAAAGATATATTAAAAGGGAAGGTCAAATTTATTTTAGTGTCCTAGTGAGATTTGATTCCAGCTAAGGAGAGATAGAAGAGATGCATAGAGGCTATATCCAAATATATAAAGCCTCCATTAGTGGTTCACTAAATAATTTAAGTTAGTTTAATTAAACTTGTGACTGTGGACAAGTCATTTGACTTCTCTGAACCTCATTAACCTCATCTGTAAAATAAAGATAATAACATGAGTGCTATCTGCCTTATTGTTAAAAGTACTTTATAAATTATAAAGCACTGTATCAAAAGTGAATTTTTGGAAGAAGGAAGAAGGAGAGGAGAAGGGGGAAGAAAAAGAGGAAGAGGAAAAGAGGTTAGTGGTAGAGGAGAAGAAGGAGAGGTTAGTGGTAGTGGAGGGTAGTGGGAGAGGAGAAGGAGAAGAATGAGCAGGAGAATGCGGTGCTGGTGCTGGTTTGAGAATTGATTGCCTGTGCTAAAATGAGAGAAGAGTGTGGACAGAGAGTTTAAATTTATAAAAGTAGAATAAAATATGTTCAAGAAAAAATATGAACGGATATTTTAAAAGATAAAATTAGAATAGAGAAATGAAGAAAATATACTTATGAAAAATTATGGTTCTTGACAAATAATTAAGATATGGTCAATAATTGTAATACTGTTTGAAGAAAATGGTGACTGACCAAGTTACTTTGACTTTTAAATATTCCAATCAGCTAAAAAGGACCTATGAAGGAAGATGCTATCTATCCACTTCCACAGAAAGGACTGATAATTAGAAATATCTGTAGTATGATTTAACATATATTTGTATATCTTCAAATGGTGACTTTCTCTAGTGTGGGAGGGAGGGAAGAATATAGTTCAGAACTTAAAATATGGCAATAAATAAGTGAATAAATACATTTTTTTAAAGTGGTCAGGAAAAGAAGTTTTTCAAAGGAGTGTGCCTTCAATGAAACATTTTTGTCCAGAAGAAAACACAAAAGGAATCTGATATAGTTGAAAATATTGAAGAGACAAAGAATTTTCTCCTTTCCATACTTTAAAGCTTCCACGGATTTTTGGTGGTTACACAGCTAGTATGTGTCATAGGTGGGACTTGGAGTCAGTTCTTTCTGACTCCAAAATTGTTTCTTTCTCTATTACCCATTCTACCTTTCGGCTACATGGTATATTTTGAACAATAACTATTTTTCATCCTGTTGTGTTCAGAATGTACTGAGTAATTATAAAAATCTAGATCCTACTAAGTCTTGATAAAGTCAACACTATGTAGTTTGAAAAGAAGATCCAGTAGAAGATATTATATGTAGTGAATGCCTCTTCCATTTGGACTCTCACGTGCATACATACACACACACACACACACACACACACACACACACACACACAGCTGGATGGAGCAATGGATAAACTTTTAGGCCTGGAGTCAAGAGGACATAAGTTCAATTCTCGTCTCAGACATTTATTAGCTCTGTGATCCTGGGAGTCACTTAACCTTGTTTGCCTTAGTTTCCACATCTGTAAAATGAGCTGGAGAAGGAAATGGCAAACGATTCCATTTTCTCTGCCAAGAAAACCTTAAATAAGGTCACAAAGAGTTGGGTAGGATTATTCAATACAACAACAAAATGAACATACTTTAATATAATGACAAATACGCTTAATTTTCTACATTAACCTGTCATGCTTCATTTGATATTAATTATCACAGAGCTGTCAAATAAGATTATCTTTGTTATTGCATCCTGAACAAAATCATATGATCTTTTTCCATATTTATGAAGAGACCTTTAAGAAAGCACCTCAATTGCTTGTTCTCTCAAAACAAATCTTTAAAAATATAATCAACAAAATATGGGCACAGTGAGATTTTATTATATTCATTTCCCCCCTCAATATTCTCTGAATACCAATAGGAAATGAAATAGAAGACTAAGGAAAGAATTCAAGATGGAACAATGAGTAAAGATTCTGACTGGGGGAAGCAAAGTGGTTACTTATGTGCGCAGCTAAAACAAGGAATGAAATATAAACAATCTGATTTCTCAGAACTCCCAGAAAAAACATTTTTGAGGGCAAATTCCATATCCTCAATCAAGAAAACAAGACAATTTGAAAATCATTCTTGTGCAAAACTAGTAAAGCAAAGTTTAGTAAAAGTGCTTGCCCTTGAGCAAATCATTCATACTCATTTTCCTTATGGACAGCTAGGTGGCACGGTGGATAGAATACCAAGCCTGGAGTCAGGAAGACTCATCTTTCTGAATCCAAACCTGGACCCAGATGCTTACTAGCTGTGTGATCCGGGCAAGTCACTTAACCCTCTTTGTCTCAGTTTCCTCATCTGTAAAATGAGGTGGAGAAGGAAATGACAAAGTGCTTCCGTATCTTTGCCAAGAAACCTTCCAGTGGGGTCATGATGAGTTGAACAGAACAGAAAAACAACACAACAGTTTTCCTAAATATTTTAGTTGCTATAATGGATGCCTTAGCTCATACATAATACTATTTAGGGAAAAGGGAGGGTTGGAAATGTGAATTAGTGACATCTATAGTATTTAAAAACAAATTCAAGGGACATTTACTGAGAACCTACTGTGTGTATAGCATTGTGATAGATCCTAGGAGTGATAGAAAATTTAAATAATATTAGTAATCAAAACAAACTGTGAATTTTGTAGACATTAATATTTACAAAAGATTGTAACAAGGATGAATAAAGGCTTTTTATATGTCAAATTGAATTGTTTCTTTTGTAGTATGAAATTATTAGTTTGAAAGTGTGGTATCATTTTTTTTCCTTTCTTGAACATAATAGCATTGGTTCAAGGTGAAGTGTAAGGTTCAGTGCTTAATCATAGGATGTGATTTCACAAATAGTCACCTGCCCAAAATGAGAAATGAATTGACTGGAACAGTAATTTGGAACTTTGCTTTCTCTTTCCTTCTAGTAAATGACTAATAAATGATTATGAATTTATTTGAAAGGCTATCTTAGAAATAATCTACTAGGTACATAATATTTAATTTCTAAAGTCACTAAAGTAATTTCTAAGATAAATTTTGTTAGAGTTATAATAATAGTGTACAGGAAAAATAATATTTCAGTTAGACCCAGTAGCTAAGAGTTTTTTCAGTTTTTTCTTTTTAAAAGCTTAGGAATAGTGAAGGAGATTGGAAGAATAAATAAGATGTAGCCAGTAAAGAAGAGATGCTGAGTAATTCACTGTGAACCCAATAATGGAATGAAAATCAAAATGATACAATTCATTTGATATGTATTCCAATCTTTAAAAAAAATCTTAATATAAAAATAATACTGAAGAGGTGCTCACATGCTTTAGAGTTGCTGGGACCCCAAGAATGAAATGGCAGAGTTTCCTAGAATCAATTCACCCACTCAAACCTTCTTTCAGTCAAGTGGCAAGGTTTATTGTAAAGCCAATAGTAGGGGTGAAGTTTCTTTGGTGAACTTGCAATTTAATGGGAGTGAATCTAAAGGTTATATAGGAAAGGGACAGGGAAAGGATACCAAGCATGCTAATTAGGTGATGCTGGGTGGGATTAGGGAGTGGTCAGTATACGTCCAGGTGCTTAGCTGCTGGAATATATGGGAAAAGTCAGGGAGCCACAGAAATATCTTCATTAAGGTGACCAGGTAGCCTGGGAAAGAATCCTTGGGCCAGCCACCAGAGACAGGATCCTTGAGCAGGCACCCCTATATCGTTTAAGGAAAGAATTCAGTGCTGGGGCCTACTAAGAAATTGGTAAGTTTCCAGAGACATGATCTTAGAACTGGGGCCCAAGCACCCCACCAATACTACATCTGACAATAAACATATATTAAGAACAATGTTTATTATCTTACTGCAAATTTGTACTGAGTTTTTAGTCTTAGAGGTGATTCAATTTATGAATATAAAGACTAATATTAATTCTAAATTTGATTAAATTTTCATTCCTTGATTTTAATTCATAAGACTATTATTATAAATACATTTCTATATAAGCCCTAGCAATAATATCCTTAATTATAACTAAAAGACACTAGAATCCTCAGAATCTCATAAGGGTTTAGCAGAGTATAGACCTTTGGCAGGTACCATACAAAGAGAATTTTATAAAACTGATCACCTCCTATCTGCTGTAATTTTTGTCCTAAGCTGATTAAAGCATATTTGTACAAGACACATAGACATGTGAATCAACGACAAGACATCTGTATCATATTAGCAGTAACATTAAAAAGTGCCAGAAACGTACTGAGGTTCTTTGTAATGTTGGTTTGTTGAAGGGAGAGTAGCATATTCCATCTGCTAACACCTCAGGGATCTCCAGAAAGTATCTTTTTCAGTTATTATTAACATTGGTAATACATACTTATATATACATATATACACATATATATACATGTACATATATATGTACATACATTCATATCAAACAATAGTCTTAAAAATATTCTGTAATTTTAATTTTTCACAAACCAACTATTTTTCTATAGCCACTCCCAGTTAATTTTAGTTATTGTGAGTATATTAAAAGAAGAACACTTAAATGCTTTCTTCTTTATTAAAGATAATGTGAGAGGAAGGAATCAGAGGTCCTAAACTCAAATCCCAGATATGTAATATTAGTTGTGGCTTTGGATAATTAATTTTATTCTCTAAGCCTCTTTATCAAATAAATAGGTTCACTTCCAGTTCTAATTCAATAATCCTATTTCCCTTGACAAAGGACCAGCATTCTTCTTTGGGGCAGGACTTCCATTTCATTCTGTTAATACATATGTACCCTTACTTTCATAGGATTATAGATTTAGAACTGAAGAGAACCTTGGAGGCTATTTAGTCCCATCATTTCATTTTTCAAAGGAAAGTCTGAGGTACAAAAGATGATTTACAAAAGGTCAGATCAGTCAAAAGTGACCAAGTGAAATTCAAATCCAGGTCCTTTGATTTCAAATCTGATATTGTTTTTGTACTCTACCTCCCTACTAAACCCCTTAAAAATAAATATAATGTCCTCTTTATATAACCTTCTTTTATGTTTGGCTTGGGAATCAAAATCAGTTCTCTCCAGAGGCAAGCCAAATTATCTTTACATCACCCCAAGGTCCTAACACAGTGCTTGGTATGTGGTGGTGCCCTAGTGAGTTTATTAAATGATCGTACTCCAATGTTTGAGAACACTGCCCTCTTTAAGGAAATAAGACCCTTAGAGTAGTCATTGAAGAAAGGGACATAGATATCAACAGCTTTAACTAAATAAATTCTCGACAAAAGACATAGCCACATTGGTCTCACATCCCAGAAATGAGGAAATAGAGGTACTATATACTTCTCTGTCCTTTAAACATTCCAAGCTTAAGAATTTTTCCATTTATTAGTTATGTACCAGTGGATAAGTATGAGCTAGATAAATATTTCAAGGAAAATTGTGTTGAAGCTTTATGAATATATGAGAGCTTAGGGAAATCAGTAGTAGACTCAACTGACTTTGTTGTTTACTCTTCCTAAATGTAGAACTTACAGAACTGTCCTTACTGCTTATAAGTTATCATTTTAAATATGCATAATCACTTCCAGATCTTCCCATGTGAACACAAGCTATAGGTGACTGGCAACTCCTTACTAGTTTATCACATTCTATCCTATGGCAAGACAGCATGATGCAAATAATGCTTCCAAATGATACCTGTCTTACTTTAGTTGTGTTCCCTTGTGATTTACCTTTCAACAAGGGGGAGAAAAAATAAAAGGTTATAAATACCCCATCACCAGTGGGTAGCAGACAATATCATTCTTCAACTGCTACCTTAGGGGAAAAGCGAAGCGAGTGTGAGAGGTTTGGCAGAGAAGCGGCATGCAGTTTAAGTAATTTCAATTCTGTCCCCTTCTGTGTTTCAATTTTGGAATTTCCCTTTCCTCTAAGCACTTCAGAATTAGCCCTTCAACATAAACTGTGTCTCAGTTGGGAACACCAACTTCTGTCTACAATAAATGGCATTTGCAGCAAAGAGTCCAACAAAAGGCAAGCTCTCTTGTTTCTGTGTTCTCTGTCAGTCAAAATAATTCCCTTTAAAGATGTGGCTGAGAAGAAACAGCTAAATGCAAAAGAAGTCAATCACTTTATTTTTAGCTGTACTGATCTTTGGGATAGAATTTTAAGGGTTTACTTTTATCTGGCAAGAAAAGTTTTGTCTGTTGCAATTTGGGTATCAGTGCAAATACTTAGTACATTGATAATTTAATTTGGCCAATTTAATTTATACTCTATTTGCATAAATTTATTTTGAAAGAAACATTGTTTTATAAAACCACAGACTACATAATTGGAAGGCTCCTCAGAGGACTCCAAGTCAATTCCACCTGGAAGGATTGAATTGACTGTACCACCTCACACTCGGAGTCCTCCACTCTATACTTGAAGATATTCATTTAACGAGCATGATCTTCATTTTTCTCCTGGTCATCCCCAAACTGAGATCTCAGGCAACAAATGACTGCTTGGATATTAGAAAATCCCTTCTTATTTTGAGAAGATAACTGTACATAACGTTTTGCCTATGCCTAAAGTGAGTGAGATGGTGGTGGGGAGGGCAAGTCAAATATTCTGTTATTTCTTTTTATATGGCAACCAATACAATAATCATAGTCAGAGCTGATAACCTCTAAGATCTTTTTATGGCCAAGTCTTCCATTCCTCCCCACCTTCCCCTCAGAATAAACATGAACAGTTCCTTCATGAATAATTTTCTCTTCTGAGAACTCTTTGAGTTCCTCATCTTTCTGGACTCTTAATTTGGATTTACTCAAGTCCATGGGGCTCCAAAGACAAGCACAAATTTTCTGCATGTGGTCTGACAAGTCTAGCAAATCTTTCCTCATTCTCTGATTTGTATTACCATAATACTAAAAAACATGGAGCTTGAAATATACTAAAACTCCAATATCTTTTTCACCAAGATTGTAAGTTATCTATGTCTCTTTCATTCTTTGATTTTTTAATAAAAATTAAAATATGAAATATAGTAGATATACACCCTCAGGAGATTTCATTTGGATTGTTCTTAAAATTCAAATGAATTTTCTGTTGAATATGTCATCCTTATTATAATTGATCATTTATATATATATGTATTTAGTGATATTACTTAAGGTAATATCTTTTGTTTTATTAGGAAAGGCTTAAATAGTCTAATAGGCTTCCCAGTTTAATTCCATAGTAATTAAGTTAATGTACCTAGCATTTTTCATGATGGGAAACTTTTCATTTAAATGTATAAACAAGGTCCTAGCCTACTTATTTGATATATCTCCTACTAGTCTGAAAAATAGTCTAATTTTAAATAAGATCTTAGCAAGCATCCACTGCTACAGAGTAAGTTTGTACCTTTTTTATCATGTCCAACTACAAATAAATTATTTATTAAGAAAATTAAATATGATATTGAAACATATTAATCATTCCATATTTGTTCTGCAATATAATTCCTATTTCCATCCACATTTGAGGGAGAACCTAGTCATATGTGATGCAATAAATACATTTTCTGGATCATACAAGGGCTTTTTAAATCTCTGTGCATATTAAAAATGTTTACAATGAGTTTATTGTTCAAATGGTTATTTGGGAGATAATAAGTTCCACGTTTGTAGAAAATAGAAATCCAAAGGGGTCTATTTTCTTCTTAGAGTTAATAGGTATTATATGCGTATATCTGTAGAAGAAAAGACCTCTTCTTAGTTGCCTGTGTCCTAGATAACAAAATTACAAAATTGTACCTTTTCTATTAGCTTAGCTTTTCACTAGCCTAGTTAGAATCTAGATTGTAAAAATTGTTTTAATATGACAGAGACAGCACCATTATCCTGAGATTTCAATCATTTCAAATAAATTGAGTTATAGTCCCAAAGAGGAGTCATTCTTTCTTACCGATTTTGATCAAAACCATAGGGAATCTTTAGAGAATTGTTGGGACAGATTAACACTAGTAAAATGAATCATAGAATATAGGCACCTGGGCAGTAAACCCAGGCGAATGGAGAATACTCATTTTTGAGGTCTTCATGGCATTAAGTGCTTTCTGAAAAGTCTCTAGTGTTCAAACATAACATTAAAAGCTTCTGCTCAGGTAGATTATATGTTGTACTGCTTGTTTTTCCACTTCTATTAAAGTATCGATGAGTGCCTATTTTACATACTTAAATTATCTGGAAAAATCAGTTTTAACCTTTTTTTGTAATCTGAAATCTCAAATTGTTTAGGCCAGACTGTTTGGGTGTTTCTAAGTTCTTAATATCATTGCCTCTCTCTAACTTAATTTGCTGGCATGGACTGGTGATAAAAGTCATATTTTTCTTTTTTCTTCATTGATTTAACACGTATTTTTAAATGCCCATTTTTATTCCATAGTAATTAATTTTTCAAGGGACAGTATGAAGTATTAAATTGATCATAAGTTTTTTTTTTGTTTTCTTTTGTTTTTCAGTTGTTTTTAGTCATGTCCAACTCTTTGTGACCCATTTAGGATTCTCTTGATAAGGGATGCTTTGCCATTTCCTTCTCCAGCTCATTTTTGAGACGGGGAAACTAGGGCAAACAGGGTTAAGTGATTTTCCCAGGCTCAAACTGAGAGTAAGTGTTGGAGGAATGATTTGACCTCAGGATGATGGGTTTTCCTGATTCCAGGTCCTATACTCACTGCACCACCCTGCTGGCAGGGACCTCAAGTTATCTAGGATATTTGAAATGTTTTGCAAGTGTTAAAGCTCTTGATGAATGGTATTTGCTTTGAGTAGTAGTAATATTGTAATTATTATTATAATTATAACAGATAAGAAAATTGTGACCAAGAAAGAAAAATAGATTTCCTCAAGGTCAGAGCAGTATTAAGCCTCAGTGATAAGTTGTAAGCCGAGGCCTCCTGACTCTTAGAGTTGCTTGTAGTTTCACGGAGTTTCACAAGGATACAGAGTTCAGATGAGATGAGACAATGCATACATCCACAAAAAAAGTATAATGTGATATATAAACAGGAAGTGTGCTATAGAATACAGTGCTGAACTTGAAAGGAGTCTCCCTTGGTGTAAACCCTGGCTCTTATATTTACTGGCTGCACAGTGAAGAGAGAGCCCATGGCCTGGTATCTGCAAAACATGACTTCAGATCTGGATTCAGACAATGACTAGCCATGTAACCTTGAGCAAGTCAATAATTTTTGTCAGTCTCAGTTTCCCTATCTTTAAAAAGGGGAATAATTGTAGCACCTGCCTTGCAGGGCTGTTGTGGGAATCAGAACAATGCTTGTAAAGTACTTAGCACTATGCCTAGCACATAATAACTGCTATTTAAATGTTGGCTGTTATTATGGTTATTTCCTCAAACACTGTGTATCTTAGACAGCTCTCTAGAACTTATATCCTAAGTTATAGGCAAGCTATCTGTGTTCATAGAAGGAATTTCTGTACCGGAAATTACATGCTGAAAAAATATAGACTCTTTTCATATGCAATATGAGATACAAACAAAATGTTGAAAAAAGAGCTGAGTTCTGGCTGAGAGAACCAGGAATAGGCCCTTCACAGATGAGGTGGGCAATTGAGCTACAACTTGGAGGAGAAAAATTTGGAGCTGCCTGGGAAGGTAAAGAGAATAACTTGGTTTTGTTTTTTGTTTTTCCATTAAAAGGAAGGCTTTCATTTTTTCCCCTTATTTATTTATTTTTTTTTTAATTTTTATTTTAGTTTTCAACATTTATTTCCACAAGATTTTGAATTCCAGATTTTCTCCCCATTCCTCCCCTCCCCCCATCCCAAGACACCATGCATTCTGAATACCCTCTCCTCTTATCTGCCCTCCTTTCTATCACACCTCTCCCTTCCTTTATCCCCATTTTCTCTCTTTTCTTTTAGAGCAAGATAGATTTCTATACCCCATTACCTGTATTTTTTATTTCCCAGCTGCATGCAAAAACAATTCTCAACATTTGTTCCTAAATCTTTGAGTTCCAACTTCTCTCCCTTCCTTGCTTCCTACACATCCCTACTGTGAAGGCAAGCAGTATAGGCCATACATGTATAGTTATGCAAAAGACTTCCATAATAGTCATGTTGTGAAAGACTAACTATATTTCTCTCTATCCTGTCCTGTCCCCTATTTATACTATTCTCTCTTTTGACCTTGTTCCTCTCTAAGAGTGTTTACTTCTAATTGTTCCCTCCCCATTTGCCCTCTCTTCTATCATCCCCACATCACATTTATCCCATTGTCCCCTACTTTCCTATAGTGTAAGATAGATTTCCATACAAAATTAAGTGTGTATGTTATTCCCTCCTTAAGGCAAATATGATGAGAGTAAGCTTCACTTTTTCCGTCTCACCTCCCCCCTTTTCCCATTCATTGAAAAAGCTTTTTCTTGCCTCTTTTATGAGATATAATTTACCCCATTCCATTTTTCCCTTTCTCCTCCCAATATATTCCTCTCTCACCCCTTAATTTTACTTTTTTTTAGATATCATCCCTTCCTATTCAACTTACCCTGTGCCCTCTGTCTATATGTATATAATCCCTCCAACTACCTAAATACTGAGAAAAGTTTCAAGAGTTACAAACATTATCTTTCCATGGAGGATTGTAAACAGTTCAACTTTAGTAAGTCCCATATGATTTTTCTTTCCTGTTTACTTTTTCATGCTTCTTTTGATTCTTATGTTTGAAAGTCAAATTTCCTATTCAGCTCTGATCTTTTCATCAAGAATGCTTGAAAGTCCTCTATTACATTGAATGACCATTTTTTCCCCTGAAGTGTTACACTCAGTTTTGCTGGGTAGGTGATTCTTGGTTTTAATCCTAGTTCCTTTGACTTCTGGAACATCATATTCCAAGCCCTTCAGTCCCTTAATGTAGAAGCTGCTAGATCTTGTGTTATCCTGATTGTATTTCCACAATACTTGTATTATTTCCTTCTGCCTGCTTGCAATATTTTCTCCTTGGGAGACTCTGGAATCTGGCTACAATATTCCTAGGAGTTTTTCTTTTCACATGTCTTTTATAAAGTTATCAGTGGATTCTTTAAATATTTATTTTACCCTCTGGTTCTAAAATATCAGGGCACTTTTCCTTGATTTCATGAAAGATGATGTCTAGGCTCTTTTTCTCATCATGGCTTTCAGGTAGTCCCATAATTCTTAAATTTTATCTCTTGGATCTATTTTCCAGTTCAGTTGTTTTTCCAATGAGATATTTCACATCATCTTCAACTTTTTCATTCTTTTGGGTTTTTTTTTTAATTTTTTGATTCCTCATAAAGTCATTAGCTTCCATCTGCTCTATTCTAATTTTTAAAGAACGATTTTCTTCAGTGAGCTATTGAACCTCCTTTTCCATTTAGCCAATTCTACTTTTTTAAAGCATTTTTCTCCTCATTGGTTTTTTTGGAACTCTTTTGCCATTTGGGTTAGTCTATTTTTGAAGGTGTCATTTTCTTCAGCATTTTTTGGGTCTCCTTTAGCAATCTGTTGACTCACTTTTCATGATTTTCTTGCATTGCTTTCATTTCTCTTCCCAAATTTTCCTCCACCTCTCTTACTTGATTTGAGCTCTTCCATGGCTTGAGACCAATGCAAATTTATTTTGGAGATTTTGGATGAAGAAGCCTTGACTTTGATGTCTTCCTCTGATGGTATGTTTTGTTCTTCCTCATCTGAATGTATGGAAGAAAATACCTGTTCATCAAGAAGGTAACCTTCTATAGTCTTATTTTTTCCCTTTTTGGGGCATTTTCCCCACCAGTTACTTGACTTTTGAGTTCTTTGTCAAGTGGAGGGTATACTTTAGGGACCTGTAAGTTCTCAGTTCCTCCAATGTCACAAAGTCAAGGGAGAGGAGTTTATTCCTTTCCTATCCTGTCCTCTGGTCTATGAGCAACCACAAGCTTTTCTGCCCAATATCTGTGAGTAGGGTTCCCTCTCCACAACCACCTAAAGCTCCACCATGCCAGTGTTCTTTCTCACTCCAGTACTGCCACTCAAGGCTGAGACCCAGATCAGCAACTCAATTCCCCCAGGTTATATAGACTGAGGGCTCCAAAATGGACACTCTGCCACAGTGACTTCTGTTTCTCTAGGCCCAGAGCTAGGGAAGGACCTTGTTCCCTTCTCACATAGGTGAAAAAGTGTTCTTACTGACCTTTGAAGCTCTCTTTGGCATTTGTGGGTTGAGAGATCTGGGAAATGCAGCTATTACCCATGATTCTGCACCCTGAAATCTGTTCCAGCCCTGTCCCTGCCCCACCATGCTGCCAGGGCTGGACTGCTCTCAGTGCAATAGACCTTTCCTGTTGGCCTTTCAAGCTGTCTTGGGCTGGAAATCTCATTCATTCTGTTGTTTTGTGGCTTCTCCTTCTCTAGAATTTGTTTGGAGTCATTTTTTCCTTTTTTTTTTTTACATATTTTATGGGCTTTGGGGGTAGAGCTAAGAAAAGTTCTGTCCTTCTACTCCACCATCTTGGCTCCACCCCCAGTAACTTTGAATAAAGGTATAGAAATTAGAACTTGTGAATCATGTTTGGGGTTAATGTACAGCCAGCCTGTTCTTTAGTGATCTCCTTAGGTCTTGTCCATTTCAAGGATAGGAAAATACATGTCAAATATTTAAACAATTGAAGATGAGATTAATGCAGGAGGGGTGACAATCTCTTCCTGAAGGAAGAGAAGATCTAAATTGGCACCAAAGTAATCATAAGTTATCCTGGTCTCTACCAGGATTTCTTCAGATTTTCAAAATTCAAATGTTTAGATGAGAGGAGGAAATAGTTGCAAGAGTTGGGATTCAGACTTAATGTCAGTACTAGATCAGCAAATAAAATAAAGGGTTTGTAAGAGAAGTTATCCACATGTCTCACTCCCTTAAACTAATATATTATTTATATTGCTACTGTTGGTTAATCCATTCCTGCCCTGCACCATCATGCTAATGTAGTCCCAACTCAGAGTCCAGTGTGCCCTTTTCTGACTTAATTACCCTAGGTTGAACTTGAACACCAATGAGATTCTTTTGATGGAGGATTTTTAACTATTTTAAAGCACTGAAATTATTCACCAGCTTTCTACTCTTTTCCTTGTGTACTTACCCTAGTGAGTTGAGAAGGTATTAGAGGAGGTCTCATTGTTTCTAGGAATCAATTTCTTGAATAATTATTTTTGGGTGTTATTGGTAAAATACAGAAATTCTGATGATTTAGGTGAGTTTATTCTATATCCTACAACTTTGATAAAGTTATGGTTTTAATTAATTTTTAGTTGACTCTCTAGAGTTTTCTTTTATTTTCGAGGCAACCATGGTTAAGCGATTGGCACAAGGTCACATGTCTAGTGAGTGTTTGTGGCCAAGTTTTAACTCAGGTCCTCTTGACTCCATGACCCAGTGCTCTATTCACTGTGCCATGTAGCTGCCCCAAGGGTTTTTATTTATTTAGTAAATTCTCATATCATCTGCATACAACAACAAGAACAAAACAACAAAAAACCCCTATTATCTAATTCCTTTTTACTCAAGCTTATTCCCTGAATTTCTTTTTTTTATCTTTATCGCTAGTATTTTTGGCATTGTACAAAATAGTAATACTTCTAATGGGCAGACACTTTTGCTTAACACTTGATCTTATTGGAAAGATTTCTAGTTTATCCTTATTTTATTTAATCACACCATTCATATGTGGAACCATTGCTTGGAGCAAATGGAGAAGCTTTGAATTCTGTGGATAAGTTCACTTGCTTTGCCATTATACTTTCCAGAGATGTCCACATATATGATGAGGTTGATGCATACATTGCTATAGCTAGCTCAGAGTTTGGAGCTAGCTGCAAAAGAAAGTGTTGGGAGGAAAGTATTAAGTTGCCTACCAAACTGAAGGTCTACAGAACCCTTATGCTAACTTCACTATTGTATGCCTGTGGAACCTAAACAATCCACCAATTCCATGTCAGAAAATTGAGCTGCTTCCATTTGAATTGCCTTGGGAAAATTCTGAAGGTCACATAAGGTACCAAACAATGAGGTCTTCTCTTGAGGTGAATTGCCCAACATTCAAACTCTACTGCAGAAAATGCAACTCTAGTGAGCTGCAACCTAGCCCAAATGTGAAATATGTATTTACCTAAAAGACTATATTCTATGGAGAATTTGTATAAGGCAAGTGGTCACACAGATCAGAAGAAGCAATGCAAGAGCACTCCCTGGATCTCTCTGAAGAACTTTAGTACTGATTGTGAGACATGGGAGACATTTTCTCAGGATCATCCAGCATGGTGTGCCTGCACGAAAGAAGGTGCCGTCCTGTCTCTGGGCAGAGCAGAATCACAATAGCATGAGGGAAAATTAAGATGCATGAATCAAGAGACATATCTATCCCAAATGTTCAGAATATTTGTGCCCAACCAATAGTAGAGCCTTTTAAGTCCATATTGAACAGTTAAACGCTGCACCGTCACCCCAACATCCTTGTTCCTCTTTGAGTACAAAGGACAAACAACAACATAGTTTGTAATATTGGTCTTTGGTTTTAGAGATATCAATCACCATACTAAGGAAACATATGTTTATTTCTCTATTTCCTAGTGCTTTTTAAAAACAAAAACAAAACAAATGAGTGTTGTATTTTTGCCAGAAGCTTTTTCTACATCTCAATATCAACATATTGTTATTGTTCTGATTATTTATATCTGTTAGTAGTCAACTCTCATTTATTAATCATTTATTAAGCAATTTCTCTGTGCCAAGAACTGTGCTAAGCCCCAAGAACACTGATTAGAAATAGAGATGTCTCTTCTTCAAAAACTTTATATTCTATTGTGGGAAGACACCAAAGTTGAAAAGGAGAGCTTGTAAATATCTTTGGTGTAGTGGCATGCTAGAGAAATCCAGAACCTAGACCGGGTTCCCTCTTAAATGGTGGTTATTTGGATAGCTCCTTAAGTGGAAGGAGCTAATCAAACAGATAGAGAGGCCACAGAGGCAAAGGGTACTTCCATTGTATTAATTCCAGGACTTTATGATGAGGAAGAGCTTGAGCATGAGAGGGGAACTTCAGGGTACAGCCTAATGAGGAAGTAGAAATGTCTGGCTTGAATGTTCTCCTACAGTATAGGTTTTATATTGCCTATAATTGAACAATTTATCCATCTCTCCTCTCCACAACTAGTGGTGGTAGACAATAACTTAGAAGATTTAGTGAGTCTTGAAGAGAGTCCAACATAAACAAAGAAAAAAACAATATTGATGCAATATAGGGTAAATATAGAAGTCACAAGAGTTAATAGCTGAGTGGCACAGAAGCAGTCAATATATATTCTTCTGCTGATTTCCTGAAAGTTCGACTGGTATATAATGGACAATAGGTTGACCCAGTTATCTTGATAGTCAGAGATGTGGTACCAGTAAAACTAATACAGGGTTCAATTTTTGCGGTCTATTCCTAGGATTCTGTTACATGATGTTCCAAGAAAAGGTGAATTATTAATTGACTCACCAAAATTGATCCAGTTCAGAAAAAAAAAGGAGATAAACTGGGGATCTATATCAGAGGTAATCTGAAAGAAAATGGCTATTAAAATATACATTTTTGATATGTCTCTAGAAAGACCCAAGGATTTGTTCATGTTTCCATACACCAGTAATATATTAGATATTGGAAATATATTTCTATTGTTTAGCTTTGGATTACAAATGGGTAAAAATCATAATTCTGACTCTTAAAATGGGATAGTTACACTATATTCCTTATTTTTGACAAACTATCACCAATGTTAAAACTATATAAATTTCTTTGAAGATCTAATAGAAAAGAAAGTTCTAGAGACAACCTTGTTTTAGATTACCTTGATCAATAGTAAGCAAAGCAAGGAGACATGTGCCTGCCAAACAAATTCACCACTGTCATTAAAGAGATCTAGCAAAGTCCAAATTGAGAAGGGTGTCACCAAAGTTATCACCTGATGCTTGAGTTCGCTGATAATACATTATTCTGATTTCATGAACCTGAAGACATCTGTAGAGCTTTGTAGACCCATAATTATTCCAAAGCATTTGATCTAGCTATTCACATAGTAAAAACCAAATGAACAAAGAACAGCTGTTCACCATATTATGATATGCAGTTGAAGACACAGCCTATAAATCTTTTTCATCAGATCCCCAAACTGGGCTGTGAGCTAGGCTCAAAACTGAACAGTAGGTGGAGAAAAGACAATAATCTTTGGGACACTACAAAGTTCTTTCAAAATTAATAAGCTTCTCCTTGAAACAAAAGTCAATTTTTTTATAACTACATTCTTCCCTTGCTATTGTAGGGCTATCAAACATGGAACACTACAGTCTCAAAAAAAAAAAAAAATTAAACTGATAATCACTCAGAGGACAATAGAAAGTATATGGTTGTCATGAACAAGCTGTGTCACATTATAAAAGAGTAATTGTGTAGAAAAAATATGTTTTACAGGATCTTATCAGAGAAATGTGTGCTAGAAAAAGGATAGCTAAGTGGTGCAGAGGACAGGCTTCAGACCTGGAATTAGAATGACTTATCTTCCTGAGGTGAAATCTGGTCTCAGATACTTATTAGCTGTGTGACCCTAGGCAAGTCATTTAACCCAGTTAGCTTCAGTTTCCTTATCTGTAAAATAAGCTGGAGAAAGAAATGACAAACCACTCCAGTATCTTTGGCAAAAAAACCCAAATGAAGAGCCAGACACAACATAAGGAACTGAATAACAACGTGTTAGAAAAAAAAAGATGGGTTAGTTGTGTGGGATGAATAAGAGATAATGTACAGAGAGGTGATAAAGGGACCCAACAGCATGAAACTGTGTCCAGCATATGGGACATCATGAACAATAGCCATACAAGAGGGGAAGGGAGAGTTGGGCTATGCTCTACTTTGGTGGAAGGAATATCTCCATTGAAAAGATCACAGATCCATTTGAATATCTGAATTATGATCAAATGAGGAAGATTTAAGTCTACAATTTCCTACTTAATTATTGTCTTCATTTGAGGTATTAAATTGGGCTGCATTTCAGAAGCAACCAAGTTCTTCTTGTTTAGATTGCTTATAGCCATCTGTTTGAAATGATTTCCAACATCTGTTTTTAGGAAGCAGCATTGCCTTTTTCCTACTTGATGCAGGTAATATTTGAAAACTATAAAAGCAGCAGAGAATTGGAGTAAGCTATAAAACTCAAAGGGAATCAGTCTTCATAAAGACATATTTGAAAGCCTCAGGATTAGTAAAGTTTATAGCACACCCTTCTTATCTCTTCCAAGGAGATTGGAGATGATTTTGCAAACATATCTCATGTGCTACAATAAGTGAATATTTGGGAAAAAATAATTGTGACCTGTAATTGAACTTATATTCATTTTAGAAAGTTTCAAAAAGATTAACATTGGGCTAGTGAAGGTTTTATATCTTTTATTAGGTTTAACAAATGATCTTCAAAATTGAGGGAAAAAATTGAAAATAAATTAATCTACATATTCAAACTCCAGTTCATATCCCCAAACCCAAACCCTTTAGACGGATGCTATTTCAAATTAAATGTGAATGCCTTTAGCACATATAGTTAATTGTTCCAAATAAAAAGTCTGGATTTATTTGTTAAAGATTTTGTAATTTACCTAGTCAAAATAGTTAACTTTTAACTGATGGATGCAAAACAAAAAAAAATTAAGAACCTTTTACCAGGGGAGAGGAAAAGGTTTTTGCTTGTTTTAAATTAAGAGAATAGATTTAAAAAGTTTAATAAACTTAATCTATACATAATACAACGTTGTGCTTTGTTCTGTAAACAATTAACTCAATTATTCTCAGACAGATTATTTGCATTAGAATTTACCTGCTGCTAATTCTATTCCTTGGTTTAATTTTTTTTTTAATTTAGTCATATCTTTATTATTTTTACTACTTTAAGTGCTCCATAAACCACATATTAATGTTGTAGTTTCACTGTCTTTAACATATTCTCAGAACATCAAAAAAAATTCATATTCGTATACACACACAGTTCTAGAAGTAATGTGAAATCAATTCTATTTTCCATATACCAGTCTAAGTTTGGAGAACTCCTTCACTGCTAAGCAGCTCTTTGACCAGGAAATCAAGAAAAAATGCAAAAGAGCTCTCATTCTTCTGGGGTCTCCTTCTACTTTGACGGTGAGGGTGGCAAAGATACACAGGAAAAAAGAAGAAAGCTGTCACTAAGAATCATGCAGTTCAAAAACCATAGAAGAAAACAGACAAGTTGCAACTGAATTGAAGGCTCTCAAGTACTCCTTGGAGAGGGAAATAAATGAATTGGTAGAGTTAGTTCTTTTATACACTCAAAGGCAACAAGAAACATTTTTGTGGAACATTTGCTATTTTGTATTGCAGTGCTTATGAACACTGCAAAAAGACCAGCATGAAGACATACCAATATTTATTGTACAGTATAAAATGGATAAAAAAAATAAAAAATGTTTCAAAAGAATTTGATGTTAAGAGCCTTCACATCAAATAAACCTACACTTTGATTCTCAGTGACCTCCTTCTAAAGGTTGTGAAAGGTGAGGATTTTGAAAAATAAGTGGAAAAGTAAAGGATGGGATTGCGGAATGAGGAAAAAAAGACTTGTAAACTGCATAGAAGCCACATGCAGATGAAAGATGAATATTTTCTTTAAAAAAGGAATCAGTGGGTTCTGGAAACAGATTGCAAAAGAGGAGGAGAGGGAGAGAGAGAGAAAGAGACCAGAAAGAAGTGATTTATTACTGATGTGGGAGTGATTTTTGAATCAGCTATCTATATACAATTTGGCCACTGACCTATTAGATTAAAAAATCAACATTTAAATAAAGCTTGAAGAAATAATGATAATGAGATAAAGTCATTGCATTCAGTTGAAACAACATATGCCTAATCTATTCAAATTATTATTGATAATGAAAAATAGATAAAAAATATGAAAAAGAATATTCATATGACATAATCACATACAAGAACTAACTTATGTAAATTGATTGTCAAAGCAATATCCAAAGAACCTAAAAATATCTTTGTCAGTAAAGACTTGACTTTCTTGCAAAATAGACAAATAGTGTAGTCAAGTCTAATAATAATTGGACATAAAAACTTGTAAAGAATTTTATAACAAAGGATGATAGAAAATTATGGGCACAATCATCTAGTAAAACACAAAAAAAGAGTGAAGGGGATAGCCAGTTAAAATTGGGCCTGAGGATAAAAAAAAGGAGGGTAATCAATCAGTAATAATATATTGTCTCAACTATGTGCTAGATACTATGTAAAATATTGTGGATAAAAAAGAGAAAGCAAGAAAGGAAGGAAGAGAGAGAAAGGAAGGAAGGAAGGAAGGAAGGAAGGAAGGAAGGAAGGAAGGAAGGAAGGAAGGAAGGAAGAGAGAGAGAGAGAGAGAAAGAAAGAAAGAAAGAAAGAAAGAAAGAAAGAAAGAGAAAGAAAGAAAGAAAGAAAGAAAGAAAGAAAGAAAGAAAGAAAGAAAGAAAGAAAGAAAGAAAGAAAGAAAGAAAGGAAGGAAGGAAGGAAGGAAGGAAGGAAGGAAGGAAGGAAGGAAGGAAGGAAGGAAGGAAGGAAGGAAGGAAGGAAGAGTTCCTATTGTCAAGGAACTTATGTTCTATCAAGAAAAAAAGCACAATGAAAATATATGAAAGATATGTATAAAACAAATATGAGATAATTTTAGTGAAAAACACATACTCTTGTAGGAGATGAAATTTTAGCTAAGTATGAAGCCAACTGGAGATTCTAAAGTGAGAGAAGACAGGTGGAAACAGTCACCAACCCCTAAGTTCACTTTTGTTGGTTTGTTCAATTGTTTCAATCATTTCTAACTCTTCATGAACCCATTTGGAATTTTCTTGGGAAAGATACTGGAGTGATTTGCATTTCCTTCCCAAGCTCATTTTACAGATGAGGAAACTAAGGCGAATGGGGTGAGTGACTTGCCAGGTTCACATAGCTAGTAATTGTCTAAGGCCAGATTTGAACTCAGGAAGATGAGTCTTCCTGACTCTAGGCCTGGCACTCTACCCACTGTGCCATCTACCTGCCTACAGAAGTATATTAAGGAGCATCAAAAGGAGAAATGAACAGAGTAGACCTAGTGTCCATAAATGAAGAAACTATACTTTTCTAATGAAAGAGGAATTTGTGAGAATGTAGAGGAGGTGACTCAAATGATTTCTCATGGATGAGAAGATACTAAAGATATCTCAGATCTCATTGAAACCAAAAACGTCAATCTAGGATTCAATTGCTAACCTATAAGCTTTCTTTCCCATTAAATTTTATAAGGATCATCTACACATGTATCAAAGACATTCTTAAATCAATATTCTAGAGTGAACCATATCTTTGCCATCACATAGCTCATTGGAACTTAAGATACCACTGTGCTAGTTATATTTTTTGCATGATTCAGGAAAGCAACTCAAGTTTAAAGGCATTTATCCATCCATCCCCCCACCCCTTATCCTATATCAGTGTCATTCATGATTCCTTGAAAGGTATAATAACCTTTATAATGACTATCTGATCATAAATGTCAGTTAAGGTATTAAATAAGGAGATATATGCTCAACAAAGTTGTGTACCACTGTGATGAAGGAGATCTAGCAGAGAGTTTCAATAAAAGAGGAATTTCCTAAGGATAGTGAGGTCCTCTACACATTCAAGATGATACGGCTGGCTTCCTTAAAGAGATATATAACTACTTAAAATAGTTTGAAATGGTCAGGTATGTGGGGAAAAAATCAAATGAATAATAAATGTATTTTATGCAGATTATGGCATACAATGAAAAGAATGTGGTAGGGTACCAGATTCCCTACCCTCCACTCCCACCCCTTCCCCACTGTGAACAGTGTAGTTCTTGCTAGCAAAAGGTATTGAAATTATCTTGCATCCTTAATTGAATAAGAGAACTAAAGAGTTAGGCCACTGACAACATATCCTGATTACTTAAGGGTAAACACACACACACACACACACACACACACACACACACACACACACACACACAGACACTTATACAATAGCCTTTCTCTGAAGCTTGGCTAGAAGACTACCATGGGCAACTCAGAGAGGTGAGCCACACTCAACTAAAATCAATGTTGCTCTCCTTGAAGCATATCATTGTTTAATATTCCATCTTTTTAATTCTAATCTTCAAATAACTGAAAAATTCATTTAAAATTAATTCCAAGGCAATTGAAAGGCACATGTTGGTTGTCAGTCAGCTACAAAACTATAAGGATTTTTTAAAGGAGTAAAAAATGTCCTCAAAGAAAATGTATGATTAAAAGAGATGAACTTCTAGAATAGTACCAATACCAACAGGGCTCCTCCCTCTTCTTCCTTAAATGTGTTAAGAAAAGGGACAAAGCCAAAAATCAATTGGCCCAGAGGTGAGGCAAAGCTCAAAACCACTTGATGAAGTTTTCTGGTGATTTCTGGTTGTGTTGTCCTCATATTGGGGAGTTAAAAGTCCCCCTCACATAGGGTCAGTGTCCCTCCTACTTGGTGTATATCTGAAAACCATGTAAGTTTCTATATCTTGCCCTGATCAAATGAATTTTCATATGGATATGAAGAGCTCTTGGTCTACAAAAGTTAAGGGCTAATCTGTAGCTGAATTTTGTTAAAGCAAGCACCCCAACATACACAGGAGGGTCTGCTATCACAGATTCTTAGATCTGCATTTCTAAAAGGAAAGCAACTTTTGAGGGGTCAACAATCACCTTAATCAAGTACATGTATCATGCGTCTGGTTCAGGGGAAAAAATCAGCACCCTGAACTTCAGACAAAATACAGAGAAATCAAAATCAACAGTCGATCCTTCCAACTGTCTGACAAACCAACAGACAGATCCACCTGCCTGACCATATATACATATTTACCAGAGCAAGAAGCACCAACATCTGGGTTTTCAAAGCCATGGGGCTCCTTAGCAGCTGCCCAGAGTCTTGTCTGGTCAAACTAATACTTCCAATGAGTAAACCCCAAAGTAAAGCCCTGCCTCAAAGCATTCATATATTTTTCAGAGACAAAAGGCACCACAACCCCTAAGAACCAGTGCCTCGTTAACAAAAGGTATGGGCCCTCCTACAAGTCTTCCTAGGTCCATTAATGGGTGGGGAAGATCTTTAATCACATTATTCAACCACAGGCACTTGATTACACTAAAACAAAAAGTATATTATCAATACAAATATCTATGCTATGTTACAAGTGAGCCTCCTCATACTGACAGTTCAGTGACTTTTGAGGGCCTCATTTTGGACCAACATTGAACTGAACTAGCAGGATGCCAGTGTTAGGTTACTCCTAACAACTTGTCACATGACAAAAGAAAGGAAGAATAAGTTCGACCTGTAGAATACTCCACTGCTACTTTCATAATACCATGAGAAAGCAAGAAAGTCCTGTCTAGAACCTTGGGTAGACTTCCTAAAATGAATGTCATGGACAAGACTCACACAGAACAGAAGGGAAATCCAAATTGATGAGATCCCAGGCTCTTTTCATGATTTCAGAGTATAAAGTGAATTCCATAAAAATTAGAAATGGATTTTTTAGAGTATCCATTATTTTAGGCTCTCTATGCCATTGTTTCTTGTTTTTCATATACATAATCAAGATTTAACTGAAATGTGGACATTACTGAATGAAACAGACTTTATTCATATTACATACCCCCCCACACACTTTTTTGTGAGAGGAAATAGGCCATAGGAATATTTTTGTAGTAATAGATTTTAAGAAATAATTATGGAACATATTAAAACAAAAGTACCTGGAATAGAGCAAGGGAACATCCCACTGGAGGAAAGGCATCCTCAAGTTGTGACAATGCCCCAAATTCCTTAACTTGGTTACAGACCTGCTTTCTCAATGAATCTATAACTTGCTAAAGGTTTTAATGGAAGTTATGAGAAGGTAATTATTTATGTATTGTGTGACTAACAATGTGTTCAGTTTTCTGATTAAGAAATTTGAAAATGAACCTGATATACATAATGTCACTGTGTTTATAAATATGTTAATTTATTTCTAGTCCTATATAAGAATAATCCAGTTAACATTTTCTTCAAGTTAAAGTATCTGTTCCATCTAGCAAAATGGGATGACTACTTATTTCTTCATTTGCAGAGCAGATATTGTAAACTAATGCAAAAAGTGAAAGTCAGTGAAAATAAATGCACTCTCAACTTTTTTCTAAAGTCTTAAGTTTGTACTTCTTGCTATTAGAAATTCTTGGTTTTCCTATTGTGTAAGGATTGTTGTTTTATATTGGTCGATTTTCATTTTTGCTATCTCTGAGACCTTTTCACTCGTGTCTTACCATGCTGGCATACTTGGCACTTTGTTAAAGGACAAATAACACCACTACACTGGGGACTTTTCATTATTTTTTTGTTCTGCAGTTAAGTTTTGTTTTAGATGATGCATTCTTCTAAAGAGCACTGATTTCATAAATGAGGATAATCCTCCCACTAATTTTCACAAATTCTTATAGTTAAATTTGTCACGTCCTATTGTCCAACTTCTTCGTGGTATATACTTAGCTAAGCTGGTCTTCTGATGGGAGGGAGATCCATAGTCCATCACTGAATTCATACTCAATTTTTTTATAGCTTGGAAGGATTGTAGAGCTTTTATTCTGCTAGTATAGCTTTTAAACAACCTAGAATCACCTGAGGATAAAGATTTGAGGACTTAATTTATCTTCCACACCATTTAGCATATAAATGATTATTTTGGGTGACAAGTCAGTTTCTACACTGGAAAATGAAAAAAAACACACACACAACATATCTAAAGACAAATTTATTGAGATTATATTTTGGGGTGAAGTTAACTGGTCATTGTTATCAAATGGATTTCCATCCTTATGATTATTGATGAGACCCAATGTATTCACAGTTGGTCATATTCCTCCATGCCTATAGAAGTCTGGTTAGGGGCTCTCTGTTAAGCTCAGCCATTTAAGTACTAACAGCTGGGACACAGTTTTTGAGGAATGGAGTATTCACAAATTGGATATCCTGTCTTCTCAAATGCTGGATGTTTCATCTTCTTATATGGCTATTGGTTATCTATAAGTTTTCCCTATTCCCAAGATCATGTTATTTTCATGAGATCATAGGCAAAATTAGTATTCCTTGGGCCTGTGGATCTATGAAAGTCTCTTTCTATCTGTCTAGTTTTGGAATTAGGGGAAAGAAGGAAAGTCTCCTTATCTCTTCAGTTTAAGAATGAGAAGAATTTTAGATGGATGTTTAATTTGTAAGCTTAGCTTTCTTAAACAATTGAAATAGACTAGTTAAAGCTTCTGAATTCTGAGCTGGTGGTTAGTAAGAAGGCACATAAGCAAATGAAGAAACTAGAGTATAGAAAGAATTCAGATATGTGTTATATCTATATATATTATATACACGTTTGCTTGTATATACATACACCGATTTACACATTTATATACACATATGTATATGTGTATACCTACACATATACATATATACATTCCAATGTCAGATTTTTGTAACTAAAAACATATAGATAATAAAATATATATGCTCACAAAGTGGGAAATTCATTGGGACAATCACAATGAATCTCCTTTACTTTTAGTCTTAGGTCACAGGATTTAAATCAGAATGGGGCCTTAGAGATGGTGAATGTATGAATGAAAACACATTTATTAAATATTTTACAGCAAGCATGGGATAAACATTGATTGTACAAAATAAAGATAGCCCCTGAAGTCAAGGACCTATGTTCTAATAGGGAAGTGGAGGTGGGGGAGGAAACAAATATTCATTCAACATCTATTATGTGCCAGTTCTAAGAGCTTTACTGTTATTATCCAATTTGATCCTTCCAGCAACCCTGTGAGGTAGATGCTATTACGAACCCCATTTTATAATTGAGGAAACTGGGACAGATATAGGTCAAGTGGCTTGTCCAGAGTCGACACCTAGAAAGTGACTGAGGCCTGATTTTGTTTCAAGTCTTTCTGACTCCAGGTCCAGTACATTTATCAACCATACCCCATAAGTGCGAAAAGACAACATTCAGAGGAGAGTAGTGGTGATGGACACTTGAGTCTATAAAGTTACAAGGGTGGTTAGTGAGGTCATAGGGAAATATATTAACAGAGCCCATCTTGGAGTAATGGCAGAGTTGATTATAATTCATGATTTGTGGCAGCAAAACTGAAGGACAGGAAGAAGAAAAAGTATGCCCAATATGGTAGCAATTGACAAAGAGGTTGTGGAAGTGATGACTGGAGAGGAAGGAGTGAAGTAAAGTTTGGTTGGGGCTTCCCTGAACTAGTGGTCCAAGAGAAGCAGTCACCAATCAGGAGAGCCAGGACCCAGAAGGTCAAAATCTCTTAATTGGTAGGAAATAAGGTACTAAGCAAGAAGAGTTATTATTAGTTGCTATCCCTTAGTTTTGATATTAGATGACTAAAAAGTAAAAGAAAAAGTTTTAAAAAATTAAAATTTAGTTCAGGCAAAGAAGGTAGGGGTAAAAATTTTCTTTTTCCTCCTGAAAGGAGCATGAGAAAGGAGGTCAATTGCTAGGTCTTGTGTTCAACAAAACAAAAAGGTACCTTTTAACCAGAATCAGAGTTATATAAATTCATACAAGGTCTTTCTTTGCATCTGCAAGGCTTAGTTGATGGATGTATTAAGTGCTTATTAAATGTTTATTGACTGTTGACTTTACTGAATTTCATATCAATTAATCCCCAAGCATTTATCAGGAATCTTTTTGATGACAGAAATTATTAGGTGCTGGAGAAACAAATACAGAAATGAGACAGCCCTAACCCATAAGGAGATTTATTTTACTGAGAGGGTACAACATGTTCACAGATAAATTAATAAAGAATACGATTTATAAAAAACAAGCATACAGTGACTGAGGAGAGCAGAATTAATCATTGAAGAAATCAAGAAAAGGTCTCTTTCCCTGAGGCGGTAAATGAGCTGAGTCTAAAGAGCCACTAGGAGTTCCAAGAGGTACAGGTGAAGAGGAAGAAGAGTGCAGATATAGGAACAACTCCTCAGGGAGACTATGATCTAACAGATGCCTATTTACAATATTCTCCATGCTTAAAGATACCCAAAGACAAGCAACTTAGCACAAATGAGACATCCAAGTAGAAACAGAATGAAAAAAAATATTGTTCTCTCTCCAAGTCTCCTTAGAAAAGTTAGGATGATAAAACCTCTATTTTTAGTCCTGTCCAGGTTCTCATTGCTAAAAGTATTATAAGCAGCTCCTTCTCTTGGTGATTCTCTTTGAAATAATACCTTAGAAAACAGGAAGACTATTGTTCAGCATTCCCTTAAGCTGTTTATAGTAAAATTTATTATGAAAGAAGAAAAGTAAGCCACAATGTATATTATTCACTGTTGCTTTTCAGAAAATAAGAGAAAGAGGTTATTTTGAGAGCAGTTGTCATCATCTGAAACTACAGAAAAGAACAGATTAAATGGGGATGATTTTTTTCACTTGATAATAAATTACCATTTTACCGATGGAGAAGCTAGGATTGGAAGAGGTTAAATTAATCTGCCCAGAGTCATAGAGGTGATGCTGTCTGAGGTGGGATTTGAACTTGAGAGAAATTATTATTTCTTTCTTATATTAATAACTATTTGTTAATTGAGGCAAAGATTTTTCCTTTTCTGTTTCCTCATTCAGAAATCAGCCCCTTGTAGGATATTGAGCTAGCATCTAAAGGGCATTGCTAGACCTCTGGGTACATGTTTTTCAGTCTTGTTCATGACTCCACCCAACTTGGTGTAGTTCTGGCTAGAGTAAGAATCTAATTTAGGTAAATTCCAGCCCATTATCCTCTGTTCAGACAAGTTTGGGTAGATGGTAGATCCCTTTGCCTAGATTGTCCATGGGGGTGGCCTGGAAGACAAAGTAAAATAATATAAGTCAGAGTGCTCCAGACCCTCATTAGAATCGGTCCGCTTCGCATTATAATACTCATTCTCTCATGGCTAACCTAAGTCAATTATTGTCTTCTGAAAATACCCACTCTCTCAAGGGATATGTTGAGAGGCTACCATGATTCATCTTTAGTTTATGAGAGGACAAATGACCATCCTTTTATTAACTATTTGCTAGTGATAATTAATAAAATGATTAATTACCCAGAAATTATGTCTCTCAAACTTTTTATTTGTTACAAACTCGTCTTCTTGACTCCAATTATACCAGTCCATGCACTGTGCCACCCAGCTATCTAATATTCTCCTTTAGATCCATTCACAAAATATCTCCTGAAAGTTTTTAAGGCTTTCCTCAAAAGTTTTTGATATTTCATAGATATAATGGATCACTGAAGCTGTCCATCTATTATTCCTCATCTTCATTACATGACATATCAATGTATTTTTGCTTAATTTGAAGATCTTTTCCACCTATTAATAAGCACATGTGACCTGCTTAAATTTCATGGAAGCCCAAATCACATGTGATGGGAGGAGGTTGCTGAACAGGTGGAACAGGAAGCATGGAGTGGAACTGGGAGGAAGTTGGTGAGAGCAGTTAGGATGGAGGGGAGAGAGGACACAGGCAGGTACGTCTAGTGTTGTGAGTGTTTGCTTGTGGACATGCTCCATCAGGAGGGAGGAAGACTTGGGAATGGCATTGTCCCCTGCAGTGCTAACGTGTATTGATTTCTTGGTTATTATGATGGCTTTGGCTTTCTGGTGTTTGGATTTGGCTTTCTGGTGCCTGAATAAATGTTTTTCTTCTGCCTTCTATATGGAGAGTCTGTTATACTTTGCAATTCAGAACTATACCAGCATATTCATAGTTGCCATTAGTGCTGTAAGTATTACCTTGGCAATACATAGGACCACTTATTTTTTCAATGATGCCTTTGCAGGACACTCTCCTTTTTTTTCTACTTCTTGTATATAAATAAATAATGGAAATATATTACAGAAATATTTATGAATATATAACTAAACCCAAAATGTATCTTGTTATTGTTTTTTGTAATTCCTACAACTTTGGTGATTAAATACTATGATGTTTCAAGATTTTTAAGTTTATGACATCATGATGAGAAACTGGTATCAGAAACTTCAGTTGAGAATTTAAATTTCCTTCCCCCTCTCTCTTCTCTCCTTTTCTCTAACCTTCCTCCTTCTTGCCTGGGAGCAACTTAGCATTACTGAAAACTCTGAGCAATTTTCCAAATGTCCATCTCACTCATTTTCCATCTCACCCTCCTCTTCCCATTCACTTGTAAGTCTAGTTCACTGTCTATTTGTAGCAGATGTTCTAGACAGATGTACTCCTGCAACAAGCTAAAGAATGATAGTCTTATGTTTGGAAATAAGCGTTGGATCTTCTCTAAAGCAATAATACCCTCTATATTATTCAGTTTCACAAATATTTATGAAATTTCTAACAGTGAATTTTATTGCCAAGAACTATGCTAGACCCCGTAGGAAGAAATCTGCAACATTTAAATCAGTAAAGGTACCATCCCTCAGAGAGATTATAATCTAATAGATGCCTATTTAAACTATTATCCATGCTTAAAGATACCCAAAGACAAGCAATGTAGCACAATGAGAGATCCAAGTAGAATGTGAGTGAAAAAAAAATATTATGTTCTCCCTCTAGTACTCGTTTTCTCACTAAAATGGTTATTCCCTCCACTGGTACAGATTATGTAACCTACTCACATCTTTAGACTTTCTCATGACCAACATATAATCTAATGCTGGGTTTATACCCTTAAATCTTCCCACTTTGGTAGCCCTTCTCAAAGCTTTAGTCTACATTGTCTTCTAAAACCCAGATCATCTTCATGCCACAATAAAGCATCAGAGTAGGAATTCAGCAGTTTAGCAGACAGGAGAATTATGTTATTCAAATTAAAAATAATTTCCTTTCTTGAAACATGAATTGATTGTTAGCAAAATCCTTGTAAACTGTTCATTACTATAATACAATGATGGAAGAAATAAAAGTACATTTACTTCTTAATGTTTACATATACCCAGGGAATAGAGCACAAGGAAGGTGAATTTCTTTTGGAATAGCTTGTTTTTGTTTTTTGTTTCTTTTACATGTTCTTCTTTATGTCACTAAATAGCCATGTGAATTGAGAAAAATCTCCTTACGTACATGGGTTTCATTTCATTCCCTTCCCTGTCAAATGAGGGAGTTGGTCTAGATTATAACTTCTAGATCTATAATTTTAAGATTTATTATGTCATGTCCAACCAGAAGCAGGAGAGATTTGTCAGGATGATAAAAGAGTGCATTACCCAACCAAAGAGAACATGGAATCTTTATCCCTGGAGAGCTTCAAGAAGTAAATGGATATTTATCTATCCTACATGATTTAGCTTTTTGAAGGCAGTGGGACCAAATGAACTCTTGAGATTTCTTCTTTCTTTATGATATTCAATTCCCAAGACAATATGATTTAACAGTCTCTTGAATATATTTTTGTTGCACGCTTTCATATATATATATATATACATATATATATATATATGTATGTATGTATGTATGTATGTATATATGCTTACAAATATGTATATATTTCAGCGATCATTTATGGCTCTTCCAGTAACAAAATATGACTAAACTAGGTTGACCATAGGTCAGTGGACCATTAATCTCCAACTTAGATCATTGATCAAAGGTCCAGAGGAAGGGACCCCAGAGATGAGAGTAGGTGCTTAATAAACACCTGTAAAATAATTGATTAATCCAAAATTCTCATTTTTTCAGATCAGGAAACTAATATCTTCAGAAGTCAAATGAATGGTGATCACACACAGATCATAACAGAATAAACAGATCAAGGACACAAACCCAGGTCCTCTAGTCACAACTTTAGTACCCTTTTTATAGCAGCACCAGCTTAAAGCATTTGAGGAAGTGATGACTTCAGCCCATAATAATGATGATGATGATGATAATGATAATAATTCTGAAGTGATATTGCTTCTAGGAAGGCAACATGCTACAATAGAAAGAGCGCTTGCTCTGGATCCAGAGGTCATCCCTTCCAATATCACCTTTGATATTTACAACCTGTGTGAGCTTGGGAAAGCTATTTAAAGGCCTGGGGCCAAAGTTTCCATATCTCTAAAATGAGTCATATGGATTAGTTGGTGTTAGAGGAGGAGGAATAAGAAGAGGAGGAGGAGAAGGAGGAAGGAAGGGAGGTCTGATTATCCCGTTAATATGAGAATGGTAGATGACTGCCCTGACCAAAAGCTTTGACATGTATACATACCTACATACACATACCTCTAGACATGTACACACATGTGCATATACACATAGGAGAGAGAAAATGTTTGTAACATTTGTACCATCATACTTTTTGAAATTGACTGTTCTAGATGAACAGTTATGGAAGGGAATATTTTTCCCATCCTTTGTTCTTCTTAACTCTCTCCAGCTATAATTAGTCTTCTTATCCCAAAAGAACAAAAATAGGATGATATTGAATATCCAAAATGGAGGCAGCATGGAAGAAGAAAGAGCCCTCCTTGTGGATTCAGAAGGATAGAAATCCTTGCCCTATCTCACCTACTTATTTACTGGGAGTCCCTAACACTCAGTAGCTCTATGACCCTGGGCAAATCAGTTAAAATTCTCTGAAGTTCAATTTCCTTATCTACCAGTTGGGAATAATACTCTATCTACTCCTCAGGGCAATAGTGAGGATCAAGTGAGATAATAAGTGTTAAAAATTTATTTATTTATAAGCCAGTAAGTGCTATGGAAGGTAATAGATCAGGAAGATCAAGGTCATGGGGTAGGGTGCTAGACTTGGGTCAGAAAACCTGAGTGCCCCTCAGATATTTACTGACTGTGTGTGTGTGCGTGTGTGTGTGTGTGTGTGTGTGTGTGTATGGGGCAGCTAGGTGATACAGTTCAAATCTCACCTCAGACACTTGACACTCACTAGCTGTGTGACGCTGGTCAAGTCACTTAACCCTAATTGCCTCATCCTGAGCCATCTCTAGTCATCCTGATAAACATCTGGTCACTGGATTCAGATGACTCTAGAGGAGAAATGAGGTTGGTGACCTGCATAGCCCTCCCTCAGGCAAAACAAAGTCAAGTGCAAGTCATGTCATCATTGTTTCTGATGGTATGGTCTTCTTTGGCAATGAAGGAGGAATGCACACTGACTACGTGACCCTAGGCAAGTCACTTGACTTCTAAGCTTCAGTAAATGGAGATAACAGTAGAACCCTCACAGGTCTATTGTGAGGATCAAATGAGAGAGCATGCATAAAGTGCTTGCAAATTTATAATGCTATGTAAGTTCTAACTACTTTGTCCTCCTCCTCCTTCTCCTCCTCCTTCTCCTCCCTCTTCTCCCCTCATTTTCTTTCCCCCTCCTTCTCTTCCTCCTCCTCCTCCAACACCATCTAATCCATACCACTTATTTTATAGATATGGAAACTTTGGCCCCAAACCTTTAAATGGCTTTCCCAAGCTGACACAGCTTGTAAATATCAAAGGTGGTATTGGAAGGGAAGACCTCAGGATCCAGAGCAAGTGCTCTTTCCATTGTAGCATGTTGCCTTTCTAGAAGCAATATCCCCTCAGAATTATTATCATGAGCTCTGCGCTAAATGTCAGGAACATGGAGGAAAGCCAAGTGATTCTGAGTTTTCCAATTTTTACTCCTAGACTGCATTACTGCAGCCTTCATAAGTGGGCCAAATCTTCAAGCAAAAACGTTTTTAATTGAACATTAAATGGCTATTTCTGATACAGCAGAGAAAACAATCCTGCTGGCTTGTTGAAATAAGCAAGGACATTGAAACATTTGAATAGATTCTGTTAGCATTTATTCAACAAGCCTCATGCTTCCCCTTAAGCTTACCTTCCTCAGTCTTGTTCTGACATCCACACTCACTGGTTAGCATGTACAAAATGCAGTTAGATTCAGGAAGTGTTGGCAAGAAACCTTGGGCGCTATTCAGACAATTGTAAGACCAAATACTTTTAAAATGGACACTAATTAAGAGTGGCTTGGTTTGACAACTGATGTTCTCCCTGTCATTAGTCTCTATACTAATACCATTTGATTGCCCCCACACATAAGCATATTTCTAAGGGAAGAAACCTATTTTTTTTTTCATTTGTGTGGTTTCACAAGGTCCTCTCTGAAAGATCTCACATGTATTTTAATTTCAGCTAGGATGAGTATAAAACAGTTCTCTTTAAGAGGCTAATTTTAAACTTCAAAACCTTTAGAGACCTAAATGTGTTTTACAAAATTCTGTTCCATTTCTTTCCTCCAGCAAAGATCACACAGTGTTATGTTTCTGCCTGTAAAGGATTGGGTATGTAAATTGAAATAGGATATTTGAAGACAGACACTATCTAGAAATAGACAAAAATGGTCACAAGGGTTCTTCTTCATTAAGACATTTTAGAGTTTAGTACTCAGTATGAAGCTAATTTAAACTGAAAGAATTTTTGTACCTTGCTCCTAGAATAAGTTGTCTATAAATGCATAAAGTTTTACAAATGAGATGTGTGTGCTTCAGATATAGCAAGGTGCTCAGCACTATGGGTACAGAACATTCCTTAAATATCTTCTTTGATGTTAGATTCTGCAAATTAAGCATTAAAAATGAAAATCCTGGAAACCCTAAGAAAAATTAGAGCAAGTAAAATATAATTTAATGAATCCCAATGTGTCAGAAAAAGGTAGTTCAAATAATTTGATTTTTTTTTTAAGTAAAATACCTTATGTCCCTTATCCTCAAGATGTGATTCAAGCCAGCTCGAGTCTCTGATCTTCTCAGAAGCTTTCCCTAGTTTCCAGAAGACATATTGATCTTTTTCTTCCCCTGGCTCCTGAAGAATTTATTATCTGTATCACTTACCTTGCAACTTCATTCTAAATTATCTTGAATTACTATCTAAACTGTTTCATTTGCATGCACCTTGTTCCCCCCAGTAAAACTGTTTTTTGAGTTCATAATGTCATAAACCTATAGCTAGAAAGGGCCTCAGTGTCCACCAATCCAAACTTTTTCTTTCGTAAATGAGGAAATCAAGGCAAATTAACTTGCTCAAGCTCACACAGGAAATGAGTGTCAGACATGAGATTTGAGGCTGAGCACACTTTCAAGAGTATCACAGGTGCTAGATTATGTTATAATTACTTCCTCTACTTTCCCTATCATGCTTTAAGGGGCCAAAGTCTCTCAGTGCATCCTGGATCATCTCCAGTCATCCTGATGAATATCTGGTCACTGGATCCAGATGGCTCAGGAGGAGAAAGTGAGGCTGGTGACCCGAACAGCCCTCCCTCACTCAAAACAAAGTCAAGTGCAAGTCATGCCATCATTTCTCTGATGGCATGGCCCTCTTCAGCAACAAAGGATGAACACGACAAATATAATACCACAGTCGAAATAACTAGGTAGTGCAGAAAATAGAGCCCTGGGCCTGGAGTTAGGAACAATCCAGCCTCAGGCACTTACTAGCTATGTAATCCTTGTCAAGTCATTTAACTTCTGTTTGTCTCAGTTTCCTCAAATGTAAAATTGAGATAATAATGGCGCCTACATCACAAGGTTGTTGTGAGGGTCAAATGAGAATATTGTGAAGCACCTACACATGATGCCTAGCACATAGCAGACCATATAATTTCTAGCTGTTATTACTACTAGTTCTACGATGTTGTTTAGATAGTTTTCCTTTTGTCCTAATCTTGATGACTCTACTGGGGGTTTTCTTGGCAAAGATACTGGAGTGCTTTTTCATTTCTGGCTCCAGCTCATTTTATAGCCAAAAAAAAAAAAAAAATGAGGCAAACAGGGTGAAATGACATGCCCAGGATTACACAACTAAAAAGTATCTGAGGTCAGATTTGAACTCACGAGGATGTCTTCTTGACTTCATGCCTAGGACTCTAGCCACTGTGTCACCTAGCTGCTTGCTACTACTACTACTGCTGCTACTATTATTATTATTACTACTAGTACTACTACTATAGATCTAAAGTTACAATGGAGTTCAGAGGTCACTTGGCCCAAAGATTTCATATTATAGATGAAACTGAGATTCCAAGAGGTTACGTAATTTGCCTAAGATCACATAGGTAATAAATGGCTGAGGCAGGCTTTGAACTCATTTCCTTTTACTCTAACTTTACTATCAGTTCCATTATACAGTCCCATATTCTCTTCCATATTCTGCATCCAATTTAGCTCCATGCTCAAGTACCCAGTAAGTACCTATTGAATTGAAATCAATTAAGTTGATATCAGCTGTAGGATATATTAGGACCTAAGCAAATAAGCATCTATTAGTGCTGTGGGAATCATGGCACATACTTTTAAATACTTTTAAAAATCAAAGAATCCTACGAGTCACATAGGTCACCCTCACAAACAAGAACTCTTCTGCAGCATGACCCCCTTGAATCTTTGCTTGATTTTTTTGTCTCATTTGACCATGAAGTACACAAAAACAAAAGAAGACTAATGCTGACTTCTACCTACTAAATTGGTTTAAAAAGAAAAGACTGGTGTTGGAAGGGATTGGACTTAAAGGATAGTTAATGTCCCTTCCAACTCAAACATTCTAGATTTCTGAGGTCACTGGGGTATTTCCCTATACAAAACAAAACAAAAACAAAAAATAATTTCTATTTTATTCTAAAGACAAAGAAATATTTTAACTTAAAGTCCTTTGAGAACTTGATTAGAAAAACATTTTAATAAATGTTGCAGGTTATTGCCACTTTAACCACTAACTGCATAAATGGCATATATTGGTTTTATAGTGAAAATAAGTGAGTAGAAGAGAGGTTGGTAGCATTTGAGTAAAGTAGATATCAGTCAAATGGGCAAGTAAATAATATATGAAACTATGGATAATAATAAATAAGCACCTAAGATTGGCTCACATTACAAAACAAAAAGGGGCCCCAAAACCCATACAATTCGGAGAAAGATAAATATGAGTTGTATTAGGTTTGATGATTTTTTAATTCAAAGAGTCTGAAAATGATATAATTCTTAGTAGTCATCAATAAGAGATAATAATGTTAACAGTTGAGTCACCTTATTACCAGTACCACATAAGATAATATTATTCATTTTCCTGACACCCCAAGTAAAGTGGTTTGAGGATCTCTGAGTGGAACACTTGAAATATCATGTAGAAAAGTTCAACGGAGTACATAGTTAAGTAAGTGGTTCTGTGCGTATACTTGTTGGGGAGGTGGAGAGAAGAAACACCAGTGATTTCACTTGCATAGGAAAATTCCAGTGAGAAACCCTCTGCCAAAGAACATTGGCCACTCCTCTACAATTTGCCTGAAACATTGAGTGGTTTTGAATTGTCTAGGATTATATAACTAGTATTCATGAAAGGTGGGACTTGAATTCAAGTCTTCTTCATGCTGCCCCTCTTTTTATACAAACACATATAAACGTACAGAAGATGAACCAATCTATCTTCACATCAGCCGTGTTTATCCAATAAGGAAAGGCATGGAATCATAGACCTTGAAAGCACTTTACATGCCGTTTAGCAGATATTTTGTTAAATACCTACCATGAACATTGCTCTGTGTTGGAAGTAAGGAGATAGACAATGGTACTCCAGTATCAAATGGACCATTGATCTCATCAAACTTGGAACCACCTATAATGTTGTGAATAACAGTTTATGTTTTTAACTCTTGTCCATGCCCTCATGTTAATCTTCTCCCTGGAGTCCACCCCAACTGATGAAGTTTTTTCTCTTTATCCCCTATCTTGCTGCATAAGGACTATTCATTAGCTTTCCCTTGCTGCTCTGTTGTGGTCACTATATATTTTTTCCTGGTCATATGTTTCTCTGAGAATATCATTTATATCAATTTTGCTGTGTATTTCCTTATTGGTTATCAACTGAAGTTTGCCCATTCCCATGGACCACTCCATTTCCCTTTGAATAATTCTCAACTTCAGTTCCTTAGAGACTTCCCTGGAAGAATACTCAGATGCACCTGTGATTACCCCTTTTATGTTTCTTGTTTGAGTATTGTAATAGATTCCTAACTAGGTTCTCTGTCTGTAGTCTCTACCTCTGTAATCTGCTGCCAAAGTAAATGTTCTACGGCAAAGTTGATATATGACTACCCCATTCAGAATCTGTCAGTGGCTCCCTATTCTTTATGGCACACAATACAGCATCCTTAGACTGGCATTTAGTGTCCTCCACAAGGTGGCTCCAGTCTTTCATTCCAGATTTACCTCACTTTGTTCTCTTACTGCGTGTTATGTTTTAGCCAACCCAGAATATTCACTTTCTAAGTTTTCTGCCCCACAAAACTGTGATGATATTTCCCATCCTGGAGTAGTCATCCTTCATTTTATTAAAATGTTTCCCTTCTAATTTGGCTTCTGTCACCTTCATTATGACCTTTATTTCCACCTTATTCCTACCAAAGATGTACAGAACTATTTTATTGCATTGTATTGTATATTAGAGATCCTTGGAACTAGTGCAGGCTCTAATAGGCTAGAGTTCACCCTACCTTGCTTGGAAACATGCCTCTGCTCCATTTTCTAACCATCTCCACTTGATGGTGCCCCACATGTAACTTTCTTCTCTTTATCTGGTTTGCCTACATTAAATAAATAATAATACTAATGCACAATATTTATATAGCACTTATTACGTGCCAGGCCCGGCACACAGCACCTTCTCTCTCTCCCCATCCCTCCCCTTTTTGTATCTGACTTTTCCATGGCTTCTGGCACATAGTAAATATATAGATATATGAATGTATTGTATATATGCATACATATACATATAGCCATAACATGTATGATGTGTGTGTATAAACATACATAGAGAGAAAATATTCTCTGTTCTTCCTTTTCCTCCCACCCTCCTTCTCCTCTTCTCTCTCCCTCCCACCCCACCCACCCCTTTTTACCCATTGTTCTATCTACTCATCTCTCTGTATGTTTCTTCAAGGCTTAATGTAAGCACCACATCCTCCATGAATCCTTCCTTTTTATTTCTGATTTATTCAGTGTAGACTTATCCCGTAAATTTATCACACTTTAAAGCATTTATAATAATAATATTCATTTGTATTAAGATTTACAAAATGCTTTCTAATCCCCTCCCCCTATGCATTATATCCTGCCATAAATCCCTTGGGGCAACTAATTGGCACAATGCATGGAGTGTTGGACTTGGAGTCAGGAATACCTGAGTTCAAGTCTTGTCTCAGAAATTTACTAGGCAGGCAAGTTATTTAATCTCTGTCTTCTGTAGTTTATTCATCTATAAAATGGGGACCTATCTCCCAGAGTTGTTATGAGGATAAAATTACGAGAAATTTATAAAGCACTTTGCAAAACATTAGTCTCTAAATAAATGCTAGCTGTAGAGTTCAGGGACTGCCATGTTTTCTAGTATTTATATACCTAGCACTTAGCAAATGCCTGGCAAGAATTAAGCATCTAATAAATGCTTTTAAATGTATTCATTCTTCTTGAAAGGTCAACTTAAGCCATCTCAGACTCAGTGTCCTAGAACAGTATGACTAAAACCACTTCTTTGTAGGGGCAGTCTCACATTTTTTTTAGTCACAATAAGAGTTTCTACCTATCAAAAGTGACTTATTACCATTTAAAATCTCCCCATGATATCAGAGGTCTTCTCTGAGCATGAAGGATGAACAAAAACCCTTTGCAGTCTCCTTATCTAGCTTCAAATGACTTTTTAAAATTTTGTCCCACAATACTCCCCTTCATACGTTCTATGTTACAACCAAACTATATCATGACCTATCGCTTAAATTCAATATTATATCCTATACAGATACATTCAATAGTTCCATCCCCTATGTATGAAATGCACTTTCTTCTTATCTGTTCTCAGTGAAATATCTCTTTCTTCAAAGCCTATTTCCAGTGCTGCATCCTCCATGAATCTTTCCTGAATACCATAAGTTGAATGGGGCCTATTTGGCCTCAAATTTCAAATATACTTTGGTCTCATCAAACTTGACCTTGTCATACACGGCATATCTCATTAGAATATTTGCCCTTTAAGAGTAATAACAGTATCCTTTTTTCTTCTTTGGGTCCCTAGCACTGAGAATAGGTGCATGGCAAGCAAATCATACATGTTGTTGAATTAATGTTTATGTTATTTTTTGAAATATTTCAAGTATCCATGATTTTGTGAGGTCATTGGGTCCATCCTTTATGATCAGAGATAGAAATTGCTCTGTAACCTTCCCATCAGATCTGTACAATGATCTAAAAACTGATCTGGTAGGACAGTTGTTTTGAGAATCAATTTCTGAACTGATATACCACAGATTAGTACCTTATAAATGATGTTCTAATACACATTAAATAATTATGCACTGAGGGATAGTGATAGTCATCGTTTTAGAGGGCATGATGACAGACTGCTATAGCTCCACTAACAAAGTACTGGGGTGGGGGTGGAAGATAGGAATTCTCCACCAAGGAGAAAAAAATGATCCTGTAGTTAACAGAGTGAACTAAGATTAAATGAAAATCCCTTTGATGCTTAACAAAATGCTTTGCAAATATCAAATGTTTAATAACTGTTTGTTGATGAGGGTGGGGTGGTGGAGTGGGGGGTGGGGATTGCGGTGTGGAATCAATCTGAAAATTAGTACAGACACTCACCCTGGAGAAAACTGTGCTTAAATTACTATTGATCCAACTAGCTTCCAGAAAGGCACCTTATAATGTATCATATGGTGCTACAGAATAATCTTGCTCAGTTGAAAGCTGAACATTAGATTAGATGTGAAAAAGGAAAAAATCTGTAGTCAGGTAGTTGCCAGCTGCACTCCTGATACACCCTGGATTTCCCCCATTTTTGAGTATCTTTCGATGCTGTGTTAATGCTTAGGGGCAGCCATGTTCCATATGATCTAGAGTAGCACTAGTCACAGATCTCCCTTCTGCTACCTGTGTAAAGCAGTAGAGAGTAAGTGAAGCATCCCCCTTGCTCACTTTGCTCCTGCAGATGAGAAGGCAGTTCTGGTGTTAACTGTGCTGCAATTTTCTTCTTCAGATAGAACTAGCAAATCATTAGCTAAGTGCAGTTAAGAAACAAACGCATTTCTATATGTCAATAATGCTTTTAGTTATCTCTTTGGGTCCCTGGTATTGGAATACTTGTTCTGTTTTTTAGAGCAGTTAGTTTATCACACTACTCTGCAAAGATATGAACCCCAACTGCTTCCACATAAATGCAGATAGACATGAGCTCAATATATATATATGTATATATATATATATATATGTATATATATATATATATATATATGTATTTTAATTTTAAGAGCAGAGAAGTTGATTTCTTCTTTACTCTCTATGGCATCTCCAAGTGAAGAAATAATTTATGAGCTTCTGCAATGATGGCAAATGAGTTGTCTACCAATCATAACAAATGTTTTGCTTTCTGGATATTACGTGGCAAATTCCATAGCCAGTTCCATGCCATGAGCAAATAACTGTAGGGAGAGATAATTAAGTTTGCGGTGACTTAATAAAACTCTTCCACTAGTATGAGACTGGGTAGAATTAGAGAACAGTCAAAACCATTATAATTTAGTATTGCTTTATAGTGAAAATGTTCTATTCATCATTTCTGCGCACAAGAAGTATATCACATAAGTTGTTAAATCAATAAGAATTATGAGGACTGCTATTATAGGATATACATGATCTACAAAAATGAAATTAATTCTTGCTATGGTGTGAGTGGAAAGACTGCTGGATTTGGAATTTTAAAATCTAGGTTTGTGTCCTACTATTCCTATGCTTTCATTTAACTAGCTGAAACTCCTCTCTCTCTCTCTCTCTCTCTCTCTCTCTCTCTCTCTCTCTCTCTCTCTCTCTTCAGGAAACTAGGAACTGGATATCATTCTAGAAATGCTAGGCAAACATGTTTAGGACAGAGATATTCATATTTTTATGTCAGATCTTTGACCCATGTTCTAATAATTGTAGATTATATGACCAACTTTCCTAACAAAATCACTGTCCCCTTTAATATTTCACAGTTGGTAATTCCCTTCTTCTGGCTTCTACTCTTCCTTCCAATCCAAATACTATAAACTTGCTGCTGTCATACAGTGTCTGCAACTCTATTAACATCAATTCTGTAATATACAACATTAAATATAATGAAAGTCCCTGTGCTTTAGAAATTCTGTTCTGGGATATTATGTTTTACAATTTGAATATCAGTGCCCACACATCTTATAAATAGCTGCATTAAATTAACTTGGAGGTCCTTAGCAACTCTAAGATTCTTTGATTCAAATCCCACCCCAATATATAGTGATAATTTTTGGCCATTTGTATGTAGGTTAAGAAAATATTTGAAATATTTGCATTAACTATAATGAGGAAACAAGAAGGAAATTAAAAACATTTTGAAAGCAGCATAAATTTTGTCCCTAATCTCTCTGCTTCCACTGTTATCTACTTACAGTCAAGTCTTCAGTGGTACAACTGCTCTGCTTTTTCTCATCCAGTACTACAGCAATGCAAAGTTTGGACACACAAACTACTTTAACCCTCTTGAATGGTTGCTTCTATTGCGTAGATGATTCTTTGACATAAATAATCATCTAAACAAGTAGTCATCTTGGCTATATTTCTTTTATTTGTACAAATACCTTTTAAATTTAATGTAACTGAAATTATCCATTTTGCACCTAACTTTCCTCTCTATTTCTTATTTATTCATAAATTGCCTATCCATAAGTCTGATCAGTAATATGTTTCATATTCTAATTTTCTTATAAAATCTGTATATATACCTCATGTATCTATTTTGACCTTATCTTGGTAAACGGTGTGAGATCTTGGCCCATTTCTACCATATTGCTTTTCAGTTTTCCCAACAATTTTTACCAAATAATCAATCCTTACCCCCAAATCTTAAGCACTTACACTTGTCAAATACAAGGCTCTCATATTCATTTGCTTCTGTAAATTACATATCTACTGTATTCCATTGATCTATCTTTCTATTTCTTAGCCAGTAACAGGTAATTTTGATGATTACTGCCTTATAATGCAGTCTAAGATCTAGTACTGCTAAATCTCTGTCCCTTAAAGTTAAGTAAATAATCAGTGAATAAGCAGTTGAGCAAAACATTCAATCTTTTTATATAAGCATAGACTGAGTTTATAATTCTGATATCTCCTTTTTCAGACTCAGTGTTCACTATTTGTATCCTTCTGCCTCACATTTATCCTCTTCTCCATGCCTGCCACCATTCTTGACATTTCCTGCATCCACTTTCTCTCTTCCTTATGTTTGGAACTCTTACCCCAAAGTCAACCTGAAACATTCCTTCTACTCTTCAAAAAAAATCATGCTAAATTCCTTTCTCTCTCTCTTGCTGATTAATTGAAGTTGAGGCACCCCAAGGCCAACCCCTTCCTCTCAAGAATTGAAGAACACTGTGTAAACAGTGTGTCACACTGAGAACACAAAAAATAGCAAAATATTCTAATGAGTAAATCATTCCCTATGCTCAACCCACCATAGCGTATGAATGTTTTACAATTAGGTGCATTTTTAGTAGTGCTATAATTATGCCATGTCAACATTTCCTATTTCAAGACTTATGTGCTAAAGTGCTTGGTATAGGGCAGTGACATGTGTTTCTCTTTGCCTAATGTTGCTTCTTAATATGAATAAAAAAGTTGACGTTTTCTAAACCATGATTAAAGTTTAGAGAGGCAGAAATCCAGATGAATTAACATACTTTCTACTACCTCACTATTTACTGGTCCTTTCTATGTTTACTCTGCTAGCATAGAAAACTCAGTAGCATAACATTTTTTAACTTCTCTTTGTTGTTTTCATCACTTGTCCCATCCTCCCCAGATTTCCAAAGTTCTTGAAAAGTGATCTTTCAAAATTAGGTGTCTTCCTATGTCAGTATACATACATCAAAAAATAGATCATTGAAAAGGTCATCTAGAATATATCTTGCCTCCCTTTGGAATAAAATGAATTCTAATGGCAGTTTTATACATGACTTAGAAAAGTACCATAGAAACAATCGTCCATCTTCAGGGATACTCAGACCTGTAAATACATATATGGAACTAGATAATTTGTACCTTCAAGGGACTTTGCCTCTGCTTTGTGTTACAGTTATTTGTATAGGTGGTTTTTCTTCTCTACTAGATTATAGAGTCCTTGAGGGAAGGGATGATATGTTATTCATCTTTGTATTTGTCCAAGCTATTAAAGTGTTCTGTTCAAAGGTGGACAGAGATAAATAGATAAAGCATTTATTAAGCACTTTGTTTGGGCCAGGACTATGCTAAGTGCTAGGAATACAAAAATGAGTAAGATAGAACCTTCCATTAGGGAACTTACATTTGAATGGGAGGAGATAACACATCTAGAAAGGGGGGGGAAGGAGAATTCCTTGGTAATCCCTTTGATATGGACATGACCTGGAAGTGATATGGAGGCAAATACTAAGCAAGATAAGCTAAATATTAACTTATCTGAGGCAGGCTAATGAGAAGTAGAATTCAAGATGAGGATGGTGGCCCAATTTGGGAAGAAGGGAGAGGCAATGGCTAGGGTTTACATAGTAAATAATAAATACGTAATGAGTTGAATTGTGGTCAGGAGGCAGTTTTTCCCAATTGTTACACTAATGAGTCCCTTTAGTGAACTTTCTCCAATTTATTTGACTTTTTATTACTTTCTTCCTTTCACTATAAAATGGAACATGTCCCTAGAAGCCTGGATGAAATTCATAGAAGTTTAGGAGATGATACAAAGAAAGTATTGTAGGTCAATGGTGAATTTTTCATAAAAAATTATTTCTATTACAATAATGTCAAGCATTTGCTTCTGAATTTATGTTTTAGTATCTACTGTTCATCATATTTCAAGGCTTATCCCTAAACTGTTTGTATTTATTCCTCCATTGATTCATTCACCAAGACTATTAGGCTTTTAATTTAAGAAAAAGTATTCAGTACTGGCACAAAGGGAGATAAGATTAATCTAGTTTGAGACTGAGAAGAGATCTCAGAAACCAAGTAGTTCAGCTCCTTACCTTACAAGTGAAGGAACTGGAGCCCAGGGAATTTAAGTGACTTAAATGTTCAAGGTCATAGAAGTATTATCAGAGGCAGGATTTGCCCCTGGATTCTGATTATAAAATGAGGGCCATTTCCATTGAACCACACTTCTTCCTTGATCTTATACTCAACTTTCCATCTAATTAGGATTGTATGACCAAGGCAAAGAGACTGACTTCTCAAACTAGGCATGAAAATTAATCTTATTCATCTCTAATCATGCCCAAGTTTTATAACAATATAGAGCAAAACATCACAGCCCTTCACAATTAATTAATTGGAAGAACCCCAAACCCAGCAAACCCAAGAATACTTTGAAATGGAAGTTCTTCTTTGGGTTGTAGGAAGTTTAATGACAATAGGGCAGCTTTGATATGCAGCTAAATGGCACACTGGAAAGAGTGCTCTAATTGAATTCAGGAAGCCTTGAGTTCAAATTTAGCCTTAAACATTAGCTAAGTATATCTAAACCTGGAGTTAAAAAGACCTGAGTTGAAATCTAGCTTTAGACATTTCCTTAGCTGTGGGTATATGGCTTTTGGCAAGTCCCTTGATCATTATTTGCCTAACTTTCCTCAACTGTATAAATATCACCAACCTAGCAGGGTTGGTGTGAGAATCAAATGAGATAATATTTTTAAAATTTAGCACAGTGCCTTCTCTTCCTTCCTTCTTTATCTTCCTTCCTTCCTACAAAATAATCATAAATGCACTCCATAAAATGGGAATAATAATAGTATCTCTCAGGATTGTTGTTATTTAATCAATAAATATTTATTAAGGCCCTGTTATGTGCCAAGCAGATTGCTAAATGCTCTAGATACAAAAGGAGGTGAAAGACAGTCCTTAACATCAAGGCACTCACAATCAAACAGGAGAGAGAGAGAGAGCGTGCAAACAATATATATCCAAAGCTACACACAAGACAAGGTGGAAATAATTACCAGAGCTAAGGTACTAGAATTAAGAGAAGTTGGGAAATGCTGCCTGTAGAAGATGTGATTTTAATTGCTACTTAAAAGAAGACACCAGATTTAGTAGTCAGAGGGTAAAATGAGATACCTCTAAAGCACTTTGCAAATATTAAAATACTATACAAGTGCTACTCTTTTTATTATTGGTATGATTACTTTTACTACTACAGAGGAAAATCATAGTTCTTGCCATTTTTGTTGCCTACAAGCAAATTCACATTTACTTGAAGGACTATAAAGTGCCAAGGGCCTCCTAGCCACATCTTCAGCCTCTTCTCCTGAGACCATGACCTTTATGCCTCCAAATGCTTTCAACACAGAAGTAGTAAGGAAAAAAAAAAGCTTCTAATGCCCACTTGGGGCACCAGCCAACTGCAACAAGGAGACTTACTTCCATATGCACTGAAGACAGTCAGGAGCCAGACAGTTATTTTATCTGCATGCTATTTGACTAGCTGCCTCCTCAGAAGAGGCTCTAAACGACATTTTCGTCTGCCACCCCTCCTGGTTAAAGGGTTGAGTTTATCAAATAAACAAGAGGAAAATCAATTACATTTCACACAGAAATTGCTGAGTGTCTGTATCATAAGCAGGAGATTCAGAGGGCTGGGCTGTCAACCTCCTGCCCAGAGAAAGTAAGGCAATATACAGGGAGAGCTAGCTTTATAATTATTGCAAATGTCTCTGAGGGAGCACACCGGATGGCAGTCTCATTTTCACCTTATTGTGTTAGATCTGGAGGGAACTTGCATCAGGAGATGCTTTAGGGGTAAGAGAGGAAAACAAGAAAAACTGAAGCAAAATATTAAGCTGGATAAGATGTTGAGCTTCATATTAACTCGACTTTAGCGCAGGAGGTTTCCCAGGGCCAGGCAGACCATTTAAGCCATCTTATTCACCTCTTTGTAAACCCTACTCCTTTTTTTTTCTTTTCTTCCTGGATGCTACACAGTAGGTGCTGAATAGTTATGGCCCCTTTGGAGTTAGATCTGAAATACAAGCACATCAAGGCCCATCTGAAACCATAGGCCCAATTATCAGTCCTTTCCCATAGCATGCTGACTGCTCAGGTCAAGGTGTTCAGCTTCTCCCTGCCAATACAATAGGCAGCTTATCTAAATTTAGCTTATCTGAGCTTACCTAAACAAGACAAGAAGTCAATTCTTTTCAAATCGAACTCTAAAGATTTTACCATTAGTGAATCAGGTTTCCCCCACCCCCAGTCATCCCCCTTCTCTAGAGAAGGAAAATGCTTCAAAAATAACCTCAAAGATTCATGCTATATGAGCTCTAGCAGCCTCAAGGAGTTTTGCTCAAAATTGTTTTTTAATTAAGTGTCACAGTCAAGAAAGCTATGGAACATGGGATGCAGGAGAATTTAAATCTTCCTGAGCAGGTTCATATATATGCTCAAGTAGATTTTTTTTATTCCCTCAAAGTGTTTCCCATCTACCTGTGCACTCTAATCTATTCTTTATTAACCTTGTTACTTTCTAAATCTCCCAGAAACCCTTTGACCTCATTTTTAATAGGTTTTCACTTTATTATATAGATTTCTATAGTTCCTTCTCTGGTCTTCTTTTTTTTTCCTTGTCTTTTTCTTTCCTTTTTGACACATTAGATATTTGTAGAGCCCATAAAATAAGTGTAAGCCAAACTATGGCCTGGGGCTTAGGGAAGGGATGTTAATATCAATAAAGTGTTAAGAGCTACATTTTTTTCTGCTAACCTTAACAATGTTATCTGCTGGCACTTACCCAATTTGCCAAAAAGAAGAAAAAGTTCTGGTCATGGATTTGTCCAGTAACAACTAGATAATCAATACTAAGAAAATCTTTAAGCCAGCAAAGAATCTAGAATCTGCATTGTCCCAAGTATCAAAGGAAAAAGTAATGACACTAGATCTGCTCGGTGTTGTTTGGGTGTCAAATAACAAGGAACATTGCAACGTTTCTTCTCAATCAGTTCAACAGAATATTCCGAATATCATTCATTAACAAAGCAATAAATATTCGCAATTTCCCATCACTACCATCAAATTTTCTCTTTACGCAGCCTCTTTTTCTCACATACATCAGAGAAAAACAACCGAAACATTCCTCTTCCTTTCCAAAGATAGCTAACTTTTTTCCCCATAACCACTGATTATGGCCCCTACTGCCCTCTTGAGGACATTAATTGCACATTTAATTGCTCCTTTAACTCATGTAACTTCAATCTCTTCTTTCCCCAGTCCCATAAATCTATAGTGTGACTGGAATTCCCTTATTTTAAAAACAAATAGAAAATAACAAAAAACAATGTACTTTAACTTTTCTCTGTCCATCCCCTTACCTTCCCAAATCCTTCAAAATGCAGAACGCAGGTCATTAGATTCCTTGTTCTCTGTTTACCACTTCTAATGGTAAATTGTAACTAGACCTCATTAGAAATCTTGTAAAACCACTGAAGAACTCTGTTTATCTTATACTCTGAATTGGAAATCCAATATCCTTCTTAGATATCAGCCCCTTCACTAGTCGTTCTGTCTTTACCTTCTGAAGACTAGATTTTCAATAGGTAAGAAGTGATGAAAACACCACTTAAGCCCAAAAGGTCTTGACTTTCTTTCTGGGACTACATAATCAAGAGCTTTGTATTCTGGACACCTTCTTCTAGTATCATTTGTTCCTACATGAATGTAGGTAATGAATACTCCTTAACTGTGAAATTTAGCTTCTTTTTTTGCCATTCTGCTGAGGGTGTTGTTGTTTATCCTTTGTTCTGAAAAGAACGAATAATATCACAAGGATGTTGTCTTGACTAGTTTGTTAATTAGATTTAAGTGAGGCAGAGTTATGCAAAGTCACCAGCCTCACTGTCTCCCCCAGAGTCATCGAAGTCCAGTGGCAAGACAAAAGTCAAGATGACTGGCAATGACAGGGATGCAGTCGATGACTTTGGTCTCCAAGGCTAACCTCTATTCAATGACTTACTGCAATGACAAACTTCCACTGTTCACCTACCCTGACAATTCTCTCCTGAAAGCCATCAGTGACCAATCTAGCAGCCTTCTCTCAGTTTTCAGCTTCTTTGATTTGCTGCAGCATTTGACACTGTTAATTACCTCTTCTATGAAACTTTATACTTAATGACACTGGACTCTTCAGGGTTTCTGCTGGGAAGAAATCATCTTTGCTTTTCTCTCTCTCTATTTCTCTGTCAACTGCATCTTCTCTCTGCCATTTCTTTAGTTTCTATCCTTATCCTCTGTTTCTCCCATTTGATCATTGGTTTGACCATTGGAATGATGCCTCCCTTTTAGGTTAACCATTCCTAGTATCCTCAGTTGGTTTCTATTTTCTTACTATTCTGGCTATCTCTTCTCAGTAAATACTCTAGTTGGTCAGTGTCCTCGCTAAGATTTTATGCCATGCTGTTGCTGTCCATTTTGTCATCCTGACACATCTCAAAATTGCCCCATTAATAGTGTCTCTAACCCCTGTCCAATTCTTGTTACTCAGAATTTGGAAACTATCATTAAAGTCCTCTTCTCTCTGATCTTTTCCTCTTATAATCTTTTCTGACAGGTTAAAATTGAATTGTTCCTGAAGACACCACATTTCTTTCCATATTTCTCTCATCTATTTTCTCCTTCTGACCAACTGTTGTAGAGAATACCATAACCAAAATATTAAATCTCCCTCTGTTTATTGTTCCTCCAGTGCTGTTCATCATACTTTCACCCTCCAGTACATGAATTTCCTCAATTGGAGCTATGGTTTTGATATCTAATACCAAATCCACCTTTTCACTGTCATACCACTCAATTTCCATGGCATTTTCTCAACCCTGGGATCCTGAAGAGACTAAAAATTCCCTTACTTACAATAAGATCTCTTTTTCATTTGTTACCTATCATCCTCATGTTTGTATATAGATATTTATAGGAATAAATAACCTTACTGACTTCTTATTGGATGTTTTCCCCTTGCCCTCTCTTCTGGAATTATTCTTTTTCTCTACCTACTGTTTTCTGTGGTAACTGATCTGGTGGCGATAAATTCTGACTTCTCTCACTTCCCCCTCCATGAGTGGATTCTGCAAATCTCATTCTGTTATTAAATGAATTTCATCCATCACTTGTGAAAAGTCCATCATCCCTCTATCTGTATTCTATTCAACAAGTCCAAATCCCATTCTCATATACCATTTTCACAACCAATTATGCATTTTTCAAAGTCATGTCCTTCTTTAGAAATCTATCTTCAGTCAGCAGCTGTGATAAATACACAAGTTTTGCACCCACGTTATTTAAGTTTCTTGTTAAAGTCATTGTAATCCTCATAAATTGTCTAGCCTCTTACTAGCAGTATTATCTTTCCCCACAGGAATAGTCATCAGGTTTGACCACTTTCCTGAAAGCCTTCATCATACAGAGGATATACTCCCTGAGAAGAATGTAGACCTACCAACTGATCAGAGGTGACATAATGGCCTGAAGTCAGGAAAACATGAGTTTGAAATCTGTCTCATACACATATTATCTATATGCACCTATACAACACCTAATTATTCTTGGCCACATTTTGCTCCTTCATTAAATGACAATCACATTGAATCAATGAGGGCAGTGCCTGTGTCATATATTTGCTGTTTGGATCACGTGAGATAATATGTGATAAAACAAAACTTAAAGCTTAATATGAATGTTGATAATTATTGTTAATGTCAAATTAATATGTGGGTTTTTTTAGGGTCAAAGAATTGTAGATAGAAGGTACCTTAGAAGTCATCTAGCCAGAGAGCATAGTGGATAAAGTATTGGAATTGGAGTTAGGATCATCTTAGTTCAAAACCTGCCTCAGGTACTTACTAGTTGTATAACCCTGGGCAAGTCCACCTCTCTTAGCTTCATTTTCCTCATCTGAAATGTAGGAAATAAACATAGAGCCTACTTCATGGGGTTATTGTGAGGGTCAAATGAGATAGTGTATCTCATTTTGGGCTTTGCAAACTTGAATGCCAGCTATTATTATTTAGTCCCTCTCCTTTATTTTTCAGATGAAACTGAGATCTAGGGAAGTTAAATGGCTTGCCCAGATTCATATAAGTCATAAGAGACAGGTCAGTTTTCTAATTCAGGTCTAGCTATGTTCCCCTGGAAGTTATCTAAACTACTTCTTCGTTCATTTTTTCTATACCCCTCATCATGTAGACATTTACTGCAAGTGTCATTTTACATTTTCACCTATACTGCTAGCCTCTCTCCTGGGAGATTCTCCTCATAATTTTTAGGAGCTGTAGAAACTGTTTTCTTCCTTAAAAGAGTCCAGATCCATTTGTTCCAGGACACTCAAGCTTTCAAATGGGTCGAGAGATTCAGTGCCTCTTCTCCTTCCTTTCTTTGCCATATGCTTCAGCTCTTTGACCCAGTGCCACAGATAAGGGTTTCCTTCTCCTCATTCAGATTAATTTTTGTTTTCTTTTTGCTTCCCCACTGATGTACTGTTTTGTTCTTTCAGACAATACTTTGTTTTCCTCTCTTGTGCAGAATTAAGGGTCATTCATCCTTTCTTTTCATTTAAGAATGAAAGAGACAGATTTGACTCTCATATTACATGATATGAAACAACATGATGTGATATGATATAACATGGCATGATATGATATGATATGGCATAATATAGCATGATATACCTATGGTTATTACATTGGCCAAGGCATGAATGGCTTAATCTCTGTAGGTGAGAATACAGTTATCCCTTCCACATCACAACTTTCCCCATAGTGCTTTTGATACATTGCAGAACAGTGTAAAAAATTAACTAGAAATTTTGGGGGAGTTTTTTGGAAGCTGCGGAAAACACTCAAAGACCAGCAGGTGACACAGAGTCTACGACCAAATACTTAACCCATATTTTACAATAAGATTCTGCAAACAGCCCATAAAAAAGAAAAGAAAAAAATCAGACTTCTCTGGTAAGAAGGGAAGGCCAAAAATTATTACGCAGGTTTTCCAGATCATGAGGACACCTAGTCCCTAAACCCTGTGATACATAAGGGATAACTGCATTCCCCTACACTTTCTTGAAAAAAAAATGGTTGTTTTCAAATTTTTAATCCCTGTTGCCAGTCATATGTCATGGCATACTATTTGCCTCACCCTTCACTCTACTGGGCTCATGTCACTGGAGTTTCATGACACAGGCCTTACTTAAAGAAGTTTTTCTCACCTTTTCTGCAGATGATTCCTCCAATCTCTGTATCTTTTAGGTGCATTTGTCTGCAATTAGTAAATTATGCCCATTCCTCTCATCCGAAGCCAAGCATAGTTGCCCTCAGCTGTCCTCTGATGATGAGGATATCCTTCATCTTGCTTTTCCATTTCTCCTTTCTTCTCTCACCAAGTGCTAAAACTTATGATGTGTTTCTTCTGGGGGCATTTTCTGGAAGAAAGCCTGAAAACATTTGTTATATAATACATGAGATTTTTGTACTTTACTAATTTGTATCAGAAAATATTTACCTAAAGTATCTGTTTAGAAACCAGAAGTCTTACTGCAGTAGATTTGCTTTTAAATATAGACTTAATGTAGCACACTGGAGTGGAAAATGCAACAAAATGTATATTTAAAAATACAAGGCCACACAAATTGAAGAAGAAAAACTACAGAAACTCTATCAGCGTTCAGCTGTTAGCATAAACTGTATTGCTTTGAGAAAGTGAATTACTAAGTTTTGCATGTAAAAGACAAATAAGGCTAGTTGTGTCCTTTTTTTTCTTTTCTTTATTAAACAAGTTTTACTATGGCAGATTTAGCCAAGCATATTAAAGCTGGATCACCACATAAATTAAGCTAGTATCTCACTTTAAAATAAATGTATTTGTTAGTTATCAGGAAGAACGTACTGATGGATATGAATTATCTCATCAGAATCTTAACTTTTCAACAAATATTTTCAGTTCTGTATGTGAAAATGTCAAAATCCAAGCAACTTCTAATGAAGCAGATCTTAACCTATGAATTAGTTTTTAAAAATTTTTAACAATTGCATTTCAATATAATTAATTATTGATTATTAATATTGTAATTAATATAATTAATGATTATTCTATATAATACATACACAATATAATTAATTCAATATAATTTATTTCTTTTGTATTTCCTTAGCTTGTTATTGCTTAGTTATTTTATTTTTAATTTTTTTTAAAAAATAGTATTTTATTTTTTCCCAGTTACATGTCAAAAAAATTTTAGCATCATTTTTACAAGATTTTGATTTCCAAATTTTTCTCCCTCCATTCCCTCTTCTGCTAATGATAGGCAATTTAATATAGCTTACACATGTGCTATCTTATAAAAATATTTCTATATCAGTCACAGTTGTGGAAGAAGAAACAGATCAAAAGAAAAATAAACAAGCTTCAGAGTTCATCAATTCTTTATCTGGATACAGATAGCATTTTCCTTCATGAGTCCTTCATATTTTTTCTTGGATCATTGTATTGCTGAGAAGAGCTGAGTCATTCATGGCTGATCATCACACAATGTTTCTGACACTGTATACAATGTCTTCTGGTTCTTCTCATTCACTTTGTTTCAGTTCTTACAAGTTTTCTAGGTTTATCTGAAGTCTGCCTGTTCATCATTTCTTATTGCACAATAGTATTCTTTTACATTCATATACTACAACTTCTTCAGGCATTCTCCAATTGGTAGGCATTCCTTCAATTTCCAATATTTCACCTCCTTGAAAACAGGGCTGCTGTAAATATTTTTTTGTATATGTAAGTCCTTTTCCCTTTTTTAATGATCACCTTGTGATACAGACCTAGTAGTGGTATTGTTGTGTCAGTTTTAAATCCCTTTGGGCATAATTCAAACTGTTCTCTAGAATGGTTGGGTCAGTACACAACTTTACCAACAGTGCATTAGTGTCCCAGTTTTCCTAAATCTTCTTCAGCAATTATCATTTTGTTTTTCTGTCATATTAGTCAACCTGATAGGTGTGTGATGGTACCTCAGAGTTTTTTAAATTTGTATTTCTCTAATCAAAAGTGCTTTAGAGTACTTCTACATATGCCTATTAATAGCTTTGATTTCTTCATCTGAAAACCGCCTGCTCATATCCTTTGACCATTTACCAATCAGAAAATGTCTGCTATTTTTATAAATTTGATTCAGTTCTCTATATATTTGCGAAATTAGACCTTTATCAGAGATACTTGCTGTAAAAACTGTTTCCCATCTTTCTGTTTCCCTTCTAATCTGGGTTGCATTGGTTTTGTTTACACAAAAACTTTTAAATTTAATACGATCAAATTCATCTACTTTACATTTTTAATGCTTTTTTTCACTTGTTTGGCCATGAATTCTTCCCCTCCCTATAGATCTCACAGACAGACCATTTCTTGTTCTTCTAATTTGCTTCCAGTGTCACCCTTTGTATCTAAACCACGTCAAAGGTCTGTCATATCTAACTTCTAATATTCTATTAACCTCCTTAGTTTCTTTCTTTTTTATTTCTTGGCTGGATTTATTGAGTTCTGAGATAAAGCAGCTGAGGTTCCCTCATTAGTATAGTTTTGCCATCTATTTCTTCCTGTAACTTATTTAACTTCTCCTTTAAGAATTTAGATGCTGTACCATTTGGTGCATATATGGTCAGTATTGATATAGCTTCATTGTCTATGGGACCTTTAAGGAAGTTAGTTTCCTTCCTTATCTCTTTTAATTATGTCTATTTTTGCTTTTTTCAATGTATTTTAAAACATTATTCTGTAACAGTCACCTTTTTGTTTTTGTTATCCTTGTAGATTGCCTGAGGTCTAAGAACCCCAAACCGAAAGAACTCCAGGCCTGCTCGTTTTTAAAGTCTATTTAGGTTAGCTTTGTCATAAACATAGCACGAACTCTGCGAGTTGAATTTAATCTGTTTTAAAGGATTTTGTACAGATCATTAGATTTCACATGTATGCAGAGCCTTAATTTCCAAAAATCATTCTCCTGACATATATACAGTAAAGAATTTAATGTATACATATTTATTTCCATTTTACTGATAAGCAAACCGATGTTCAGATAAGCTAATTGATTTATCCAACGTTACATGCATAATACTTGCAACACAATGCAAATATTACCTTTAGCAGGCAAAAACAGTCTCTTTTCTCTAGTTAACTGATCATCCACATAAATAGCTTTGTTGGTGTTTTGCTTTGTTTGGTGGAGAAAACAATGTTATAAGAAACCTTGGTGGGCTTTTCATCAAGGAATGTAAGTCTATTCAAGACAAAAAGAATTCTGGGTCCTTACAGCATTCACTAAATGCTAACAGCACCATGAGCCCCAGGACATTTCCCAGGCTTAGCTCTGAATTATTGAACACACACAAGACTGCTTTGCAACCTTGATTAGAGAATTGTTAATCAACCCATGATGGTATGTAGGTCAAAAACCAATTAAAAGCCTGTGACTGGAATATATGATTAGGCTCAATTAAATGCATTGCTTAACAAGCAGCATAGAAGCAGTAAATTTAGACTTCAGATCTATGTTCTTTGATACTGGGTCAGGAAGGCTGAACAGTGTTAACCAGTAAAAGACGATGCTGATGATCAGATTTAGAAAACTGTAGTTAGTTTTGCCAGCTGAAAACTTTACTCCTTTTTTGGCAAAGACTTTGCATGTCACTAGAGTTTGTTTTATTTTTTTTAAAGGCCATTGTTTCAGCACTACTCTGAATTTTATTGTGCTTTTTCCCTTTAAAATAAATTACGTATGGTGTTCTAGGCAGACTTTGAAGTTCAATCAGTTTTGGCAAAACAGTGGTACTTTGCAAATAGTGAAATTAGAATTGTGCCTATAATGTATCCCTTTGAACCATTTCTGCATCAGAGGCTTGAAAAATAAATGAGCAGCTGTATTTGCAAAGTTTTGCAAAATATATTGTTAGGACAACAAGAGAAAGGAAAGTTTAGTTGGAAATTTTTTCCCCAAAAAAAGTTCAGCGTGAAAAAGAAGAAAAAAAATTAAATATGGTATCAGCAATTTAATCGTCAAGGGAAAGAGAACCAGTGTGTCATTGTCAAAGCAGTTATATTAAACAAGATTAAATGTAACTCACTGTGTTGGAAGAGGGAAAACTGAGACTTTGTCACTCAAATATATTTTCTTAAATTGAAAAATCGACTTCTTTACACATCAGTAAGGAAAATATGATTAACTTTTATTAATTTTGCTTGAAAGTCTCATTTGAAAAGTATTTACAGGTCTTCTTCCTTTTAGGTTACTTCTGTAGGGACTGAAAATAATAGAGTCATCTTTCAAATTTTAAAGGAAGAGAATTCAGTTTAGTTAAACAAATATTTAAAGATTGCTATGTGTGTGACATTGTGCTAACTACTGAGGAGATGCAAAGTTTAGGTAAGATCTTCATTTTTTGCAGAGTTTACACTGTAATCTGGAATGGCCTGGTAGGGAAAGTCACATATTAAACACCATTTTCCTTTTCTTTCTATGAAGCAATATAGGATTCCTTTACTATTGTTCTTTAGTTTTTTCCATTGTGTCCTATTTGTCATGACCTCATTTGGGGTTTTCTTGAAAGGATACTAGAGTGGTTTACCACTTCCTTCTCCAGCTCATCTTTACAGATAAGTAACTGAGGTAAACAGGGTTAAGTAACTTGCCCAGGGTCACACATCTAAAAAGTGTCTGAGGTCAGATTTGAACCCAGGAAGACCCTGACTTTAGACCTGGCACTCTAATCATTTTATCACCTCTTTGTCCTATAGGTTCCCTACTGATGATGAATAACTGCATTGGATGAACAGTGACCATGAGATAATAAGACTGAGTGTTAAAGAGTCAAATCAGATCTTATATGGAAGAGTAATTGGGAATTTCCTTGAAAGATTGTAAGAGATTTATTGGAACATCCTCAGTCTCAGCAAATCTTCATCTTCAGAGGGTGGAATTTATTTTTGGAAAATAGCCCAATGGTTTAGAAGAAAATCAGGTGAATTAGGACAGGGTTATGAGAGGTCAGAGAGAGGCTGAGAATAGTTTTAAAAGTTGTGGAGTAGAGACCCACAATCAAAGGCAGGAACTGAGATCAGATGACAGAATAGACAATGGCACAGTCAATAAGCTGGATCAAAATTGGACAGGTTATGGCATCTAGATGCCTTAGGAAATAGAGACTCTAATTGAAATCCTGCCTCAGGACACTTGTTACTGTGGACAAATCACTCAACTTTTCCTACTCTCAGTCTCCTCATCTTCCTTACAAAGTTCTTGTGAGGATCAATTGAGATAATATGTTTTGCAAACCCTAAAATATGATTGAAATTATAGTTTTTTTTAGTTATTGTTATGGGATGATGGCAAGGTATGCAGGAGTTGTGAAAAGGTTGAAGGTGACAGATGCGATCTTAGGATCATGAGGTTTGGAGCTAGACATGGTATTAGAGATTATTTAGTCCTACTCTCTGATTTTACAGAAGAAACCAAAGGCCCAAAGGATTGAAGTGACATGCTGAATTTTTCACAATTAATAAGTAGCAAAGCCAAAATTCACATCTGAGTGTTCTGACTATAAGTCCAGTGCTCCTTCCACTTCACAAGACTGGACTGCTTCCAACCTTGCAAGAAGATATATTATTCTGATGGAGGATCCCTGGCAGCTACTGCTCTTTAACATGAGACCCAGGGTTTTCCAGGCAGCCCCACCTCACTAGAGAAGTCTATCCCATCCTTGCTGAGCCCACTTCTACCACCTAAAGGTATTTGGGCTATGCTCAAGCAATTATTTTACTTCCCTTACCCCTTAATTCCTCCAGAGAAGGGCCCCAGATGTAGTATGGCTTTCTGGTAGTGAGCAGGATTTTTGCTGTGATCAGATTAGGCATAAATTTCAGTGAAACCATTTAGTCCTGATTATCAGATTCATCTCTTGATTACCACAAGTATAAGGATAGTTGTCCAAATTACAGCCCCATGCCATGATAGAAATGCAATCATTTATTTTCCTTCAACTTTCTTGAAGAAGGCTAAAAAAGGGAAGTAAGTTTCTAGTTTTCTAGATTCCTGAACTCCACGTTACCCTGGACTCTTACTTACCCTACATGTATCCATCCAATCAGTTGTCAGAGTTCACCATTTCTCCCTTTACCGCATCTCTCTAATGCCCACAGTTACCACCTTAGTTCAGACCCTTATCAGGTCTCACTCAGATGACTACACTAACCCTCTAAGTGGTCTCCCTAACACAGATGTCTCTTCTCTTAAGCCTGTCCTAAGCGCAACTCCCCAAAAGTAATTTTCCTTGAGCACTGATTGGAATATGTGGCTACAACTCAGTTAACTCCAGAGGCTTCCTCTTGCCTGTAAGATAAAATATAACTTCCCATCTTTAGCTCTTAAAACTCTTTATAACTTGCCTGCAGCCTATCTTTGTAGCCTCATCAGACAATGCTTCTCCTATACTCTATGATCTATCACAACTGAGATTCTCATTTCTCACATTCCATCTCCCATCTCCCTGCCATTGTATTGGCTATTCCATATACTTCTCTTCCTTTAAGATAAAACTGCAGCATCATCTACTTCATGAAAGTTTGTCTGACCCCTCCAGCTGCTAATGCAGAATCTCCTAAAATGACCTGTATTTAACAATTTCCTATTTCTATATATTCATCGTATATCTTCATGATTTATATATATATAGATAGATAGATAGATATATAAACACACACACACACACATACACACATATAGTATACTTATCCTCCCCATTATAAGGTAAACTCATCAGAAGTGAGGAGTTTTTCTCTTTGTTCTGTTATTCCCAAGGCCCATCATAGTTTCTAGGACATATTTGTTAATTAAACTGAAAGCAATTTTGCTAGAGGCTGCAGGGGCTATAATAGTGAATGAAATACAAACTCTGCTCCCAAGAACTTGTACGACAGTTGGATGATACAGTAGGGACCCAAATAACTATTATACAAATGATACTATGGGAAGTGTTGTAGATATACACAAAACACGATGGGGTTTCTGAAAAATAAGAGCCAATATCTATCTCCATGGAGAAGTTGGAACTTGAACAGTACCTTAAGACTCTGCAAGCTTTTTCAGGAAGAATTGAAAGAAGGGGGCCTTCTAACAGGAGAAAAAAAAATGTGTAAGGCACATTTATATGTCAGTGAAATATCCAATTAAGCTGGAGTACAGTTTATGTGGAAAAGGGTTGGGTAGAAGATAGGGGAGCAATATAATTCAGGGATATACTATGGAAGACCAGGTTGAAGACTTTTATCTTTATTCTGCAGAAAATAATGGAATAAGAAAACAATGCAATCACAGTCATATTTTAGGAAGATTCATTTGACAGTCATGTTTATAGTGAATTAGAATAGGGCATCCTGTGTGTTTTAATTCCTCCCTCCCCCCTTTTTTTAACAATTGAGATCATTCACTTAGATTTTGCAGAAATGGAGGCAGATAATTCACCATGAAAAGCTGAAAGTTGTACATGTCTCTTAGATGGACTATCAAAGAACTCCTTAATAGGACAAAAATCTTCCCTATCATCCCTTTGAAATAACCCATAAAATCCTGCACAGAAATGAAGAAAATATTTGCAAATGTCTCATTTCAATTAAGTATACAGTGACTACCTTTCTGTCCCCTAGTTAGGACATATGGGGAAGAGAGATGTCAGCAAAACTCATCCTATAGCCATTAGTGTGATAGACTGAGTTATATCCTTGGATTGGATATCATTATTGGTGATTCTATCTAGCTATTTGCTAGTAAGCATGGCTGTATATTGAAATACAGTTCTTGATATATAGTAGACCTGATTAAATGTTTATTAATTGATTAATTGAAAAAATAAAAAAATACTTGTTCTAAAATGATTATCCCTATAATTTTTGTTTAATCTAATGGCTGTAGTCATACTATACAGTTATAAAATTACTCTAGAAGAGTGCTATATCACCTGTAGGGTATCCTCTGGGAACATGGGTGGGTCCAAAGAGGGAACCAAGTAGATGTAAGCCAGAGGCCAGGACAAATCAGAAGCCAGTACTTGCAGTGCCAAAATGCAAGAAGTTAAGATCTGAGATTCAGACAGAGAGATCAGCACAGATGCATGAGACTGGTTACAAGTAGTCGTTCCTATTACTTGTCTGGTACATTCTGCCTTCTAAAATACTTCAAGTTTTTTTAGATATTTCTTGTGTGAACCCATTTCTGTCCTGCTCAGATATGTTAATATGTTAACAAGTTGATTGTGCCTTTCTATCTCCTAATTCAGTCATTCCAGTGAGACTGTGGGCTCACATAGATATATCTGTGATATTCAGAACATGGTGTCATTTCACAGACCACTGTCAGATTACAAAGTTTGTCTGAAGATTCATGAAAATAGTTCTTCATATTGGTACAGTCTATAAGATTCATGAAACTATTGTGAGGAACCTGATTGAGGGGCAATATGCCAAAGCATAATGAAAAACACAAAGAATCAGGATCATAGGTTCATATATCTAGAAATCTGGAGGAACTTCAAAGGTCAGATAGCCCAACCCCTATATTTTCTTTTTTAGTTTAAATGGTCCCTTAATAATTTTATTATTCAATTATTTATTTTTATTTGGTATTTTATTTTTCCCAGTTTCATGTAACAATAATTTTAGCATTCATTTTTAAGATTTTGAGTTCTGAATTCTCTCCCTTCTTCTTTCCCACTCCTTTCCACATTTAGAAAGCAAGCAATTCAATACAGATTATACACATGTAGTCATGCAAAACATTTCCATAATAGTCATGTTATGAAAGAAAATGTAGACAAAAAAATCAAGAAAAACAAAGAAAGCTTAAAAAAAAAGTATGCTTCCATCTATATTCAGACATCATCAGTTCTTTCTTTGGGGAGAGACAGCATTTTTCATCGTAACTCCTTCAGAGTTGCCTTGGGTCATTGCATTGCTGACAATAGTTAAATCACAACTGAACATCTTACAACATTGCTACTACTTTGTACATAGTACAATTCACTTTGTATCAGCTCATGTAAGTCTTTCCAGGTTTCTTCTGAGAGCATCCTGCTTATCATTTCTTATAGAGCAATAGAATTCCATCATATTCACACACCACAATTTGTTCAGTCATTCCTCAGTTGATGGGCATCCTCTCAATTTCCCATTCTTTGACCCCAGAAAAGAGACACTATAAGTACTTTTGTATACATAGATCCTTTCCTTTTTTAAATCCCTTTTAGGATACAGACCTAGTAGTGGGATTGTTAGGTTGAAGGATATGGATCAACCCCTTCATTTTTTAGTTGAGGCTTAGAGAGGTTACACTACTTGTACAAGGTCACACCCCTTGTGCAAGGTCACACATAGGCAGAAAATATCAGAAGCAGGATTGGAATACAAATCATCTGAATCCATGGTTCCAGTTGTCTTTGCTAGGAATAAAAAGAAAGACATTCTAGGCTGGGATCCATCAATGATAACCTGGGTGACCTTGGAAAAATAACATTCCCTTTCTGAGCCTTTGAATTCTCAACCATTAAATGAAGGACTGAAGTAGATGACCTTGAAGATGCTTTTCAACTCAGATATTCTACACATCAGACAAATGTGCTTGGAGCACTCACAGCTACAGTTGAATCTACAGAGTCCACAAAGACTATATTTAATTTTGCTCTAATTCAATTTTACTGCTTCTAAAGCTGAATGAATAATGATAGAGTTTAGTGGAGTTCTCTTAGTTCTTTTGAGTAAAGTTGCAGTGGCACGGAAAAGCTATGTGTGAATGAGAGATTGACAGCAGATGAGCCCATGGGTCAGCCAAACTAGTAGAATGATATTAATATCATAAAAATTTCACATTAGTAATTTCTGTAATTTTATTTAAGAGTTAAAATAATTTTAGGATAAGAGACATGACACTATCTTCCCCTCCAGACACATTAATAAATCAAATGAGATGACATAGTAAAGCACTTTGCAAACTTTAAAAGGCTTTAAGTATACTAGAAATTTTAGATTTACTCTGATATAATTGGCATTAGCTAGAGAAAAGCCCACTGATTCTCAAGCTCGGATAATTATCTCTTCTGGATGCAACAGTACAAGAAGAGAAAAAGAGATCGTTGACCTGAAGTCTTAACTCAATAAACATTTACTTGTCTTCCTTTTACCATTCAAAACATACACTTAAAATAACCTAGTGGTCAGGCCAGCTAAATGTAATGGACTTGAACTAGTCCAGGTAATGAAGTTTGCCCACCTGCTGTGCCCTCCAGCCTTCATACTTTCAAGTTCTAGGAGATGCAAGAATCTGAATTTGGAGTGTATTTTATCAATTGCCTTTCAGAAAGGAAAGCATTAGAGTGAAACTCCTTAGACTATACCAGTATTGACAATCAACTTCAAAGTAAAACAACCTTAGCAGTCGTTTGAGTATAATTTGATTGTGAGCTTCAAAGAGGGGGAAAACACATTTATTGTACTCTGAGTGTCTAAATCAAAATCAGTAACAAGAAAAACGAACTTTCTGGTCAGTTTCCACTTCTGGAACTTTTAGCATTCAAGGAACAGTCAGCTGCTTTCAAAGGACCAAAAATACAGAGCTCAAGCAATTGCTTTGGTCAGTGCAGTTAATCCAAAGTCTTTTCAATGCTTTGAAGAGTTTTATGACTCGGCTCCTACCCAGTTAATCACATAGCTCAACATTTCTATGATGAAACTATAATAATATTCTCTAAATGTGTTCCACTTACAGCTAAAGGAAATGTCAAAACCAGGTCTCCCATCCAACTTTAAATATTCCTTAATGCCAATGCTAAAGCATTATACTGAAAGTCAGTTCCTCTGCTAACAAAAGCAAGTTAATCCCTCATGGTGTTTCCTGCTCAGTCACACTGAGACAATGTATGTGTATGTCTCAAGTTTAAGGTAGAATATTCAGACGTGCCCCCTGTATGCTAGAGACAAGGCATTAAGTGGGGAGAAGTAAGGAAGACGAAAAGGAATAAAGAGAGAGGAAATGAAATAGAGAGAGTAAAAGAGATGTGAAGTGGGGAAAGAGAAAATAGACAAAGAGGCATAGGAGAGAGAAGAAAAAAGTATTGGGAGAGTGAAGTGGACAGGAAGAAGGTAACGAAAAGGAGGAGAGGAAGGGAGGAAAGTGAGACAATGAGGAAGATGAAAAGGGAGAGAAAAGAGGAAAAATAAGAGAAAAGAAAGGGAGGAAAAAAGAGTGAAATGGATAGGAAGAAAAAGATGAAGAGGGATAGGAAGAGGTATAATATGAAAAGGGGAAAAGGGAGAGAATGAAAGAGAGAAGGATTAAAAGAACATAGAGGGGAAAGGGAGAATATAAATTCAAAATTTCTTTTCAGTGAAATACAATTCTGAGCTCTTGGACATCTTCTTCAATAGAATAATCTTTCTGTATAAAATGATGGGAATGCCCAGCCTAGTTTAGAGCCCTGCATGTTACTGCCTCAAATAGGCAGGGGGGCATCTGCAGATCTGGAATGATCATACAGTGTTTATGAAATCCAGTTTTTCATTTGAAGGAAAAGCCAGGGTAGGGAAGAACAGGGAGTTAATTCAGGTCCACCAGGCATATTTAAAATCTGGTTTCTAGCCTAAAAACAAATATTAGTCATTAGGTAAGCACAACAACCATTCTACACTAATCCCATTACTTGGCAAGCTTCCTGTGGTGGGTGCTTTCCCTGCTGCCCTTAGGAATGAACTGCTCTCCAGTGAATACATGTGCAGAGTTTTGATATGTTCTTTTGCCATATTATCTGAGACCTGCTGCTGAGTTTCAGACCAAAGTCTAGGAAAACAGATGGAAAAGTTAAGGAGATTATCAGTATTTAAATGGTAATGAAGGAATCTTTCTTGAATATTTTTTTCTTTGACTAAAATCAACTTCTAATAATGTATGAATTCACAGCCATGGTTTATATATCTTTTGAAGATTTCCCAATTGGAAAGTTTTGTTGCTTCTTTTTTTCCTAATATTTCATTAAGCTGAGCTTCTTTTTGCTTTATAAAGTGTTTTTTTAAAGAAATCACACAACTAAATTTTATTTTAACAAGTATAATTAACTTTTTATTCTAATCAAATTTTGTCAATATTTTTAAAAACCATAACTCCTTTATGGAAGAATTGATCAAAAGATATAGATCTGATACTTATTAGTTATGTGACCGTGGGCAGGTCATTTAAACTTCCCTGTGGTTCAGTTATACTCTCTGTAAAAAAAGAAAAGTAAAAAGGAAAGGGGATTATAGAGAAGGGACATATATTCTCTAAACCTTGTGTTTCTTCTCACATCCAGCATAATCTTCTGCATAAGCTATCCTTCACATACACTTATTGAGCTTGAATTTACTTACTTCCCAGGGCTCAATTAAAAGCGGAAAAAAACCCAACATATAATAATAATTATTCATAATGACTATAGTAGTAGCTGGATTTGTATAGCACCTACTCTGTGCCAGATATTGTGCTAAACACTTTACAATTTTTACCTCATTTAATCCCTAAAATTATCCTGGGAAGTAGGTGCTTTATTATCCCCATTTTGCAGTTGAAAAACTTGGGACAAACAGAGGTCATGTGACTTGCTCAACATCCTACACACACAGCTAGGTAAATGTATAAGTTAGATTTGAACTCGTTTTCCTACAACATTCACTGCACTACTTAGCTGACTCTATACAAAGGTGCAGAAAGACACAGTCTCTGCCCTGAGGGTCTGAGAGTCTTTCAAAGATCTCGTAAGAGATGGAAATTTCTTTGTTACTTTGAAACCGCATGAGTGCAATATTGTTGTCATCATAACTCACTGTGTCTGCTTCTTCATGACCCCATGAGAAATATTCTTGGCAAAGATTCTGGAGTGGTTTGCCATCTCCTTCTCCAGCTCATTATTCAAATGAGAAAATTGAGGCAAACACTGTGAAGTGACTTGCTCAGGGTCCCACAGCTAGTAAATGCCTAAGGCCAGATTTGAGCTCAGGGTGATGAGTCTTCCTGACTCCAGACTGGGTGCACCAGTGCTCCCTTGCTATCCCATCCGCATGATTAGCGGCATTAGTGGTTAGAGAAACATCCTAAATCAGGAAGTGATGATGTCAACTCCTGCCTCCTTCTGATATCTGCTTGCTGTGTGAGCAAGTCCCTTAACACCTGAAATCTCCACATAATTGAAAGTCTAAGTTGCAGAATTAGTTGTTAGTTTCCTTTGGTAAAGGGAAGTTTTGTTTTTTTAATTTATTTTTGTTTACCTAGAAGCTCTCTACATTGATAGAATCCCAAATCCAGAACAACAAATATTGGTGTTATCTTTTAGAAGAGTAATAACTTTCTACTTTCCAGAGCTGTCCTTTCTTTTTTTCTTTCTTTAAATGTTCATTTATTTTTAATTTTTGGCATTCATTTCCACAAAATTTTGAGTTCCAAATTTTCTCTCCATCTCTCCCCTCCCCCCATCCCATAACACTTTGCATTCTGATTACCCCTTCTCTCAATATGCGCTCCCTTCTATCACACCTCACCTTCCCTTATCCCCATCTTCTCTCTTTTCTTGTAGGGCAAGTTAGAGTTCTATACCCCATTACCTGTATTCCTTATTTCCCAGTTGCATGCAAAAACAATTCTCAACTTTCGTTACTAAACCTTTGAATTCCAACTTTTCTTCTTCCTCCCTTCCCACCCATCCGCGCTGAGAAGGCAAGCAATTCAATATAGGCTATATCTGAGTAGTTTTGCAAAAGACTTCCATGATTAAGATTAATGTAAGATTAATTATATTTCCCTCCATCCTATCCTGCTCCCAATTTATTCTGTTCTCTCTTTTGACCTTGTCCCTCCCCTAATCTGTTTAGTTCTAATTACTCCTTCTTGCCATTTACCCTCCCTTCTATCACCTCCCTTACCCCACTTGTCCCCTTCTCCCCTACTTTCCTGTAGTGTAAGATAGATTTTCATAAGAAATTGAGTGAGCATGCTGTTCCTTCCTTAAGCCAAATGTGAAGACGATAAGCTTCACTTTTTCCCTCTCAGCTCCTCCCCTTTCTCCTCCATTGAAAAAGCTTTTTCTTGCCTCTTTTATGAGAGATAATTTGCCCCATTCCATTTCTCCCTATCTCCTCCCAATATATTCCTCTCTCACCCCTTAATTTTATGTTTTTTAAGATATCATCCCTTCTTATTCAACTCAACCTGTGCTCTGTGTGTGTGTGTGTATGTGTGTGTGTGTGTGTGTGAGTATGTGTATAATCCCTCCAACTACCCAAATACTGAGAAAAGTCTCAAGAGTTACAAATATTATCTTTCCATGTAGGAATGTAAACAGTTCAACTTTTATAAGTCCCTTATGACTTCTCTTTGCTGTTTACCTTTTCATGCTTCTCTTGATTCTTGTGTTTGAAAGTCAAATTTTCTATTCAGTTCTGGTCTTTTCATCATGAATGCTTGAAAGTCCTTTATTTCATTGAATGACCATTTTTCCCCTTGAAGTATTATACTCAGTTTTGCTGAGTAGGTGATTATTGGTTTTAATCTTAGTTCCTTTGACCTCTGAAATATCCTATTCCAAGCCCTTCAATCCCTTAATGTAGAAGATGCAAGATCCTGTATTAACCTGATTGTATTTCCACAATACTTGAATTGTTTCTTTCTAGCTGCTTACAATATTTTCTCCTTGGCCAGGGAACTCTGATATTTGACTGCAATATTTCTAGGAGTTTCCCTTCTTGCATCTCTTTCAGGAGGTGATCGGTGGATTCTTTCAATATTTATTTTGCCCTCTGGTTCTAGAATATCAGGGCAGTTTTCCTTGATAATTTCATGAAAGATGATGTCTGGGGTCTTTTTTTGATCATGGCTTTCAGGTAGTCCCATAATTTTTAAATGGTCTCTCCTGGAACTATTTTCCAGGTCAGTTGTTTTTCCAATGAGATATTTCACATTATCTTCCATTTTTTCATTCTATTGGTTTTGTTTTGTAATTCCTTGGTTTCTCATAAAGTCATTAACTTCCATCTGCTCCATTCTCATTTTTAAAGAACTCTTCTGTTCAGTGAGCTTTTGAACCTCCTTTTCCATTTGGCTTATTATGATTTTTATAGCACTTTTCTCCTCATTTGTTTTTTGGACCTCTTTTGCCAACTGAGTTAACCTATTTTTAAAGGTGTTATTTTCTTTAGCATTTTTTGGGGTCTCCTTTAGCAAGCTGTTGTCTTGCTTTTCATGATTTTCTTGTATTGCTCTCATTTCTTTTCCCAGTTTTTCCTCCATCTCTATTACTTGATTTTCAAAATCCTTTTTGAGCTCTTCCATGGCCTGAGATCATTACATATTTATTTGGGAAGCCTCTGAAGGTAAGCATCATTCTTCCTCATCCAAAAGGATGGAAGAAAATATCAGTTAACCAAGAAAGTAACCTTCTAAGTCTTATTTTTTTTCTCCTTTTTTTGGACATTTTCCTAGCCAGTTATTTGAATTTTCAGTCCTTTTCAAGAGGAGGGTATACTCTGGGTACCTATAAGTTCTCAGTTCCTCCAAGGTGGCACAATCAAGGGCCTGCTCACTGTTCTGGAAGCAACCAAAAACTTTCCTGCTCAGAATCTGCGAGTGGTAGAATTCCCTCTCCACAACCACCTCCAGCTCAGCTGTGCCCCAGGACTGTGTTCAGGCCTGAGATTCAGACCATCTGTTCAGTTCCCCCAGGGACTTTAGGCTGAGGGCTCCACAAATGAAACTTTCTGCTGCCTCAGCTGCTGCCACTTGGGGTCAGGGCTAGGTGAGGACCTGCTCCCTTTTCACCCAATAGAAAAAGCCTTCTAACTGACTTTTGAAGTTGTCTGGCATTTGTGAGTTGAGAGATCTGAGAACCTCCACTGCTGCTGGTGATTCTGCCCCTGAGGTCTGTTCTGGTACTGTTCCTTCCAGTGCCATGCGGCCAAGGCTAAGCTGCACTCTGTTCTGTGTCTGGTGCGACACATCTTTCCTGTCAACCTTCCAGGTTACTTTGGGCTGGAAATCTCTTTCACTCTGTCATTCTGTGGTTTCTGCTGCTCTAGAATTTGTTGAGAGCCATTTTTATAGGTATTTTATGGACTGTGGGGAAAGAGCTAGAGTATACGCATCTTTCTACCCCACCAACTTGACTCCACCCCCCAAGGTTGTTCTTTCTTTAGAATTTGTCCTGGTGTAGGATCCTCTGTTGTTTTCCTGAAGTGTGAACAAATGACAAACGTTCTAGAGTTACATGTTTGTAAGGTTAAAGCCTTCACAGAAGGGCCTCTACAGATTTTCATGGTGGGCTCATTTGTATTGGGTATCACAGAGAAAAAAAATATATATATGTATATATATTTATATTTATATATACATATATAGCTCAGAACTTTTTTAAACATGACTAGGTCAGAATAAAATAAATACCTCATGAGTATATGTGAACTTATGTGACATACAATAAAAAGACAAGGGTTTTTGGATTATTTTCTGAAAAAAGTATAAAAAGTAATATTGCATCTGAGCAAAGTTTTTTCTTTCCTTCCCGTTAGGCCATTAAACAAGGTTTACTTTATGAAAATCCATTAGTATTCATGGAAACCTAAAAGTTGCTAAACAACAAATAAATCTAGTGGTGATCACCTAATTTAAATATTTGTCAAAAACTGCCATTTCTCAGTAATCAAAGCAAATCAAGGATTTTTTCTGTTGTCTACAGGTATGTAATTTTCTATAAATACCAAATTTTAACTATTGTCATTAGCACGGTTGGTATATGCTTTTAATTTTGAACGTGGGAAGAATACAGTTTTTCATTATACAAGGAGCAGCGTTCTAATCATTATCTCCTTAATAAAAAATGATTTAAGGTGTATAGTATATTTATCAGACAAAAGTTAAATGACAGGGGCAGCCAGCCCAATATCTAATTTTAAAATACATATAGCTTCTACTTAGTGTCTCCAACCTTCATTCTTAGTAATTTACCCCCTCTTCATAGCATTCCAGTGTCATCCCATCAGGGACCAAAGCTCTTATGTCATCATGGAGATCTCTTTCCCTTTTCCTCCACTGAGGTTTATTTTTCTGGATGATACTATCATTATTTAGACCAAACTATTTCAGTTCGCCTTTCCCCATCAAATATCTCATCTGATCTAATCCATCCTTTGTCCTCTTTCCTTGAGACTTAATTTTCAACTGGCTGTTGAAGTCAGAAAATAATCAGATCAAAATAACGTCTAACAAGTGAGACTACCTGATGAGCTAATTTATTGGAGAAATTTTAAAGCACATGTTCTGTGGTTTCTTTAGTCAGGACTTCCATTACATTAATTCCTCTCAGTAGGAGCCTTCTTTGATTATTCAGAACTAGCTGGAAAAATCCATTATGCAGAATAGAGCAGTGGTTTTATTAACAAACCTAGGATTGACCACAAAACTCTGAAGGCTTGATGTACCTTTTATATTAACCTAACATCTTAATATTTTATACTTTATACTAAAAATGATCAATGGACCATCTTCAGCTAGCCATCTCTACTAAGAAAGAGCAGTACTTTTAAAATGCCTGCTTTCAATTTTATTTGATAAGTTGTTTTGTCCATAAGTGACATCTTAGAAGCCATTCTACTTACTCATTAGAACTGTATTGTGTATATGTGGAGGGAAATATATTGTCTATAGTAAAATGTAGGAAATAATTGGTAAACAGAAATCAGGCTATGCCAGATAAACATAGATATTGAGCTAAAGGAGACGTCAGGGGCCATCTGGTCCAACATCCACAAAACTATTATCAGAAATGAATTTAAACCCAATTCTTCTTGACTTTGTGTCCTGCCCTCTAGTCTTTGAATCATGTTGCTTCACATCTGTGTTAATTTGTGGATTGCCCCAGACATTTTGGGTAGTCAAGAATAATAATGAAGGGAATTCTTTCATGGGACAGCAAAGCCATGCAATGGATAGAGCACTGAGGCTTGGAATCAGGAGTTCGAATTTGGCATCAGTCTTTTGTCTGTCTCTATTTCTTTATTAGTAAAATGAAGAAAATAATATTATCTACCTCATACAATTGCTGTGAAGATCAAATGAGATAATATTTGTAGTGTTTAACACAATGTTAGACATATGTTATGCATTTAACAAATGCCTGTTTCTTCCCATTCATTCAACAAACGTTCAAGTGCTTGAAGGGAATTTTAAAAGAAGATCCTTATGATGAGACTTCAATTACATGTGTTTGGATAATTAAATAAAATAAATTTTGCAGCATCTAATGTTGCATTTTCACAAGTTATTACTTGTCATGAGTGAACCAGATCCAGGACCACCTTTTACCTGAATTCCCCTGGTGATCCTACAACCAGATTCCAAATCCCTCACAGGGAAATTAGATTTTACCATCCAGTGTGAGAAAGTGGATCAGCATCGGAATTGGTATATCATAGCATACCTGGGTTCTATTCTGAATCCTACCAGTTCGGACTTGTGTGACTTTAGATGTTATCCTTTATGTCTTACTTTCCTCATCCATGAGGTAAGGGAGTTGAACTAGATGATTGCTAAGGTCCCTTTCAGTTTCAAATTCTATGAATATCTGACTCTCTTGAAGTTACACATGTATTATTTTTGTATTACTTGTTTATTTATTTGTTTACTAGATTGACTGTTTAATGTATTGGTTGCTTTATCTCATACATATACCTTTCCTGTTGCTTCTTTTGTTTGACAACTTTTCAAATAGCCAAATAGAGTTGTGTCTTCACTGCCATTAAAGAATGCTAGAAATTAATGTTATCCAAGCAGTCTTCAGATGAAGAAATTAAAGCTATCTATATCCATATGAAAATATGCTCTAAATCCCTACTGATTAGAGAAATGCAAATTAAAGTAAATCTGATGTGCCATCTCACACCTATCTCATTGGTTATTATGACAGAAAAATGATGGAGAAGATGTAGGAAAATTGGAATACTAATGCATTGTTTGTGGAGTGGTGAATTGATCCAACCATTCTGGAGAGCAGTTTGTAACTATGCCCAAAGGGCTATAAAAATGTGCATACTCTTTGATCCTAGGTATGTATCCCATAGATCATAAAAAAGGGGAAAGGGCCAACATATGCAAAAGTATGCATAGCAGGCAATGTCATAGTGGCAAAATATTGGAAACTGAGAAGGTACCCATCAATTGGGGAATGGATGAACAAGCTGTAATATATGAATGTAATGGAATACTATTGTGCTATAAAAAATGATGGACAAGCAGATTTCAGAAAAAACCAGAAAGACTTACATGAACTGATGCAAAGTGAAATGAGCACAACCAGAAGAGTATTGTATATAGTAAGAGGAACATTTCAGGCTCCTCAATACAATGATCCAAGACAATTCCAAAAGACTCTTGATGGAAAATGCTATCCACATCCAGAGAAAGAGATGTGGAGTATGAATGCAGATTGAGGCATACTATTTTCACTTTTTCTTTGTTTTCTTCCTTTTTTTCTGTTTCTTCTTTCACAATATAACTAATATGGAAATATGTTTTAACATGATTGCAATGTATAACTTACATTAGATTGCTTGCCATTTGGGGGAGGTAAGGGAGGGAGGAAGAAAAATATGGAACTCTAAATCTCATAAAAATGAAAGTTGAAAACATGTAATAGGAAAAAATACTATTAAAAAGAGAAATTAATGTTATGTCTATTACCAGAAGTTTGCTACAAATTTTTTTTTTCTTAAATCAATAATATGAAGTGAGCCTATGGCCCGTTTCAACCCTGTTCTTTTCTGACACCCACCATCAATAACAGTTGCTACATCAACTATCTGCTCCTCCCTATTACCTTTTTGATATCCTTCTAATTCCTCTGTCCTAGATCTCTCATGCACTTTACTTTGATACCTATGTAACACCCTCCCTTCCTTATGACCATCACCACTGTTGGTCCTGCAAAAGTCCTTATTTTTTTCTCCAGGTTTCCAATATTCCTCCCCAGTTCATGAAATCACGTGTGTATGTGTGTATATGTGTGTATGTATGCATAATTTCCATTATTTTATAATTTTTATTAGACACATCCCTTTCTCTTCTCCACTACTTTTAATGTCAAATTAATTTTTATCATAACTTACTGATATAAATGCTAGTCATTACCAGTGACATGATATTAATTAACTAACCTCATATCTCTAGTATTTAAGAAGTTTCCTCTTAAACTATGGCAATTGTGTCTGCTTAGTGTTTTAATTTTAGATAGTGTCACAGAGCACAGTATTTGCAAAGTCTTAAAAGCCAATAGGATGTAACTCCTTAGTTATGTATAGTAACTAAGTACTCTTCCCACAGTGCTTGCCACAATGAAATTAATGAAAACTTGTCATGCATATAGTGCACCAGTGGAATCAGAAATAAAATCGTGGCCTCTCTACAGCCTTTTTGCTTCTGACTGTTATTAAGAAAACTGAAAATTAAAACAGTCTTCCTTGGATTCCCTAATTATATAGCATGCTGCACAAAATGACCATTTTAAAGATTTTATTAACATGTTTCCTTCAGGTTAAACATGCATTAGTAGTCTTTCTTTGGTCAGTGAACTCATTGTCACTAAGCTAATACATAACAATATATGCTTTAAAAATTACTCACATGTATAATAAGAGGCAACGAATATACAGAGATAATCAGCATATTTAAACTTACTTTTAGCCATTTCTCATCATTATAGAAGATGAAATATGTACAGCTAATTATTCATAAAGCATAATGTAGAGCCTAATATATAGTGGAGATTCCACTATTTGCTGAATACATAAATGATTAGATTCAATTCAATGAATCCTTAGTAAGTGCTAATTATATGAAAGACTCAAAAATGAAAAGACACAAAACATTTTCTGAAGGTTACTGATCATGAGAAAAAGAAGGAGATGCAACATATACCCATTCTGCTGTGGAGGAGAGACAGAGGCAGTGGTTGCCAACATTTTTGCCCTGAAAACCCCTTTCAACAACCACAACAACCACAACAAAACGTTTTATGAACCTTTCAGGTAATTTAACATACTACTCAAAATGTTCTACGAATATTTACTTCTTCAAGTGCCACTAAAAAGCTTTTTTCATGAACCTTTTGGACCAAATCACCAAGGGGTACACAAGTCCCTAAATGGGAACCACCAAGGTATACCAAAAGTAAAAGGTGGAGAACGATATAAGTCAAAGAGAGTACAGAGAGAATCCAGACAAAAGATTCTAGGGATATTTGAGGTGGGGGAGAAAACTTTAGCAGGTGAGTAGATGAAACAATACAGAGCAACTGGCATGTGAATGATTCAATGAATGAATGAATGAATCATTAGATGAAAGATGAAGATCTGAAATAGCATGGACAATTGAAATATCCATATAATTAAAACCAATAATGTCAACACTATATTCCCTTGTTAGTTTTTTTTTTTCTCAACTACTTTCTGAGGAGCAATGGAAATTTCTTTCTAACTTCCTTACCTATATTTTCAAACAGGTGTTGATAATCATCTTTAATTCAGTTATTCAAAAGAAATATTTTTAAAACACATTATGTGGGGAAAACAAAAACTAGATATCCATGTCCTGAATAAGTTAGTTCAATAGAAAAATGCTAATCAAATATCAACAGTTACTATTTATCACTACTGATACTTCATCATTTATAAAACACCTTTTCTATAATATTTTGGGGCTCACAAAAATCCAAGGAGGCACAAAGAAGAAGTATGGTTTTATTTATAAGGTAAATTGAGTCACAAAGAGGTAGTTTCTTTCCATGTGTCATGAAACAAATAAGTGACAGAGTATATGTCAAAGTCAAAGTGTCATGGTTCCCAATACAGTGACTGTAGCCCCATATCATAACTGCTTATTGTGAAACAAATGATAAAGGGGAAAAATTCATTACAAACATTATTTGATTATTGTATATTCCTATGAAGTTATCCACCCCTTTGTTTTCACTTTTGAAATATCAATAAAATTTGCATTCAAATGTCAGAAAAATATTCATTGCCACTTATATTAAATTTAGATTATGTTTAGTGGTGCAGTTGACATCAAAGAACAAAATCCATTCATGGTTCAATAGCAAATAACATATGATTCTGTTAAATCACAATTGCCATTTGTAATAGGAAATATAAAAAGTATTCTCTATATTGTCATTCATTTTGCAAAAGGCAAATCAATCAGTTTATATTTTGAAAACTATTTAAGGGAACTTATTTACTGGGAATTGGGAGTAAAGATTAGTTGTAATGAATTACAAACTGCAATCAATGTGCTTTTTATATTTCAGAAGTGTTATACTTCATTCTCAATGTTATATGCTAGATACTTGCATGGCACCGATAACTACAATTGTATTGTCAATGTGTCATAACATAGAATATGGTTATAACTTATAACCACTTGAAATTTATTGATGTTTTCTTATACAATAGTGCAGTTAACATTTGTAACAAAATTAGTCGTTAGAATTATAAATTAATATTTTGTAGCAAAGGAGTATATGACTGTAAACATTATAAAATCACCTACCCAGCAATTCTAGTGTGCCAACTTTTTCCTCCTAGAAACTTTTTCCAATCATTTCACCATTCTAACTACTCATAGCCATCCCTTAAAATGAATACATTTTAGAAATACTCATGTTTTGTTTCCACGAAGACTGTAACATGATAAAAGGTGCCATTTAGGCAAGACGAAACTCTGATATTAAAAGAAAGCTGGTTTATTTTTTGGCGATTCTTCAACTGAAGCCTCTTTTATCTACCAGCAGCTTTGGTCGATTGTTATGCAAATATAGAAATTGCTTTCCTATATAAAGGATCAGCCTTTCTTTTTAAAAGTGAAATAATTCATACTTTCAGGAAAGAAAATATTCTCAATTATGTATGACCAGTAAATGGAAACCCTTTTCCAATTAAGAAGAAACTGCACAAATAAGTTGTTTCTAAGCATTGTTCATCCGCTTATGAGTGTAATTCTTTTCTGTAATGTGTCCTTTCAGCAACTTTATTCTTAATTCTCAAGTTTAAGTCTAGTGAATAGGTTCTTTCAGGTTCAAAATTTGAGCCCATCACCAGACCTTGAATACCCAAATCTCTACTATTAGTTGTGGGGTTTTTTCCCCTCTTTCTTAGTTTACAATATGGTGTTTTAACATAACATTAGATAGAAAACCCAAGCTGGATAAAATCCCTTTTAGTCTAGAGGATAATAAATTTAGAACTGAAAGGGACCTGAATGGTCATGGAGTCCAATACTCCCTTTTTTAATAGATATGGAAACTGAAGCACAAGGAAGGAAATTGACCTGGCCCAGACAACCACAGAAATGGGATATGAATCCAGGTACTCTGTCTACAAATGTAACATTTTTTATACTGCACCACAATGACTCTAGTATGTGTCTTGGCCGTTTGCTTCCTGTTGTTTGCAGGTGGAGGTGGGCAGGGTTATTTATGGATATATTTGATAGTCTTATAAACTGCAACCTTTCCTCTTCATAAAAAATCTTAAGCGCTTATCTTCATTCAGTCAACAACTATGAGCACAGCATAATTCTTAATAAGAAGGAAAATAAGAAAGCTCCTGCCATCAAGAAGGAATAGAAAAGATAAGAAAAGGAAACTAAATGTCATATATCATATTTCTTGTCTTTTTAGTGGAGAAGACAAGAGGTAGAGGGAGGAAGAGAATTGGGAACTGAAAATTTTTAAAAATGTCATTCTAGAAACTGCACCACAGAAATTCAGTGAGAGGTACAATGGACCTACGCTAGCTCAGAAGTAGGAGAGATTACTTTCTGCTAAGGGAGTCAAAAATTCTATTGGTGTAATTCTTCCAATAGCTGAGAGTCCATTGAGAGTGTAAATTTAATTAGTGGGCAATCAGCAGTGTTATCTTGAATTAAAGTTTATTAACACATAGTTTAATCAAGTAAAGTAAAAATGTATGTCTCTATAAATTCCCAAATGAATTTCAAACCATCCCTCATCACTTTCAAAAATTTGCCAATTATCAGGGGAAATCCCATGCCTATATAGCTTTTGAAAGGGAAGACAGGCTGTAAAGGATTTTTTTCCTTTCCATCAGAAAGTGATCAAGAAATGTCATGAATATACAAAATGTGTCATCTACTTTTAAAAGAATAAATCATATCTGTCCCAGGTTTACATTTAGAGAGCTTAATTCACCTTTAAAAATGATATTTCATCACAGTGTTAGAGATATTGCTTCTTATAAGCACTTCTCATTCAGTAAAGTAAAAAATAGAGCTGAGAAAGAGAGAGGAGTTATGTAGTTGTATATTCTTTTAGATATATAATAAATGTCACAGAGGATATAATTTTACTACACAAATATATAAAAGGGGAAATTGGTATAATGCTGAAGCTATATTTGTATATTTTTGAAAAAAAATGATGTTAAGAAATTTAGGCAATTTTAAAAGTAGTATCTAAAACTAATCGTCTAAAGAATAATTTTACTTAACAAGGAAGCAGTCCTAGTGTGATAAATACAACATAATTTAGAAATCATATTAACATCCATAATTTTTAATTTTATAGTTACATATGTGCAAATGAAACCTAGTCTATAGAAATTTTAAATTGTTCAAGCCAGCTTACTACTTAATAAGTATAAATGCACCAGCAAAATGAAAAGAAAAAAAAGAAAATGCATATGAAATTTAACCTTTTCTCTTTTTTTCTAGTTTTAATTATGATCTGTCCTAAGTTGTGGCATCTCTAGGAAGAAAACTTCAAAAGTCAATTTATTATAAGAAAGTTGAAGTGGTGTAATATAGGAAAAAGAAGACAGATCATAGAATCTAAGAATTTGAAAGTGAGGGATCTCAACAGACATAAATCTACTCCCTGGACTGAGTTAAGAGATCTAGTTTCTTTTAGTTTTGCTCCAACATTATGTAACCTGACTCGAATAATTTACTTTCTTTTGATTTCAATATCTTCATCTACAAGATAAAAGGATTGGATTAGATGAAATAATTTCTTTCATCTTAAAAGTCTAAGTATTTTCAGTTCTATGACTCATTATCATTATTTGTTGTTGTTGATGAGGAAACTGATAGGATATACTAGAACAAAACTTTATTAATGATAGGAAATTGATTGTGGAGAATATATTCCATTTACCCTACCAGATTATTGTTATTTTTTAAATTAGTGAGGAAGAAACAAATGGTTACCAATACTAATCCCTAACAATGGATGATGAAATGCACTTTCCCTTTCTCCATAAAGAGGTGGGAGACTGTTCATGAAATATTCCTTTTTATAAAGATCACAAATATAGAGCTAGAAGGGACATCTGAGTTCAACTCACTCAACCCCCTCATTTTACAGTGGAGGAAACTGTATTAGTTTTGAATATTTTTTATTACAAGGAAAAGTTTCATGGGAGATTGAGAAGATAAACAATGATAATTTTTAAAATTCACTAATTTATTTTAATTTATAAAGAAAGTTAAAAGTCATGGAAACATATTGCTATTACTATACTATATCACAGTGTTCTAAAGATTTTGATCCCCATTATTGTAACCAGTTTAGTCATGTTTGGTAACCAGGACAACCAGAGGGATTTCATGTAAATATATATATATATATATATATATATATATATATATATATATATACATATACATATATACGCATATATATATATTTCATCTGTAATTTTACTAATGTAAGGAACTCTCAGAAGAGGAAGCTTCTTCTATCAGTTTAGACTGTTACCTTCTCAGCAATTTACAATCTAAAAAGTTGCCTAGAAAAGTGGGAGGTTAAGATGGTGCAAGATCAGCTGTCCTATCCACTTGCACTACTATGCACTCTGTTGCACCTATAAAGTAAAGAGTATTTCTAATAACATCAATGGTGAACCTGGGTTGTTCAGGTAGGTGAATAGAATCACATTTTCACGTAGAAAGAGTAGGTTGCAATCAACATGGGTGATTTGTGGGGTCCTATAAAAGTGTTTCTATCCTGAAAGCATCTTTAATTGTCTAAAAGTAAAATTCATTTCAGAGAGCCATGCATTGTGACTGACTCCATTTCTGTAAAATGAATATACACCCATATTTAGCTATTAACATCTTAGCACAAATTATTTAATCATACTCCTTTTCAGGACCAAAATCTATCTGAAAACAGAACCATTTGCTCACAGGTCCAAAGGACAATGAAACAGGGAAAATTAGAAAGGATTTTGACTACAAGTTATGACAGATTGAAATGATATAGAAGACGGTGAAGCCAAGTGTTCACAACTCAGTAGAATTGATTTGCATGAAAAGAGAGGACTTCTGCATATCAGGAATAAAGATTTGGTTGTATTGGGACAACTGAGTAAAAGTGTTAAAGTGCAGGTTTAGAAGACATAATTCAGGGTTGGCATATAGTGATCCAGATAAGACTAGAAGGCACAAACTAAAGCAAAGTCTCAGTTTATAGGCATTTCAGGAGAGTTCAAATGGTGAATGTGGGAACCAACAGAAAATTGCATTCAGACAGGGAAGCTGTAAATAGATTCTTGGGATCTTATATATTTGGGTCACTCAGTATAATCGTGTAATAGAGACATTACGATAGTTCACTTGGATTGTGCCCTGGTTTTATGTAGTCTACCTGGATTGGAAGGTGTATACTACTCTAAGGTGAGGAGTGCCACGTACATAGAACCAGGAATGTAATGCTTGAATGGACCAATGATATCATCTATTCCAGCTACCTCATAATAACCCCCTCTTTTATTATGAAAGCTTTTGACTTTTGGACACTTTCCAAAATAATGTTTGCAAAAGCATAAAAATAAGATTACAAACTAAACTAATTATATTGAAATACAGTTTTATATTCATATGTATTTGTATGTATATATACATATAATGTGTGTGTGTGTGTGTGTGTGTGTATAAAGTTCAGGATCCCAGGCTAAGAACCTCTGATCTAGGATAAAAAGGGAAGTAGTTTACTGCCCTCTCTTTAAATCTTTACATCAGAAAACATGTAACAAATACACATTATCAAGTAAAATTCCCACTCTTATTCCCAAGAATGTTTGTTGAATTCTATGTTCTGAGCCCCTCATTTCTTTTGCAGGAAGCATGTGGCATACTAATCACTGATCTTCCAGAATTGTGGTTGAACATTGCATGATCAAAGTTCTTACTCCTTTAAAGCCCTTTAATGTTCATCTTTCTAATATTCTTGTTACTGTATAAATAATTTCCCTAGTTCTGTTCACTTTATTCTTCATCAATTAATATGTATTCCAAAGTTTCTCTGAAACTTATCCTTTTGTCATTTCTTACTATACATTCATATGTTATCATTTGATGTTCATACTCTTACTTTGCATTCTTTGACACTAACCAAAACAGATGCTATTAATATATTTTGCATATGAATCTTTCCCTCTTTCTTTCATTTCTTTGGATTCTAGGTCTAATAGGGACAACAGTGAATCAAAGGATGACTTCTTTTTGCTTATTATTCTAAACTGCATTTCAGGATGGCTGTGGTAACTTACAGCTTCATTGAGTGCCTTTATGTTTCTCTTTCCTACAGTCTATCCAATATTTATCATTTTTCTCTTTTTGTCTTTTTTTGACAATCTGATGATTAGGCTTTTGAATCTTAGAATTGTTTTAAACTGCATTTCTCTAGTTGTTAGCAGTTTGTAGGATTTTTTTTAATGTGTCTCTTCATGGATTAGCATTCTTCCTTTGAATATAGCCAAGTCTTTGATAATTTAAAAGTAAAAAAAAATAGGTTAAAAACAAATGAAGAAAAAATCATAAGACTGAGAGCTATTTCTCATTTGATAAATAGTTCAAAGTATATTTTTCTTTCCCTCACTCTCTTGATGGAGAAAAATAAATAAAACCCTTAAAACAAAAGGGGCATAGATAATTCAAATATAGATTTCAATATTAATTCCAAATTTGAGTTACATTTGAAGCAATTTCGTAAGTATTTTGTAAATGAGACCTTTATCAGAACAACTTATTTCAAATATTTTCTCTTACTTAGCTATCTTCTTGTTCATTTTAGATTATATTTTTCATGCAAAATATATTTATAAAGCATGTAACTAAAATAATTTATTTAATTTTCTATTGTTCTGCTTATATCTTGTTTCATGTTATCTTTTTTGCTTCATATTATGTTTAAGTCATGGTCCAGGGTTGGAATCTCAACTTAGTAACTTACTACCTGTGTCTCCTTAGACAAATCACTTCACCTCTCATAGTCTTAGTGTCCTGTCCTGTAAATTAAAGAAATTGAATTAGATGACATATAAGGTCCCTTCCAGTGCTTATTCCTATAATCCTAGAGCTTCAGTGATCTAAACTAATAAGCTACTTGAAGTGGTCAATTTGGTTCAGTGGTCATATCAATCTGGAGTAGATCTTTAGACTAAGCATCATCAATTCTTTTCAAAGCAAGTAAATGAATTAAATGAAGAACAAATAAAAATCCACTTCATAATCCAGTTTTCTAAATTACAACTTATTATTTCATCAGTATTCAAATTTCTTACTAAGAATAAAAACTAGGCTTTCCATTTTTCTTCCAGGTAGCACCCTAGAACCAAAGACATGTTAATCAACTGGTTTTATCATGAGACCAAATATTTAGCTTGTAAAAAGAATCATCTTTTCAAGTAATTTCAAATGTAATAGACTAGATATACAAGATAGACTTTATCTTTTTTGGATTTGAGTAGCAGTCCCTAGTTTTTCAAACAAACAGAGCCCACCATCCCATTTAATTTCTGAAATAATGGTCCTTGTCAATAATTACTCATTCATACATGTATATGAATGTGTATATGCATAATATATATGTTTATACACATATTTGTATATTTGATGTTGATAAAAAATTAGTGAAATCTGAAAATTTAACTATGATGTGGATTTTTATTTGACAATGTTTATTTAATTAATTTGAAAAGATTTATACTCATGCATATGTACATATGTATATTCATATAGCTGCAAACACGTACTTGTACCTATGTTATATAAACATATGATATGTTTAAATATATGAAGTATATGTAACATATAAAGTATATATGACATATATAAAGTTCCCATACATATGTTGCACATGTACACATACACACATACACACACATACACACACACACCTACTTATATTAAGCTAGTTTCCTACCAACTCTTCTTTGTGTCTTTAATTCTTTGCCTTAAAAGCCAGTGAAGTTATTTGTTGTTTCTATGTTACAAAGTTTCTCTTTATCCATTAGGAATTTAAATATTGCCTTAATGCATATGTTAAAGCTTCTCATTAAAGCACTGTATACCATGCATAATCTGCACCTATTTGTGTCACAAGAGATGTCCCTCTTATTTTAAGTCTAAAGAACCTCTGTATTAAATATAGAATGCAGGATATGAGTAATAATACTTCAGTTAACTGTCACTTTTTGTGTTGATGGGAGCCGCCATTGCATGTTCTTAAAGTTCATTTATAAATTGGTTGTTTAGTATTCAGAAGATATTTTCTTTTAGAAGGAATGGAAATAACAAAAGGCAGCATCCTGGCATACATAGGAGGGTCTACTGTGCAGGTTCTTAGATCTGCTTTTCTAAAAGGAAAGCAACTTTTGAGGGGTCAACAATATACTTTAATTACATTAACCAACAGACAAAAATACAAGCAGAGAAACAGAAACCAACAGACAGCACTTTGAGCTGTCTGACCATGAGTAATACAGACAGCACAGATCAACAGACAGATCCAGCTGTCTGACCATGATATACATACATAGTTACAAGAGAGAGAGGCATCAACGTCTGGGTTTTCAAAGCTGGGGGCTTCTTAATAGCTACCCAGAGTCTCATTTGGCATGTGAGCCTTTTTCCAAAGAGTAAACCTCCAAAACAAAACCTCTCCTCAGATTATATATATATATATATATATATATATATATATATATATATATATATATATATATATATATATTATATAATATAATATATATATATGTGTGTGTATGTATATATATACATATATATATACTTTATAATATACAGATTATATATATCTCTGTAATATACAGATTATATATATATATATATATGTACACTTTTCAGAGCAGGAGGGTGTGACCCTCATGACTCATTAATTAATAAAAGGTGTGAGTGTTCTTACAAAATAAGCCTCCTCAATCAAACTCCCCTCAATGAGCTCTAGGTAAAGCCTATTAGTGGGTAAGGAAGATCTTTAACTCTAAATAAGGCTTTATAACATAGAAAAAAGCTATAATAAATATAATAATAGAAGTAATAGAAAGTAAGTATAAGTAATCAATAGAACAACATAGATTAAATGGTTCTTAGAATAATTCTAGTCCAGTGTCCTAATTTTATAGATGATAAAACTATGGTTTAAGTCATTTGTCTTTGGTCACATAGCTCTGAAGTATCAGAGGTTGAATTTGAGTCTATATCTTCTCGGTTCCAAATCTGATTCTCTGTCTATTCTGCTGTTTTGCCTCTTTTAGAACCTAACTAACCTTATCACACTGTCATTATAGGAAACATGTTAAGAATTATAATTATGGATTCCCGGACCACATTCTCCACCTTTTACTCTCCTTCTTACAGTGAAACCTTGTGGCAATATGCTCCTTTTATATCCCCATTGACCCTAGTTTAGATGCTATATACCCGGGTGAGGGGCAAAGATAAATGATTGCATTTGTTTCATAAATATTTATTGATACTTTTTTATATTCAAGACTCTGCTTGATTTTGGAGTGTGTATATATTATACATGTATTCAGGTATGTGTATTCTTTATATATACATATATAAAATATTATAAATTATTCATCACCTGAGTACTACACTCATAGAGTGAAATTCTAGACTTTGAATACATGATATCCTTTCCAGTATATCAACTTTTATTTTATTTATTATAGCATATTACCAAGAGATGTGGTAGAAATATCCAAACAAGTAGATTTTAAGGAATTTAGTGAAAAACTCAAAGATAATGTATAGAATAGGGTGCAAAACTGGGGGATTTAATTAGAGGATAAAAAAGTAATGAGGAACAAGAGATGGAGAACATCATGCAATGCAAAGTGGATAATTTTGATTACATTAAATTTAAAAAGATTTTGCACACACAAAGCCAGTGCAACCAATATTAGAAGGGAATTAGAAAGCTGGGAAATTACTTTTACAGCCAGCATCTCTGATTAAAGCTATATTTATCAATATATAGAGAACTAAGTCAAATATAAGTCATTCCTCAATTGATAAATGGTCAAAAGATATGAACAGGCAATTTTCAAATGAAGAGACTAAAGCTGTCTACAATCACATGAAAAAATCCTCTAACTCATTGTTGATTAGAAAATTTAAAACAACTCTGAGGTACCACCTCACACCTATCAGATTAAGTAATATGCAGAAAAAGAAAATGATAGATTTTAGAGATAATGTGAGAAAATTGAAACATTAATGTGTTATTGGTGGAGTGGTGAACTGATTCACTATTCTGCAGCCCAATGGGCTATAAAATTGTATATACCCTTTGATCCAGCAATACTCCTATTAAGTCTGTGTCCCAAAGAGATCACAAAAAAGGGGATGAAAAGCACAAGTCCAAAAATATTTATAGGCCCTCTTTTTTTAGTAGCAAAGAATTGGAAAATGAGGAGATTCTCATTCATCGGGAAATGGCTGAACAAGTTGTGGTATATGAATGTAATGGACTAGTATTGTGCTATAAAAAATGATAAACAAGAAAATTGCAGAAAAGCTTGGAAAGACTTATAAACGTTGATACTGAGTGAAATGAATACCTTAACAGCAACATTGTATGATGATCAGTTGTATGATGACAGCTAGCTCTTCTGAGCAATATGATGCAAGACAATTCCAGAAGACTAATGATAGAAAATGCTTTCCACATCCAGAGAAGAAGCTATGGAATCTGAATGCAGGTTGAAGTATTGTATTTTCCCTTTTTTTTTTTTTTTGGTTTTTCTCTTGTGTGGTTTTTCCATTTTGTTCCAATTCTTCTTTCACAACATAACTAATATGGAAAGATGATTAAGATGCTTGTACATGTATAACCAAAAAATTTAATAAGAGGATTAAATGGGGAAAATAAGATCCTAGGAGATGAAGAAGAAACTGAAGGAAGAAGAGAAATTTAAAGGAATAAGTGATGGAGTCATAAAAAAGAAAACGGTAACATCCATCAATACATATTTACAGTGGCCCATTAGGCATTCAGTCTTCTGTTACCCACTACATGGTATGTAAAAAGGATAGAAGATCACAATCGCTGTTTTCAAGAAGTTTATGATTTTTTGGAACACAAAGAATACAAAATATTCCTACTTGTTTGACATAGATTGAAACTATCAGTAAACTTTTAATCAGTAATGAAAGATATAAAATTCTAGCATGAGGAAGTAATTTTAACAGTCCCTTGTTATGACACTATTTGAAATGGATCATCCAAAAGTCTACTCTGTTTTATGTAATATGAAGGAATGAAGTCCACGCAATTGCTTATAATCAAAAAATAGGTAAATCAAGACTCAGCTTGAATGATCATCTATTTTAAATCTTTTACTTAGCATATATGGAAACTAAGACCCAGCAAAATTAAATGACTTACCCAAGACCAACAGCAATTTAGTATCATATGCTAGACTAGAACCAGGATTCTTCTTTCCCCAATACATTGCTTTTTTCTGCCATGAAACTTGTCCACAGAAGTCCACCAATTCATATATGTTGGTCAAAACCATTTTGGGGAACTCATTTCAGGAAAAAAAAAGAAACATGATCTTTTCACAATAGGCAAATAATAGTGTAGTTGAACGTGTCTCCACACTTCATCTTGTGATATAATAGAAAAAAAAAAAAGTTCTGAATCTAGAGTGAGATGACCTGAATTCATAGATTAAAATAATTCTTTGATCAGAGATTTGGAATGGAAGTGACCCGAGAAGTCAGACACAAAGAATTTCATTTGTGATGCCTACTATTTGTGTTTCTTTATAGAGTTCCTTTCTTCCGTTAAGACACAACTCATGCACTGCCTCCTACATGAAGCCCTCCTTTTCTGCTCCCTCACAAAACATACAAACAAAAACACCTTACATTTATTATCTTTGTATTTATATGGATGTACCTCTTTTCTCTTCCATTAGAATGAAGGCTCCTTGGGAGTAAGGATTGTTTCCTCCATTTTATTTCTATCCTCAGTGCCTAACATAGTTCCTGGAATATAGTAGTCACTTTGTAAATACTTAGAAACTGTACTAAGCATGAAAATAAAAATATCAGTCCATCAATAAACAGTTGTTAAGTGTTTGCTGTGTGCCAGACAGTCTCTGCCCTCACCAAGCTCAAAATCGAATGATACAAAATAATGCAGAAGGGTGGTACGCTGGGCTTGGAATCTGGAAAACTCATCTTCATGAGTTCAAATCTGGCCTCAGACTGTTCATAGCTGTGTGACCCTGAACAAATCACTTAATCCTGTTTACCTCAGTTCCTCATCTGTAAAATGATCTGCAGAAGGAAATGGCAAACCGCTCCAGTATTTCTGCCAAGAAAACCCCAGATGGGGTCAAAAGGAGTCAGAAACAACTGAACAAGAAGGAGAACTGGACCATCTCAGCTTTCAAGAAGTTTCCCTTCTAAGACAGGGAATACAGGAGAGTGGTGGCTAGACAGGAGTGATTTATTGTGAGCAGTCACAGAGGTGCTAAGTGGAATTATAGGTCAATTTGGTGACACGCTATTTTAGGTATGATGGTGTTAAATTGATTATTATTGTGAGAGGAAAAGGTATAAAGCTGAGTAGAATATGCAGGGATCACCTTAGCAGAAAAATGATAGGAATGAATCATGAGTGAATCTGGGGCAACAGAGATATGGTGAACAATGCTCATCTGTAAAGCACCTAAGACCCCAGATCTGGAGCCGGCTCCCCTGGTAAAAGAGGAGAATTATATAACTACACAGCAAACAGATAGTCAGTTTCTTCGTAATCATTCGAATAGTGTCAAATGTTTATGCTTTTCTTTCTCAATATTTCTTTTTTCTGGGAAGGAGAGTGAAGTGATTCTCTAAATAGACATATGATGTTCAAGAAAGTGGAGAATTAGCAAACACCTAAGAAACAACTCCAGAAAGTAAAGGGAACACATTCATGAGAAATATGAGAAGTATAAAAAGGCAAATATGAGAGAAAAATAATAAGGAACTCAATAAGGTGAAATATTTGCCTTTCTATATGGGAAAATGATGAATGTAACTTCTAAGAACCTTTTTGTTATTAGAGCAGATAGAAGAGTTCTACATAGGAAGAGGGTGCAGGAATGAGCCAGTTAGGTTAGGAGGATATAAAAAAATGGATAGGAAAGAAAAAGTTATGTCCCGGGTGAAGGGGAAAGGGATAGAGAGAATGGTGAAAATTATGGCATATAAAAGAGGTGTACATGGAAGAGCTCTTACAGTGGAGAGGAAAATGGTTGATGGGTGGGCAGGCAAAGATTGAGCTTCACTCATATCTAAATTGATTCACAAAAGAGAGAATATATATATATATATATGTGTGTATACGTACATACATACATACATACTCACATGGTAAAATTATCTTACTCAACAGGGAGGTAGGAACAGAAACAGGTACAGGAAAGAGGGTGAGGGTGAAAAATGGGAGGGCAGATAAAAGAAGGTATTGGTCAGAAGAAAAACAGATTTTAACATAAAAAAATAGGATGGAGGAAAATGCACAGTTAGTAATCATAACTGTGAGTTTGAATTGTGATATATTTACCCATAAAACTGAAGTGAATAGCAGAAAGAAGTAAAACCAGAATCCATCAATTTATTGCTTCCAGGAAACACACTTGAAACAGACATACACACAGAGTTAGAGTAAGGGACTTGACCAGTGCCATGCTGCAGAAGAAGATAAAAAAAGGCAAGGGGTAGCAGTCATGACTTCAGGCAAAGCAAAAACAAAAACAGACCCAATTAAAAATAATTAGCAATGAAACTACAGATTACTAAAGGGAACAATAGACAAAGAAGCAAGAGCAATACTAAATATATATTCACCAAATGGCATAGCATCCAAATTATTAAAGAAAAAGTTAAATGCATTATAGGAGAAAAAAAAACAAAACAGTACAACTATACTAGTGGGGAGAACTCAAATGTCCCCTTCCAGAGCTAGATAAAATCATAAAATAAATAAGAAAGAAGTCAAAATATTGAACAGCATCTAATAAAAGTTGGATATATTAGACCTGGAGAAAACGGAATGGAAGTAGAAAGGAATATACCATTTTCTCAACTGTAAATAACATCTTTACAAAAAAAAAAAAAACAATCATTAGGTGCAGGAGTGGAGAACCTGCAGCCTCTGGAGATTATTTCTATGAAGTCTGAATTCAGTCAAAGAGCCACCCTTGAGGACCACATGTGGCCTCAAGGCCTCAGGTTGTGAGGTTTTTAATGCCTTAATACACAGGTGGGGAACCTAGCAATATCACTATTAGGTCTGTATGCCAAGTCAATCAATGAAGAGGAAAGGGACCTATTTATATAAAAGTATTTATAACACTTCTTTTTGTGGTGACAAAGTAATGGAAATTGAACTGATGTCAATCAGCTGGTCAAGGCTCAACAAGTTGTGGTATATAATTCTTGTGAAATACTATTGTGCTATAAGAAATGATGGGCAAAATGATTTTAGAAAAACCTGGGACGACTTATTTGAACTCACTCAAAACGAAATGAGCAGAACCAGAAGAACACTGTAAAAATATAACAACAGTACTGTAAGGATGATCAACATTGACTTAGCTACTCCGATCAAGACATGACAATTCCAAAGGACCCCTGATGAAAAATGCTAGCCACCTCCAGAGACAGAATGAAGTCTGAATGCAAATTGAAGCATCCTTTTAAAAAAATATTTGGCTATGGTTTTGCATAGCCAAATACAGCTAATAACATATTTGCAATACAGCTAATAACATATTTGTTTTGCATGACTTCATATGTCCAATATTAAATTGCTTGCCTTCTTAAGGAGGAGAGAAAAATAATAAAAAAAATTACATATAATTGGGAAATATTTAACAAAATAAAATATATTTAAAATATAAATTTAAAGAATCTTTGCCACAAACAACTGTGATCCGCTTTACTTAGAAATTTTGGTACCTGCATGTTCTCCAAAAAAGAAAAACAAACCCCTCAGCTTGCCTTATATGTGTATGTGTGTGTATATTCATAAATATATGTATACACAGATGGCATGTATATATGCATATGTGCTCATACATTTACATATATATGTGCATAACACATATGCTATACATACATATATACACAAACATATATATATATATATAGTCTATGTTTTTGTAACACCAGAGCTTTGATTTTATCCTTATAGTGAATTCTAGGTACAAAAATACCTTGTACCAATGTAAATTAATCCATGTTTTAAAATATTATTATATTTTTATATATTTATTAAAGTTGAATAAAGGATTATGTGAATTGCCAAGGTATCATACAACCAATACATGTGAAAGACAAAATTTGAACACAGCTCTTCTTGATTCTCAGATTTATTCCCTATCTATCACACCAGGCTGTAACATTAATATTTAAGGTGAAGTTGATATCACTCGTAAAGGGGAAATCAAATTTATAAGCTAAAGGGATCATAAAAGAATTATAGATAGTAAATTTCTTTATTACATAAATCTTCCCCTGTTTTTAATCCATACTTTCCCTTAAGTCATGTATATGATGAGTGGACAGTACCAGTTAACCCAATACAATTGTGATTCTCTTGAACAAACTCCAACATAGTTTAAGATTAATATCTTGAGCTATGGAATTTTGTCATTTTTAGAAAGAGCAACATAAACACTTAATAGTAATTTCCTTTAAAAGCTAATTATCTGTTTGATTCAGTATTCCAGCTTCTATCTCATAACAGCAAGTGCTTATCTTTTCCCTGTCAGTTTTTATGCCAACCTTAATCTTGCTTGATCAACATAACTGCTCTCTATATATTTCATCATTCTGATGCTATTGCATGGGGCATTAAAGAGATTATATCCCTTTGGCTCTGTAGACACATCATTTTATTTTGATTCTGTCACCTCAAGGTCATGCAGGAAACCTTGCTTTGTAAAAAATATTCTTTTTTGGGAAAAGATGGTCATCTTTCTTTCTTAAAAGCAAAAAAAAATGAAGACTTATGAAATTACAATTGTAAACACTCAAAGTGAATTGAGAACTCATTACTCCAGTAAGTGGTTCAGAATGACAATGAAAACACACCAGCACTTCATTTATTTATCTAGAACTACAGTAGGGGAATGAGCTATGCCCCCTCCTGTGAATTTTCCAGACAATCGAAACTTGCTACAGTAACCATTCATAGTCAGAAGTGAAATCCTCTGCCATTAGAAGCCCTGCCATCAACATTTCTAGTATTCTAGTATTCTTACACTTTGCTCTTCACCATATACCCCGCGATCCAGTAATATTGTTACTCCTTGTTATTCCTAAAACAAAATACTCCATCTCCAGACTCTGGGTTTTTGTTTGTTTGTTTTACCAGTTTTTCACTGTTCCTGGAATATCCTTGTTCTCTCTATTTTCTGGCTTCCTCGGTTTCCTTCAAATCTCAGATAAAATCCTACATTCCATATGGAGTTTTTCCCAATCCTGCTCATGACTAGTGCCTTCCTTCTTTTTTATCATCTCCAATTTATCCTGTATTTAATTTGTACATAATTATTTGTACCTTGTACAAACAATATGTTTGTTGTACTAGAGTGTAAGCTTCTTGAGAGGAAGATGTGTCTTTTGCCTTTTTTTTTGTATCCCCATTGCTTAGCAGAGCACTCATGCTTTATAAATTCTTATTGACTAACAATTTATACAAAAATGGACTTCTTTTAGAATGTAGCACATATCCCCCTGCTTTCATAAGCAGAATATGAGTTATAATTAAGCATTTTATTGATAACTTAGCATCATTGTCATTAGTATCAGTTTTACTTTGTTGATAACCTTGAGGTTCATTAGACTGGTTAGTCTAATGCAAATTTGTGTGGACTTCATGATTTTCTTTCTTGTATTTTCCTACTATGTTTTGAGGAAGTCTCATCTTGCGGCGAAGAGTACATCTGTCTCAAACAGCTCCCTCTTTCCCTTCACTTTGATGTTTCCAGCAGCTGTCTATTGATAAAGCAGATGATTAATTTTGTTAGAAGTCTTTGATTTTACAACTCCTTCACCCCTCTAAGTAAAGTGGTATCTCTCATCTGCTCTTAAAGCTCTCATACTTACCTTGTTCCAATTAGTATTGAGCTGATTTGTACAAAAAAAACCTCATCATCCCTATTAAATTATAACCTTCCTGAGATCAGAAACTCTATCTTTTTTATCTTTACATCTTTTTCAGTGTCTAAGGAAGAGCATTTAATAAATACTTTTAGAAGAAGTCAACGGGAAATACTATTTTTGAGGCCTCTCCTATGAAGTAATGTCTACAAGCTTCAGGGCAAGGCCACTAACAAGGACTCTGTTTTCTTATTTTTTACATTCCCAGTTATGTCTTAGAGGGTTAAGTCTGGCAAAAATCTGACCTCAAAACAAATAGATTGTTAAAACTTCAAAAAAATTGAAAAAATGTGTGAATTTTTAAAGGGAAAAGAGGACATTTGGAGATGACAAATATGGAAACAAAATCTTCCCACAAGATGGTTCATACTATTTCTTTGTTCTCCAATGTTTGATTCCCTTGAATCATGATATAATTTATCATGTTTTTAATGGGATATTTCAGGTTTCAAATGTGATGACATTGAAAGTAAAAATATTTTTAAACAATATTTTCTCTGATATATTAACCATAGAACAGCATGAATAGTAATTATCTTTTTATAGAATCTGGATGGTTTACTGGTAACATTTCAAGAGTCTGAAGTGGCAAACATTCGCTAAAAGAAAAAGCATTTAAAAAAAGCAAAATATAGTGTCACGATTAGGTGGGGCTTTTCTTGTTATTGCTAGAAATGATGTATTAAGTAATGATGTCTGCTACTGTAAAATGTAAAAAAAAAGCTATTCCTAAATTAACATTAGTCAGTGTTAATATGTCAGAAATTTGCTTGTCACCTAAAATAATTGTTTTATATGTATCATTGAGTTGGCTGGTAGATAATAAGGTGAATGACAGAGATCAGTAATGGTATTCTGAGATATAATGCATAATAAATCATCATTCATAAGTGACGATGATATTATTAATATAAAATCAAGAGGATAAGCAGAGTCAAAATGTAAGAAATTGCCCATTAAAAATTTTCCTTTTCATAGTCATCATATCTCCAAAATAATGACCTATTAATTTTTTTATTTCCTTTACAAATTAAATATCAGAGTGAAAAATAATCTTTAAAAGTACCAGGAAATAAAAAGAATATTAATAAGGTGAGATTAAGTGTAGATTAAATGAAAAATGGAAAATCAAGACTCAGATGCTGACTCCTGTCCCAGATGTATAATGGATCCTAAAATAAATTTAGCATTTTTCATTCATAGTTAAGGCAAAGCATTCAATACCAACATCTGATATTAAGGGAATAAATAATATGAAAAGGTATAAGGGAATGTCCAAGACCTGTAAGACCCTAATAGTGCACCTTTACCCCCGAATCAAACTCTGGGGCAAATTTCCAATGACTGAAAAAAACAAGGTATGGGCAGAATATGAATTAGATTATCAGAATCCACAGGAGAAATTTGTTAAAGATAACTATATCGTAATGAAACTGTTTTAATTAGTTTTAATGGGCCTGATGAGACCACTCACTAAAACTATTATAAAATATGGAGCTTCAAGGTATTTCTCCCAAAATGGAAGCCTTGTTTCCTTAACAGACCATGATATCTAATGAGTTTTTTAGTCCCATAGGTAGGTTATGATGATGATGATGAGAACTAGCATTTATATAGTGTGTTAAGATGTGCAAAGTGCTTCACCAGTATTTCATTTTATCCTCAAAACAACCTTTGGAAGTAAGTACTATTATTTTCCCCATTTTACACAAGAAGGCAGAGAGAGATTAACTGACTTTCTCAAGGTCACATAGCTAGTAATTATTTGTGGCCAGATTTGTAATTAGGTCTTCCTGACTGCAGGTGCTGAACTCTATCCACTGTACCACCTACACACCTACGGTACTAAATCATCAAATCTTCCCAACCTCTCTCTTCCTCAACTAACTTGCTTTACTCAGTTGAATTCTGTACCCCAAACTTTAGAGTTTACTGTCAGCATCCTAAAGATAACTCTGATGTGAAGAAATATTCTTTGTGACAATAGTTCCTGAGTCCCCACCAGTGTGCTCCCCATTTATACAAATTAGTCACAATGATGCAATTATCTCTTAAAAGTAAAACACTTACTAAAAATGAAGGATCATAGGATCATTGATCTACAGACAGAAAGGATATCAAAGAGCAATTTTATCCAAACCCTCATTTATGTGAGATGAAACTAAGTTCCAGAAGGCTAAATGGAAAATTCTAAATCTATATTTTCCTCAGATAGGACACAGTCAATATATAGTAATCTTATGGCTCAAAAATATTTATTTTATTCAAAGTCTCCCAGCAATGACCTTCAATGTCCTAAAAATAGTCATTTGTAAACTAGTTGTAGGAAACACAGAATCAGAGTTGGTATTGTTGCCGTCAAATGTGTTTTTCCTTTAGTTCTCTGAAATGTTCATATGCCTCTCCTTAGACATTTTATCTGAGGGGTTTTCTCTAAGGTTCTCTAAGGTATTTCTTCCTCACTTGTTTTTTTTTCTTCTATATTTTACAATAAATATCCCTTTAATACATTTTTTATAGTCTCAACAAGTTCATTTCTTGGTATGGTATATTTGACAGATAAGTGGCTCACTGGAATACAGGATAGTTTCTAGAGTACTGGGTCATTTCACTTCTAGCATAGGTTGAGAAGATCACTCCAGGTTGTCTCCTTACTGTTTGACTACTGTGGCTACTGGCTGAACCTGATATGGACTTCACTTGGTGGGTTTTTGGTGACGCTTCTAACCTTTTGTTCCTCAAGTGTTGTCACTTGGTCTGTGCGTATTTGACACCAATTTACCTATGATCAAAAATGATAGATACTGCAGAGACAGTGAAACAAGAGTGCCGTGTTCGTTGTCACATATCAACAGACTAAAATCAGAGGTCAAAGGTCCCTCACTCAAACCAGAGAGGCCCATAGCAGCTCTTACCTTGGTCACCACCAGAGAAATGGAAGATTTGTTTTATCCAAGTGTATTATATGCATGTTTAATTTTCGTTTCATGGTCAATTGAAAGTCTTTCTTATTCCAACTTAGTAAACCAACAGGAAAACGTCAAATATTCTCTGAATCTGGGAAAGGAAGGGCCCTTCTATCACATACAGCCAAAATCAGTTTTGCCAAAGCCTGAAGCAAATACTGCGATTGATCCAAGGTCTATACTCTCATTAACCATCTCCCCCTCCATCATTATATAAACACTTGACTATCTTACACTAGTAAGTGCACTTGAGACAGAACAGCAACATATTCAAGATAAGTTAACACAATCTCAATTATCATCTGTGCATGATCGATCTTTACAGTTTGTTTTTAAATCATAGATATTTGGACCATTTAAATCCCCTTAGTTCAAGATTTTAGTTTAGTTCCATGTTTTAATTTTCACTACCAAATCTCCCTAAGCCTGGAAGAGACAGAAAAATTATTTTTCAACTGCAACTACCTAGATATTTTCTGGGGCTCTCCCTTTGCCAAAACTAAAATAATTGGTCCATATGTGACCTGTTTAGTGCAGTGGTTCTCAAAGTGTTGTCTGTAAACCACTTTAGGTCACTAAGACATTTTCAGAGAGGTCGGTGAGGTCAAAACTATTTTTATAACAATGCAAAGACATTTAAAATTATAATGTGGTAATTTGTGATAGATGAAATTCACATAATGGAAAGCTCTTTGGGAGTGTTCAATAGTTTTTAAGAATGTGCATGACTCCTGAGACAAAAAGGTTTGAGAATTACTGCTGGAATAATTTTACCCTTCAAAAGATGAAAGGAGAAGGAAGGCGAAATGTTATTAGGCATCTCATTTTGACCATAAAGGAAGAACTAGAGGATGAAAGATATAAAAAAGCAGCTTTGGAATAAAGAGGCAACTCTGTTCCACATCTCATGATCAAGAAGGAAAGAAAAATCAGGTCTGGCTTTACATGTACCTTAGATTTTGAAAAATCATATTTCAAGAGAATCAGGACAACAATAGATAGAATGCAAAGGGCTAACAATTTATAGAAGTCAGCCCAACAGGATCATAAAGTTCCCAGAAATAAAATTCTGAAAACTTAAATTAAGTTGATTTTGAAAAGGAGGTGATTGATGAGATTGAAGTAGATACCCAGGGATTTTACTGTCCAATTTGCATTTGTCTGGGTTTTTTCGTTTGTTTTTTTTTTATTTGTTTTTTAAAGATTCCCAGTGATAATATGACTTAGGAAGTAGAAATGGCACTTGAAAAAAATGGAAAAATAGCTGGATTATACCAATGTACACAGAGGAAGTTCATGCTAAACCACAGCACTATTGTGAAAATATTGAAAAATTAATCGTTAAGGTTTCTGAAGAAGACATTAAATAGAAAAAAAGTCTGAGCTATTAAAAAAAGGCAACTTGTGAATATCAACAACTACTGACCCATGTGACTTCCGTCACTTCTTCCATCCTCTCCTTTTCTTCCTTCCTTCCTTCTTCCCTTCCTTCCTTCTTTCTTCCTTTCCTTAAATTTCATGAGCATACTCAATGCATCCAGGGGTATCATCAATGAGGGTATTAGAAGAGAAGACAAAGGACTTCTCAAATGATGTTCTACAGTGTTCCACATCTTTAGGATCTTAGTTCACTGAGCTCTTTGGAGAAATGAAAGAGTACTTTCTATATTACTTATTGATTTTTAAAAATCATTAGATTTGGTAAGGCAAAATATTGTCTTAAGGTCCCTGTCCTAATAAGATGTGTCTCCTTTGTATATCAAAATTATGAAAAATTCCTTAAAAGAGATAACCTTGTTCAATAATCCTCTGATCATTATTAGCAGGCAAGAATTAAAATAAGCTGCTCTGTAAGAGAAAAAGTATTCACCATGAAAGAGATCTTACATAAAGTCCAAATCAAATGTTGAGGTTCTTCAGATGCTTTTGCTTATGAATGACACCAAATTGACTTCAGCAAGCCCTAGACCATTGCATAGCATACTGAATGACATCTATAAACACTCAAAGCAGTTAATTCCATGCATCCACATAGCAAATTCAAGTGAATGAAGATTGCCTATTATGCAGACCATGATATCCAGTTACTTGGACAACACCTAGGACTTATCACTCTGTATATGTAGTTCTTTTCTGGAGGCAGATGGGATTCGGGACGATGGGGGGAAAGAACATAGTACATTCACTTAAAGAAAATATCTCCTCTCTATGCAATGTAAAAACATAAAAGAACCCAAGATAATAGCTTTATAACTTCATCTACCTAATTTGCTTTTAAATGTATGTATGTGTATGTGTATATGTGGTTTTGTGTGTGTGTGTGTCTGTATATGTGTTAAGGAATTGGAAAAAAACACAGACAAGATTTGCTTACACACATACACATACACTCTATAGAGAGACTACATACATTTGGTCCCAGAATTGAGCAAGAATTAGACAATGAGATAGATTGCTAGTGGGAACCTAGAAAAATTCGTTCAATAATCCCTTACTCATCCCTGTAACAAAGGTCAATCTTTTTAATCCCAATACCATGTAGTGTTGCTATATAGCCGTAAGTCATGGAACATTACTTTTTTTCTGATGAAAGAAAATTAGTATTATCCAGAGGGAAGTGCAGAGGCATGCTGTGAGAAAAAATTGCAAAAACATTATAAACAAGGAATTATGAAGGTGAACTAAGACGCCAGTAAAGAAATGTATGGGTAAATAGATGGTATGCTCACATGGTGAGAGCAAAGGGATATCTTGTATAGACTGCCTGTATCCTAATGTCTAATAAAAAGCAAAGAAAGCATATTGTATGGACCCTCTGTGGAGATCTTCATGGGAGAGTATAGACAAGATTTACACGAGATGAGCAGCCAGGAATTGGTTACACTGTGTATCATTGGAAAGAATACTCACCTGGAAGAAATCACAGATCCACGTGCATAGTTGAAAATGTACACATGATGAAACCAAGGATGAACAGAAAAGTGTGCTAGAGTTCTATATAAATTTTATGTGTAGTGCTGTATCCAAGAATGACATCAACTTGGCAAGGAATGCTAAGAAGCAAAAAGGGGGGTGTAGGAGGCTTTTTAAAAAGTTGTCTAGGGGCAAGATCAATATCAAAGAGATAAGATGGCTGCTCTGGATAAATGTGATAGTGATAAGAAGGCTTAGCTACTCAACAATCATTTGCCTATATTTTCTCTTCACTTATACAAAGAAATATGGAACAAAAATGGTTAGTGAGGAGTGGAAATCTCAAAAAAAAAAAAAAAAGTAAAATGGCCAGATGGAATTTATCTGCTTTCAATGAATTAAAATCATGAAACCTGTATGTACGGCATCCTAGGGTAGATTATCTGCATTGGCAGCAGATTTTTTTTCTTAGCTCCGACACTATGTAAATATATTCCATTATTGAAGCATAGAATGACTGATCACAAAGGACGGTGGTGGGAGTAGGTAAATGAGGGAGGAAGACTAGATGAAGTCCCACATTTGGGGATTCAAAATTTGCCACACGTAATCCATAAAGTTGACGATTCATATAGCCATAAATTAGAGTGGATGTATTTCTCAAGCCCATAGAGGAGCATTCAGAAAAAAAGGAATAATTTACAAAATAGGGGTAAGAACTCAGTGTGGGGTGCACAAAATAGCACTAGGCTATTGAAATAATTGGCAGATATGATTGTTGAGCTACTTTGGGTGATTTTTTTAAAAAGACCTTGGAGGATGGGATAGGGATCAATCTCTTCTAGTCACTAGCTTACCCTCTAGTACCTCCTATGAGATTAGCACTATGCTGGCTGCTATAAGGCATATGAAAGGAAAAGCTTACAGTGGTGGTATGGGCATAAGAGTGATAGACATGAAATAACCAGAGAAAGATGAAATGTTATGGGATGTGATTAAAAGGGTGCAGGCATAAGTTTGAGAGAATCTGGGTTTAAATTCAGATTTTTCCCATCACTACTGCATTCCCTTAAGTTAAACTGGTTTGATTCTCTAGGCTTCTGTTTCTTTCTCAACAAATGGGAGAGGGGCTTTAATTGTCCTTTTAATTTTAAAAATCTATCTACGAATAATAATAGATAAAAATGTAATTTCATCCTGATAGACCTTCTGGATTCCTTAACTGTGAATTATTATAATCTGATTTAAGACAGAAACCCGAAGCAGTGGATTTATTATTTCTTTCATTGGATTTAATAGACTTACTTGGGTGGAAAAACACAACAAAACTTCTTCAAGCTCTAGTTGCTTTGAGTTACAATGCATTCCTCACTAAAATGAAATAACTACTTTCATAAACTGCTTCACATTGCTCTCTTGTGCCCCTCATGCTGAGTTTTCACCCCTACTTTGTAAAATATTTGGGGTTTTTTTTTTGAAGAATGCTACTCCCATGGGCTTGAGAAACATATCAACTCTAGCATATGACTATGTGAACTGTCAACTTTATGGATTATGTGTAGCAAATTTTGAATCCTCAAATGTGAGATTTAATCTCGTCCTCCTCCCTCCTTTCCCACCCCAACTCCATTCTGCGTGGTCACTCATTCTGTGCTTCAATAATGAAATATATTTTCATAGTGGCCAGAACTAAACAAATCTGTTGCAAATGCACATAATACGTTCCAGAGCCAAAACAAAAAAAATACCCGAAACATTTTTTCTTAATTAACCACCACTGGAGTGGTTATGTCAGTGTTCTCCTCCATTACCATGAATAATCAAAAGTTGATTATACTAAGAACTCCATAGTGCATATTTTTTTTACATTCAATTCACTACTTAGTCATAATTAGGCTCTAGTCTATAGATCTAGGGAATTTTGTTCATACTTATATGCAGCACTGTTTGTCTTTCCTGATTTGCACAAATGTTTGGTTTTCCATTGTAGAATAATTACGATGCTCTGTTATCAACAATACATGTAAGATGTGAGTAAAGTCTTTTAGAGCATTTTCAATTTCTCTGAGATGTCTGAGGCAGATGCCACCAAGTGATTAGTGGTACCTAATGCAAGTCCAGGAATTAGACATATTTAGAACATGAGCAAAACAAGGTCACCATTATCAATACATTTGCCTATAGATGTACATAAATATATTTTAAAGGTACACATTGTTTTAAGAAAACACTTGAATTCATTAAATTCACATTGTACTTGCCTCAGTTTCCTTATTTGTTAAATAAGAGGATTGGACTGGATACTCTTAAAGATCATTCTAGTACTAGATCCTTTGTCATGTAAAATAAAACAATTAGAGCATGTTTTAAGAGAGAGAGAAAAAAAATCTAAATAACTAAATGTGGTGGTCACAGACAGTGCTTAGTCTTCCTTCAGTTGTGTCTGACTCTCCTTGACCCTATTTGGGGTTTTCTTGGCAATGATCCTAGAATGACTTGCCACTTCCTTCTCAAATTCATATTATAGGTGAGGAAACTGACACAAACAAGGTTAAGTGGTTTGCCCAGGGTCACAGTTAGTACATTTCTGAACCCAGATTTGAACTCAAGAAAATGAGCCTTTCTGACTCTAGCACTGACACTCTATCCATTGCACCACCTAGCAACCTTGTGTTTAGTCTTACTATTCTGAGTATTTTTGTACCTTTCCAGAGTCATGCTGACAGATAGAAAACTGGCCTCCAGAAGACCTGAATTCCACTCTCATCTCTAATATACCCTGGTTATATGACCCTGGGCAAGTCATTTAACTTCTTTCTGAAGTTGGCAACCCTCTAAGCTATTAGTTGTAGAAGAGATGTTGACCTATGTTATTCATAGAGGAAGCTTCCCCATCAAGGATTTCCTTTCAAGCAATGAAATCGTAGATCCCCTCCCTAGCTATTCTCTCCTCGTATCTATCTTTCTCGTAACTCTTTTCTCCACCTCTTTTTTCTGTTGCCTGAACCTTTTCCACTGTAGCTTAGGTAATATTTTAGCTTAAGGGAGTTAGGTGGTGAAATGGATAGTCTCTTGATCCCAGAATCAGGACGATCTAAGTTCAAACTCTCCCTCAGACGCTTCCTAGCTATGTGACCCAAATTACTTACCCTCTTAAGTTCTAAGGCCTTAATAGGCCTTAGTTTCCTGAACTGTAAAATGGGGATAATAGTAGTGCCTACTCATTTAAAGATCACATTAAGTAATCTGTAAAGTGCCTGCTACATAAATGTTTTTCTTCTTCCCTCCCTATTCCCCTTATTTTCAACAGTTATTTATAATATATGTTTTAAAAAATGTTTCTAGTACTAAAGGGCAGGACAATATGATTTGTATTTGACCTAAAGCTTCTCTTCTGCAGTGTTAAGAGTCAAACTGTCACAATAGAGAGACAGTATACCATGATAGAGAAGAATGGGTCTGGACTCACAGAACCTGGGTGCACATTCTGCCTAGGATGTTACTACCTGTCAAACCTTGGAAAGTTTATTTAAATTCCCTGAGCCTCAACTTCTTTATATGGAAGTAAAGAATTTGGCGCAGATGGTTTCTGAGGTTCCTTTCAGCTGTAGGTCTAGGACCTTTCTGCCTTGTCCTTTGCAAATAACTCTTCCCTGTCTTTTATAGGAGATTCACCTAAACTTCCTAATCTATTTACCAAGGACTAATATCTTAAAATGGATCATCCCTTGACTTTAAAAGGTCTAGTCACTTATTCTTTCTGAATATATTGAATTGGGTGGAGAAATGAAAGCTGTCTCTACAACAAGCAAGTTTTGTTTTATTTTGGGGTTAAGATAATTTTACTGTTGCTATTGAAACAATATGAAATCTGAGATTCCAGTTTCTGCCTTCTATAGAGGAAGGCATTAGAAGGAGTTTGGTACTCTACCCTCCAAAGAGAGGGGAGAAAAGGCTGAGGGAAGTAGGGGACGACTGAGGGCTTGAGTTAACAGCATGGTGGTGAGTTTAGAAGTGATGAACTTAACCTAGGAGGGACATCTTGTTGTCTGGAGTTGAAATCATGCAGGGTAACACATGCAAAGTGGATATCTTATCACGGAAAGAGTAATCCAGAGCTACAGGTCTTAGAATGGACTGTGGACATCTGTCAGTTCAAAGGATTGTATGAATGGTTGTAATGCTAATGAGAGTTAAAGATCTTTCCCACACATTGATGGACATGCCCCTTAAGGGAAGCTTGATTAGGGGAGGCCCACATCTTTTCATAATTTCTAATGAGACACCAGTTCTCAAGGGATGTGATGCCCTTGGATTCTGAGAGGTATATAAATACTTGGAGGTGAGATTTTACTTTGGGGCTTACTCATTGGAAGCCATTTGTTTGGCTAAATGAGACTCTGGGCAGCCTCTAAGGAGCCCCCCAGCTTTGAAAACCCAGATGCTGGTGCTTCTCGCTGGTAGCTATGTATATACCTTCAAACAGTTGGAACTGTCTATTGATCTGCGATGTTTGTACTGCTTATGGTCAGACAGTTGGAAGCCCTCTGTGTTGGTCTTTATTTCTCTGCTTGTATTTTCTCTGTTGGTTTATGTGCTTGATTGAACTGATTGTTGACCCCTCAAAAGTTGATTTCCTTTAGGAAAAGCAGATCTAAGAACCTATACAGCAGGCCTTTCTGTGTATGCTGGGGTCCTTGCTGATACAGTGGCTCATGACCTGGAACAAAATCAAATTACACAAAAATGTCCTCTGCTTTTAAAAAATACGTATGTGTGAATTTTAATTAGTATTAGGATTATAAATTCATAGGTCAAAGTTGGAAAAGACTTGACATCGTATATTCTAAGCTTCCAACTATAGTAAGAAGTCTCTGTATCTCTGAAAAAAAACTGGCTATTGAGCACACCTTAAACATTTCCAATCACAGGGAAGTTACTTTCTTATTTGATAGTCAATCCTTTTGTAGAACGATTTCTATTAGAAATCTCCTTATAGCAAGCTGCCTTCTAATAATTTCCATCCATTGGTCAATATTTTGACCTCTGAAGCTTTACACAATTTTTAAATAACTTCTAGATTATGCAACAATTTATATCTGCTCCTTATGTCCTCTATTGATAAAACATCCTCAGCGTTTTGAATTTTTCAGCGCTCTAGTATTCCAATATTTTTTTAAAAATATACTGTCCAGAACTCAACATAAATTGTAAATGGCCTGGACAGTGAAGAATATAGTGGGACTTTCCAGTATGATTTTGTTTCCTGACATTCTATTACTATTTATGTAGTCCAGAATCACATTAGCTCTTAAGGAAGCCACTGTACCCTGATGGCTAATTTTGAGCACACAGTCTACAAGAAGCTATCAGCCTAACTCACATGAACTGCTTTCAAGCTAAATTTTCTCATCAGCAATAATTCATGGAGGTTTTTTTTTTAACTTGTGTCATTTGTCCCTGTTAAATTGCATAATTTTTAGTTTCAAGTCATTGGTCCAACGTGTCACAATCTCTTTTTATCTTTGCATTAGACCCCACAAATATGTGTCCTTATGTATGTGTGAGCATTTAATTGAGTTATCTAGAATGGTTATATATTGAGGTAAAACTATGCCCTTTTTTTGGAGGGGAAATATTGGGGAAAGATGAGCAATTGAGGATTTGTTTATATCACCGTCCCCCCCTCCGCTGCCCAGTGATCTGATAATGCAAAGATTAAGGATTCCTGGTCAAATTAAGTAAGGAGATGTGGGTTTTAAACATTTGGAATTTTTAAATCCCTCTATTCTTACCTATTTGGGGGCATAAAAAATAAAATTTTCATTTACTAAACCAATCCAGTGTGTAGTGTGAACATTAGCCAAAGCTTAACCACTTCAAATTCTATAGATGTTTTAAAGTTGAGGAAAGTTCAAGTTTTCACAAGGAGTAATCAAATCAGGATTTGGATCTATGTCCTGATTCAAAATCCATCACTCTCTCCATTGGATTGATATGACAAATTGCTGGCTAAGCAGAAACATCCATCTAGGGATTTTATGTAGAAAAGGCACAATGCTATTGTCTGAGGTACAATATAATATGTAATTTGCTACCAAAGTTATTTGGTAGCTTTTAATCTTTCTCCAGATTTTATTATCATGACTCATGTGCCTTCTCACCCTGGAACTTTATGCAGTACCTGGTGTCTTCTCACTTTAGAATGTCTCTTGTTCATGACTTTCTCCAAATGGTGTCTTTCCAAATAGGGAGTCTATTTGGGTAATGGGACCAGGCTAACTATGCGTCATTTACCTCCTGGTTGTGTTTCTGAATTTCTCCCTGAATTTCATTGCTCACTGTGCCCCCACATGTATCACTGTCCCCCGACCCTCCCAACACATACACACCTTTGTTCAGCTCTATTTCACATATTGTTAAATTAATCTCTGTGATAGCAGGAACTATCTTTCTTTTTTCTTGCATTTTCATTCTCAGGGTTATCATAGCACCTGGCATATAGTAAGTGATTAATAAATGTTTATTATCTGTTACCTTTACAACTTTGTACGAGTGACATCAGTCTCCTGAATTGTTATATATTTGAATGGGACCTCTTCAAATCATAGGATTTAATGCTGAAAGGGACTCTTTAACTTATCTAGTTCAATTTGCTTGTTTTATAGATGAGGAAACTGAGGGTCAGACAGGTTAAGTGATTTATTCAAGGTTATATAGAGAATAGTAAAGCCAGGATTTGGTCCTATATCTTTTGACTCCAAATCCAATGCTTTTACTGAATAGGGAAATGGTGGGAATAAATAACAAAATCTATAACTTGAAACTGATGCTGGCATTATTGTTTATGTTTTTATAATTCAGTTGAATCTGGTTTAATCTCAAGATAACAGTAAAGTCATCAGTTAAACCATTTGCAATAATCTATCATTGGGGTAAATATCTCCCTATGATATGTCAAGAACCATTTTCTGAATTATTACTAAAATGGAACAGCTCCTCAGTTCCATATTTTTAACTGTACATATGACTACAATTCAACTACAAAATTGTTCATTGAATTTCTTTTCATGCTATTCAGTTTTATCCATTGTACTTTAATAGTACAAGAGAATACTTGGTTGGGTTTTCTTTTTCATATAGGTTTATGCATTTTTCTCTATAAAGTTTCATTACATTATTTATTTTGTCAAGTAGCATAATTCAGATTTGTTTGATTGTATCTATTGCTCTACAATTATTTCTTAATACCTTCTTCGGTTCCTATTTTTAGCACCAAAATAACACTTTTATCAACCCTTGAATGAGAGCCAATGACTCATGTATAATCTTGGAAATGTACTTTTCATCATAACCTATGACTCCAAAAGTGATGTTCTGGAAATGACACTGCAGTGGACCCTGGGGAAACAAAAACAAAACTTAAATAGTGCCTTTCCGTGAGGAGTTTTAATACTGCAACTATTACTACTGATAATAACTAACATTCATGTAATGCCTTTGTACCAGGCATTGTGCTGCGTACTTCATAAACATTACTACATTTGATCCTCACAAAAACCTTGGAAACTGGAAACTTGGAAACTATTATTATCCCCACTTGATAGTTGAGAAAACTGAGGCACACAAAAGTTAAGTGACTTGCCCAAGGTCACAGAGCTAGCAATGTCTAAGGGCTGATTTAAATTCAAATCAGGTCTAGTGCTCTATCCATTGCACCAACTGCCTGCCTGTCATGGGTGACACAAAACATGTACTGAAGTGATCTGGAAAGACTTACCAAAGCAGCTGGTACCTGAGCTAAGCCTTGAAGGAAATTAGAGATTTTAAGATATAAAGGTGAGGAGAGAGTACATTTCAGATATGGGGGAAAACCTATGCAGTCCCGGAGATGAGAGGTCACCTATCAAGTTTTAATTTATTGTGAAACTATAAAATTATAAAAGAAAATTCACGTCAATCCGACTATCCCAATGCACCAAACATTTCAAACCTAGGAAAGTTTTCAAGGATACTGCCTACCTCGAGTCAGCCAGATGTAACTCTTTAGTTCATGCATTAGATGTTGGATCCTATTTTTTTTTTAATTTTTGGACACAATTGGGGTTAAGTGACTTGCCCAGTAGTAAGTGACCAAAGACAGACTTGAATTAAGGTTCTTCTGACTCTAGGACCAACGCTCTTTCTACAATACTTTACTGTCCCAGTAGTGGATCATTTATTGAATTTTCAGCCATGTCACTTATATCAGGCTATATTGTTCTGAGTCTTCATAAAATAAATTTGTACTCATGATGGTCAATATCCATTTTTATAGACTACAGACAAGATTCCTGCTCAATGTAATTTGGAGACAAAGTCTCTCACTGATATTGTGTTGTGTTATGGCACAGTGGCTCTTAAAAGTGAAGTTTTAGCTGGTTCCAAAGCACAAATCTGTAATTCCTCTTACAAGAGAAGCTGAGGGTAAAAGATTATTTAATCTCAAGAATTCTGAGCTGAACAAAGGCTAAAGTGGCAAAATTAAAAATTGCTCATTTAAAAAAATATTTTTATTAGGAAATATTCTCCTTGTTTTCTTCCCTTCATTCTGTATCAGTTCAAAGACTGAAGTAATACTCCACCTACCCTTTTCTTTCTTCAATAGGTTTCTACTTGAACCCCATTTTTCCTCCTTTTTTAAAAATTTTGCTCTCTTTTATCTTATTTTACTGTAATCAAAACATAATAAAAACCAATCCCAGGATTTTAATCTTATTTAACTTTCTCTATTATCTCTTTGGCACCACACGTTCTAGGGGAAGCTTGTATCATTGCTCCATTATACTACAAATCCTTCGTCTTTAAAAAGGTTGTTTTTTTTTTCAGATTTCTCATTTGCCAATTTATACCTTTGCAAGTTTGTTCTTCCCCACCTGCCCCCCTTATTGTATTTCAGAGTTTCTACTTAATTTAATTTATTCATTAATCATGTTTGGAAGTCTTTTATTTTATTAAATGTCCACTTTTCTCCTATAAGATTCTACTCAGTTTTTCTGGATTATTCTTGCTTGTAAGTCCATATCTTTTTCTTTTGGAAAGTCATATCCCATGCTCTTTGTTCCTTAATACCAGTGACTGCTACATCTTGTGTGAACCTGACTGTGGCTCCTTGGCATTGAACTCTCTTTTTTTTCTGTTTGTGGCATTTTTTTTCTTTGACCTGGAAACTCTGAATATTATCTGTGATATTCCTCAGAGTTTTCATTTTGGTAAGTGACAGAAGGATTCTTTCTACTTTCATTTTACCCTCTGGATCTGACAGATCTAGGTAGTTTGCTGTTTTGCATTTTCCATGATTTCTTGAGATATGACATCTAAACTCCTTTTTGGTCTTGGCTTTCTGGTAATCCAATGTTTGTTACACTTGTTTCTGTTTGATCTATTGTTCAGGTCATTTTTATTTTACTTGAGATACTTTATATTTTCAACATGTCAGCAAACATTTATCAAGCAGTTACTCTTTGCCTAGCGGTGGGCTAAGCACTGGGAATACAAACAGAAAGAGAAACAGTCCCTGCTCTCAAGAAACTTATATTTTTTTAGAGGTAATTGGTGTTCAGTGATTTGCCCAAGGTCACACAGCTACTAAGTGTGTTTGAGGTCAGATCTAAACTCAGCTCCTCCTGACTCCAGGGCCAGTGCTCTATTCACTGTAGCCACCCACCTGTCCCTAAATCTTAAGTTCTAATGGAAAGAGATAGTGCATCATTGAGATCTGAAAAGTAGAGAGGCAGAGAAAAGAAGAAGAAATGTACCCGCGTAGCAGAAGAAATCCAGAGAAACAAGAGTAGAGCCTAGAGCGAAATGAATATTTTCCTTTAAATGGAGATTTGGGGAGGAAAAACTATATTAGAAAGAAAGAGCTGCAGGGACAGCATGTACTTCCAAGGATGGGAAATCCAACTGAGAAAGCTTCTGTGGCATAGTACAGAAAGTTCAGACTTAGAAAGAGCATCTAAAAGGGAATGCAATTAATTTTCTTCTTTTTAAAATATTAATTGTATTTTAATATTTCTTATTATCTTGAATCAATAATTTCTGTGTTCTATCTTTTGATTTTTAAAGAATCTGTTAATTGGGTATGGTTTTTTGTCTCGTGCTAAACTCTTGATTCTCTCTCCAAAGCTCTCATTTATTTTTATATTATTTTCTTTATTGTTTCCATTCAATGTAAAGTTTTTTTTTTTAACCCTATGCATCGTTTCTTTTGGGAATTCCAGTATTTCTTTTGGCTTAGGCGAATCAGTCTTTTCCTTTGAGATACTGCTTGTAGGTATTTTGTGGTCATTCTACTCTTTTGCCTTTGGCATCCCTGGGGTCATACTAACTCTTTATCTTCCTTCTATTTATTTTTAAGTGATATGTTCTGGGCATCTTTAGTGTTATTGGTCCAGCCATGAGCTTTAGGGGCTGAGCTGGAGATAGTGGAGAGACATATACCTATGATATACTCTAGACATCCCAACTCTCAGAACTTTGGATACAAAATTTATGTTCTTCATTCCCCTACGAGACCACATGTTTCTGGTCTGGGGGTGGGGGATTGAGTTCCAGATCATCTCTAAGGGTTGGGACAAAGGGATTCTCTGTAATTATTGCCTGTCTTTGAGCACTGATTCCATGTTTTTGACCCTTTCTGCTTTCCTAGATGAGTGTGGGATTGATGACATGAATGTCCTCAATGTTCATACAGAAATGTATGTGTGTTCTCAGCAGTACAACTTTGATCCCAGTCCAATCCTGTTCCATAGTCCCTGCCCTGACCACTTACCTAAAAATTAGATTTATGGTCTTAGGCAAGAAAGATGACCCATTATGGCTTCCCCTTTGGTTTGCTTCCCTTTTAATTTTACGAACTTCTTTCCTAAATGATGAAGATTTGCTCAGTACTTGATCTTGTTCTTATTTCCTATGAAATCTCTCTTCCTGGTCATTTCCACACTAGGTTGCATCCATTCTGCCTATCATCCCCATTTCTCCACACCAGAACCTTGTACTCTATGTTTGGATGCAGAGTTCTCCTAGATGACTTTTCACCTTGTCTTGCCCAGCATGAAGCCTCTGTTATTACCTAACCATTTCTAAATCATGGCTTGTCTTGTTCAGTTCCATTTTATGTGTTGTCTTTCCTTACTAGAAAGTAAGCTTCTTCAAGGTGGGTACCTTCTTGCTTGTTTATATCCCAGTACTTAATGTAGTGCAAACTACATATGAAGTGCTTAAAAAATACTTTATCCATCCACCTAGCTAGCTTGTTAGCTAAGATGAGCTTCAATGTCACTGACTACTTGCATCAGTGGGCTAATGCCCCTTGACTACTAGTCCTGTTGTTATCGGTGAAAATGGTCATCAAAATGGCTTTCAGTGAAAACACGTGGGCGGTTTCATTGTTTCCTTCTGCATTTTGCTTTGCTTGTATTCCTTTATCATCCTGGGATTTTTCTTCATCTTTAGATTTATCAGTAGTATGTATGTGTCTTGGGAGAGTACTGATGTTCAATTTCCATTAAATTTCAGTTATTCTGCAATCTCATATAATCCAGCATTAATTTGGTTTCAGTTAGACCTTTTCTTTCATAATGATCTGCTCCTCATTTGAGGCATAATCTCAGTTTCATGAAAGTTAACTAACATAACCTTTATTTGTTCTTGTATCACTTTGTTATTGGGTGGTTTCAAAAGAAGTTCATTTTACTTATCCTTTACTTCTACTTTATCGTCAATCTTGTATCACTCAGGCAATATTCTCAGCATTGAGGATGGCTATGAATATGCTGGTGTAATTCTGAATCACAAAGTATTACAGACTCTCCATATAGAAGGTAGAAGAAAAACATTTATTCAGACACCAGAAAGCCAAATCCCACACCAGAAAGCCAAATCCATAGTAGCCAAGAAGTCAATACACATTAGCACTGCTGGGGACAACTACATTCCCAAGCCTTCCTTCCAAGCCCTCCCCCCTACACATACATACCCTGGGTCTTCACTGCCTGCCTACATCCTCTCTCCACCACCCCAACCACTCTCACTAAAGTCCACCTGGTTCTGCTTCACCCTTCCTATTCCACCCATTCAGCAAGCTACTCCCACCATATGTGACTAAGGTTTCCAGGTGATTTAAGCAGGTCACATTGGCCTAATTAAAAAATCTTCCCATTTAAATTACCATTATAAATCTCAATCTAGTAGTTTTATCTATCCAAACAATTCAGTCAGGCCTTGAAAGATTGTCATTTTTTTCCTTTAATTTTCATGAATTTCATTTTAATGGAGCCTGAGAATTAAATAGAGGTTTACTATTAAGTAGAATTGGAGAGAGCACTAGACCTGGAGTCAGTAGAGCTGGATATTATTCCTGGTTTTGAGACTATCTTTGTGACTCTGCTTCAATTTTCTCATACATAAAATAGACATAATAATACCTCACCTGTTATTGTGGAAAAAGCTTTGCAAACTTTAAAGTCATATATAAATGTTATTCAACATTAATTAATTCATTCAAGAAATAATTGTTAATACTTGCAAAGTTACCATGCTGCCTGCTAGATGTGAAAAAAAAAGACAAATATCACCCACTCTTGAATGTTATAGGAAATTTATCTTTGTTAGAAATATTAAGAGTGTGTCTTGCTGTGTATTTCCAATTGTTTCTTTGGAGCAATAATGAGATATTTTATGAATAGATTTTCAGCACATTTTTAGTATACTGTGGTCCTGTCAGTCAGGTTTTCTTTACCTGAGTGCCTCAAGGAAAGATTGAATTTGGAAGAAACTTTATCATTGTTGTGTACTACTGCTTATAAATAAGAACCGAGAGTCTGCTACTGATGTGGTGTGGGGGTATATGAGATTGCGATTTCATTAATTTTCTTTAATCATTTTCTGCTCTTTCCATATAAGTAGCATCTCTAATATTTAGAGATTCCACCTTAATTTATCAATTATAATTAATTGCTGTTTTTATAATTTACCACATGATTTCTGTTTTACTGAAGCACTATTAAGGAAAAGGGTAATCAAATAAAGGACAACAGTCTTGGAGTTCACTTGAAAAAAAAATGTTTTCTCCTTATTTCATTTTCTGTTTATGCTTGTCTTTTCTTTTTCTTCTCTTACCCCTATGGCAGTCATGCTGAATACTGATAACACAGTTTTTGGTCAATCCACAACCACAGGCAGTCATTCCAGGATAATTAATTCTGGAAAGAAACAATTGATTGCCACTTTTCAGGCACCAGGAGACTTAGGTACATACTCACCTCTGGACATTTAAAGAGAAAGCAATGTTAGCGGGTATTTCAATTCCAACTTCTCTTTTGTTAATGCTGCCAGTTTGCATTGAGCCAAATCGGAGCTGACAGCTGGCCAGATGCTTCCAGTGCCAGTCAGCAGGACTTCATTCTCTCTAGAGCATCTGGCTAGGTGGGAGTTTTGATGCAATTCCTAGGACAACCTCAACTTGAAAAAGAATGTGACACAGGGCAACAACAAGGGCATTTGGTCATTCCCATAATATATCCATTAACCATCTTCTAAAAATATGTAGATAGATATGGGTGAATTTGGCATTTAATTTGTTAAGTCAATGGAGATCTATTTTAGATGTTAATTTATATCTTAAATAATAATAAATACATTGGAATATCTTACAGTATTTGTTTAAGGTCTTCTAGTACAGACAATATATAATAAATCCTAAAATGTCAAAGTTAAAAAAGACTCATCAGCTATCTCACTTAATACACAAGTAACTAAAGGGAATTCCGACTATTGCGTACTTGATGAGAGGTCATCGAACCTCTGCATACTGACCTCCACCATGACTTTCTGGGTTGTTTCATTCTATTTTTGGATGACTCTAATTATTAGGAAGGTTTTGGTTTTTTTTTACCCTTAAATCAAGTATAAGTTGGCTTTTTTTGTAATGTTCACTTATATATTAGTTATAATTCCTTCACCCTTTGGTCTTTTGAAGCCAAACAGAACAAAGCTAACTCCTCTTCCACACGATTACCCTTCAATTGCTTCAGGGCTATCATCTTCTGCAATCTCAGTATTCCTAGGTCATTTAACAACGTCCTACATGACATGGACTCAAAGCCCTTTGCTGTCCTTTTTGCCCCTCCTCCATGTCCCCTGGATGCTTTCCACATCATTAATGTCTTTCCCAAACTGTGGCCTTCAAAACTGAATATAATATTCAAGAAATGATTGGACTAAGATATAGTGGAGAAAGACTTTTATCTCATTATTACTAGAAATCATGCTTCCTTTAAATAGTTTATCTACTTTTTCTTTTCCATTCCCCCAACTATGTTCTTCCTAACCTTCCCAAAATGCATACATATATACATACATACTTGATGTATATGGTGTGTCTCTCATTAGAATAAAAGCTTCTTGAAGGCAAGGACCAGTATACTTTTATCTTTATATTTCCTTAACCAATCACAATTCCTGGTCCATGGTAGGTAATAAGCAAATGCTTGTTGATTAAATGATTGATTACTTAATTTAAGCTCCTCTGGTCTTCTAGGGAACTCAAATGCTATTCATCATTGTAACTATACTACCTGGTTTGGTGGAGATACATAAATAGTTTTATTATATAATATCTACTGACCATAAATTTGTTTTTAGGAATTGAAGTGAGAATTATAAACTTGCATATAATATTTAGGAGTTTAAACATGTTCTCTGGCAAAGAAAAGGCCAGAGCAGAGGTAATTTTGTCTGGAACTAAATGTGATTTTGAAATGTAAAAGACTTGTTTCTAATATCTATATATCTCTCAGACAACCAACCAGGACTTACATAGTAAGCTACTAGATGATTGTGACCTGTGTTGGCATAGAGAGTTTCCACATAGGGAATCCCAGATGCTGACAAAATCATAGTCAGTACCTATACCTGTAACAGACTACTTTAATGACCATAACTGAGTTCATTAATTATAACCTAGTATTAATCAGTCGTTTAAAAGAAGTGACTAATTGTTTATTAAAAAGACTAGATCAATCAAACTTTAAAGCTAGTCTGTGGGCATAGATAGAATCTTGCTTAGCATAAGGACTGTTGTGAGCACTTTTTGTTATATGTGTCTTTGTCAAATGAATTATGATAAAATTTCAAAAGAGTAGGAAAATGATAAGGTATCAATGAAGTATTTATGAAAATAATTATCAGCCAATCAACAATCATTTTGTTTAGTGTCTAATGCCATTGAACCTATTTTTTTCTAAAATGAATAGTTGGTGTGTTTTCAATTCACATAGAAGTGGCAGATCTGGTACCTGAGGTCCTAGGACTAATTCACAGAGCTTTCCCATTTAGTAACATCAGCAATATCTTCAAAGTAGTAAATATTGCTCCAAAAGAGAACCACATCAACATTAACAGGTGTGTCTGTGGAAAACATGAAATGGAGTTTTCAGTTTTCCCAGTGCTCTCCAACTATAGCGTTCACTTACATTCTTTAAATGTCACTGAGATCTATGTACACTCACTGAGGGGTTACCAGAAAACTATTAAAGCCTAAATCCTCTCAGTTATATTTGTAGCTTTTTTCTTTCATACTAGCATCAGTCATACCTGAGTGTGTGTGTATATATACATATATATGTATATATATATGTATGTATGTATGTATGTATTTATATACATATGCCTACTTCCCTTAAATAGAATTTTATGTTCAGAGAAATTCTTTATACTCATAATTATTTGATATGAAGTCCTGACTTCTACTTTATAGTGAACACTGATCATCAAATCAAAATCATGTTCACTCAATAGCCAATTGATTATTAAGTACCTACAATATTCAAGATGCTGTGAAGGATACAAACATAAACTCAATACTTGCTCTCAAGACTAGAGGAGTTAAAAATACACACATAATTGCAATTAAAAAGTAGCTGTCTATCTTATGAATAACACACACTAAGAATAGAAAGGTGAGTAACTGTGACTGAATTGATTAGAAAGATATCATGGAAACCGATGTAAAGTGAAGTAAGTACAATCGAGAGAACATGAAACACAGTAACTGTGATATTGTATGATGATCAGCTCTGAACGACAGCTCTTCTCTGCAATACAGTGATCTAGAACAATTCCAAAGGACTCATGATGAAAAATGCTATCCACTTCCAGGGAAATAATTGTTGGAGTTTGAATGCAGATTGAAACATGCTTTTTAAAACTTTATCTTTCTTGTTTCATTTTTGTCTGTGTTTTCTTTCACAACATGACTAATGTGAAAATATATTTTGCATGACTACCCACATATAAACTATTTCAAATTTCTTGCCTTCTCAATGAAGGAGGAGAGGAGAGAGGGAAGAAGATTAACTGAAATCCAACTCTTTTCTTTTCTAGTTAATTAATATATTTTTAGTTTTCAACATTCTCTTCCATAAGATGTTGTTTCAAATTTTCTCCCCCTCCCTCCCCATACAACAGTGTGCAATCTGATATAGGCTCTACTTATACATTCATATTAAAGATATTTTCACATTAGTTATGATGTAAAGAAGAATTAGAACTAATGGGAGGAACCACAAGAAAGAAGAAACAAAAGAGGAGAGCAAATATTATGCTTCCATCTGCATTCACCTTCCAAATTTCTTTCTTTGAATGTGAATAGCATTTTCCGTCATGAGTCTTTTGGAGTTGACTTAGATCCTTACATTTCTGAGAAGACCTAAGAAAATCTATCAAAGTTGATTAACATACAATGTGGCTATTACTGGTTCTTCTCGTTTCACTTAGCATCAGTTCATATAAGTCTTCCCAGGTTTTTCTGAAGTCTGCCTGCTCATCATTTGTTTTTCATTGTTGTTATTGAGGGGTTAACAATCTCCTTTAATAAAGCACATGTATCATTCACTTAGTTCAGGAGGAAAAGTCAGCACCCTGAACTTCAGACAAAATACAGAGAAATCTAAAGCAACAGACACCACTTACAAACTGTCTGACACACATCACAGATCGACAGATAACTGTCTGACCATACATATATTGTTATCAGAGAGGAAAGCACCAACCTCTGGGTTTTCAAAGCTGGGAGTCTCCTTAGCACTTCCCAGAGTCTCATCTGACCAAACAAATACTTCCAGTCAGTAAGCTCTCCTGCTCATCCTTTCTTATAGCACAATGATATTTCATTACATTCATATACCACAACTTGTTCAGCCATTCTGCAATTGATGGATATCCCCTCAATTTCCAATTCTTTGCCACCACAAAAAAAGAGCTGCTATAAATATTTTATATGTGGGTCCTTTTCCTGTGTTTTTGATCTCTTTGAGATACAGACTCAGAAGTAGTATTGCTGGATCAACGGGTATGCAGTTTTATAACCCTTTGGGCATAGTTCCAAATTGCTCTCCAGAATAGTTGGATAAGTTCACAACTCCATCAACAATGCATTAGTGTTCTAATTTTCCCACATTTCCAGCATTTGTTATCTCCCTATTTTGTCATGTTAACCAATCGGATAGGTATGATATGATACCTCAGAATTGTTTTCATTTGCATTTCTCTAATCAATAGTGATTTGGAACATTTTATTTCATATTACTCTAAGTAGTTTCGATTTCTTCATCTGAAAACTGCCTATCCTTTGACTATTTATCAATTGGGGAATGACTTCTATTCTCATAAATTTGACTCAGTTCTCTGCATATTTTAGAAATGAGGTTTTTAGCAGAGACATTGGTTGTAAGTTTTTGGTAGTTTGATTGATATGGCACTACAAAAGTAAATTAATTTAGGTAGAATTGTCATTTTTATTATTTTAGCTCAGCCTACTCATGTGCAACTGGTGTTTTTCTAATTATTTAGGTCTGACTTTATTTGTGTGAAAAGTGTTTTGTAATATCATTCTTATAGTTCCTGTGTTAGTTTTGACAAGTAGACTCCAAATATTTTATAACATCTACAGTGAATTTAAATGGAATTTATCTTTATATCTCTTGCTGTTGAGTTTTGTTAGTAATATACAAAAATGCTGAGGTTTATGTGGGTATATTTTATATCCCTGCAACTATGTAAAAGTTGTTTATTACCTCAAGTAGTTTTTCACTTGATTCTCTAAGTATATCATCATATGATATGCAAAGAGTGATAATTTATTTCTTCTTTGCCTTTTCTTGGAACTCAACATTTTTTTCCCATGGATAAAGAAATTTTAATTTAAATGGTCCTACAATAAAAAAACAAATACAAAAACAAATACTATATTGTGTTAAAAATATCACAAATTTACATCTAGTTTTGCTGTTGAAATTTACATTTATTTGAGACCACATGAAAGGGAAAGGGGAATTTTTTCACTTCTATTCTGGTATGCTTTTATAGGATTGAGGAAAACTACAAAGTCCATTTTCAAAAGTTTCTTCAAAAGTACCTGGAAGGACACACAAAAAGTCCTTCTTGGGAAAACTTTTCAGGCAGTTAGGCTTGATAAAAGTGGATGACTGATTTTGAACTGCGTTTTATGTTTCCTTCTAAAATACTTCTCCCAAATTTTCACTGCATGCCTGGATTCAGTTCACAGAGAATTTTTTTTATATGCTTTCCATGCTTCTCTTGATTCTTGTGTTTGAAAGTCAAATTTTCTATTCAGTTCTGCTCTTTTCATCATGAATGCTTGAAAGTCCTCTATATCATTGAATGGCCATTTATTGCCTTGAAGTATTATACTCAGTCTTGCTGGGTAGGTGATTCTTGGTTTTAATCCCAGTTCCTTTGACTTCTGGAATGTCCTATTCCAAGCCCTTCAATCCCTTAATGCAGAAGCTGCCAGATCATGTGTTATCTTGATTGTATTTTCACAATACTCAAATTGTTTCTTTCTAACTGCTTGCAATATTTTCTCATGGACCTAGGAACTCTTTAATTTGGCCACAATATTCTTAGGAGTTTCTCTTTTCAGATCTCTTTCAGGAGGTGATCAGTGGATTGTTTCAATATTTATTTTGCCCTCTGGTTCTAGAATATTAGGGCAGTTTTCCTTGATAATTTCACAGAAGATAATATCTAGGCTCTTTTTTTGATCATGACTTTCAGGTAGTCCCATAATTTTTAAATTGTCTCTCCTGGATCTGTTTTCCAGTTCAGTTGTTTTTTCAGTGTGATGTTTCACATTATCTTCTACTTTTTTAAACTTTTGCTTTGGTTTTATAACTTCTTGGTTTATCTCATGATCATTAGCTTCCCTGAACTCGATTCTCTTTTTTGAAGACCTATTTTGTTCACTGAGCTTTTGAACCTTCTTTTCCACTTGGCTAATTCTGCTTTTTAAAGCCACCTTCTCCTCACTGGGTTTTTGGACGTCTTTTTCCAATTGAGTTACCCTCTTTTTAAAGGTGTTATTTTCTTCAGCATTTTTTTGGTTCTCCTTTAGCAATCTGCTAACTTGCTTTTCAAGCTCTTCTATTGTCTGAGCCCATTCATATTCATTTTGGAGGTACTGGAGGCAAAGACCTTGACTTCCTCTGACAGTATGCCCTGTTCTTCCTCATCCAAAAGGATGGAAGGAGACACCTGTTCACCAAGAAAGTAACTTTCTGTGGTCTTATTTTTTTCTCCTTTTTTGGGCATTTTCCCAGCCAGTTACTTGACTTCTGAATCCTTTGTCAAGAGGTGGGTATTAGTGATCCTCCTTTCTGCAGTACCATGGTCAATCCTGAGATTTTGATCAGCTGCTCAGTTTCCCAGGGGCTTGGGTGGGGGCAGGGATCAGTTGCTCAATTCTGCCAGAGGCTTTAAGCTGAGCTGCCTGGACAATGGACCCAGGTTGCTTCTGAGTAGCTGCCCACTACCTGCTGCTGCTGTTGCCTGGGACCAGTGCTGGTGGAACCCTGTTCCCCTCTCTCCCAGCTGGGAAAGCCCTCCCACACTGACCTTTGGAGTTTTCTTTGCCCCTTGTGGGTTGAGGGATCTGGGACCCTCCCAGCTGGGAATTCTGCCCTGGAGGTCTGTTCAGGTCCTGTTCCTCCCAGTGCTATCCAGCCAGGGCTGGCTTCAGCTCTGCTCAGCTGTGAGATAGACCTTTCCTGTTGGCCTTCCAGGTTACCTTTGCCTGGAGACCTCTTTCACTCTGTTGTTCTGTGGCTTCTGCAGCTCCAGAATTTGTTCAGAGCCATTTTTTACAGGTATTTTGTGGACTGTAAGGGAGGTGCTAGAGTATATGCATCATACTACTCCACCATCTTGGCTCTACCCCCAGAACTCAACATTTTTAAGAATGAATGCAAAGGAATATGTGTGTGTGTGTGTATGTGTGTGTGTGCATATACATATATAATCATCATTTGATGATGATGAAACATTTATATAGCACCTGCTATGCACCAGGAACTATGCTAAATGATTTACAAATATTATCTCATTTTAGGCTCACAGAGATAAGTGCTATTATTTTTGTTTATTTTATAGTCAAAAAAACCCTGAGACTTGCCCAAGGTCAGACAACTAGTAAGGTCTAAGGCCAGAGGTAAATTCAGGTCTTCCTGACTCCAGGGTCCGTGTTCTATCTATTTTACCATGAAGTTGCATGCCTTATGTATAGGGCATGAATAAGGTATCAGAAAAACAGAGTACTTGTTAGGAAATAGTGAACAATTCATATTGTTCTAAGCATGGCATCTGTGTAGAGAATTAGCAAGAGATAATCTTTGAATGGTAAGTTAGAGCCAAATGACAGAGGACTTCGAATGGCAGTGTACAGCAAAATGAGGTTTTTGACAATTGAGTTTTCTGGATAGGGAAATAAAAACAATGAAAATGCTACTTTGAGATTATTCTGTTGGTATGCCAAATGGATTAGAGCAGGAGTGACAACAGGCCTGAAAGGAAAGCAGGAGATAGGAGAATAGCAATAAAGAACAGGGGCAACAAGGAGAGGCTTTTTTTGTTAGGATTAAAGAGACGTATTTTCAAGAATCAGAGAGTCAGAAGAGAGAGAAAAATTGAAGATAAGAAAAAGAGGAAGGAGATAATTGTTGGAGCTGAGTTGTCTATTAAGATGGGATGCAAAACAGAGGTGGAGGGGCTAGCCTTGAAAAGGAAGAAATACATTTTTCTCTGAGGAAAGAATAAAGATGCAGAGATATTTTATGGACTATGATGATGATATGATGACAAGAGAACCAGTAAGACTCTCCTGTTGGATGAGCTCAATGTTCTGTATAAAGGGAGAAGTGTAGCTTATGAGTATGTGTACATGAACACCAGAATGCAGACATCCACCCAAATCCCAAATACCTCATTATAACCCAACTTTAATCATTATTTCCCTTAACATTAAAAAAAAAAAACCTTTGCAATTAAAATATACAAACATCTGAAGCCCAGATGTTTATTAGTACAGAAATTCAAAATGTCTCTTCTTTATGTCCTTCCAACAAATAATGGAATTTTAGCATTGAAATACTAACTCAACAACATTATTAGGGTAGCATAAGTCAATGCAGAAATGATGATGACATCATCTGGGCAATGATATACATCAGTCTGCCTACAGTCTGGAAAAAAAAGCCAATCCTTACGCACCATTTCCATAATTCAACAAACTAAAACAACTTATTCCACAAACCTTAACTCCCATATTTCCAACTGCACATCCTGCTAGTATATCAAATGCAACTTGACTAAAGCCAAACTAATCTGTCTATGCTCATAAAACCTGCTTCTTCACTTGACTTCTTGATTTCTCTGACTGGCCCTACCATTTTCACAGTCACTCAGGTTCAAAATCTTAGCATTATCTTTGACTTTTACCTGTGTCTTAGTCCCCATATCTTATCAGTTACTAATTCTTGTTCATTCTACCCCTGAAAGGCATTTTCTAACTAACATTTCCTTTCCATTCTCACAATAATCTTCCTATCTCAGATCCATATTATTTATTGCCTGGTCTATTGTATTATAATTTTTTAAAAAAATTCTTATTTATTTATTTATTTTTAGTTTTCTACATTCATTTCCACAAGATTTTGAGTTCCAAATTTTCTACCCATTTCTCCCTTCTGGCCACTCTACAACAGTATGCATTCTTATTACACCTTCTCTCAATCTGCCCTTCCTTCTATCATACCCCTTCTTTCTCTTATCCACATCCCCTCTATTTTCTTGGAGAAGAAGATAGATTTCTATAACACATTACCTGTATATCTTATTTCTCAGTTTCATGTAAAAACAATTTTTAACATTTATTTATAAAACTTTGAGTTCCAACTTCTCTCCCTTCCCACCTCCCCACCCATCCCCACTGAGAAGGCAAGCAATTCGATATATGTTATACATGTGTAGTTATACAAAAAACTTCCATAAAAGTCCCCTGCTTTCCTGTAGTATAAGATAGAGTTTCATAGTAAATTGAAAATGCATGTCATTCCCTCCTTAAGCCAAATGTGATGAGAATAAGGCTCACTTTTTCCTTCACAACTCTCCTTTCTTCCCTTCCATTGAAAAAGCTTTTTCTTGCCTCCTTTATGTGAGAGATAATTTGCCCCATTATATTTTTCCCTTTGTTCTCCCAATATATTCCTCTCTCAACCCTTAATTTTATTTTCTTAGATATCATCCCTTCCTATTCAACTTATCCTGTGCCCTCTCTATATATGTAAATAATCCCTCCAACTACCCTAACACTGAGAAAAGTCTCAAGAGTTACAAATATTATATTTCCATTTAGGAATGTAAACATTCAACTTCAGCAAGTCACTAACGATTTTTCTTTCCTGTTTGCCTTTTCATGCTGCTCTTGATTCTTGTGTTTGAAAATCAAATTTTCTATTCATCTCTGGTCTTTTCATCAAGAATGTTTGAAAATCCTCTATTTAATTGAATGACCATTTTTTCCAATGAAGTATTATACTCAGGTTTACTGGATAGGTGATTCTTGGTTTTATTCCTAGTTCCTTTGACTTCTGGAATATTCTGTTTCAAGTCCTTCAATCTCTTAATGTAGAAGCTACTAGATCTTGTGTTATCCTGATTGTATTTCCACAACACTGGAATTGTTTCTTTCTGGCTGTTTGCAATATTTTCTCCTTGACCTGGGAACTCTGGAATTTGGCTACAATATTCCTAGGAGTTTTCTTTTTGGGATCTCTTTCAGGAGGTGATCAGTGGATTCTTTCAATATTTATTTTATCTTCTGGTTCTAGAATATCAGGGCAGTTTTCCTTGATAATTTCATGGAAGATAATGTCTAGGCTCTTTTTTTGATCATGGCTTTCAGGTAGTCCCATAATTTTTAAATTGTCTGTCCTGGATCTATTTTTCAGGTCAGTTGTTTTTCCAATGAGATTTTTCACATTGTCTACTATTTTTTCATTCCTTTGGTTTTGTTTTATAATTTCTTGATTTTTCATAATGTTATTATCTTCCATTAGCTTCATTCTCATCTTTAAGATATTATTTTCTTCAGTGACCTTTTGTATCTCTGGCCAATTCTTCCAATTTTTCCATCTGGCCAATTCTACTTTTTAGGGCATTCTTCTCTTCATTGGCTTTTTGGATCTCTTTTGTCCCTTGGGTTAGTCTATTTTCTAAGTTTTTATTTTCTTTGGCATTTTTTGAGGTCTCCTTTAGCAAGCAGTTAACTCATTTTTCATAATTTTCTTGCATCGCTCTCATTTCTCTTCCCAATTTTTGTTCTACTTCTCTCACTTGATTTTCAAAATCCTTTTTGAGCTCTTCCATGGCCTAAGACTAATTCATATTTTTCTTGGAGTCTTTGAATGGAGGAGGTTTTTGACTGTTGTCTTCTGCTTGTATATTTTAGTCTTTCTTGTCACCAAAGTAAGAGTCTTTAGTCTGATTCTTTTTTCAGGTTTTGTTCATTTCCCCAGCCATTTACTTGACTTTTGAGCTGTTTGTCAAGGTAGATCTCTGCTTCCAGTGGGGGTAGGGGGTGTATTGTCAGCCACTCAATTCCTCCACAGTCTGTGGGCCTAGAGCTCCAGAAACAGTCACTGTCTCTACCTCTGCTGCTGCTGCAGCTGCTAGGGTTTCCTCAGCCACATTCCCCCTCTGCTCCCCTGGGGCTAGGACTGGACCACTCCACTCTCCCACATTAGTCCTTCAGGGTTTTTCCACTGACGTTCCAATTTGTCTTTGGTGTTGTGGCATTATGAAGTCTACAAACTACCACAAGTGCAAGAGATTCAGTCTCCCCAAGGCCCTCTTAGGTCCTGTCTGTGCCAGCATGACCCATTCTAGGCTGCACCCTGCCCCTTGCATGATACAATAGACATTTCCCTGCAAACTTCCCGGTTGTCTTAAGCTGGAGATTTGCTTCACTCCATCATTCTGTGGATTTGGCAGCTCCAGAATTTGTTTAGAGACATTTTTTACAGATATTTGGCTAGGCTCGGGGGCAGTGCTCTATAAGGTGTGTGCTGTTACCCTGTATCATGTTCTTAGAACAGTTTTCCTTGATTCTGTTTTCTTCCTTCTCTAATCAAATCTATATACTGCTATTATAAGAAACTTCTTAAAATGTACCTCTAATGGAAGATATTGTAGGTAAAATTCTGTGTAAACCTCAGAGTGCTATGTAAATGCCAGAACTTTTTTTATTGTTACTCCTGTTCTTTTAAAAATGTTGCATATCAAATTGCATCCTAGATTCCTGAGTCAATCTTTTAAGGTCCTCATACTTTGGCCACAGCCTAATTTCTATTCTTCCACAAAGGAAGGTCTATTTCTTTTTTACAGACAATGTTTTTAATTCACTCATGGGAAACAAAAATAGACTTAAAGATGTCAAAATACAATAAATAAACTGAAGGTTGTAATGTGAAGTATGTCATTTAATCTGTGAACCTAAAAGAGTTATTAATAATAATAGTAATGCTACAATAAGCACTTTTTAAAAGATATTCTTGGTCATTATTTTGCTTAATACTTAAAACATATCTTTGAGGGAGATGGTATATGAATTGTTCTCATTTTGCAGATCCAGAAATAGAGACTCAAGAGATAAAGTGGTTTGTATAAAGATGAACACATCATTATCCACAGAACCTAAGTTTTCCAACTGCTAATCCATTGTTTTTTTCAACTACAATCATGCTGCCTTCTTTAGTATTAGTAAGACTAGCTTTATCACAAAACTCAACCAGACTTGGAATCAAAAGCTGATCTTGTCAATCTGTAATGAGTGGTTGGAACATTTTTTTATGAATAATTATTCCAGAAGTTTCTGTCTGTGGTACTGGTTGGGTACTATGATTTTCACTTTATATTATATCATAAAGCTCCAACAAAATCTCCTTATTTCATGTGGACACTGTAAAGCAGGGAAAATCTGGCTCGTTGGCTTATATACCAACTTTAAGTATACAGACCTTGTGAAATAGGGGCAAATAAACAGTGTGGAGACTTTTTAAAGCTGTGTAAAGAGGGATAGTACAAATCCCTTTATGCAACATATTGAAAATTTGCCTTAGTATGTGTTTCTTTCCCCTCCAAACCTGCTGTGGCAGTATTTTTCAGATGCAAAGTGACATATATCTCCAATATTTTCTCTCTTAATCCCTCAATTATAAGCATGCATTATGTGGAGTGGGCTTACCTGATTACTTTTCTGCTATAAGTGTAAATTCAGTTTCTCATATACAATTTCACATACTACACTATAGAAAATGAGAGTGTGTAAACCTGCATGCTCATAAAAAGAAATGCATGAAGGATTTGGAAAAACCACATTGTATCAGTTCTTCAAATCTAGGTTGAGATAGTTCATAGATTTCAAGTATAAAGGGACCTTAAAGAGTATCTATTTCAACCACCCACTTTTCAGATGAGGAAACTGAGTCCTAGAAAGGTAAAGTGATTTCCATTAGATTGAAAGCTCCTTGAAAGAAGGCACTATCTTTTGCCTTTCTTTGTGTCTCCAGCACTTAGCACCAGTGCTTGGTACACAGTAGACAATTCATAAATGCTAACTAACTGAAGAAGCAAGGTCACACAATTAATAAATGAATACACAGAATCTGGACCCAGCTCTTCTGACTTATAATCTAGTGTTCCTTCCACTGAACAACTCACAACTAGATTAATTTTAAAAACCTTTTTTAGTTTAACATTTTATGTAACTAAGAATGTTGTACATTGTTGTGTTGAAAATTTGTGTAGAATCCAGTGATTAGCAATCCACCTTAGCCTTTACTAAAGAGAATAGATTGTAGAAAATATTATGGAAATTGAAAAACTAGGCTAAAATTACACAAGAATAATATCTGGTAATTTTTGTTTTAAACAGTTTTCATTTGTTTTTCATGATGAGCTAAACCAAGATTTTTTTTTTTAGTCTAAGAGACAAACATCTTACTATGAATAACAGGAAAAAAGCATTTACATATGTATATGTATTGCATATATATATTATATATAGTCACATGCATATATGTATGTTTGTATGTGTATACATATATGAACTGTGATAGTATTTCATATTAATATTATTTCTTACACATCTACTATATGAGTGTATTTTAGTTGCATATAAGCAGATTAAAAGATGCTCTGAAAGGTGACAAGAGCATAAGACTGAAATTGTTTAAAAATCAACTATAAACACTTTCTTCAGCGCTTTTTGTTTAGAAAACCTGAACACAAAAAAAATGTTTAAATTTATCATTCATATTGACTCCATTGCCTAAGTAGAACGAAGGAATTTCATCATTAGCATTTTAAAAGAATTCCAATCTTACCCAGAACTCACTAAGAAACAAAAGTGAAGTAGACTAGAGCAATTCTAGTTATGTACCACAAACATTTCACTGTAAAGCTTACTACCAGGCTTAAAACTTCCCTTGTTGGAACTAGGTGTTAAGCAATATCACAGGAACTGTTTGACTTCTACTTCTTTGGACAGAGCAGGTTCAACCTGTGAGAGGCATTTGGGTATTTGCTCCATCACTTTTGAAGATACAACACTAAGCTGTTCTCTTAGATCCTTTTAATTGCATTATCCTAAAGCTTCAACAGATGGAGTTAAGATATGACTTAAATGGGGTTAAAATGGGTTAGGAGAGTTCTTTCTCACCTTCTACCAAGGTCTTCCTTCCTTCCTTCCTTCCTTCCTTCCTTCCTTCCTTCCTTCCTTCCTTCCTTCCTTCCCTCTTTCTTCCTTCCTTCCTTCCCTCTCTCTTCCTTCCTTTTTCCCTCTTTCTTTTTTTATTCATTCATTCTTTCCCAGTGGAACCTCTAAGATGACTACACTGAATTTTCAGGTTCAAATTCAAGGATTACAGAGTTCACAATATTGTACATTTGGATCTGCACAGGACTTCAAAGGTCAGCGACCACCAATTCCTTTATTTTACAGATGAGAAAGATGAGGAACAAGGTAAATAAATAACTTGCCTAAGTTCACTCAAATAGCAAGCATCAGAGATGAAATTTGGACCCAAGTTCTCCCACATGAGACTCAATTCTCTTTCACAGCAGCACCAATTTTATCAACATGTACCAACATTTCTAATATAGAATTTTGGAACTTCTTCCAAGAAAAACAGGACAAGAAAAAATTATCTTTGCCCCTCATAGATTGGAGAAACAAAAGTTATATTTGCACAAGTTTGGGGGTACTGATGTAATATTTTCACCAGAGTAAAAGTGATTCAATTGCATATAATATTTCAGTTTGCTTTTATTTTAAAGGAACTAGGTGTCACATTGGATAGTATGTTTGGCTTGGAGTCGTAAAAACCTGAGTTCAAATCCAGACTCATTTAGTAGTTAAGAGACCATGTGTATCACCAAGGCAATATTCACAGCACTGGTGGTGACTATGAATATGCCAGTATAGTTCTCATTCAAAAAGTATAACAAACTCTCCATATAGAAGACAGAAGAAAAAAAAAATTATTCAGACACCAGAAAGCCAAATCCCAGACCCAGAAAGTAAAGTCAGTAATAGTAACCAAGAAGTCAATACACTTTAATCACTGCAGTGGGCAAAGTCATTTCCAAGCCTCCCCCCAACACTGCTGGGGCCTTCCCACAAACAAACAAACACTGAAGAGCCTAGCTTGCCTGTGTCCTTGCTAGCTCTAACTAGCCTGACCAACTTCCTCCCAGTTCTGCTCCACCCTTCCTGTTCCACACATTCAGCAAGTTCCTCCCACCATATGTGACTTAGTATCCCATGTGATTTAAGCAGGTCACATGGACCTATTAATGTATGGGAAAGATTTTCCCATTTAAATTACCATTATATTCAGCCCGATGATCTTTCATATTCATTACATAGGTTCGTGGGGCAACTGTTATGAACAGAATTGTAACAGAGATAACAAAGTAAGCACATAAGACAATATGTTAGGCAACTTGTTTCAATAGAACTTTACAATATAACAGGGATCACATAAAATAAGTACATAAAACAATATCTTAAGGTGGGGCTTGAGCCCAAGCTCTCCGTCATTCCACCCTGAAATGAATGGGGCCCAAAATCTTGGGGTAAGAGGAGAAAGTCTCTTCTTCTATAGCTACTTCCTGCTGAGATTGTACATAGAGCTTTCCCTGGTCCAAGAGGTCCAATTCAAGATGTCAGTTCCTTAACCAACATCCAGAGCTCAGTTGATGCCAAGTCCAAGGGTGATATATCAAAGTGATGGCCAATGGGTGATATCCAGCTTAAGTAGTGTGGCATCTACAGGTGGAAGGTACTAAGCCTGCAGAAAACAAATCTAGTGAACAAGTTTAACAGACAAAAAACCAAAAAGAAACAAGGAGACAATAACCAGAAGCAGGGTAGATATAGGATCAGTTGTGCTTGTGGAGTCCATGAACCCACTATCATACCCTCATTCATGGTAGAATTTAAGAGTTAAGGGAACAACCTGATAATCATCTTCTCCTGAATAAACAAGTTACAGTATTATCTTTCCCATGTGTTATAATTTCCACAGCTTTTGGAACATCCTTTGGCTTCCATTTTACTCATACTTTAGATTCCAATTTTATTCTATCAGTAGAACCTAATTCTTCAGTTCCTCCGCTAGTTAATCCAAAGGGAAGATCAGTTTTCACAACTGGTATTGTTTCACAAGGAATAATAATCACTTGAACTATTCTTTAATTTTTACAAAACTGTATGTGTTCTTCACCTAAATTTTGGAATGTCACAATAATTTCTCCTTGATAATTAGAATCTATCACTCCAGTCAATACATGTATTCTTTGAGTTGCTAATCTAGATTCAGGTGCAATTCATTCAAAATGATTTGGGGGGATTCTCATACATATTTCAGTAGATGTTTTTCTTATTTCTTTTCTAACTAACTTGAAGTCCTCTAAATAATATGTGCCGGGACATCTGGTTTCACAGCCTTATACTCAATATTAGGGACCATATGTGTTTGTTGTCTTCAAATTTTCAGATTTGGGGTCATCATTCTGGCTCGAGGTGTACTTCCTCCTTGTGGTCTATTATTCAAATTACACAAAACAGTGAACAAATTACCTTTCCAATGTTGATAAGAATTATTAGAACTTAATTTCCTCAACTGTTCTTTCAATAATCCATTCATTCTTTCAATTAACCCAGATGTTTGTGGATAATATGGAATATGATATATCCATTCTATGTTGTTTTAATACATAATATCTCCTTATTTCATTACTTTTGAAATGTGACCCATTGTCGCTTTGGATCTTCATTGAGGTCCCATAATATAGACTTATGATATCTAGAGGTTTACAGGAGTTTTCTGGGTCACATCCTTATAAGAATAAGTCAGTAGTACACCTGAATAAGTGTCAAACATAAATTTGCATCCTTTATCTTGGGGCAGGGGTCTAATATAATCTATCTGTCAAATTTGGGCTGGTACTTTCCCCCTTGCTATCTTTCCAGCTACTACAGAACAGTTCATTGCTTTTCCAACTGACATATATAACATTCCTCTGCTACTTGTTTTAACAATGAATGAGAGGGACTAATACCTCAGTCTTGTGCACTCTAGTGTGTGGCCTGGACCCCTAAATGGATGGCCATTTGATGGAACCATTTTGCTAGTACCAGATCATCAGCTGGTGTCAAGTAGCATATTTAGTAGCAATCTTTGCTAGTTGATCAGTGTGTGTATTGTACTCATGTCCTGGTGTGGTGAGGTCCATGTGAGCATCTACATGAAAAACTAACAAATTAATAACCAAAGACATGTCTCATGTATCATCCCATAATTCTTTGCTGCAGACTTGTTTGCCATGAATTTCCTAATTTTTATTTCTCCACATAGGTATCCATGTAGCTAAACTACCCATCAACCTGTTGTTATATGACATTATCCTCCTTGTTCTGTTTTGATAGCTTGATGTACTGCCAAAAGTTCCACACATTGACTACTTCCACCTATCCCAGTATTTTCCAAAGTCTGCTTAGTACATGGCTTATAGGCTATTACTTTCCAATGTCTTTTGTGACCCAAATATTTTGCTGTCCCATCAGTAAATCATGAATGTCTCTTCAGTTAATCTAAAATATCCCTCATTCCATTTTACCAAGGACTGTACCATCTTTTGCTTTGATTCAGGGGGTGTATCATTTCCCTCAGTATCTATGTTAGCTATAGATTCATGTAAAGCAGAGACTCCACTTTTGCCTGCTTTAGATCTATTTTGAATATACCATTTCCATTTAATTATGCTAGCCTCTTGAGCATGTCAAATTCTTGAAAACTGGCATACTCGTTACCGAGGTCATATTTGAGATTCCAGATCTGAATATTGCCTCATGGCCCAAAGTCAGTTGTTCAATGTCTACCAAAGCCCAATATGCAGCTAACAACTGCTTTTCAAAATGGCTATATTGAATTCCAGATGAAGGGAGTTTCCTAGACCAAAATCCCAATGGTATATTTCAGCTTTGTTGTTTTTGTCGTAAATGCTAGTTTGGCTATTCATCCTCTACAGTCACTTGTAATTCCACCAGGCCACTTTGCATGTATCTAGGGCCAATTGTATAGCAGTCTTTGGTTCTTCAAAAACTTTACTCAGCTCAAGCCCTCAATCAAATTCATATTTTTTTCTAGGAGGTTTTTATGAGGGTTATAAAATTTGTCCTAGGTGTGGTATATGATATTGCCAATATCCAAAAAATCCTATAAACTCTTGGGCCTCTTTCTTATTAGTGGAGATAGGAAAATCCTGAATCTTTTGTCAGATTTGCAGGAGAATCTTACAACCCTTTATTCCATAATATACCTCAAAATATTACTGTTTGAGTTGACCCTTGAATTTTTGTGGGGTTAGATTTCCACCATTTGCTTTTCATATGCTCAATGGTTCCATCAAATAGTTTGGAACTATGTAGTGAGTAAGCTGTACACCACACAACTCTAATTCATCTAAATGTTCAGCCACAATCCTATGACAAATAATGGGGCTATGCAGATATCCCTGTGACAAGTGTGTAAAAGTATATTGTTGGCCCTACCAAGTGAAAGCAAATTGGCCCCATCGTTTAGAATTGATTGGAAGAGTAAAGAAAGCATTGGCTAAATCAATAACTGTGTACCAAGTCCCATTATATTTCTGGATGCTTTCTGTTAAGGTAATGGTATCTGGAACAGCAGCATAGAAGGGAGGAGTGACCTTGTTCAATTATCTATAATCCACTCTCATCCTCCATTTCCTGTATGACTTTCATACTGGCCAGACAGGAGTATTCCATTGAGTGGTTGTAGGGACTAACATTCCTGCTTCAATATATTTCTTTATAGTATTGGGAATTTCATCTTGCCCACCTAGCACATGATACTGCTTTAAAGTAATTACTTTAGAAGGTTCAGGTAAAGTGATTGGGTCCATTTTTATTTTACCCACTAAAACTGTATTAATTCCCATCTTCCTTACTACAAATTGGTATCTCTCCTCAGGTAAATTTAGAGTCATACCTCTCAATATATTTATTCCAATGATGTATTCAGGAATGGGTGCAATTACCATGGTTTATTCTTTCACAGGTAATTGTCTAATTTTCATTATTAGTTTGATGTGTCTGGTTAATATTTCAACTCCTCATAGTTCTGTGATGGTTATAATAGTTCTATGATGGTTATAATAGTTCCATATTTAAACATACCAGGGAGGCTTCCACTCCAGTATCTATTAATGCTCTGGATACAGTATTTGATCCTTTTTTTTCATTATATGGGAAAATTGATATGGGGTCTATAGTTCTGTCTGTGTATTTCTTTAATCTGAACTGGGGCTCTGCCAATTTCCTATTCTTCCTGAAGCTGTGGTGAACTTGGATACAAGGGTTAAGTAGGATCTGCAGGGGAAGTTCTTATTTTTCTATTTTTTCTAATATCAAGTCCCTTTTCTCAGAACATTCTGTATGGATCATTAGTTGGAATACCATCTATGTTTCCAAAACTAACCCCTGCTTTCAGTAGAACGGTAAACAATTCTTTCCTTGTCAATCTATTCTGACTTTGAATATAATGACTATTTACTCTTCTCTCTTGAGGAAATTTATCAGTCCACTAAGTCACTTAACTGTGAAATCTTGTTCAGTACCTCTGAAAGAGGGTTCCCTATTTCTCCAATTATTAGAGTGAAAACTGGGTGCTTCTTAGTAGAAGGAGCCATCTTCACTATTATATCCCTATGAAAAACTGCTAAAGGGGTATCATAGTATGCATCTGTATTATGGCAGTCTTCATTACCTCCTTCTCTAACTTTCTTATACAGTCCCTAAGTGAATACCAGGGTCTATCTCCACTGGGCCACATAGAGTTAGTAGGGTACTGCCTACTGCACCCTTATGCAGCCAAAGCAAACAGATTAGTTGTATTGTTACCTCCTTGCATATTGTAATCTCTAAAGGCTTTCAGTACAAAAGGATTCTGATTGATACCTGTAAATTTCAAGCAATCCACACCATCTATCCATTCTCCTCTGGCCCCTTCACCACAGATTATTACCATCCAAGATATTAGCAATTCTCCCATCTGTATCAGTAAGTACCCAAACATACCCAGGGGGGCCTGCTACCACTGGTTCTTTGATCTGCTTCTCTAAAAGGAAAGGCAACTTTTGAGGGGTTAACAATCACTGTAATCAAGCACAGGTGTCAGAGAAAATCAAAATCAACAAATACTGCTTCCAAACTGCCTTACCATTAACATACATACATCTCTACCAGAGAGGGAAGCACCAACATCTAGCTTTTCAAAGCCAGGGGGCTGCTTAGAGGCTTTCCAGACTCTCATGTGGCACTCAAATCTTCTTCTAAAAACTAAGCTCCAAAGTAAAACCTCACCTTCAGAGTATTTATACACTTTTCAGAGGGAGAGGGTATGACCCTGTGCCTTAATAGAATAGACCCAATGCCTCAATAGAAAAAATGAAAGGTACTTGGGACCCTCTTACAAAACAACTCCTCAATGCACAGACCTATCAATGGATGGGGAAGATCTTCTTTAATCACATTCAAATAGAGGCATTATACTTCTTGATTATACTAAAACAGAAACAGCAAAAGATCCTACTTTGCTTGGCCTCACACCATCCTTTGGGTGAACCAAATCAAAATATTGGTGAACTCCTGCTGAGTAAAATCTTGAATTATCTCCGTAAACAAACACTCATGCGTCTACCTGTCCTGTCTGCCTATGTCCTTCCCAGGTCTGACTGGCCTGACCAACTTCCTCCCAGCTCTGCTCCTTGCTTCTGTTCCACCCATTCAGCCAGCTCCTCCCACTACATGTGACTTAGTCTTCCATGTGATTTAAGGAGGTCACATCGACCTATTAATGAATGGGGAAGATTTTCCCATTTAAATTACCAATACACCATAGAGGAGTCACTTAACATGTCTGCTTCAGTTTCCCCAACTATAAAATGGGTATAATAATAGCCTTTTGCCATACACACCCCATGATTGTGGTGAAGATTAAACAAAACACTGGAAAAGGGCTTACCACAGAACCTGAGCATAGTAAGTGATTAATAAGTAACTTTTTCCTTCTTTTAAAAGTTTTTGCCTATTTTTCTGGGTATAGCCCCTCAAAATCACAAAATCATAAGAGATTTAGGATTAACATATTTTCTGCCCTATCTGAATTTGTTTTCAAATCATTTTGTGGTTGAGGAGGATGTAGAATTTAACAAGGGTGAATTCTAAACTGAAAACGATACTCTTTAAAAAGTATAAGCAGAAAAGTATAGTCAAATGAATATTAAACTGAAAAATTGGGGAGTGGGGGAGATACCTTAGTGTTGCCATTTATTCATCATATGATTTGGGGGTAAGTCATTACATTGTTAAATCTTACATTCCTCATCCATAAAATAAGAAAGTTCAGTCTGATGGCCCCTAAAGTACTTTCTAGCTTTAGAAATTTTCAGGTGTCAAAATGCTTGTGGAAAATGTTTGTTTTGCCTGAAGGCCAAGTTGTGTGAGTTTTCTGGAGGCTGTAGGAAAGTATGTTTTGAGTGGGATTGCGGAGAGCTGGGTCCCTCAGGATAGAAAATCATTGCCAGAGGCAATTTTTATACATTTATGCATATAGTTCCAAAAAACACTACAATTTTTTTGTACTTGATATGAAACTAGATATTTTTTTTTCAAATTCATGAGTTTCTCTCTAGTACATTTCTGTACTAGAATCTAAAAACACAGAGGGACATGAAATTCAACTCAGAAATAATTTCTTAAGCATATATGCCTTTTTAAACAGACTGGAGAATTGTTTGAAGTATTACTCAGACCTATAAATGGTATTTGCTGTACCATTTTTCTTTGAAATTGTTTCCTTTAGGTTTCAGTTTCTTTCATTTTCTTTCAAACTCTCTCTTCCTCTTTCTTTTATTGCATACCTATATGCTTGAACATCTTTTTACCAAGAGATACGGAGTTTTAAAATGTGAATAGGTAGAATTATTTTGCTAGGATATAATAGATGCTTCCCAACAAATACCCTTTACAAAATTCATTCTAAAAATACAAACAAAATTATTAATAGAAAGGATGGCTGTGTCATTTTAGCTTTAACAATAATTTTAATTGATCAGATCAGTTGTGAGTCTCATTATTTTTACTTCATAATTTATGTAAATTACACCATTTACATGTACTTCATATTACATTTATATAGTTTCTGATCTGGTATATGTTTAGGGTTTATTTGATTTTTCTTTCTTTACTCTGTTTCATTTTATGTCTTTCCATATTTATCTGATTTATTCATTCCTTATGGAGTAATAATATTCCATTAGTTTCACATACCATACTTTTTGTCACCTTTTCCCAATCACTGGGTATATATTTAGTTTCCAGCTTTACATTATCAAAAACATCACAGTTGTGATTTTTATTTTGTACATATGGCTCTTTTCCCTGAATACATAACTTTCTCAATATATAGTCCTGAGGTGTGGGTCTTCTGGGTCAAACTAAAGTGTCTTCAGTAATGAACATTCCTGTCATTTAGCAGGTTTTGCAGTTGAATGGGTATGAGTTGGTAATGCAGAATGATTTTAATTTCCCTGTTTATTAGTAGTTTTTGAAGATATTCAGTGTTTATTGGTTACTTTTTTTTCCTTTTGAAAACCATTTGTGTATGTTCTTGACTACATTTGATTTGGGAAATGGCTCTTGATTTTATAAAACTGTGACTATTTTTCACCAAACTGCTGTCCAGTTTTCCCAGCACTTCTTGCCATGTGCAGTAATATTTTCATAGCAGTTTCTATGCTTGAATTTATCAAACATTAGGTGACAGTGAATATTTATTTCTCAGCTGTTCTTACTTAGTCTATTGTATTCATGGATTTTTTTTTAATCTAGTAACAGATAAGCTTGATAATTACTGCTTTTTGGTAGATATTCTAGTAGGGTAACACCAACCTTCCTTTCTTGATATTGCTTAATTATATGCATGGAACCTACTGCTTTTTATTCCTCCAAATTTATATAGTTACTATTTTGCATAACTTTGTGAGTATCTCTTTGATAATTTGAATGGTGTAGTATTAAAACTATGATATTTTTTGAATAGTATAAATTTTGCTTTGCTATTGTGATTTTTAAATTTATGGATATTAAGTATTTCTTCAAATAATTAGGTTTTCATTTATCTCTGTAAAAATTGTTTGGAATTGTTTTGCTTTAAATTCTATGTGTTTTGATAAGTCTAAGTTATTTAATGTACATTTTGATCTTAAATAGAACCAAGATATTTCTTGTGTTTTTAAAAATTATTCTTTTTGATTTAAGTATTCAGTTTTGTAGTCATATAACTGATGGTTTCCCCTATTTCCTCTCCATTCATTAATAATTCTCCCTTTTCTTTTTTAGTTTTCCTAATGTTATTTTCTTCTACCAAAATATTTTTAATTATATTATCCATAAAGGATAAAATTAGAAAATGGTTTATCAATTTTATTGGTTATTTTAAAAACACTTTCATTTATCTATTTAATACTCTTTTCATTTTCTGCTTTTCTTTTTTTATTATAGTCAACATTTATATTTTTATCTGAGTCAAAGAGCAATAGAAAAGCATTTTGATATTTAATAGCTTATGTGAATATACAGATTAGTCCAAAAGTCTTAGTGAAATTTTATGTTTCTTTGGCTTAAATTCCACTAAAACTTTGAGGGTCACCATACGTTTCTGTAAATATGTCTTTGTGTATATAAGATTCAAACTCTTTTATGTGTTTTTAAAAGTGGTATATAATTTCTTCTGAACATACATAACTGCATTTTGAGAATGAAATTACTTTTTAAACTATTTATTAATCATGTATCAGTTTTACATTGTGCTTTATAGTTTACAAAAAGACTGTTCTTACAACCCTGTTGTAAAGAAGGCATTATTATTACCATGTCCATTAGAAAACTGAAAGCCAAATAGATCATGGAACCTGCCTAAAATCACAAATCTACTAAGCAGCAGATTAAAAACTAAAACCCAGATCTCCTGACTTCAGGTTTGTGGATCTCTTCTTAATTTCAAGGCATCTCTTTAATATATTTAGAGGGGGAAATGTGGCACTGCAATAGAATGGGATACAATGTTCAGCAACGGAGAACCAAATTCAATCCTGTCACTTTACGATTGTATTTTATTTTAAATGAAAGAATAACTAGTGCTGAAATTGCCTGGGATTGTTGACATGTCTTTGAAAAATTTTAGACTGTTTCTGAAAGTAAGTTTCTTTTTCACTTTCATTTGCTGAAAAAGCAAAACAGTGCTATTGTATTGAAGAGTGAAGACTACTAGAAGCAGCCAAGTGGTTCAATGGTTAGAGCACTGGATCTGGAAACAGGAAGACCTGAGTTCAAATATGGCTTTAGAAACTTTACTTTCATGTGACTCTGGCAAGTCATTTAACCACTGCTTACCTCAATTTTTTCCTCCATGGAATGGAAATAATTACAGCACCTACCTCACAGGGTTGTTATGCAGGTAAAATAAAATATTAGCTGTAAAGCACTTTGAATATCTTAAAAAGCTATGTAAATGTTATTATAGTTATTATTATTAATGATATAGAGAATTTTTCTTCATTAAAAAATGATTTATACATATATGTATGTTTGTATATATGTCTGTATATATATGCATAATATATATGTTTATATATGTGTGTGTGTGTGTGATATACACATATATATTATACATTTATTCATTTTATGATCCAATATAAATGGTTTAAAAATCTGACCCAAAGTCCTTTGTTATTCCCAAGATTAATTTAGGATGCTTCAAAAGTTTTTCAATCAGTATCTAATTTCACTTGAAATAATATAGATTCAGTAGAGTTGGGGGAAGATAAGAAAAGATGAATGGTTTGTGAATCAATAACTGCTGATGCTGCAAGTGAAATCATGTATTAATTTGTCAGACACTTAGAGTAACTTCAGGTATACTTTCCAGAAAAGGGCAGTATTTTAACCTAATACAAATATTTTCCTAAAACTTGAAAAAAGAGCTGTAATATTACTTCAGATGGAATATTCATATGTAGAAATAGATCTTTAATCTCCTTTTGGAGACTGGGAAGTTCCTCATACAACGCGAATTTCAGTCCTTCCAAACCCTCTTGTAAATTCATTTTTTGGAATTTGCCCAGATTGTTGTTGGCCTTCCTTACTTTTTCCTGACATTGCAAGGTTAATGGGTCCTCAACCAAGCACCTCTTAATGGCTAATTTTTTGAGCCCTCCTGCCCCGTAGTGAATGTAAATAGCAATTGTTTTTCTTTTGACCAGCAATCTAAGGGTCTTCCCCTCCCAATTTGATTTTTTTTTTTTTAATTAAAAGAGCCATTCCTTGACTCATTTCTTAAACAGATCTATTCACTGAATGGGCATTGCCTCATTCAAAGTGAGAATTTGAAGAGACCTTAGCTTAAAAGAGTCAGGGTCTCCCACTGCATCCTGGGCCATTCCAGTCATCCCAATGGATATCTGGACACCAGACACAGATAGCTCTGGAGAAGAAAGTGAGGCTGGTGAGACTTCTCTGTCCTCCCTCGCTCAAATCAGTCAATTTCAAGTTATGTCATCATCTCTTTGATGCCATGGTCCTCCTTGAGAATGAAGGCCAACTATAACCACAAAAGTGGCACACTGCACCCTACCACCTCCCTCTTGCCATGAGACAAGCAAGCCCATCTTCTTCCTCAGTCATGATGTGCTTTACTAAGTTCCTCTTCAAAGTTCCTTTTTTGTTATATGTTCTAGTCTGCTCATATGGATAGTGAACCAGCTATCAGCCTTCAAACAACGTGGATTTTTAATTCTTTAGAGATTGAATTGTTCTATGACATCTACTCATATGACAGCATCAGTAAAATATGATATTAAACAGAATTTTGAAGTAATTCAAGAAGTTTTGAAATTCTCTGAAACAATTCAGCACATGTTCTTCCTCCTGGCTTAACTCATTAGCTTGCAGTGTTCATCATCTATGTATGTACATCTCTTTATATATTAATATATTTTATATATGCATATATGTGTGCTGTGTTTGTGAGTAGAAGGACAGATAGATGTGTGTGTATAGGCAGTATGATATATAGGAAGAGAAATAAATATTTATAAACACCTGTGTGCCAAGAACTGTAGTAAGCCCTTTAAAAATATTATCTCTTTATCTCATTGGATGCTCTCAACAATCTTGGGAGATGGCGGCTTTTATTATCCTCATTTTTCACTTGAAGAAACTGAGATTACTCGAGTTTAAATGACATGCCAAGTCACACAGCTAATAAGTGTCTGTGTGGAATTTGAACTCAGATCTTCATGGCTGCCGGCCCAGTATTGTTGATCATGAATTCACTAAGACCTGGTTCATTCCTAATTCTGACACATATATTCTGTGCAACCTTGGTGAAGTGACTGAACCTCAATGTTCTAGGCAACTTTCTAAGACTGTAAGTTGCAAATGAAATGCCAACCTGCAGAGGTAGTCATCAGACATTTCCTCATATCATCCATAGACTCATCCATGAAGTCATATCCCTAGGAATATGTGTGCACACACATACATGCATATATGTGTAGTTAGCATGATATATAGGAAGAAAGGGAAACAAGTATTTATTAAACACTTCTGTGCCAAGCACTGTAGTAAACACTTTAGAAATAATCTCATTATCTCATTTAATACATGAAGATATGTACACACATGAATACCTATATCCACCAACATCTAACATATACATATATAAGTATCTATTACCTTTCACTTGTGTCACAAATGCCTGCACAAATATATGCATAGTAATATGCGCATATACACATACAAATACATATATGTGCATATGTGTATATCTATATCTATATACACATGCATACATACTAATAGATAAACTCATAAATTAGTTGTCCGTATGCCTATGTCAAAATCTGGAAAGAACCTTCATCTTGTTTTCCTGCATAGACGATCAGGCAAAAGACTTTTGCATGGTTATGAATCACTTCAATGAGGCTCTGCAGTGTTCTTGGTCTTAATCCAATCAGTTGAAGGTCATTTGTAAGCAGCGGCATGTGCAGTACTTTACCATCCATAGGGAATTGCTCTTTAACCAAGACTCATTGTTGGATTTCCTCCATCACATTAGCAAATACCTTTGGCGAACACCTCACTGTTATATGTCTTGCCTGGTAATTATGATCCAAGGTCATCTCTGCTAAACTTTTTGAGGAATAATTCATAGAGCATACGTTGATAATTACCAGCCAAGTTAAACTTATATTCCAGTACTTCATTTGACATACCTCAAAAAATGAATGATTTTTTGGGTTTCTGTGCCTCTGTCTTCATAACTTAAAAGATTATAGCACCACAGTTCTGGAGCTAGGAGAGAACTTAGATGCCATCTCATCTAACCCAGTTATTTTATAAATCAAACTCAAACTCAAATAGAAATGAGGGCCACTCATTCATACATAAGGATCTCTTTGGGGCCCCATATTGACTTAACTTTAAAATATAATTTTATCTGTTTTATTGTATCTTTATTTGTTAAGTAGTTCCCAATTACATTTTAATGTGGTCTAGTGTACTCAGAAGTGTTGTGGCCCCATGCCTTATTTTTGAAACTTTTATATTATAGATGATAAAATGAGTTGCAATGGCAAAAATAAATGAATTAACCGCAATCATTTTCTTTCCTATTACTGACCTTCTTGCAATGGACCTCTCTTAACATAGATAGACTGGTTGTCAAATGACACTTTTCACCAGGATTGTATAAGAAACCTTTCTAGGTTGGTTGAAGTTTTCAGAACTTAACCATCATTCATATGGCTTTTAAGAAACCTAATTGTCATCTCCATACCTTGAAAGACATAGAAGTGAGCCATTTTAAGGAAAACTTTATTACTGTAGTGGATTTAATATTCCATAGGTCAGAAAAAATTCGTGTGATTGTGGATATTCAAAGGAATCTTGAGAGGTACCATGAGTTTATTGGATAGAAGATTCAACTTGAAATTGGTAGGACAAAAACTCAATATATATGTGTGTGTCTATGTGTGTGTATGATACATATACATACATTATATATATGTAGATCTAGACATCTATCTATCTGTCTGTTTGTCAATCTATCTATTAGCTCAGTGGCCAAGGGGAAATCCTTAACCTCTCAGTATTTCCAGTCAACTAACACAGGGTTAGTTTCTTTTTTTTAAAGATCTTTTTGTGTCACAAACCTCTTTGTCAACAGGGTAAACACTATGGAACTCTTCACAGGATAATATACATTTAACAAATCATATTAGAAAGAAATGTTTGAATTTAGTTACTTGTTATTCAACAAACAAGTTTAGTGAAAATAAAGGTGTGATTGTGTTTTCCTATCCAAGCTGACAGATCCTCTGAAATCTACCCATAGACCCTTGAAGAGGTCCATGAAAGACAGATTAAGAACCTGACTCCAAGGCTACAAGCTATAGATGATCTGTATCAGTAGAGTGAATTTCCATGCCAGGAGTTACCATGCTGATGAAATCAGGAATCTTTACTACCACCACCACCACCGCTACCACCACCACTAACAAATCCTAATCAAAATAATAACCTTGAGGAACCGATTCTGAGTTGTGAGACAAATCCTGAATTATATAAGTTGCCCTGTAATCCATATCCTGAGTATTCTTATATTGGAATATTTCTCAATATTTTTCAACAAAAGCCACAGTTACTTTTGGACAGTGCTTGAGAACTTCCAGTGTGTTTCATTTGTATCCCCAGTGCTTATCACAGTGCATGGAGCATAGTAAGCACATAATACACAAGTATTCCCTCCTGATGGTCTGTTTATTCAATTTGATACTGGTAACAACCCTGTGTGATAGGTGGCCCATTCTACAGATAATGATACCAATATTCCGGGCTCATAAGTGACTTGGGATAATGTAATTAGTATATAAGGCAGGAGGATTTAAACCCAGATGATCCCAGCTCTGAATTCTGAATTCAATGTCACCTAGTAGAAACACTATATATTTAAAGTATGGTCTTTGTAAATTGTGCATGTGCATAGAATACTGATCCTTTTAACAATGGCAGGAGGCACTGTGCCACTCATATTCTTGTCCCCTGGTAGGTCAGTTAGATTATGGTTGGCACTTGTACTCAGTGCATGAGACCATTTCATTCACAGAGTCAACCCCAAGAGGAAATAAAGCTTTGGATTAAATATTTATGGACTTCAAGACACAGAATGTACATTATAAACATTTCCTACTCAACTTTCTAGAAAATTCCATATTGTCTGAGCCCACAGCTGCAGCTCATTCCAGCTGAGTGAGGAAGTGGTAAGTTCTTTATGTGAAACAAATAATTAGTTCTTAAACCCTGTGCTTCCCTGTTTGTATTATTTTCCGGATTTTGCTGTGTAGACCCCTTGGCTTTAGACCTGTTGTTTCTGGAATCAGACCACATTCTCCTGCCTCGTCACCTCAATCTCTCTTACCCTCCTGGATTTCTGGCTTCAGTATTGAAGACTGTTAGTGTTTGTTCTCTTTGATCTTAGATTTCTGGAGCTGAATATCCTTCTTAGATTCCCTTCTTCTGCCCAGGTTGCTTGACCCTTTTCACCTGTTAATCACTCCCAAATTCCTAAAACAACGCTGGCTTTTCTTCTCCATGCCCCTTTATTTTTGTATAGGGTGGGGAGGAAAGTATACCAACTTAAAGGCAAGTAAAACATTTTTTCCCCTTGGTTTAAAACTTCTATCAACTCATCATTAAAATCCAAAGGTATGGAACTAAAGGGGAATTTTGACTTTGGGACTTTTCCAATTTCCTCTCTCCCTTAAAACAAATGTAGATATTAAAGCTAGGCATATCACCACTAAATCTAGTCTCATTTTAACTATAATAAGGTAATATTTCCCAGGTCTTCATTTCATACTGTGGTTGGTTTGTTCTAAGACACCTAGGTGGCACAATGAGTAGAGGGCTGGCCCTGGAGTTGAGCAGACTTATCTTACTGAATTCAAATCTGGCCTCAGACACTTACTAGCTGTGTGACCCTGGGCAAGTCACTTTAATCCTATTTGTCTCAGTTTATTCATGTGTAAAAGGAACTGAGTGGGAAATGGTAAAGTACTCCAAGATCTTTGCAAATGGTGTCACAGAGTCAGAAATGAATGGAAAAAGACTGAACAATAAACATCATTCTACCTTTTTTTTTTTTTTAATAGCAGACTAAAGTGGCAGATTAGTATCACCGATTTAGAATGGAAAGGGACCTTAGAGGACATCTAGTTTAACCACATTGTTGTAGATATTAGGAACTGGCCCCTTATGAGGTTAAGTGAATACCTGGGGTCTCACAGGTGGTAGTCAAGCTGTGAGGAGAATTTAGGACCTCAGATCTAAATCCAGTATAATGTACCATGTCACATAGTCAATTTGTGATTCCCAGTGACTCCACCATTTATACCTCATCTGTCTTTCCTTCACCAACGATCCTCTCAATTCTGTTTTTTTCTATCTTCACAGACTAGTATCTTACATATAGTAAGCAATAAATAAATGTTTGTTGAATTGATTTACTCCTCTTTTCCATGTAATATCTCCAAGAAGTAGAGTAATGCCACCAAGATGATCACTTAACCACAGCAGCTATGATAACAGCTTTTGAAATAGTCTTTGAAGTTTATATATATATATATATATATATATATATATATGTAGTTATACTTATTCAAAACACATATATACATATATGTATGTATGGTATGCACACATATGTACACGTATATACAAGGTTGTCCAAACTACTTGTGTATGTGGGTGTTTGAGGTATCTCATTTGATTTGCTGTAGTAACCCTATGAAACAGGTCCTATTAGTTCCTCCAAAGGAGGAGCTTTGTCCCTTTGGAAAGTGAAAAAAAAAAAATTCATTTCCTTTTTTCTAAAGAAACCAAGCAAAATACCCATTTCCTCTAGAAGAGAGGTATCAAACACAAACTCAGATTAAAATGTATTTGTGAAATTAACAAAAGAAATTCAAATACAATTGAACATAGATAATGCTAATATGTCATTTTCTAAATCAATATGCAGCCCTCAGGGATCCTTATAGTTCAGTACCCCTCTCACCCCATTTAGTTTTTGAGTTCCATACCACTGTTCTACAGTAGTCTGACCTTTCCTTTTCTATATGCCATCTTATAGATTCTCCTTTCAGACTGTCCTTTCATTCCTTCAAAGATTAACTTCCCCTGAATCTCTATGTGAGGGAACAACCTTTCATCTGCTCATTCTTGCAGTGCCAGGGAGTAATGGTGCTTGTTATGGTGGGGACAGTACTCTTTGGTTTGATCCATATTCTGCTACTAACTTACTATGCAACCCATGAACCACCAGTCTGCCCTTGAGTAAACTTAAAAATAAGAAGCCCTATGGCATAGCACAGAGGTGTTCTGAGTTTTAACTAGCATTTTTAAAGTGCTTTGCAGATGCACAGATGAAAGTGGCAAAAAGTAAAAAATAGCATTATTTATTCAAAAGTCTTGCCAGAAGGGCCAGATCTTCTCAAGTCAATACTTTCTGTCCTATACATTAATAAAAACTGTTTGTGAAAACAGAATTGAGATTTCTGAAGGAAAAATACAGAAGAAACAAGACCAGTCTTGGGAAAAGGTCTTACAATGCACCTTATTTTCTCCTTTCCCTGGTGCAGGGAGTTTCACGAGGAGGAGTAACTCTCAGGGAGCCTCTGGCAACCAAGATTTGTGCCCATGACTTTGCAAAGCTGGTACTTTGACACTCCAGCCTCTTTGCAAATATTCAAGAAAATTTGTGGCTGTATGGTCTCTCTATATCTTTCCCCCAGTTTTTGTCAAATCTTCTCTTTTTGTATATTTTCTCTAATACAAGTTATTATTTTCACTATCACATATTTTCTATAATAGTAATAGACATACTAATAATAGATGTGATATGTAACAATTGCATATAGTAGATATTATAACAATAGTGTTTACATAGCACTATATGGTTTGCAAAGTATTATGTGTATTATTTCATTTTACCTTGTAACAAGCCTTTTATGTATACTGCCAGGATGCCCATTTTACATATAGGGAAACTAAGGTACTGCATGATTCTATAACTTGCCAAGTGTCAGCACATTAAATTAGAAATCTAACCCAAGTCTTCCTAACTCCAATTCCAGCATTTTATCACTATGCCATGTGATAATAAAATTATACAATCTGAAATTATTAGAAATATAAGATAGAGGCAGACTTTGAAGGGCTTTAAATACTATGATGGGAAATTTATATTTTATCTTTGAGGCAATTGGGAACTGCTAAAATTATTGAGGGATGCGACAGTGTAATTCTTTCATTTATGCACTATCCTTCTTTTGATAAAGAATATGTCTGTAAATATTGAGCTAGTTGAATCCTCCAAATATAACATAATAGAGTGGACAGCATGGAGTCAGAGAAAGACATGGGTTTGTGTTCTCCTGTGTCACAAACTCCTCATCTAATTCCTCTTCTATTAGTGAATGCACTATACCCTTAAAATATTTTTGCTCTGTTTTCATTTTATTCATCTTTGACAAAAGATTATTTCCAATGTTTCTCTCCTTATTTTCCTGCATGTTCTCAAATAGGTATGTAGACTTAATACATAAAGCATCATCACCCCCTTTATCTCTTCTGCTACATTTGGTTAAGGTATACCCTTCCAGAACCAAATTATGTTCATTATTTCTATCCAACTAAGTATTAATGAAATCTATAAGATCAAATTTGCCCCCCTTGCATTAGCTTGATTCCCCATATTTTGAATGTATGCATACTTTTACCTATGCATCAATGAATGCTACTTTTAAAGAATTACTGGAATATTCCTACAATGTTGTGACTATTACCAGACTGGTGGATAATGTTATCTCCTTTCATTTTTAATCTCTTGATTGTACATAGCTTTAAGAAAATATGCTTTTACAGGCTCTTGTTAAGTATACTCTTAAGACACCATTATTTCTATATTTTATGCCATGGTTGCCAAATCTAAATTTTCCTTTTGGTTATCATTATTTTTAGCAAGGTATTCACTTTCTATGAGTGTCTTTTTGTTCTGAGTACCTTCACTTTCACTCAATAGTTATGATAAAAAATACATACCTATAGAGAATGCTCAAACACATTCTAGTTGACCTTGAGACATATATATATATGTATATATATAAAATATGGTAAATGAAATGTGATATCAAATGGAAAGTTTTAATTTAAGATCATGCTTTATGAATTTACAGGAAGAATAGATCTTTGAGGAGTGGGGTTGTCATCAAAAGTTTCACTGGGATGATAAAAGTAAAACTGAGGTTTGAAGCATGGGCAAGAGTCAGATAAGATGTGAGAGAAATTTATTATAGGTAAATGGAGTAGAATCAGAAAAAATATATGAAAATGCAAGAAGTGTGATTGGCATGTCATAGACCAATCCTTCTGGAGAGTAGGCAACTTACTTGGGTATTAAGGGAAAGAAGATTTGAAAAGTAGTTTGAGGATTAGAATTTGAGGACATGAAAGTAAAGTTAGAGAGATTGAACTTGATCCTTCACACAATGAAACAGATATAGGTACAGAACCCATAATTTCATTGGGGTAGAAAACTCACAGATTGATTTGAAGTTGTGTGGTTTTTCCTTTGTTCTCAAAGAGGACCATGACATCAACGAGGTGATAACATGATTTGCAGTTGACTTTGATTTGAGTGAGGGAGGTTGTCCAAAGTCACCAGCCTCACTTTCTCCTCCAGAACCGTCTGGGTTCAGTGGCCAGATATTGATCAATATGATGTAAGATGCAGTGGAAGACCTTGGCCCTTTTAAGCTAAGGTCTTTTCAGGTGCTCACTTCGAGTGAGGCAACACCCAAATCTCTACCAATGCAGGTTGGTACCTTAAACACTAAGATGTGTGTGTGTGTGTGTGTGTGTGTGTGTGTGTGTGTGTGTGTGTGTGTGTATGAAGAGGTAGAATTGGACCTCAGATCTTCTTGGTTCTAAGACCAACTCTCTACCCACTATCCCATAATAAATTCCATATGAAAAATAATTTACAATGTTCTTTACAGTGTATACTTTTCTCTCACTCATAACAAAAATTTTGCAACTACTATCATCTCTATTTTGCTGATAATGAAACTAACACTTGCAGAGATAAAATACTTTTAGCCAGGATGGTTAGAAAATCACAGAACTGAGATTCAGAACAAAACAAGATCTTATGTCTAGGACTCTTTCTCTTGTGCCTTGATTCCACTTATCAAAAGCAATGCTTTTATTTGTTTTTTGTAAGCGAGAGAGGCTAGAGTTGGAAATATTATTTAGGCAATTTCTACAATATAGGAGGTGATGGCATCCTGGAGTGTGGTAGTAAGGAGAGTTATTACTAAGGACTTACAGATTTTTCGAGTCATAGACTATTAGTTATGGAGCTGATTTAATCCAACTCCAAATACAGGTGAGACCTTGTATTATTATTAAACTTAAAGCCCTGAAAGTTGATGTCACTTACACCTCCCTTCCCCCCCAAAAAAAATCTCAAACAAAATAATAATAAAATAAAACTCACATAACTAATAAATATTAGAGCCAGGATGTGAAATCAAGACTTCTTATTCCAAATCCAGTCTTCTTTCTGCTATATAGACACAATACTACAGGCTGTTTGGGGAGCAGGTACCAAAGAGGACTTTGACAGATGACCTTTCTCCTTTAGTTTCTGACTAGTTTCAACTTCCTCTGTCTCTCAAAGATTCTCTCTCTCCTTCTTTACCTGGATGGCCAAGTAGACATCTTTCCTTCAAAGTTTCAGTCATGTCTTTTGCTTCCATATGAACTCCTGGGGTTCTGTCTTCACTATTTCTCCATTTCTTTTAGACCTGCCCAGCCCCAATTTCACGTTGTTTATTTCTGGTTTCTATTGCATTCTATTTCTATATCCCTGCCCACTTTTTAATCATTTTCTTTCTCCAATAAACTAGCCAATCTTTCCCACGACACTGACATCTGATATTTATCCTCTATGGGGCCCTTCACTGAAAATGTCATGAAAATCTCCTGTGGAGTATTGCTAGGATCTGAAACTTTGTTTCTGATCTTAACTAAACTAGAAGCCTCCATCAAGGGAGGCCCCCACCCTTTAGTCTAGCTCCTCAATAGACTGAATCTCTGCTTTCTTTAATCTGATATCAGAGCTAGCAGGATGCCAAGCCTAGAGAAGGCACTTGATAAATGCTTATTGAATGATTGATATGGTGATTGAACCCTTACTTTTGTTGGGGTGGGGAGACTGGGACAATAACAAAATAAAAAATTAGGAGTAGGGCTAGTGGGATGTTTATTTTTGAGTCAAATTTTGAATAAATTGAATTTAAGATTGACAGTGGGGATTCAAAAGAGAGAAAGGAGACAGAGCTGAAGCTCGGGAGAAATATAAGGATTGACGATTAAGATTTTGGAATCGCTTTTATAGAGCCAATAGTTGAAGCAATTAATTATATGGAAGGAAAACAAAGCAAACAAAAAAGCGATGTATACTCTAACCTCCCATAGTGTTGTCTAAGCTAATGTTGTTTACCTTACAGATGGAGAGGTCCTTTAGAGATGTTGCTTGGGTACTTGTTAGATGGAGTCTGAGGAAGTGCACCTACTTCATGCTGCATTTCACTTTAGAGAGAAGAGGGTACTTTGTGTAATTCAATTATGTGCAAGCTTAGAAGCAGCATGGTAAAAGAAGTGAGAGAACTTGTCTCAGAGTCAAGGATAAACTAGGTTCAAATCCTGCTTTTGACACCTACTGGCTGTGTAACCATGCTGGGCAAGTCATTTAACTCTATGATGCCCTTAGACAAGTCTCTAAGATAACAGATTGCAGAACAGTTACTAATTTGCATTGATAGAAGTTTTTCACCAAAATTTCCTTTTAAAGGAAGGGAATCAGATTCAGAAAACAAATATGTGAGGGCTTGTGTTTGCAAAGACCTAGAAATACAAAGATTAAAAATAAAACCCAATCCCTGTCGTCAAGGAGCTTACAATCTAATGGGGCATAAAATTTATAACAAGATAAGTATAGAACATTTAAATTATGATATCTGACAAGATAGTTTGCACAGTACCTTCCTTGAGAGACAATATTTTTTTTAAAATGTAGGTTGTTAATGAATGGTACTTTGTTATCATTGAGGTTAGAAATCATCTATTAGGAAAATTGAACTTATTTGGGTCCCCAACTTCTACCTAATCAAATTCATCTATATTTGCTACTCTCTAAAAATATGTCCCAGAAAAGTTTGTGCTCAGTGCAGGAAATTATACAGTTCTTTGGGGAAGAGGGTTATTATTTGCCTATGAAAAGCAAAAACTGAGCGGTCTTTCAAAAGCAAAGATATCTTGTAAATGAGAAAAATTGTTGGACTTGTCAAGGCTCTTCACCATTGCAAAAGAGTTTGCAATGAATTATGCTTAATTGTGCTGCTGGTTTCTGGTTCACTACTTCTGCATTTTTATTCTAATAAGGAGTAGGAAACACCTGATAATGTCTGACAGCCTGCAAAGGTTGTATTTTTTAAATTTAATTATAATTCTCAATTAGAGAGAATGATAATTGTACTTAATAGGTAAATGAGCATACTATTGTAAGGGCAAAGCCCAAGAAACTACTGACTTCTCATTGTTTTAACCTTAGATTTCTATTTGCATGAGCAGTATTATAATACTAATATATGTTCAAAATGCACTTGGTATTTCAAAGTATGTTCATTAATTAATTCATAAGATAGCACTCATTAATAAAGAAAAATACTTCCATATTCACAGCTGAAAGCTGAATTCAGTTCATTTCCTCAAGCATTTAATTTCCTCTTCTGTCTGGGGCACTGCTCATTTATGAGGACACAATAACAAGAATGTAACAGGCCCTGTCCTCAAGGGGCTTACATTCTACTAAATAATAATTAGAAATATATCAACAAAAGCATTTACATAGTACCTCAAGATTTACAAAGTGTTTTTTCAAACGTTGTCTCATTTTATCCTCACAGCAACTCTGGGAAGTAGGTGATACTTTTATCCCTATTTTACAGATTAAGAAACTGAGGCAGACAGAAGTGAAGAGACTTGCCCGGGGTCACTCATCTAGCCAAGAAAGGATTTTTAACACAGCTGTTTCCTGACTCCAGGACAAATGGTCTACCCATTATACTACTCAGACATCCATAGATATAGACATTAATATAGATATACATATAGATATTGGTAGATTACTTAGTATATAGACAGATTATTAGATGTAGAGAGATTACAAGTCTCACTGCATATCACTGGTGTTCATCAAATATTAAATGAAACAGAAGATGTCCAGGGGCTTGAGTAAAACATTTTACAGATTATAGATCTAGATTTCTGCTAGCTGGCTTGTCAGAGGTATATGATCAATTTTCTCTACCCCCATTTTATAGATGGAAGAACTGAGGTCCATTGTGGTTAACTGATTTGCCCAAGGTCACAGAGATAATAGGTATCTGAGGTGGTATTTAAATTTAGGACTTCTGATTCCAGCGCCAGTGCTTTTCTGTTGTATTTCCCCAATCATAGGATTTGATGCAGAAACAAGAAAAGAATCACATTGTATATGAGAGTATAGAAGAGTAATAAAATACATACACACATGAATATATTAATGTGATGAATTAAAATATGTTTGCTGTTTTTATTGGGGGCTTCTGGGGGGAAGAAGATACAAGCAGGTATCTAGGTGACAGAGTGAACAGAGTGCTGGCTTGGCGTTAGGAAGACTTCTCTTCCTGAGTTCGGATCCGGCCCCAGAACCTTACTAGCTGTGTGACCTTAGGCAAAGTCACTTAACCTTGTTTGCCTCAGTCTTCTCATCTGTAAAATGACTTAGAGAAGGAAATGACAAATCACTCCAGTATCCCTGCCAAGAAAACCCCAATTGGGTCACGGGTCAGATGCAACTAAAATGACTCAACAACGACAACATAATGGGGAAATGTTCTTGTGATTCCATCAGTGTGGGAACTCCTGGGGCAAAAATTCCCTCCATTGAGTCAAGTCAGCTCCTCTCCATACACTTAGAATCATAGGAAGTCATAGGAAATTGTCTGTGTCACTGAAAGGCTGTGACTTGCCCATGTTCACACATTAGGATGTATGAGAAACCAGACTTGAATTCAAGTATTCCTAACTCCAAAGTTCTCCTGCTAGCCCATCTCTTTCACAGTCTAATGCTGCTCCAAAATATAAGAATACAACAATGAAGGACTAGAAATTGAACACCTAGATTCTCCTTACAATTCATTTGACTGCTCTGCTTTTCTGCTGACAGATGGCATAGTACATTAGTAGACTTGGATTCTGTAAAACTTGATTTTGAATCCTGTTTTAAGCACTTACTAGATGTGTGACGGTGGGCAAGTCACTTAACCTCCATCAGAATCAATGTCTTTATTTGCAGACTGGGTATAATGCTTCACGGTGTTTTTATGAAGAACAAATGAGAATACATACATATATACATACATGTACAGTATGTATGTGTATGTGTGTGTACATACTGTCTACCTTAGTTTCTTCATCTGTACTGTAAAATAGGGATAGCATCTACCTCCCTGGGTTGTGTGATGGCAAGCAAAATACGATCTTTTGCTATTGTTTTTAGTATAATCAAGTGCCTCTGATTGAATCTGAATAAATTGCCTTTATCAATCAAGAGTCTTTACAAGGAGTAGAGTACTGAAACAAGAGTGTCTTTACCTAGAAACAGTATATGTATTTGTATCATTAATTTTTTTAATGTGATTAAAGATCTTCCCCACCCATTAATGGGCATGTCCATTAAGGGGAGTTTGATTAGGGAAGATTTGTGGGAAGGCCCAAGCCTTTTTTTAATGAGGCACTGCTTCTCAAGGGTTGGGATGCCCTTTGGCTCTAAAAAAGGTATAAATACTGTGCTGAGGTTTAGCTTTGGGACTTACTGACTGGAAGTGTTTGTTTGGCCAGATGAGGACTCTGGGAAGCCACTTACAGAGCCCAGGCTTTGAAAACCCAGATGTCAGTGCTTCCCTCTCTGGTAACTATAGTCAGACAGTTGGACTTGTCTGTGGATGGCCAGGCAGAGTTTGTTGATCTTCAATTTCTCTGTATTTTCTCTGAAGTTCAGGGTGCTAACTCCCCTGAATTAGGTGAATGATATATGTACTTGGTTAAAGGAATGATACGTATACTTGATCAAAGTGATTGTTAACCCTTCAAGAGTTGCCTTTCCTTTTATGAATGCAGATGTAAGAACCTGTGGTAGCAGACCCCTCCATGTATGTTGGAGTGCTTACTGATAGAGGTTGTCATGAGGATCAAATGAGGCAATGTTTGTGAAAGTGATTTATAAAGTTTACTTATATATTTTAAATATACTTGTATTACATATACATACAGAAAGTATATATAATTGTACTATATATACATATATAAAATATATATAGTCATATACATATATGCATTATGTATACATATACATATATATTACTTTGCAAACTTTAAAGTATTGTACAAATGTTAGCTATTTTAGTAAAACCATGTTTCATACAGGATAATTGAAATACCATGAGGAGATATTTTCTCTAGTTTTTCAAAATAAAAACACATAAAATGCTGCACAAGAAACCACAATGAATCAGAATTCATTGAAAAAAATCCCTCTTCATCAACGACTTCCTTTGCAATTTGAACAAACTTTTCCCATTGGCCTTTAGGTCTCGTTGCTTGTTCCACGTTTAGCCCATTGCTAGGTCTGGTGAGACTTTTCTCTTTCATGCTGTGCTGGGACCAGCCTGTTGTGTATTTTCCTTAGTCTCAGTTTATACAGAAGTCAATTTGATAAAAATGGCAGTAAAATAATTTGTTGCATTGTAGGCTGGTTCTCTTGCATGAAACATGCTTGAGAATAGTTGGTACTGGCCTGCTTAGTTTGTGCTTGATTGTGAATATTTGAGAATACTTTGGAGAGTACAGTGAGAATGAAAACTGCTTTTTGTCAGAGGGTATAGAAGCCCTTTGATAATTGGTAAAATTGTGGTCAGCATATGTCATATGACAATATGACTACAAATAAATTCAACTTTACCATGTTTTTGTATAACAGTCAATTAAATTTAAATTTAGCGTAGGAGCATTCTTTAGAGTTTATCTATCCCTCTTTGAGAGATCCTTTCCTCTTGGAACTTATGCCCTGTCCATTTGAAATTCCTTAGGGAATTTATCACTAAGCTCATCCCAACTCTTTTTGGAGCCTTTCTTTCTCCGATAGCTTCTTCACTTCTACTTACAAAAATCCTGAAAAAAAATGAACTTTATCTTAACGCTTCTCTTTGCTTCCTGTGAGTTGCTGTCAACCACTGTCTCTACTTCTTGATTATTCCCTTTTTAAACTCCAGAAATTTGCCTTTTTGCCTCCCACCATTCTATGAACCTCGAGAGGATCGGTTTGCATTTATCATGAGGGAAAAAAATCGGATAAATGAGAGAACTAAATTATCAAGAGTGAAGAATAAGATTTTGCCTCTACATCACATTTACACAATACTTTCTCACGCCAGGCATTCATTCTTTCTTCAGTCCTCATATATCAAAGTCCCTTTATTCCTTCCAGACTCTGCTGATCTACAGTCTTCCCTGCATTGCATTCCTTGATCTCCATCATCAGCTAAAAATGTTTTCTCCCTCTGCAAAAATTCCTTCCTTCCTAGAACACTTTTTTCTAACTCGGTCCTTTATCCCCATCACTCCTGCTTTTCGTTATACTTTATCCTAGGTAGTCCTTCACTGTATAGATTTTTGTTTTCAAGAAGACAGAGACTAGACCTAGAAAAATAAAGCTTTGTGGGGGTGTAGTGTAAAGGAAGGGGGTACAGATGCCCAATAGGTAGTGATGTAATAGAATGAAGGACTCAATGAAGAATGAAGGGTTCTGCTACCCAGTTGGACCATAGGTTCAAAATAGGAATAAGCATACAGAGTCTTATATGCTCATTTATCCAGGAAAGAACTCACCGGACAGTACTTGCTATTCAGCTAAATATACCTGGACCTATTGAATTGATTCACTTTTCATTTCATTCTACCACAATGGTAAACCCAAGTCAATTAGGGGTATATCATTTCTTCCCCATCCATGTCCAACCCCTACCTTCTTCTTATTTCTATAAACTTTAGGTAAAGCTGAAACATGTGTTGTTCTGTCTCTGGCAGCTGATAGTGGTTTGTAAGCTACATTCTCTTATATTCATGAGTTTATTCCCCTTATCTGTGGGCAAGTCATTAATGGAAATTAGAGTGTCCATGGGGAGAGATAAAGGGATAGCCAGGAGGGGTTTTGTATTTCACAGAATAAGTTAGGACTCTGTAGTGCTCTCATAAAAAGTTAAAATGCCAGTAACTCCCCGTCCTCCACCCCAGTAAGTAACAAGTCAGTTTAGTATCATAAATTAACTATCTCAAGCAGAACTCTACATGTTGAAACTTAAACTCTGGGATCACTCACATTGCCCTTAAAAGGATGAGCTAATTGGAGACATGGTACATCAGATCATAATGATCTGTATTGGGAAAGGAAACTGCTCTGGAAATCTCCTTACATCAATGAAGCTACAGCTCTGATCTACAAAAGAGTGAGAAGGCAGCTCCCTGAGACTAACTTCTGCTCTTTTTACCCAAGGACCAGAGCAGAAAAAGGAGGGACTAGCTGGAGAGAGTCAAGTAATTAAGTAAGTCCCAAGAGAAATTAGATTGAGCTTTCTCTTGGCCCCACCCATTTATGATTAAGAGAGACAATTGAGAGTACTAACCCCACTTACAGTACTGTCATATCTTCCTGTTTATGAATAAATCATTTGAAATTTTGGTATCATACTCATTAGGGAATATTAGTCTATATTTTTTTTTCATTTTTGACACTTACTGGTTTGAACATGAAGACCAAATCTGTATCATAAAAGCGATTTGTTAGGGTTTCTTTTTTAGCTTTACATTTGCAAAAAAAATATACAATATTGAGATTTATTGATTTTAGATATTTGATTGAATTCACTTGTTAACCTATCAGGTTGTTGATTTTTTTCCTTTGAAAATTAATTCATAGCTTCTTATTTCCTCTGAAATGGAGTTATTTAAATTATTGATCGATTGCTTTGGGTATATTTTTGTATTAAATATTAATTCATCTCATTTAACTTTGTTGTATTGGGATATATTTGGGCAAGATAGTTTCTGATAACATTCTTTACTTCTTCATTTGTTGTGAATTCTCCTTTTTCATTTTTGATATTGGCAATTTGATTTTCCCTTTTCTCATTTTTAATCGCATAATATAATGGTTTATTTCGCTATTTTTAAAAGGTTGTAATTTTATTTGTTCATTTTATTTTCAATATTTCAAATTTCATTTAATTTTTAGGACTTCTCTTTTGGTGATTCATTTGAATTTCTGAATTTGTTCATTTTCTGCTATTTGTAGTTTTGTCTAGTCGCGTACTATTTCTGCCTAAGGGAATGAAATCTCCTCACTATTGCTGTACACATATATGTGTGTGTGTGTGTGTGTGTGTGTGTGTGTGTGTGTATAAAATACGTACACACATATATACATATATATAAAATACACACACAATATATGTATACATATATCTGATTTTTAAAAGAATGATATAGCTTCTGATTTTTTTAGATTATATATTTGTTTGCCTTTTTACATCAGTTTTTAAAATAATTGTATAACTTGTTTTGTTGCTTTATATAGCATGCTTAGACAAAGCATGAGGAGCACTTTCAAGAAGAATTCTCCTCACATCAAAAGATTTTTATAGGAGAATGTTTTCATCACTTTCTAAATGTTTAAGTAACTAATCTTAACACCAAGGAAAAGCACTAAGTAGGATGGAATATACTGCCTGAGCAGTTTTCCTCATTAATGAAGAAACAAGCAACACATGTCTCTGTTGAAAACTAACTTTGAAGGCTAACCCATTCTTAAAAACAAGCCTATTCAATGAATGGGGGTTATCTCACCCTAAGTGAGTACCGAAATAGACCTTGGCCTGAAGGGGCCAAGGTCTCCCAGTGCACCCTAGGTCATCTCCAGTCATCCAGATGAATATCTGGTCACTGGATTCAGATGATTCTGGAGGAGAAGTGGGGCTGGTGACCTGCACAGCCCTACCTCCCTCAAAACAAAGTCAAGTGCAAGTCATATCATTATTTCTCTGATAGCATGGTCTTCTTTGGCAACAAAGGATGAACACAACAAGTGGCAACTTTTGGGGACTTGAACATTTGCGTAGTGGTCCACCTGGGATGGGGGGGATTACTAGGGAGCTAAAGAACTATTTTTTCCTCTAAAAAAATACTGAGTAATAGATATACAGCATAGGACACCTTAAAAAATTCCCATTTCTAACTACTCCAAACCATAATGTCAAGTAATTTCAATTTCAATGGCTTTGTTTTAATTCATTGTAAAATTAGTTTCTGCAAAACACATAAATAATACTGAATCTTCAATTATGCTTTTTTCCAAACTAAATATGAAGACAAGCAACCATCACTTTAGAAGTCATACCCTTTCTTTACAAAGAATCAGTTAATAAAAAATATTTAAGAAATCCATTTTTCCCATTGCTTAGCATACTTATTAACAGTTAGCATTAGTCATACTAGGTATAAGGATAATAATATTACACCAGAAATATCTCATTTTTAAGTGACTTATTTTTTTTCCATCAGTCCTTTACAGCTATATCTCACCATCATCTAATGAGCCTTAATTTTGAACAAAGAAACATAATTCATCCTAATGATAGACACTAAGTAAATCTGATACTTTTGGCAATTTTGTGCACCCATACTCCCCTACCTGACTTCTGAAAAGTCATGTTCTCCATGGACAAAATTGCTAATCTACACAAATTTCAACATCATTTTAGTATTCATTTCCTTTGTGTTCTGTTTATGTCATATTGAATCATCTCACATGAGTCTTTCCTCTTTTCTCTGAATTCTTTATATTGCTTGTTGCTTACAGTACAATAATATTCCATTTACAAAATACATTTACATGTATAATATGCGTACACATGTGTATATATGATATATACACATATACATGTAATATATGCATAATATATAATAATATGACATAAATATGTGTGTTTATGTATTATATATGCCTATACACACATATGTAGATATACATACAGAACACACTCATATACATACATGCATACATGTGTATACATGAATATACATGCAGACATATACATATGTGTGTATGTATTGTATGCATGTATGTATATATATATATATATATATATTGATATATATCAATATATACACAGACATGATTTCTTCAACCATTCCCGGTCTCTGAGTCTCCATTTTCTTTTGTTTTGTTTTCTTTTATTTCCTTTTTTTCTTATATTATTAATATTCACTGTTCCCTGCCCCAATTATTTTTCCTTTTTTTCTTATGTTTTTTCTATCACAAAAGTTCTAGAAATATTGTGATACATCTTTAGTTTTTCTTTCTTTAACCACTTTCAGGATTTCTAGGTCAAAGGGTATGAAAAATTAAATTATTTTTCCCTACTGTATCATAATGCTTTCATCCTTTCACCAGAAACAAAAAATAAAATAAAAATTGCCACTTCATGTGTTCGCTCTATTCTCACCTTCCTTCTCCTTTTGTAAAGCAAGTATATGAAACCAAAGTGACATTTTAAGCATAGCCAAAACAGACAGTTGTCCAAGACAATGGTTCCCTAACTAAATCTTACAGTTTACTTAGCACATACATTAAAGTCTCTGTGACAGGAAGCTGCCTACATGTGTCTGGTGTATGACTGTGTCTATTATGGAAGAGAAAAGGGAAATATCAGGAAGGATAAGCACTATGGCACCTTGCCATGAATAAGCAGAAGGTGTTTCTGGGACTGTCCAATTGATTTGAACAAGGTGTTTGTTAGGGATGGCTGCTGTCTTTCCCACATTACTAAGTGTGAACATTTACCATATGCATTGATCCTGAAGATTATTTTGGGCTTTCACAGTACGGCATGAATTCCTTCATAGAATGACTGCCCTCAGTCTCTAAAGCAGATGGTGCCATTTTATTCAAAGTTTGGGATTTCTGGAGCCTCACCAGTTTCACTTTGCATTAAATAACTGGCCTTGTATTACTTCCAAACAGGTGTTACATTTGCAAGAAAATGAGACCTCTGCATCAAACTCTTGAAAATCTAGGTGGCTGAGGTTCCCATAACTAAGGACAAAACATTGAGTTACTGGAATCAAGATACACCAAAGTGTACAAAGCAATAACATCTACGTCATGAAAAGTATTTTGCTTTTACTTTTCCAATTGCGGACAAGGACTTGCCCTCAAGTATATAAATATAAAACAATCAGCGTTTCATTTTGTGAATAATCTGCATTTATTCCTTCTGGGAAGTCTTCTACCCATACTTTACCTAGTTGTCATTACTAGAAAACACTACTTTTACCAACGAAAACATTGCTGTGCGGGAAATCATTGGATGCTTACTCTGTGCTTATAAAACCTTCACCTTTGAGAGAATGGAGCAATATTTTATTTACTAAAAGACCATTCATGGAAAATTGATCTTTAGCCATTGCCTTCCAAAGAATTCTCTCTTTCAAGTAATGCAATCCCATATGCCTGGAATGTTCTCCCGTCTCACTTCTTTCTCATTGAATATCTTTCTTCCTGTAAGATGTACCTGAAGCACCATGTGATCCTTTTCCTGATTTCTGCAACTGCTGGTGTCCTCCCTTCTCATGAGCTTGCATTTATTCTCTATATATTTATTTTATGTGTATAAGTTGTCTTCCCTTAATAAAAGGCAAACTTTTTGAGAAAAGCAATTCCTTCATCCTTTTTTTTTTTTTTGTACTCCAGTACCAGGCACAAAGTATTCCAAACCATGGCAGTTATAATTTTTGTAATTAGTTTGTTACCTCTCTCAAACCAATGTTGGTAATACCCTTTCCATCTAACTCAATATGCCACCATTTGGGGGATCTTTATGTCTACCAAGACAAATGCTTATTCCTTGAATGCATTGGGGATCTCTGATTTTGACAACCATCAGAGCAGACTGAGACTTCCCTACAGCTTAGGTGATATCCTTTTGGAGTCCTTGATTTCCTTTAAACCTTAGATAAAATAATACCCTCTCCAGGAGAATTTTCCTTTTTCCCTCAGCTACTTATATGTTCCCATCGATGACTACCTTATATCCGAATTCTGGAAGTCTTTTATATATTTATGCACGTGCATGTGGTTTCCCCTAAGAGATTGTAAGCAACTTGAGAGTAGGGCTATTTTATTTTTGCTTCTGTATTTCCAGTACCCAGGACACTACTTGGCTTAATGAGGCAGAGTAATTGCTTTGGATGAAAATGTCATTATCCAACTAACAACCTGATGATAAACCTTCCAAAAAATGCAGTTTATCACTCGGTCTGAATATATAATTTTTACATCTTGAGAGTACCCGACAGAGGTTTTATTCTGTGGCCCTACCCGATGGTGATCCATGTTAACCTTCATGAAACAATAAGCAGAACTTTAATAGGGATACAAATACTTAGAGAGAGAAAAATATATGGCTTAAGGTGAAAAATATGAATATGATAGCAGGGCTATTACTCTATCTGACATGTTGACCTTCAGATTTTAATTTTACCTGTTGCCTAAAATTCTAATATTTGGAGAAAAGTGATTTTAACAAGGGCCTAAATAATTAGTCTTCTGACCTATGATTAAGTCAAATTTCATAAGAACATAGCTCGCACAGAACTTAGGACTCATCTACTACAGCCTTCTCATTTTCCAGGGGAGGAAATTAAGGTCTGGATTAGTTAAGTCATGTGGTAAGTCAGGATCACACAACTCTTAAATATCAGAGCTAGAAAATGAATCCATATTCTTTGATTAAAAATCCATCACTCTTTCCTCTTATTAATATTCATTGTTCCCTATCCCTATTATTTTTTTCTGCAACTAAAAGAAAAAGAGCATGGACATATCCACAAATTAAATTATGGTTGTTCATGACTTCAGCCACAGGGTGAAAGGACACCTGTTGATGGACTGGTATGTGTGACACTGCACTTGCTAAACTGATCATTCACACACAAATCCCGTAACCAGCAACATGTATTAGCAAGATATCTGACTAAATTTATTAGAATAGTTTTTATAGTGATCTAACTGTTGTTTTATCTAGAAGCAAATATTAAACAATTCAGTAAAGGTGTGCCTAATGTCTAGTTAGGTAGTTGACTGTAAGTTGTCTGGAGAGTGAAGACACTTTTGTTTGTGTGCGTTTGTGTGTGTGTGTGTGTATGTGTGTGTGTATGTGTGTGTATGTATAGAGATCTATATAAATCTATTTATCTATGTCTTTTTCTCTACATATGTGTATTTACACAGATAGATATTTTATATAGATATATACGAGAAAGAGAAAGAGTGAAAGAAAGCAGAGGAAGAGGAAATAGGAAGAGACAGCTAGGTGGTGCTGAGATTGAGCACTGGATCTAGAGTCAGGAAGATGTGAGTTCAAATATTACCCTTAGACATTTACTAGCTGGGTAATGCTGGGCCTCAGTCTCAGTTTCAGTCTCAGTAAATTGGACATAATAATAGCACCTACCTCTCCAGGTTGTGAAAATCATGTAAGATAATATTTGTAAAGAATGCTTAGTACGATGTCTAGCATGTAGCAAGTCCTATGTAAATGTTAGTTATTTTTATCCTTTTATTTCTGTAGCTATATCGGATTCAGGATTTGGTTGAGGTCAGCTCATAAAGTCTCATAACAGCTAATTATTAAATTTTCACTGTGAGCATGTACACCTTGGATATCAGCAAATACTACAAAGCATGGCTTGATTTATTGTTTTGCTGGGTGTCTAGACTTAAGAAAATGATGGAGAAAATGCAAATAAAATAGATCAATCTTAAAAGTGAGTCATGTATTTTTGGAAAGGTGGTTGGTAAACATTTATTGGCATACCCCTGTCTGTATTTAGATGGACAGATGGACAGATGGATGGATGGATGAATGGGTGGGTGAATGAGAGATAGACAGATAGGTAGCTGAGTAGCTATCTTGCTATGATCTGGATGAAGAATTCCATATGGGAAAGAAGGAAGAAACAAAATATTCCCTCAATTCTGGGGTCTCTTTTACAGTGTACTTGACGGAGAATAATCCAGGCTCTGAATTGCCTTATGCTAAGGAGTTCATTAACTTATGTAACACAATCCATCTCATTGTTGGATAGTTCTAATTGTTAAAAATAATCATTTCTTTCCATTCTTCTCTGTAGAAAGTCAGTAGACTATGGATGTGAAATGTGGCATCAACTTGGTCACTATATCAGTTCATTTTACTTAACTTTCTTCTCCTCAAGGTTAAACTTTTCCATTTTCTTTAAAAGATCTTCATGTGGTATGAACTTGAGGTTCTTTAGTATCCCAATGGTCCTCCTCCAGAACTTAGATTCTTATCATCTCTTACCTATTGTGACAACCTCCTAGTTAATCTCTCACTCAAGCCTCTCCCCACTCATATCCAGCCTTCACAAGTTGCCAAAATTGCTTTTCATTCAGTATATTTATGACCATGTTATCCCACTACTGTCATATAAAGTATAAACTCCACTATTTAACTTTTAAAGTCCTTCATAACCCAGCTTCAATTTACCTTTCTAGACTTATTATACATTACTCACCTTTCAGTTCAATAGTAATGCCTTCTCACTGTTTCTTAAAGCTGTTAGTCCAACTCCCATTTCCATGTCTTTACATTTGCTACCCCACGTGCCTGGAATGTATTTCCTTTCTCATTCTGTTTCACTGAATCCCTCTCTTCTCATAACATGTAGCTGAAACCCCATATTCTGTGTGAAACTTTTCCTGTTCCTCACCACTGCCAGTGCCCTTGCTTTTAACTACTTGGTGTTTATTCTGTACGTCTTTGTTTTACATGCTTATATACGTAGAAGTGGTCTTGCTGGAATAAAAGCCAAGCTCCTTGAGAAAAGAGATTTCTCCATTGTTTTTAAATCCCCAGATCCAGGCACAATATCTTACAAACCTTAGGTAGTTAATAAGTTCTTGTTGGTTTTTTATTAATTAATTCAGCTTAGTGAAGTCCTTCCTAAAATATGCTACCCAGAATTGAACACAATAGTCTAGAGTATAACTGAGATAAAATAATGTGACTGCCCTTAAAATATTTAAAGGCAATTAACAAGTCTTCCATTATCCTTCTTTGCTCTAAGCTAAATATTATCAGTCTCTTCAATCATATTTTCATCATATATTCATTCATCAAACATTTATTACAAGACACTGTGCTAGGTTGTTGAGTCATATCAGTTATGTCTGATTCTTTGAAACCTCATGTGAGATATCCTTCTCGAATTCATTTCACAGATATAGAACTAAGACAAACAAAGCCACAAGTCACTTACTGTCTGCCTGCCTCCGTTTCCTGATCTACAAAGTAGCATCTACTACCCAATGTTGTTGTAAGGATCAAATGAGATATTTGTCAAGTGCTTCACAAACTTTAACAAGCTACATAAATGCTAGCTGTTGTTATAAGATGGACCCCTTTTGTAGTCTCATGAAACATTTAGACCCCCTTTTAGAAAAAATGTTTTTAAATACATCAGATAAAATACATCAGATTACAAAGGAAAACAACCCTATTAAAATTTAGGGTTTTTTTTTTACATTTACGAACCCCAGATTATGCTTCTATCCCAATCTGCCCCTAAATATCTTCACACCTTCAAATCTTTTGACAGCTTTAATAAAGTCAGTACTTGACATACTCTTATAGTTCAAATCACAAGTTAAAATATATCCTCTTATTTCTATGTGTGTGATTCTGGAGAGGCTCTCAACCTGCTTCATCAGTGTGTTCCCCTATTTCTGTAGCAGAGCTGCAAACCAACACACCCTTAATCAGAATGAAACAAACTCTTAATTTCACTAATACTTCAGTTTTATGGTATGATGGTATTTTTATCATGATTCTTACATAACAGTCCTAGGAAATTACATAGCCCATATTTTGATAAAAGTTCACTTTTATGAATTGTCTAAATTACTATATTGAATGATTTTGGAGGATGGCTTAGCTTTATTAGTACTGAATTATGGGAAGCCACCATTTAATCTCTCTCAGGGGCCCTACTCTGGTAAAGCCAGATGCCACAGTGTGGGTTTTATTTTCCATTCTTTTTTAAAAAATCATTCTTCATAAGTAAATGCCATTCTCTCTAATTAATTCAATTAATGAATCTCAGAACCATAAGACTATGCATTATATTGATTTACTCCATAAAGAGGATATGTATTTGTTTTTGGGTTTTTTTATTTTGAGAACAAAGGATGTTTGTGACTGCCAGTCACCTGGCTTCATCACATCACAATATTCTGCAGAAGAGGGTAAAATAGTACAATGTTCACGAGCCCCAAGCAGAGCACAGCTCTGGCTCAAGTCCTGAGCTATCATTAAAGCATTCTGTCAGCCTTGTTCTAGTGTTGAGAAAATTGAGATGTTTGAATCCAGCCCTAGGGGCATTTGAGATCATCTTGCAATTTCTCAGTTAAACCAAACATCAATTAAGCATGGCGGGGCATGGCAAACCACCCAGGAGGAGCCACATTAGGGAACTATTTCTGATTGTCCTTTACCATTCCTTTTCTCCATCCAAATCCTTTCTATTACAACTACTGTACTTACAATCACCCCTTCTTTTTGTCCTTCCCACAAACCCCAGTCAGACTTTAAAAAAGAAAATTAAAATAAGAGCATTTGGGACTTTTTATCTGTAATTAGATTCTCAATACATAGAGGTAAGAGCCTTCTACTTTTTAAAACTTAACCTCATGGATACTAAGGAGTCAATGGTCAATAGTAAATCATTTTCAAAGCTATTATGTGTCAGTATTGTACTAAGCATTGGGGATACAGAAAAAGGGGGGATGGTTTTAAAGACAGTCCCTGCCCTCAAGGAGCTGACAATCTCATGGGGGAGACAAAAAGCAAACAAATATGTACAAGCAAGCTATGGACAGGACAAATAGAAAATAACTAAGAAAGGGGAAACCCAATAAATAACAGTTGAGAAAGGTTTCCTATCAAAATAAGATTTTAGATGGGATTTAAAAGAAGGCAGGAAAGCCATCAGGCAAAGAAGAGAAGGGAAAGTATTCCAGGGGTGGAACTGTAAGGTATTGTGGATAAAGAACCAGTTTCTAAGTCAGGAATACCTGAGGTCAAGTCCTGGTTCTCACAACTACTTATCGGGTATGTGATCATTGGCAATAATTTCTCAGTGGTCCAGGCAGCTCTTAGACCAACTGGCAGAGCAGTGGCAGTCTTCACTGATAGGTATATCTTTACCTAGAACTCACTATAGTAATACAATTCCATATCTGATTTTTTTTTTAGCTGGACACCACCCTTCAAAAACAAACTACTTGAAGCCAAAAACTGTCATTTATCTTTGTGTCCCCAACTTCTAGCTTGGTGACTGGCACATAGTAGTTATTTTAATAAAAGCTTGTCCACTGATTGAAGGCATGGTGTACTTCATACACCTTTATTGAAGAGAAAGAAGAGAATGAAAAAAATAAACACCAGAAAAGCTTTATATACTTTCTGTAGATATCTATGTATATATGTACGGAGGCACGGCTTAGTGCAGGGCATATAGTGCCAGGCATGGAGTCAGGAAGACCTCATTTCAGATCTAGCCTTAAACATCTACTAACTCTATTACTCTGGGAAAGTAATTTTATTCATCAGTAAAATGGACATAATTATAATGCCCTCCTAAGTTTGTTGTGAGGGTCTAATGAGATAATAATTGAAAAACATTTGGGATATGATACTTAGCCTTGAGTACATTAATTACTATAAATCTTGATAGGCAGCCAAGTGGCATAGTAGATAGAGTACTGGACTTGGTATCAGGAAGACTCATCTCTTATGTATAAATCAAGCCTCAGGTACTTAGTAGCTGTATGAGCCTGGACAAGTCACTTAACCCTGTTTGACTCAATTTCCTCATCTCTAAAATGAACTGGCAAAAGAAATGGAAAACCATTCCACTACCCTTGCCAAGAAAATCCCAAATAGGATCACAGAGTCAGAAATGACTAACAATACAACATATAATGTTATAGCTTTTTCATTATTAGGAAAATTTATACGTCTCTAACCCAGACAGATGCAGTAGAACTATATATGTGACAGCAGAAACTATTAATTATATTGATAGAGTTTGTTGGTTGAATTAGTCATCTCTGGTCTATATATCTACATGACAGTACTGTCAACAATCACTGATGTTTCTGGGCATCTGTTGTACTTTGCTGCTGTGTCAAGAGTCTTGTGATGATTGATAGAGCTGAAAATGTCCATTGGAATATTTCTGTAAATGTTCTATTGCTGCCTATGTAAAAATAACCTTAATCAAGAAAAGCCTTCTTTTGTGAAGACAGTAAATTCAGCGTCTTCTGTGAACAACACTAGACTCACTTTTTTCTTACCTATTGTTACTCTGAAAAGACTGTATTTATGGCTTCATAGATGAATTTGGTATATGTAATAGGAACCCTGCTGATTCTTCATAAGTAGTTGTGATAAAATATTCATAGTTGCTTATGTTCTGTGATGAGCTATATGGGGTAGGACACATTATTATACTCTTATTTTTAAGAGGAAGTATAAATCAAAGAAGAATTGTTTTGTTAACTGTTTTTCTTGTAAAACTTTTAAATTAAAGAATTTGTTCATTTAGAAGATAACATCATTACAATCCAAACATGAAATAGAATAAATCATATCAAACTATATTCCAATACTGAATTCTTGGAAGAAGGAAACGAAATGGACTTGTGGATGTTTAGTCATTTTCAGTCATGTCGGACTCTTTGTGACTCCTTTTTGAGGCTTTTTGGCAAAAATTCTTGAGTTGTCTGCTATTGCCTTCTGCAGCTCACTTAACAGATGAGGAAACCAAGGTAAAGAAGATTAAGTGACTTACCCAAGGTCACACAGCTAGAAACTATCTAAGGTCAAATATGACTTCAGGTCTTCCTGACTCCAGGTCCTATACTCTATCTACTATGCCAGCTAGCTACAAAATGGATATGATGATTTTATCATATTATATCGTATCCACATAGCAGATATGGTACGACTATTTTAAATATTAATAAAACACTGAATTTCACAGATTTTACTTCGAAAAATAATGTATGCTGTTTTTGATATTTCAGGAATCCAACACCAAGATTCTTTATATATAATATCATACCTGAAGAAGGATAAAATTTAATTGAGCATTGGACTCTTTGATATTAAATGACTATATATTATAGGAAGTGACATTTTTAGACCAATTCTCCCAAACATTACAAATAAATATTTACTCAATCAGTCATTCAATTTTTCTGTAAGTTAAAAGCATAGAGTACTGTGTTAAATACAATAGAAATACAAAGTTCAGATCATGAACCATTGACTTTAGCATCTAGTAGGGGAATCCAATGCAAATACAGGAAAATATACAAAGTACACAATAATACATAAAAGGTTCATCGGAAAGGTATAAAAGAAAATATTATGTGAAGTTGTAGAAGGTATGTCATTGTCATTGGGGAAACCTAGAAGATATCATAGAGTAAGGAGAATTTAAGACAGACTTTAAAAAGAGAGGAAATTCATTAGATAAAAGAAAAAAAGAACATTCCAGTTACAGTGAACATTGTGAGCAAATACACAAAGTTGGGAAAGTACCAGGTAATTTGTAAAAAGCACCGAATTTAACTGAAGCTTAGGATTCCAAGATGGTGGTAATATGAAGTAAAGAAAATAGTAGGGATAGGAACAGACTGCAAAAAGTCTTGAATGCCAGGCAAAAGAGTACAAATTTTATTAACATTCAGTACCTAGCCACTGTAGATTTTTGAGCAGAGGAGTGACATGAACCTGTCAGTAGATCAGGAGAATTCTTCTGGCAATTATATCAAGGATGAATTAGAAAGGAGAAAAGAAAGGGGCAGGGAGATTTTTTTTTTTTAGGAGGTTCTTTCAATGGTACAGATCATTAAGGCACATTCCATAGTATTGGCAATGGTAATAGAAAGGAAAGAAAGGAAGTGAGAATATTTGAAGAAGTTTAAGAGATGAAGGAAAGGGAGCAAACCAAAACTTTTATGTTAAACATAACATTTAAATAAATCCCACATGAAAGTTTGCTAGTGTGATGATAGAAATTGGAAATACTAATATCCTCTGGTAATTAGACTCCACTATGTTGGCATTAATTGTCATGGGAACCATTCTGCCATATCTATATTTTGGCTATATAGATATTACCCAAGACTATGAACGCCTAATAGTTTCAGGGTAATTTAGAAGAGATATTGTTAGAGTAAGAACATTTTTCAACTCAAAAGAAAAAATAAAGTTTAATTGTTTTTATAGGTCTTTTTGAAAAAAAAAACATTTTATAAATGAAGGATGAAAGTACTCAAATAAAGATGAGTGATTTTCCCAGTGACTGTTAATTAAGAAAGCTTTCAGAGCTTTTGAGTTCTTTGTTCTTCATCTCTTATTCAGCTCACTAAATGATGTCATCCAGTAAGAAGGATGAAATTAAGGCAAGTGCCTTTGATAGCATTATATTGTGATCATACTCAGCACTAGGAAATGGGAAAGACAAAACCACTGGGGTATTTACTGAAGAAATAACCTCTTCTGGCATATTCATGACTCAGGCTAGATGTTCTATTAAACTATTTTTTTCCAACATTGGTTACAAAGGTTCAATTTTGCAAACAAAAGGAAAAATACATTTGCAGAAGATGGCAAAGAGAATATAATTCTTTTGCTTATAGTACAATTGCAAAATGTTGTCAAGAAAATACTATTTGACAATATTAGGTCTATTATTTTGGAGAACTGTTACCATTATATTATTTTATAATAAGCACCAACCCTCCCAGGAAACACTGTCAATACTAAAACTTACAGAATTACCAGATATTTCAATGAATCAAAGACCTGTTATTTTATTGGAAGACTTATTCCTTCCAATAAAGATACAATTACTTCACTCTTGAGAGACTATGTCCATGATTTATTATGGGCTAACATTCTAACGCTAAATGGATCACATTACAATGAAGAGCCACAGTGAATTTAGTTAGGTTGGCCTTCAGAGAACAGGTGCAAAGCCCTTTGTAGGATCCCACCTTAAGGTATTTCTTATTTGGTAGTACTTATCAGAGCTTGCCGTCCATGGTATACCTTTTGAGGATCCAGACTCATTTTTACACCATGACAATGCACTGAAGTGCGGTTTTACTAGAGACCTTACCAGATATAGAAGAAAACAGATTTCTATGAACATGTCACAGTAAGGAAAGTAACATTCAAACGTGGTATTTAAAGTATTCATGTAATGTAAAAGTCCACAACTATTTCAGAAAAATTACTTCAGTAGATATTGACTTGTAATGACCAATAAAGGGATTGAAATTCTCATCTACAAATATAGAAAAGTATCTAGGTTACAACCTAAGTCAGACATAAAAGATATTTTTAGTTACAGGAAGATAAGGAAAAGCAAAATTTGTTCCAAAATACAAAAGCTTTAAAAAATAGGTGATGCCAAATTGTTCTGTATCTCTGGTTCTTTTTGATCCACAAAATTATACAAGCGAAGTACCATGGAATATTCCCTTAAAGAGTGTTACTTTAACTATAGGGATTAATTTGTAAAGAAAAAAAAATCAAAAAATCCATTTGGTAAAGGGTTTTCATTATCCACTTTCTGCCTTAAACCATAAACTTGCCAACTCAATGTAGTTTTGGGAATGGACTTTTTGGTTAATATAATTACAATATACATTATTAATAAATTATCAGTTAGAACTAGACTATAATATAGTAAAATGAATAATGTAACTATAGCAAGTATGCTTTATTTATTCTGATTTTTGAACCACCTCAGGTCATCATTACAAACACCAATTAACATCAGAGCTAGTAATTAGAAATTTTAGGACCTGGAGGAGCAGGCACTATCAAATTGAACAAACAGCATGGGATGTGCCCTCAAACCAATTTTGTAATTTGTGATATGAAAATGATACAAGAAGTAATTAAGACAAATTCATTTGAAAGAGAGTGAGAATTTGTTACTATGATTGTTTAGGGAGTAGAAGGTAAGAGTTCGAAAGGACCTCTTGGGGCTGATTTAGTCCAGACTGCAGTCCTGTTCTTTTTACTCCATTAGAGAGGATCCCACCCTCCCACATAATTTGAACAGGAGGAAATACTGGATTTTTCCTTCCAGATGAGTTGGGAGAGCAAGTGTTGCTATTTATAAGGTGATGCAGAATAGAGTTTGATCCACATGAAAGGGAAGGAGTGAAAGGAAAAAGTCAGATTGGAAGTAGAATGGGTCTCCTCAACAAAACCTAATCCTACTCCTCAACCAGCATCTAAACTTACTTCCCCTTCCTTTATTCTACTTTACTGAAGGAGTGCATGCTTTAAATTGTTGCAGCATCTAAATTTACCACTCTAAAACAAAATCTTGATTAGTTATAGCTCTGATCATCATTCCACTAGTGAAGCCTGAAAATAAGGGATAATAATGAGACTTCTAGTTTACTGAACGTTCACTAAGTCAGATTTCAATATTATGATCAGAATATTATGTAATAATATCCTTACTACTCATTTACATTCACATAAATAAAAGTCTGTTGTCTAAATAAATTTAAATGTCTGACATATAGTTTTATTATTTTACTTAAACATGAAAGGAAATAAACATTTCGGTTGTATCACATTTTGCCAAAAATATGCTAAAAATATTAAAAGATACCAAAACATAGATAAAAACAATGGGCAACCTTGCTTTTCAAGTACCAGAATTAAAGCACTTGACTTTCCTTTTGGAAAAATAAAGAATGGTCAGTGGAAGTAACTTTTAAATGTTTTGTTTGCTTTTTTTCTTTTCTTTTCTTTGTTTATCTGTTTAGAGTTAAATGTACTTTGCTGGAGGTTTCTGTGCAAGTTTATTTTGTATTGTCTCATGTCAAAACAAAACTCGTCATTTACACCTTAATTCCAACCTTGATTCCTATTGGCAAATCAATTTAAATTGTTCGTTTTTCTTCGTATTTATATACCTGCTTTATATTTGTATAGGTGATATAGCTCACAGTTATCTACCTTTATAACAAATTTTAAGTATTTTATATATTTTCTCATTTCATATTCCACATAACACTATGAAGAAGAAATTATTTTTATTTCCATTTTACAACTGAGGAAACTCAAGCAGCAAGAGATTAATTGATTACCCAGAGTCACACAGTTAGGAAGTGTTGGAGGTGGGCTAGGAACCCCAGGTTGTTCTGATTCCAAGTTGAGCACTTCTAACCATCTGCCTTGGCATCCATGAATTTTATTCAAAATGTATGTTTTATCCAAAATGTAAAGATGGTTCTTCAAACTTCTACCTTTTTGGCTGAAAAACATTAAAAAGTCCTCATATAAAATGTAAGTTCAAGAAAGGTAGGGATAATATTTTACCTTTTCTTTAATCCAATTACCTTCCTAATGTCCAATGCAGCACTTGGCATGTAGCAAGCTCTCACAACTCATGCTTTATAAATGGACCAAGGAAGTTTGGTAATGGAAGCCATTATGATGGGAATCTATGATCTTTTCTCCTTTTCTGAAATCTGCTTGTGACTCATCAAATAACTGGCCATGTCTTCAGAAGAAAAATTTTCCATAAATAAATAAAATTATATATACACACATATATGTGCTTACATATGTACATATGTATGTATACATGCACAGTTGGCCCCCAATTTGTCTTCCCCACTCATTGTTGCTTACATTACGACACAGTATTGATATTTTGCTTATGAATCTTACTTTGAGTACTTCTATAACATATCAGTAGGAGGTTTTGGTCTGGAAAAATGTTCCTATATGTCAGGAGCAAATGTTTGAATGCAAAGTTTGAGAAAAGAAAGGGAACATGAAACCATATTCTTCATTTATAGTCTTCCATTACCCTGACATTCATTTGCCACTAATTCATTTAGCCACTAATTGAAAAATTAGACAGTCTCTTTTTTTCTGCCTAAATTTGAGCTTGCCTATCTGGTATATTAGTACAGTGCCAACTCTCATATGCTGCTTGTTACCTGCAGGTATTGGCACTGAAAGTCCATGGTAAGAAAGTACTTAGAGATCTTCACACTGTGTATATGTACTGATGGCATGAGGAATATAGTTGTTGAATACATAATTCTGAGCTTGCCTACCTCTAAATAAATGGCTATATTTATTATATTTGTTGGCCAAATTGTGAAATGAAGAGGTCGTGTATAGGTTCCTGACGAAAGCTGAACCCACAAAGAGAAGGAATGCAAGGTGACCATCCCTCTGCTCCTTTAATATGAAACATACTTGTTTTACTGATCCAGTGTTTGCTCCTCTACAATAATCTGTTTTCCCTGCTGTTTTTCCAGCTGTTCTGGAACAGCTTGACAGCTAACAGAGCAAATGAAACAACAGAGACCAACAGAGTAGCATGGATTTGCAATGTGACAGTGTAGAAACAGCATGTCACTCAGTTAAATGGAGAAACACAGCCAGCTCTAGCATGTACTCAGGGTAGGAAAAATGCTTTATAATTATTCAAAATGCCAGTTCTTCAGCTCTCTTCAATATGCATGTGCACTCTCTGACCATGTGTGAACTCCTCTAGCCATGCTCTCATCTTGACCAGAGTTGGTCCAGGATTCCTAGGCTTTTGGGGTGATGAGATGAGGAATGTGAAGGACCAGACCTAAGATAGGTTTCTCAGAGGCAATATGATTTACAATAACTGCATGACAGTTAGATCCTGACTGACTGAGTCCTCATTCCTATACCTAAGCTTTGAGTGGAATAGATCATTTGACTGGGGCATAATATGATGAAGCAACAAATAACTAATCATGCTCTAGAGATTAAAAAGAGTGATGAAAGAGTAACCTGGTCAACTAAGAGTGACTAGGTCAGTATAGCTACGTTTGCTGGCTCTGAATGGTTTCAGGGAGGGTCTCAAATGAGACTGGGTTTTTTTATGGCATCTGAAAGCAGTCATCAAGAGCATCAAGATACATTTCAAATAGCATGATGTTTGTTCTAAACCATTTGATCATTTGACTTTCAATGAAAGCAAAAAAAAAAAATGGATTTAAGTCTCATTGTGCTAGTTCTTGCCAATGAAGGTATAATGCAAGATATGGGATTCAAATTCTTTCTCAAACAAAGGAATGATTTTCTTCTTGATGGTGGGTGTTTTTCAGTGTTTCTCTTAGTAGTTGAGTTATGTTTCTTTACTTTTCATAAAGTTGTGATGGCAGCAGGAAAAATCTCCTCCTTGTGTTCTCCAGGACCAAATAGCACCAATTACTTCTTGCACAGTATGAAGTACACTAAGGTACTCCAAAAGTAATTGACAATAATTGCAGCCTATGCCAATTAAAGGAAGTTCTCCCTTCCCCTTCTATTATTGACACACATAAATTGGAAAAGGAACAATTAAAATTATGAATGTTAAATGTTAACAGCAGAGCTGATTTCAAATGAAGAAATGCGTATACACATGTATCTATATATGCACATGTTTATGTATGTATCTACATATATGCATATTTGTACACACATGTATGTGTGTATGTATGTATACTATCAGGCTACTCTAAAGGATTAGTCCAGATAACCTAAGGATACATAATGAGGAAAGAGATATGGGTATCAGTAAGCAAGAAGGAGGGGATGAAAAAGAGGAAGTACTTGAGGTCACGTGACAGTTAAAATAATAACATCATAAAGTACCCACATTGTAAAGGTAGTAGCTATGAATATGATCAATAATACCCCCAGGTATTTTGTCTCTTGTTCATACCTAGGATAAGCACACAAAATGATTTAAAGCAACATATAATACCATCATGGGAGTCTGAAATGACTAATGTGGGGGAGTAGCTATTTTCTGAGCCCCTAATAGAAAAGTTCTTTCATAAGATTTCAGTAAATTTTTCCCAGGTCAATTTATTTAGCTATGAAATGACATCTCCATTGCGCAGCCTTGATTTATATTGATAAAAGGTATCCAATTAAAAATGGCTCCACCTAGACCATACTCAAACATGATAATGCATTTTTTTAATGGTACAGTCAAATGACAGAATTATCTCAAAGTAAAAGTATTTACTGAAAAAAAAGTGTATTAGGAATAGGAATGAGAAAACATTCCCCCAAAATTCTGAGATATGTTATCCCACGCCATCAGAAAGAACTCATGATCAAAGAATTCATGAATCAGGAGTTTTCCACTTTGATAACATGCTACTCCATTAGGAACTTCTGAATACTACTTCACTGTTTGACCACAGGTAATACTGATTCCAGATCTGCTGACACCCTGGCACAGAGTGCCAGTGTGTTCTTTCAGAAAGAACTATAGCCTAAATCCTAGAAAAAAATCAGATCTTGAATCTACCATCTCTGAAGAAATATATAGACTTCATGTCCTGGATATTCAACTTCTCTTCATCCCTCAATCAAACTCTCCCAAACAGGGTTGACTATTTTACTTTAAAACTTTCCTGGAGGAGGCAGAGTCAAGATGGCAGAGTAAAGACAGGGACTGGCCTGAGCTCTACCCTAAATGTTTCCAAATACCTTTAAAAATGGCTTTAAACAAATGCTAGAGCAGCAGAACCCACAAATTCCCAGCCCAAGACAACTTGGAAGGGCAGCAGGAAAGGTCTGTTGCACTAGGGTGAGAAAGGAGTACAGTCCAGCACAGGCCATGCCAGCACAACTCCAGCCACAGCAAATCAAGAGTATGCCTTGGGAACCACCAAATTGGCAGTGGTGGTGGCAGTGGCAGTGGTGGCTACTTCCAAATTCTCAGTCCACAGCTTATTTGTAGAACCAAAGGGTAAAATAGAAAATGAAAGAATCAACCAATCACTTCCTGAAAGAGATCCCAAAATGAAAACTGTTAGGAATATTATAGCCAAATTCCAAAATTCCAAGGTCAAGGAGAAAACATTGTAAACAGCCATACAGAAACAATTCAAGCAAGGTAGAGCCACAGTCAGGACAGCACAAAATCTAGCAACTTCTACATTAAATAATCAGAGGGCTTTGAATATGATATTCCAGAGGGCAAAAGTTTTAGGATTACAACCAAGAATCAACTACCCAGAAAAATTGAGTCTAATCCTTCAGGGGAAAACATGGACAGTCAATGAGATAGAGAATTTTCTATCATTCTTAATGAAAAGACCAGAGTATTAGTGTAGTTAGAAGGAGTGTGTGTGTGTGTGTGTGTGTGTGTGTGTGTGTGTGTGTGTGTGTGTGTGTGTGTAGTAGGGGAAGATGTATGTGCATGTATATACAGGAGGGGAACAGGAGAGAGGTGAAGGGGAATGAGTGAACCTTAGTATCATCAGAATTGTCTCAAAGAGGGAATACCATAATACACCTGCAACTGGGTATAGAAATCTACCTTACCCTACAGGAAAGTAAGAGGAGGAGGGGATAAGAGAAGGTGGAGGGGAGTGATTGAAGAGAGGACAGATTTTGGGAGGGGGTCATCAGAAGCAAAACACTTTGAGGAGGGACAGAGTGAGAGGAGAAAGAGAATAAAATAAACAGGGGTATGGAATAGGATGGAGGGAAATATAGTTCTCATGATTTTTTCCTTTTGTTCTGATTCTTCCTTGACAATATGACTAATGTAGAAATATGTCTAATAGGACTGTACATATATAGCATATATCAGATTGCATGACATCTTGGAGAAGGGGGAGGAGAGGAAAAAATTATAACTCAACATCTTTAAAAAAGTGAATGTTGAAAACTATCTTTACATGTAATTGGAAAAAATAATATGTGAGAAAAAATATTCTTTTATACAGTTGAATTTTTGAGTTTTGTTTCCTCCAGGAATTCCACTACTTTGCTAATATTTCCCAGATTCTGTTTTAAGGGGTCACTTCTGTTCCTTATCTCTTTCAATAGGTGTTTTATTAGGTCTTCAATTGGTTCTTGGAGTCCCTGTGGCCAGTCCATTCTCTTTTCTGGGTTTCTCAATATAAGTATTGCATATTTAGTTCGTTATTCTGGAGTTGTGTCTTTCTACCTCTCACTTACCCAACAGAGTCTTAATTCCTGATCATGTTGAGGCATATAAGATTCAGGTTGAAACAGTGCCAAAAGAAGGTTGTTGTTTTTTCTTTTATTTTTTAAGGATGGTGGATTGCTAGTACCTCCTAATTCCTCTTGACCAAACAACTTCTGGAGACACTGCCATATGGAAACTTCACTATGAGCAGAGGAGTGGGAAAAGCAAGCAGTAAACTCATGGCAATGACTGGTGTCCAGGTGGTTGGAGAAGGTCTCTGAGTATTGTTGATCTATCTACCGTTGCTTCTAAAATTCTTTTAACTGAAGTTACCAAAACCTCTGCTAAAGCTTAGAGAGGATCTGTGAGTTGGTAGATGGGCAGATAAGTGAGTCAATACTGAGATTCGTTATTGTTGGAAGGAAGAGGGTGGTGGAGATTATCTTGAAATTATATCCTTTCTTTCTCCTCATTATTGTTCTTTTACTTCACTTATCACATGTCTTACTGTTTTTGATGCGGTGGTGGAAAGCAATCTATTAATCAAAATTTTCCCACTGTGTTCTTGCCTACCATGAATAAAAATTTGGGAATTTGTAAAGGTTGTAACAGCAAACACTCAACCATTTGGCACCTTGAAATTGCCTCTAAATGATTTGCAAGTGATTCTAGAGGTAACTAAGAATGAAGAAATTCAGAGAAATTTGAATTAAAAGACAAGATAAAAAAATGTAAAAGGAAGTTCCATAAAACACTACAGTTTTGTTATGTGTCACCTTGAAAATTATTCAGATAGAAGATAACTGGATAATAGAAGTGGTACAAGAGGAATATAGTATTGCCTATCATATTTAAAATTCATAGCAGATGGCCTGTCATAGATGAAAAGCACTTGGAGGGCACGAAGAAGGTCTCAAATTCTTGATATATAATATTTATTTGTTGCTATCCACAGCAGTTTTTTTGGTGATTATGAAGAATATGATAAAAAGACAAAATAGCATGGATTTAACTTTCTTTTTCTCTCTCTGTAAATACCTGCATATACATTATAAATATATATGTGTGTGTGTATATATACACACATGTATATACATGTAGACACATATATATTTTTCTTATTTCAAAAACTCAAAAATCAGTACACATTATGAAATGTATTCATTGTGTCCCTGTTTTAGAAGATATTTAGAAAAAGCTAAATTGAATTATATGAATTATTCATGTAGTATAAATGAATATGAAAAATGTTACATATGGATATTAAATGCTTTTGAATGATATAGCAGATGGATGTTTTTCAGATAACAGGACGTTAGCAACTGTGTCCTGACATTTGGTGAATGGCCATCCTAAAGGATCAAAAGGAAATGCTTCAAGCCAATCTAAGAATTACAAGTAAAAGAATTCTCTGTTAATAAGGTCACAGTTATTTGCATAACATTTTACCACACAAATCCATTCATTAAGAAGTTAGGTTAAGATGGTTACAGCCCTCTGAGCTTCAAATGAGCTCCCCAAATTTAATAACCATCCAACTTTGGAAATTTCATCAACATTATAATCATAATCAGTCCTAAATGATGGATTTCACAGTGCTGAATCTTTTCTGTTGCTTTGCTTTAAAAATGCTCTATAAGCCTTATAAATGAAAACATCTAATGGTTTTTATGTATTTTAATCACAGAATTTTTATTCTCTTTAGCTGCCTTCATTAGGAGCCTCATAGAGTCTACACAAAGAGAGAGTTTATTAATACCAGAACACAACAGGATTCAACAAACCAATTCTTCCTATTTCATGCATGTTAAATTCATGCTGTTCTAGGTTATCAATATCATAATCTTCATTATCATCAAAAACTGATCTCTTGATCATATTGTAGCAATGCCTGGTGTGTGAGTAGCATTCAATGATGAAAAGAAAAGGGGAAAAAAGCATAATCTTTGCCCTCAATAATCTTACCATCTGGAGAGCAAGTTAAGTCTTGTACACAAAAAAATCTAACAAAAAACAAGGCAGAATATAAGAAGTACATAGAAAGGGTATAAGCAAAGTACTCTGTGAACAGGAAAAGGAGAGAATATATTTTCAGGGAAATCTTCATGGAGGAAGTGATGTTTGATAGACTTCTTGAAGAAAAGATAGAATTCCAATAGAAAGAGATGGTACGGTATCTAGATCTGAGATCCTAGACTCTGTTACTAAAAATAAATGGAAATGTAGTTAAGTGGAAAGGGCCTTGATTTTGCCACTGGAATGGTAACATTTAAATATGACAAAATAAACATAATTTGAGCAAGGAACAGTGTGCAGGGAGAAAATGGAATGGGTTTTGGGGAGGGTGGCAAGGGGAAAGATGTTTCCTCAGCCTTCACAAGATCCTGTATCAAAGAGGTATCATGAATGTGAAGAGGTTGCAATACATTACAAGCAAGGAATTATCAAAGTACACTAGAATAAAGAGTTGGATGAGAGAAATGAATGAGTGAAAAAGAAAGGTGGGCACATGGTAAGAGTGACAGATAATTAATGGACAAGCCACATGCTCCCCTTGTATTCTGATGGTGTCAGAAGAAATCAAGGAAGGATCTGGGCATGTTGGGTGGACCCATGGTCGCAGATTTATAGGAGGTTGTGGACAAGAATTCCATAGTATGATGAGGCATAGATTGGTTACACTGTGTTTCACTGGAAAGAATAATCACATCTCTGAGACTACATATTCATTTAAGTATTTAAGCACTAAATAGTTTTAACAATTACTTTTTTCATAATATAATTTGTGATCTAGGAATGATGTATCTCCTTCATTCCTATTTTTTCATTATTTCTTTTGAGAATTCTAGTTTTTCTTTTCCTCCAAGTGAATTTAGTTATTATATATAGTGCAATAAAGTATTGCCTTAGTAGTTTGATTAGTATAGGACTATATCTATAAATTAATTCAGGTAATATTTTATGATACTGGCAAGGCCCAATCCTGAACACTAAATATCTCTCCAATTATTTGACATTCTTACACTGCTTTCCCCTCTTTTCTTAAAATTAACACAGATTCTGCAATTTGTTTTCCTTCCACTAATTTGATCCCAAACTCTTCTTACTGATAACTCTTCCCCATTATGCTGGCAAAAGCCAATCGCTCATTCTCTCTCTCCCTCCCTCTTTCCCTCCCTCCCTCCCTTTTCCTCACCCCCATCTTTTCCCCCTTTGTCTTAGATGAGAATGCAGAATCAAATATAAAGTGCCCCACTCCTCACATCATACTCTCTCTTAATTTCCAAGTCATTAATTGACAGTGTCCCTTTAGAGCAAATCTCTTATTCCATCCTTTTATCTTATTGCTTTCCCCTCTAGTATACTGTAGCCTAGAATTTAATCTCCCATTCATAGACATTCCTTACATTATCTTTCCTCTGTGGAATGGTATCATTCATTCTGTGGCTCTGATGATTGACACTTCTGATAAATATAAGCTTTAATTTTTCAACTAACCAACCCACCGGTTAGTGCACTGAAAATAAAGTTGTAGCAAAATTTTACAGATGTTTATATCTAAAAATTTCTGAAAAACTAGATCTGTAAAAAAGTGTATTGGGATTTCTTTACAAGTAATGAGTTTCCTTTTATTAGAATTCTTCACAGAGACTTTCAGCAACTACTGATTAAGACCTGTATGTTTTACATGTGGATTAAAGTATGTGGACTTTCAAAATCCCTTCCAGATTGATTTTATATTCTACCTGAAAAGGATATATTAGGTACCTTCCATATTCTCTTCCTGTTCCAACATTCTACGAGTGGAAAACAAAAAGTCATCTTTTCTCTCCCAATTCATACATGGTAGCAGAAGCATTGGTCTTTAATTTTCAAGTTACTATGTCTGCCTTTGAGTTTACCTAACAAATCATTTGCCTAGGTGTTTACTAACTCAGAGGTGTCCTTGGCCATCATTTCTCAAGCTTAGAAGTTAAGTTTAGATAATGCTCATAGTATTAATAAAAAGGTTAAAAAGGTGATATTAATGACATCTCTTCCTTTGCCTTAAAACCCCTAACTGTGTTCTTCCAAGGACATTTACCTCTCCAACATGTGTTCAGTCATTTTTCAGTCTTTGCTCTTCATGACCCCATTTGGGATTTTCTTGGCAAAGAGAATGAAGTATTTGCCATTTCCTATCCAAGCTCATTTTACAGATGAGGAAACTGAGGCAAACAGGGTTAAGAGACTTGCCCAGGGTCACACAGCTAGTAAGTGTCAGAGGCCAGATTCGAACTCAGGAGAATGAGTCTTCCTGACTCCAGACTGGGCACTTTATCTGTACCACTCTACTAGCTGTGCTATTTTCTGTGTTTTCTATTGATCCCTTGATTATCACTTGAATCTGTACTAGGCACTATTCTCTAATTTTGTACCTTGCTTTATCATTAATCACATCTTCCCAAACCCCACATCCATCACTATCCATGGTCTTCACTCTTAGTCATATACTACTAAAGAAGCTGAAGAAAATTCTTTTTTTTAATTTTTTTTTATTTTTATTTTTTTAATGTATTTATTTAACTTTTAACATTCATTTTAATAAAATTTTGGGTTACAAATTTTCTCTCCTTTTATCCCCTCTCCCCCCCAAACACCAAGCATTCTAATTGCCCCTATGACCAATCTGCTCTCTCTTCTACCATCCCTCTCTGCCCTTGTCTCTGTCTTCTCTTTTGTCCTGTAGGGCCAGATAACTTTCTATACCCCTTTACCTGTATTTCTTATTTCCTAGTGGCAAGAACATTACTCGACAGTTGATCCTAACACTTTGAGTTCCAACTTCTTTACCTCCCTCCCTCCCCACCCCTTCCCTTTGGAAGGCAAGCAATTCAATATAGGCCAAATCTGTGTAGTTTTGCAAATGACTTCCATAAGAGTTGTGTTGTAAAAGACTAACTATATTTCCCTCCATCCTATCCTGTCCCCCATTACTTCTATTCTCTTTTGATCCTGACCCTCCCCATGAGTGTCGACCTCAAATTGCTCCCTCCTCCCCATGCCCTCCCTTCCATCATCCCCCCAACCCTGCTTATCCCCTTATCCCCCACTTTCCTGTATTGTAAGATAGGTTTTCATACCAAAATGAGTGTGCATTTTATTCTTTCCTTTAGTGGAATGTGATGAGAGTAAACTTCATGTTTTTCTCTCACCTTCCCTCTTTATCCCTCCACTAATAAGTCTTTTGCTTGCCTCTTTTATGAGAGATAATTTGCCCCATTCCAATTCTCCCTTTCTCCTCCCAATATATTTCTCTCTCACTGCTTGATTTCATTTTTTTAAGATATGATCCCATCCTCTTCAATTCACTCTGTGCACTCTGTCTCTATGTGTGTGTGCGTGTGCATGTGCATGTGTGTGTGTGTAATCCCACCCAGTACCCAGATACTAAAAATTTCAAGAGTTACAAATATTTTCTTTCCATGTAGGAATGTAAACAGTTCAACTTTAGTAAGTCCCTTATGACTTCTCTTTGCTGTTCACCTTTTCATGCTTCTCTTCATTCTTGTGTTTGAAAGTCAAATATTCTTTTCAGCTCTGGTCTTTTCATCAAGAATGCTTGAAAATCCTCTATTTCATTGAAAGACCAATTTTTCCCCTGAAGTATTATACTCAGTTTTGCTGGGTAGGTGATTCTTGGTTTTAGTCCTAGTTCCTTTGACTTCTGGAATATCCTATTCCATGCCCTTCGATCCCTTAATGTAGAAGCTGCTACATCTTGTGTTATACTGATTGTATTTCCACAATACTTGAATTGTTTCTTTCTAGCTGCTTGCAATATTTTCTCCTTGACCTGGGAACTCTGAAATTTGGCCACAATGTTCCTAGGAGTTTCTCTTTTTGGATCTCTTTCAGGCAGTGTTCTGTGGATTCCTTGAATATTTATTTTGCCCTCTGGTTCTAGAATCTCAGGGCAGTTTTCCTTGATAATTTCATGAAAGATGATGTCTAGGCTTTTTTTTTGATCATGGTTTTCAGGTGGTCCCATAATTTTTAAATTGTCTCTCCTGGATCTGTTTTCCAGGTCAGTTGTTTTTCCAATGATATATTTCACATTATCTTCAATTTTTTCATTCTTTTGGTTTTGTTTTGTGATTTCTTGGTTTCTCATCTTTAGCAGGGTGCTGACCTGCTGTTCATGCTTTGACTTCATGTCTCTCATTTCTCTTCCCAGCTTTTCCTCCACCTCTCTAACTTGATTTTCAAAATTCTTTTTGAGCTCTTCCATGGCCTGAGCCCACTGGGTGGGCTGGGACACAGAAGCCTTGACTTCTGTGTCTTTGCCTGATGGTAAGCATTGTTCTTCCTCATCAGAAAGGAAGGGAGGAAATGCCTGTTCACCAAGAAAGTAACCTTCTATAGTCTTATTTCTTTTTCCTTTTCTGGGCATTTTCTGCCAGGCCTAGAGGCCTGTGTGGGCTACCAGAGTCTTCTTACCTCACCTCCGAGGTCTTCGGTTGGCCAAAACTGGATGCTCATATGAGAGAAAGGATGTTCCAGAGTCGAACAAGGGTTGAGCTTTATTTCAGGGTCTCGGTTACAAGTGCAGGGGGGTCTTCCTTAGGAGGAAGAGGGGGAGATTTCCTAAGGAGGCTAAGATCTTAAGGGATTGGAAGTAGAAGTACAAGCGGGGAGAGAGGGGGAGGGGAGAGAGGAAAGAAGAGAAGCGGAGCCTACTGTCCTCTTGGCTCCTCACGTGCTAAGAGAGCTTTCAGGCTTCCTCAATCCTACTTAACCTTCAGCTGCATAGTTTGCATCTGAATACCGTGCTGTTAGGTAACTAGGTGTGCCCAGATCCGGGACAATCTCGAGGGTGGGGAGATCTCTCTCCCATCACGTTTCTCACGGGAAGAGGGAATTACTCGAGATAGCTCGGTTCACCTCGATTCCCTGCCGTTTCCTGGGGGGGTCTCGTGAGAGCTCTAAGATTTAGAAGCTCCCACCTTTACCCACCCGAGACTGTCCACACAGAATTGAGCTTCCAATCCCAACAATTTTCCCAGCCAGTGACTTGACCTCTGAATATACTCCTCACACCCACCTCGCCTCCTGATCCTCCCAGCCAGCACTTGGGGTCTGAGATTCAAATGCTGCTCCCCAGCCTCAGGGCTTTGGGCAGGGGCAGGGCTGCTATTCAGTGTGAGATTGAGTTCAGGTGGTCAGGTCAGGGCAGGGCTGCCTCTCAGGCTCAGTTCCCTCAGGGGGTTTATGCACAGACCTTCAACAATGGATCCAGGCTCCTGCCTGCTTGGGGAGCCCTGGTCTGCCTCTGCCTCAGCTTCTGCCTCCCGAGGGGGCCTGAGTTGTGGGGGCACCCCACTCCCCTCTCGACCCACCAGAGAGACCCTCTCACCGACCCCCATCACCTGAGGGTGGAGGGACCTGCACGGCCGCTGGAGATCCCGTCCCTGAAGCCTGCTCAGATCCGTTCCTCTCAGTGCTGCAGCCGCGGCAGGGCTGGGCTGGGCTCCGCATCCACAGCACGACGGACCTTTTGCGAGAGGTTTGCAGGTCCCTCTGGAACAGAAATCTCCTTTGCTCCACTGTTCTGTGGCCTCACTGCTCCAAAATTCACCATGAGTTACTTTATACAGATGTTCTATGGGTTGTGGGTTCAGAGCTATGTGTATGTGCGTCTTTCTACTCTGCCATCTTGGCTCCGCCCCAAGAAAATTCTTAATTGTCTATTCCACTCTCCAAAGTGGCTGTTCCAAACCTTCTCATATCTCTTACAAGCCTTTAGGGACACCTTTTGCCCCACCTTCTCAAGTGAGATCTTCTGAAAGAATTGGGATGATTTGATTACCCCTCAAATCTCTGCCCAATCAGCAGTCATACCTTCCTAAAGTACAGGTCTGATCAAATCACACCCCTATTTAGTAAATTCCAGAGGCTCCTTATCATCTTCTAGATCAAATACAAAATCTTCCAAGTAGTATTCAAAGCCATTCATATCATCCTTCCACCATTCCAATCTTCTTACATCTTACTCCCCCATATACTCAGAGATCCAGTGACAATGGACTTCTTGCAGTGCCTCATATAAAACACCCCATCTTTCAAAAGTGGACATTTTCACTGGCTATCCTTGTGGAATCCTCTTTCTTCATCTCCATCTCCTGGCCTCCATTCTTCTTTTTGGTCCCAGCTAAAATCTCATAAACAAGAAGCCTTGTACATTCTTCACCTTTGCCTCTTCATTTCCCATGGCTTCCTTCAGGACCAAACTCAAATACTGCTTTGTATCAAAGGTCTTTCTTAATGCCCCCAGCTAGAGTTCCTTCTCTGAGGTTACATTCTGTTTACTCATCTACTATCTTGCATATAGCTAAGAATTTTCATTGGTCTCCTCTGTTACAATTTGAGCTCCTAAGATCAAGGACTATTTTTGTCTTTCTGTTCACAGCGTTTTGCACAATGTCTGGTATCTATTAAATGCTTGTTGACCGACTGACTGAACTGTTATTGTAGAACATAATTTCATCAGTGCATCTCTTGTCAGTCAAAGAAACAAAGCATCAATGAACTAAAAGAAAATAAATTGAGACAATTTGTGATTAGTTATGACCCTACAGACTAAATGGAAGGTTTAATTGATTTTTATGGCAATTTTCAAATTTCTTCTCGGACATTTGACTCTTAACCACAGAACGTTTTTTTTTCTTTTAATTTTAACTCTTAATATACCATGGTGAGCATTATCCTTTGACAAAAGCATAGAAGTACAGACACCTTGACTCCTGATTGACCCTCAAAGTTACATGTGAAGAGAAAGAGCAAAGCAATGGCTATAATTAGAGGGAATTTATGCCACGCTGAAAGAAAAGACTTGGAACAATAAACAAGTACACTCTCTGTTTAGAGTTTCCTTTCCTAGAATGTTTTAACAGCTTGAAAGCCCTGTATCTTAATTAAAATATTCATAACTAAATTCTGAAAATAATGAAAGGCTCATTGTATTTCCATCATATATTTGAGAACCTCTCAGCCACTTCCCACTCACCTGTGAGTGGGCACATGTATGTTTATGTATTTATGTATTTGTGAGTATTTTAAAGTCTCTCCTAGCATTGAGAATATTTAAGAAAAGAATAATCCTGAATTGTTGATTTTGATTCAGTGATGTGATTTTATACTTTAATTATATTGTCATTATCACTGCTCAAATGCTTTAAATACTTTTGAGATTTCTTTAACTATCATATTGTATCATTGACATAGTTATTAACATAATCAGAGATGGTTTGAGACAAGGGTTCTTAACTTTCTTTGCGTCATACTCTTTTGTCAATCTGGTGAAACCTATGGATGTACTCCTCAGAATGCTCTTTTTCTTTTTTTTTCAATATTTAAATAGAGGAAATAGTAAATTCCAGTTAGAGGCTAATAAAAATAATCTAAGATCATGGACTCCATGGTCCATGTACACCAAGTCAAGAACCCCTAGTTTAGGATATAGGTCTTCATATCAACAAGGTGAAATGTTTTAGATTCTGGTGAAGTCTGGCAGATGAGAAAAAAAATCCTACCTATGATACTGAATTAGTTGTGCGACCCTGGACAAGTCACTTAACTTTCTTGAACCTCTGTGTTATTATCTGTAAAATGAAGGGATTGGACTAGATGATTACTGAGTTTATTTGTATCTCTAAAGTACGATACTAGGACTCATCTATACTTTACTTCATCATCTCTCAGTATTTGCTATACACCAAACAGAGTTTCCTTTTGTTTTTGTTTCCCTTTGTTGTCTTTTCAGAAGTGTTTTATTGATCCTTTTTTTGAAAAACGTGGTATTCATTTCCTAATAAGTAACTTTCCCTCAATTACTCAGCTGGCCATACTTTCTAACAATGTGTAAAAAGAGAAAGAAAAACAATTAAACAATCTAAACAATGCAATATCTCTGTCAGATTATGCAATTCTTCATAGATCCTCACCTTTGGATTGAAGAGAGATTATTTTAATTACACAGCATTTAGTTTACCTTGTGGTAGTAGATGTCCTTGTTCTTTTTGTTTAAATTGTTATAATCAATGTGCGTTTGTTGTTTTCCTGTTTTTCTATTTTGGCTCTGCATCAGATCAGAAGTTCATATACCTCTGAATTTTTCACCTCTTCTCTTACGTAATTTCTCATGGCAAAGTTTATAAGAGATCACAGCCACATACTATACATTGTTGTCCTTTTTCCAATAAATAAGCATATACTTTAATTCAGATGCATCACTGTGGCAAATATTTTTATATGTGCATTTCATATCTCTTTCTTCCTTTGACTTCCTTTGAGGCATCTCTGGCACTGAGATCTCTATGTCAAAGGACATGGATATTTCAGTCACTTTCTTCACTTAATTACAAATAGCTTTCTAAAATGATTAGAAAAAAATTCATAGCTCACCAACTGTATTATCATGTCTATCTTCCAGAGCCTGTCCAACATTGAGTATTTCCATCGCTTATGATCTTTGTCCATTGGCTTGATGTTATATGAAACTTCTAGATGGTTTGATTTACGTTAGTGATTTGAGGAAATATATCATATGGTGGTTTATAGTTTTCAGTTTTTTTAAGAATGGTTTATTCATGTATCCAATGGAAAGTGATTCTTAGCTGTTTTTTTTTTCTTTCTTTTGATAAAATTCATGATTTCCTCATTTTAGAGAGCTCCAGGTGAGGAATTTCCTCTCCTAATGCAGATTGTCACTTTCTTTGCATCATGGAGTCTTTGAGAAATATCCAAACAACTGATATGTCATGTGACTTTTGCAGTCATACAGATAAAGTGTATTAGAGGAAGAACTTGAATCTAGGTCTTTGTGAGTTACAAACAAGTTCACAATTACTATGCTAACTGTCCCTCTAATCTTATATATCTGTGTCACCAGATATTTATAAGATAAGTTTAATGGAAGGATTTTTTCCCATTTCCTTTTTTATCTTAGATATATGATTACATTTTTTTATTGAGGTTTGTTATTCTTATTTTCACTTCTATCTTTTGTGTGGGTAAGAATTTTATCCTAAGTCATATTAGTGAAGGGTACTAGCTCTTATTCTTTTCTACTATTTGTTTTTAATGATGTAATTCTCTATATTCAGGTCCAATATCCATTTTGAGATATTAATTATTGTTTTGTGTATAGTTGAAGATGTTGAGTTTACATACCGACAATTACATTCTATTTTTCCAATAGTTTTTACATTTAGGGAATTCATCTCTATGGATTTCATATTTTCAGGTTTACTTAACAACAATTCATTGAGTTTTAGCAGCACTTTCCCCTCTTCCTTGCTACTTTTTCCCATTATTTCCATTGATCTTCTAAATATTTTGTTCCTTTTGAGGGAATTTTGTTACTGCTCTTTCTAGCTCTCTAATGTATTCCCTTGATAATTTGAGTGGCAAAACACAAAATTTGTAAATTAACTGAGGTAGTATGATTTTCATCATATTGGAAGGGCCCAACCATGGACAATGAACATTTCTTAATTAAGACTTTTAAAAAATTTTTAAAGAACATACTTTTATTGTACCTCTATGTTTTCAGTGTGACTCAGACTGAATCACAGATATTTTATGCATTTTGTAGTAATGTTATTAGATTTACCTTCCTATCATTTCTTCCTTGATTTTTATTGCAATATAAAAACATCAATTTTCTAATTGAAGAGTGTGTTTATTACTCTTGATTTTTTCCCTTTATTCCTGACACATTTATTCTCTTTATTTTGCATGATAGTACTCTATTCCTGTGATTAATTTTGCTTAAACTGATTTGATGCAATTCCATTACTATAGACTCTCCCTAATCCCATTTTCTGGCTTTTTATTATGTACCTTGAGTTTACTTTAAAGGTTGATCTCTTTTCCTTTTTATTTCATGAATTATATTTCTTTTCAATCCTTCTTTTAATACCCTTTTCCCTGCCCAGATATGCTTGTGATTCAAAATCCCTACCCCTTCAAATTCTTGGTTTAGTTACTATTCTTTGGTGGTATCCTTTTACAAGAAGCTTTCCTTTTCCAGTACATGTACAAGGTATAGGAAACTCATGTATAAAAAGTGGAACAGTTCCTATCTCAAGGAACTTACATTCTGCTACAGAGATTGTCCCCAATCAGGAATTATGAGGCTACAGCAACAGTAAACTCAGTGTCTGACACAAGGGAGCTTAAAGAGAGGTATGAGTTTTAGGAAAAAGGGAGAGAGAAACAAATATATATGTTCCCAGGACGTGGAATATATTATGCAAAGGCAGGTGAATGGGTGACAGAATATGACAAATGAGGAATAAGTAGGACACTTGCTAGAACAAAGAGTATGTGAGGGTGACTGATTAGCTTAGAATGGTAGTCTGAGATCACAATGGGAAGGGATTTCAATTCTAACAAGAAAAGTTTGTATATGAACCTGTAGGTAATGGAAGCCCCCTTTAGAGTGATTATCAATAATGACTATTGCTGTTTCCCTCCCAACCTGATGTCTTTCTTTTTCTTGACCTCATTAAAGGAACCATGCCCTGGCTACTTCTTAAACAAGTCTATTCAATGAATGGGCGTTGCCTACTCTAAGTGAGTACCTACAAAGACCTTGGCTTAAAGGGCCCAAGGTCTTCCAGGGTATCCTGGGCCATCTGCAGTAATACTGATGAATATCTGGTCACTGGATTCAGATGGCTCTGGAGGAGAAGTGAGGCTGGTGACCTGCACAGCCCTCCCTCACTCAAAACAAAGTCAAGTGCAAGTCATGTCATCATTTCTCTAATGGCATGGTCTTCTTCAACAACAAAGGATGAACACAATGGAAGCCCTGGAAACCCTGTGGCAGAGAAATAACATACTCAGATTTGGGCTTTAGGAATAGCTGGCCTGCTTAGAAACACTTCAACACCTCTAATAACAAAGTCAAGATTAAGGAAATCAAAGTTGTTAAAGCTGAATTGAAAACAAATCACAAAATATTAAATGGATTGTCCCAGGCCTAGGGCACCTAAGGCCTCAAGGCCACATGTGGCCCTCTAGAACCTTAAGTGCATCTCTTTGACTGATTCCAAACTTCACAAAGTTTCCTCACCCCTGAATTTTGTTCTTGCTGTAATGATGGGGAGTTGTCTACTTTGATCTGTCTTGTTTTTTTTTTTTCCCTCTATACTTAGACCTCATTTCAGAGTATGAGTCAGACCATTACTAGGTACTTACGTAAAGGCATTGTATTTGCCCTTTTATTGAGTCTATCTGGACCTATTTTGGACCAAATCTGTGATTTTATTGCTATAGGGAATGCTTTAGAGTGAATTTAATCTCAAAACTTAGCCATAGTGGTCCTTAGATACCAGCCCTATGAGATATTTCAGAAACAATATTGAAATCTTTTCCACCTTGTTAGGATCTACCCAGACTTGCTCTCCAATAACATATCTTGGTCCACCTTGTCATGATGAGATCTTAGAACAGGATAGAGTGAAAATATTATTCCCATTTCACAGATGAAAGACTGAGATGCCAGAGACTAAATGGCACCTGCAGAGCTTTACACAGATAGTAATTATGGTAATCAGGAGACAAATCCATATCTTATGACTGCCTGACAATTCTTTCTATGACTCCAAGTTATTTCTCTTTATTAAAATTTCAGTGAAGAGAAATTCCATTTGAAATAAGCTTTGTTTGTGTAAATGGTAGATAATGTTCTCAAACTAGAGCACTGAAGAATGAGGTTTCAGTTCAATTTAGCCAGTACAGATTGGCACCTTCTTTTTAACTTATGGCTTTAGGGCATTCTTTATGGGCCCTGAGAGGTTAAATAGTGTTTAGGATAACTTAACCAATATATAGTAGAAATGAGGATTAATTTTCCTGACCCGCAAGCAAATTTTCTATCCACGAGAACACACTCTCTCTTATGGTAGTTCATTTACATGAAAATTGTGATTAAAAAAAATAACATAAAGAATGATCTTGTCCTATGAATGACCACCACTAACATATATATGCATCTCTCTCTCTCTCTCTCTCTCTCTCTCTGTCTCTGTCTCTCTCTCTCTCCACTCTGCAACCCTCCCCCCCCAAGGGAAGTCTTACTCTACCAGAGATGTAGCTCTCTAGACCTTTCCCAGTCATGTCAGTGTCTCAATGAATTTCACTCTAAAAATCTCTCCCAAAGTGTGTTTCTGAGATTTTCCAAGAAGATATATCTTTCAGCGTTTTCCCCCTCCTGATTCTTTGGGATATAAAAATAAATGTTTGTAGCTTATAGCATAAGGATCTATATAGGAATTATATCCCCAAGTTAATTTTATGTTCTGTGAACCTAAGCTTGTTCATTTTAGCAACCACGCCCAGAGAACTTCTTGACCCTTATCAAAGTCCACTGAACCATTTTTCTGTTGCTTAGTCATTTAGGAACAAACCTTTCCCTGTAGTTTTCACAGTTTGCAGTCACATCCTCAATTTCATTACTCATTTCATCCACTTAACTTTTTTATTTTCATCTACAGAGAACTCCAGGATTGCCTCATTCCTTTTTGAAACCCTGAAGCAATGATAAGCTGCAGTGTTATATTTGATGGCAGTAGGTTTTTTTTTTCTCTGTCTCTCAGTTTTCATTTTTACATATGTAAATTTATTATATCTTCCCTCATTTTTGTTAGGCAAGTTTTGAAAATATTCTGCAGTAACAACACAGCAGTAGACATATTAAATGAAGCAGTGCATATATGTCATGCATTATTAATCACCCACTCAGAACTTTTCCCTCTGAGCTCAGAAAAAAAAAAAATCTTCTTTTTTTGATTTTATGGATAGAGCACTGAACTGCCTTAGAAATTAACCTATGCTTGATTTACCAAACCTATGTAATAATTCTCTCTTAATAGTGTTGGCTTTCATTTACATAGAGCATTGCCATTTTTATAAAGCACTGTAACACTAATAATAGAATTAGTCACTTTTTATAGCTGAGCAAATTAAGGCTTACAAAGCAGTAATTAACACTTATATACTAGCATAAGATTTACAAAACCACTTGACATACATTATTTCAATTGAACCACTAACAGGTTAGTTCTACAGGTACAATTGTTAGCATTCTATAGGTAAGAAAACAGGCTTGGAGAGGATTAACGATTTGTCCATTGTAACAACTAGCATAGTTCAGAGGCAGAATCTGAACCCAGGCCTTCTTGCAAGAACTTCAAGCCTTCTTCACGGCTTGTCAATTGTACGTCTTGTATCCACCCTTTCTCTTCTGTCTCTAATTCTTTCTTCTATATCCATAGGGTTTAGATCTGAAAAGGATCTTAGAGATTATCTAGTACAAGACTTTTATTTTGCAGATGAGAAAACTATGACCATAGAAGTTAAATCATTTGCCCAAAAGCCCATAGTTAATAAGTTGAAAGGTCAGTATTAACATATAGGTCATCTAACTCCTTAATGCTACCCCAAATTTGGGATTGAAATGAATTTCCATAAAGTGAGTCTGTTATAATAAATGCTGGTAATTATAGATATAAAATATTGCTACCTCAAAACTTTCCTAAACTAGGAAAGGCTTATTTCATACATGTTACTAAAGTTAAAAGGGGAAAAGACACTAAATTCATCTAGGCTATTCATCTAGGTTACTGATGGTCCAAATTATTAAGATACCATTCCAAGAAGCTTCATTTCATCAGCTTTTGCTAGTTCTTCTAAAGACCAAAGTTTGGGGCTGAAATTATAGGTGCATTAGTGAAGGAAGGAGACAGTAAGAGATGGAGGATTGCTCTTATGTTGGATTGAATTAGATTCAAATGGACCTGAACTCATTCCTCCTCTAATACTTGTGAATGTAACTATTTAAATCCTAAAACATTTTGTGATTTTTCAGGTTTTAATTTAATCCTGAAGCATTTAGCATTCATTTTTTTGAGTGACAGGCGAAGTCATCTCCAGAATAAATGTTTTATCTAATCAGTCATTACAGATAAATATAATCATGCTTCATAAGATTTAGAAATAAAAGAGACTTTATCGATACACTTTTGTATTCCTATGGTGATGCAGTCATATCTGACACACATACAGTCCTCAACAGCCTATGATTAAAGAATGCAACTATATTTAATATTAGTCTAAACAAATTAATATAATTAAAAAATTAACTGCTGGGAAAGGGAAAACATTTAGTAGAGTAAAAACATCTGTTAATCAGTTTTAAAATTTCTAAATGTGTGAGAATTATTCACACCACTGCTCTTTTCCATTTATATAGATAATGGAGAGGTTATTTTTTCTCTTCAGTTTATTCCTTGTCCTTATTTGGAATTGTATGTGATTTAAATATCTAAATGTTATTGCTTCTAATTGTCAAAAAAAAAATCTCAAAATAAGTAGAAATTACTTGTATTTACACAGCAGTGATCTCATCTTGTGAAACTGAACTATGAAGTCAAGTGGTCTGATTATAGCCCACCATATCTTCACATGACATTAGGCTTCATAAATAACTCCCACATGCAAGCATTTGGTGCCCATTAAAATATATGCTATTTAACAACATAATAAAACCATGCACTGTTAAGCTAAAAAAAAAATGAAGCTGGTTCAAATGAGAAATGGGTATTGTCCATAATAAAATTTCAATAGAATTCACAGTGTGATTCCCCAACTGGACCCTGGTAATCAGTTGAAATGTCTCAGTCCTTCAGCATTTATTCCTTCCAGCTGGTCACTAACTGCCCATTAAAGGATCTAAACATAAAATATTACTACTTCAGAACTTCCCCAAACTAGTGAAGGCTTATTTCATTCATGTTGCTAAGGTTAAAAGAGAAATGTTATTCAATTCATTTAGTTTTATTCCAAACTACTTATTGATGGTTCAAAATATTAAGATGTCATCCAAGGGACTTCATTTCTTTAGCATTTGCTACCTGTTTAAAGACCAAAGGTTGGGGATAAAATTATAGGCGTATTCGTTGGAGGCCAGGAGACAGCAAGAGGTAGAACATAGCTATAATGTTGGTTGGAGATAACCCAGAGCTCAGATCCCTTCCCTGACACCTGCAATATCACTTGGCTTTAAGGCAGCTTAGCCTTAGAAACTGTAAATGGGTAGGGAGTGATAAGACCCTAAAATCAAAGGTCCATTTTGACTACAGTTAGAAACACAGGTGAAGTAGATCCAGAAATCCAGAATCTAAAGCAAACATTTAAAGAAATGTGTATGTTCTTGTGTTTCTACCATAAAATGCCTGTAAATGATTCTGAAAAAAAAAAAAGTTTTACACAGATTAGGGAATGATAAACAAAATAATGCATAAATGAAAACCAAGTGGCGTCCGGATTAGAATACCTTTCTTTTTTTCCCTATTGATGCACCAAAATGCTACTTTCAAATACCAAAGATGACCTGTCATTCTGTTCTTGAAGCTGCCTCAGCAACCACTGACCTGGTTGGGAACCTATGCTGACAAACTCCACAGGTGTCTTGGCTTAATATTGCTCTGGAGGGTTTTTAATAGATAAGCATACTCTATCTGCGCTGGCAAAGAAAAATAAGGTTGGCAATCAGACAGCCATCTTTGCTAACCTGAGCTGAATACTTAGCCCAAGTCAAGGGGAAAAAAAACAAGCTTCTTTCTGTAGAGTCTTGGGATGTCACGGGATTGTCACCCTTTGCTTTTTAATTTATTTATTATACAGGCACCAGAAACCAATGTATGGCACAAACAAGGGAAAGAGGATACACTAATTCAAAGAGGTCTTAGCCTACAGGATAATCAGCAGCAGCATTGCAAAAACATCTAAAATAACAAAAAAGGAAAGTAGTAATTACCCTAACTTATACTGAGTTCAATATTTTATCATTTCTGGCACATCTCTGATTCCCAATTGGTACAAACTTTGGCTAATGAAATTTGTACTGAAGTGTATATGCAAATGGAAACTAAAACCCATTCCTGCTTGTTTTATAATTAATCTTGGAGTTTTATTCCCATGTGTTGCCAGCAGTATTAAATGGCACAATGGGGAAAGAACTTTTGGGAAATCATGTACCTATCTTCAGATATATTTTGAAATGTAATTCATTAATTTTTTCCCCAAAATGAACACATGCTGCTTTTGCTAAATATACGTTGCCTTCTTTGCTATTGCCTGACAAATGTGAAGCTGGACATTTGAAATAACAGCTGACATTTATATAGAACATTGCTTAGGTTCTATTATTTGATCCTCACAGTACATGAAGGTGGTATATACAGGTAAGCAAGTATGAAAGTATAACTATCCCTATTTTATAGATGTAAAAACTGAGTCACAAAGAGTTTACTTGACTTTGGGCCACACAGCTTCCAAGTGGCACATTTAAAATTCATTACTATGGTTTGTTTTTTTTTTATTTTAAATCTATTTTGCTTGTGTGTGTGTGTGTACTTCCTACTCAAGAGAGATTAGATTTTCAAGCTCAAGTCCTACATTTGCTCCACATTTAGTCAAGCTAAATAGAGGTAACTTAGGGGTAGTTCTCAATTGGTGTAACCACCACAGCTTGGAGAAGGTATCTCCATACTTTTACATGGTAGAGAGAAAAAATAATAACTCATATATAATATTTTTATTCATAAAATGCTTCCCACAAAGCACATCATTTAATTGTCACAAACTCATACAGGATGGATTATTATCATCATTTGACAGATGAGGAAACAGAGTCATCAAGATAAATCCGATTCCCTATTATTTCACAACTCATGAGGGTCAGAACCAGGGCATGCAAGATCTTCTCATTTCTGGTCTGCCACTTGTTCCAGCTACACAAAGTTGGGTTCAATGACTTGGGAGCAACTCACTATTTATTCATTAAGAACTTTTTTCACATTCTGCAGCTCTAATATAATGGAAAGAATATTAGAGAAAACTCAGACTGAGAGAGATTAAGTGACTTGCCTAAAGTCACCTAGGAAATAAAAAAGCAAAGATTCAGACCCAGACCCTCTACCTTCACATGAAATGTTTTCTGCTTTGCACTTACTATACTGGTTCCAATAACTCAATTAAAATATGACTTTAATTTTGGAGGTAGCAAAACAAACTTCAGTATAACCATATTCTCAGAATCCCTGCAGGCTTTGGCAAGGACCAGCATCCAGTACAGTAGTACTCAGAACCCCATTCACATTTCAGCACAATTAGTATATGACTTTATTTTAGAGATGGCAAAAATAGATTTATCTAGATAGACAAATATAAATATATAAGTTTATGATTAATAAGAAATAGTAAAATAGAGGTAAGTATAAGAACATTCTCAGAAACTCTACAACTTGACCAGGACCAGTACTACTGACAAAACCTGGTTCTCATTTCAGGTGCAGTGGGATGTCCTAGGAAACATTTCCTGCCCCTCCCATACCCCACAAACATTTCAGGATTAATCCACTGAATCATGAGTGGCCTAAGATGCTAAGGAAAGAATTTCTGAGTAAAAGATGAAACATTGTATCTTGATGTAGAAGGTGTATACACAATTTAGGATTCATTCTATCTCAGGTGAAAAGCATTCCAGAATGATAAATTAAGCCTATTCCTCATTCAAACAAGTTATTACGATCCTGCTTTATGGACTTAAGCAGGAGTTGCTCTTAACACACCACTCTTTCGGAGTTAATGAAGCAAGAGAAAGGAAAAAAAATATCTGGCCTTTTTAGGGGGTCATTTCCACTTCAAAAGTATCATTAAAGACCTAGGTCAAGGGTAAAGTTTGATAATAGCTAGCATGGATAATTAGAGTAGGCAATTATTAAATGAACTATATCCTCTTGAGTATGGGTTTAGTTCATTTTCTTAAGAATCCATCCACACACAGCCCTCCTAGACATCCATCAATTTTCATCCTGTTCTACTCATGGTACTGAGACATTCTATAGATCCTTACCCTAGCTTCAAATAAGTTTCAAACGTTTTCTTTTTCCAGAGAATTTACAAATGATACTCAAGGAAGTATAAATTCTCAGTCATTTCTCATGATAAAAGGTTTAGAATGACAATATCCTTTGAGACATCTTGGTGTCAGGTGACTTGGAATCATGTGTGTACGTGACAGGGATAGAGGAAGAATGAAAAAACATTTTCAGTAGTATCTTGAATGATGTTTATAAGAAAACTTTGCTGGGAGAATAGCCTAACAAGTATGGACTATTTCCTTACTCCATTCCTATTGCAGGATATGCTTAGAGCTCTGGACAGACTTCAAGAGAAAGTGGAAGATAGAAGGGTCTGGTGTGCTATGGTCCGTGGAGTCACAAAGAATCAGATATGAATGAACAAGAAAAAATACTTAAGTGCTGGAAGGGACCATAGAGGTCATTAAGTCTAACACCCAGATTTTACAGATAAAGAAATTGAGGTTTAGAGAGGTCACAGAGTCAATACACAGTGTCAGAGGTAGAACTTGAACGTCGGTCTTTCTGACTCCAACTCCACAATACAACTTGACAAACTTTCATTTGTCAATCAATCAAGCAACAAAAAATTTTTAAGTGCTACCTATGCTTCATGTCCTGTGCTAGGGAATATAAATATAGCAGGGGAAATGAATTAAAGTCCTAATTTGTTGGACTAAGGTACTTCCTTAAGATCCAGTCTGCTCCACCTACATACATCCTGATTCTCTTGCCCCTTGCCTTGTCAAAAGTTTAGTAAAGTTTGGAAAAATAAAATCCAGCAGAAGGAAAGTGGTTGCCCAACAAAGGAGAAAAATTAGAGTAAGTCAGCTTTACCAAAGGGAGACACTAAATAAGGGTAGTACTAGAGCATAAAAAGAGGTCTAGTTGGCTAGAAGCCCCAAATGAAGCTGAGAACTCCAACCAGTGGTGTGTGTTGGGTTTCTATGAGGTTCTTCTCTGGGTTGAACAGGAACAGAAATTAGAGGAAAGGAGCTTGAGCATCACCAGTGGTGCTGATTCATGCTATTGTGGAAGAGAGGAGAGAAGAATCATGGGGACTTGGCTGCTAGTTGATATTCAGACTTCTCTAAGGTGGAGATCATCTTATTTTGACCCAGTGACAGAGAGGTTGTGAGCTTCCTTCTTCGTTCAGCTTGGTGGAAATGCTATTGAGGTCCATAGATGCTTTCCATCTCCTATTCACATGTTCCTTTTCTTCCACTATTAGAAGGTAAGGTCATTGACAATAGGGACTATTTGCCTAGCACGTGGCAAAGTACCTGACACAGTTCTATCCATCCATCCCCTGCAACTGAACATGTGCTCTGACTACTTGTCTTGCTTGAATGATGCAGAAGATTCCTGATGGTCCCTACTGACACGGGCTTATGCCAAAACTGATGGTTGACTGTCCGAGATGGGGAAGTCAGAATCAAAGAACTTATACTCTATCACCCCAATATGCTTGCTGAAGGGGGAAGTCACCATATAAACTACTTCCTTAGATCATTGCAGAGACAGGGACTGATAGTTTCATGTTCCACGTGAAATATTCCATCAAAAGAGTAATAAACATTTGTGGATTTGATTTGAGTCCTCAGAATGTTTAGATCATTTTAGAATACAGACTATTGATGAAATGGGGCACTACTGTCAGGCAAGATTTTCAGAATCTTGCCATTAAGCAAATGAACAGTTCTATCTTGATAGGGCAAATCAAATTTATATAAATAGATCTACTAATAGAATCATCTACTTTTAAGCGCAGAATACAACTCATCTTAGCTAAGGGTTAATAGCTTTCAGGAACAATATTCAATCCTGCTGATTGACTTCATCAAGCAGGGATGCCCATTTTCTCCCCATGAAATGATGCTCCCTCCCATTACTGTTCTCATTATGCCAACTACGGTTCCTGGTTTTCTCACCCTAATATGGTATGTATAATTTAATCACTCTCCCATGTCCAAAGCTGGCAAAGGGTCAAAATATAGCTCATTATTTCTTGCCATTGAAAATAAGGGTTTGCATTTACAGTGATTCAATCTGACACATAGGAGGTCAAGTAAATTCGATGCTATGGATTGCTCCTGTAAGTCTAGATCTTGCAAAGCACACCTTTCATGTATCAGATTCACTTAAGAACATACACACCCCTTCCCTCACAATGGACTGTGAACATTTGCAGCTCCTACTTTTTGCAAGGAAGAGTGCTGACAGACCTAATGTGTATTTGATACTGGAATACATTTACTATGAAAAAAGACTCCTTTGTTACTTCCTCTTTTCCCTTTCTTTTATCTCAGTCATCCTGCTGTTCCCATACATGGTAGCAGGACTAACATGTCTTGTGATTTTTTTTTCTTAGATGTAGCTGTCGCTTGTTGCATATTTGCTCCCAGAACTGTAAAATGTTAGGTCGACTTGAGGTCAGACTGCTGTATATCTTGCCTGGGATCAAATTCTATCATGTGGTGAAACTGTTTTATTGTATGATAATTAAGGAATAACAGACCACCTTCAGAAAAAAAGTGATCCCATTTTTTTTCCTTTCTTGTCTGGCAGCTTTTGCTAGAGAAGATTGGGTTAATTCATGTGTCCCCCTCTGTTTTGGAAACTGGAACCAATGCACTTTGAGACTAGTCAAAAAAAAAATGATATGATGTACCTTGCCATCTAATCTAACCTAATAACTTGCCATATTATTGACAAGCTCTTTGGTGTCATGAATCTGGACTTGGAATAAAACATAAAACAAAACAAAACCAAACAGAAAAAAACCACTTAGCAACTTGGCTAATGCAAGTTAAGTCTCAACTTCTGTGACCTTCAAATTCTCTAACCATGCAATGAGGAATAGTGATACTTGCCTTGTCCTACCACTAGAGATTGTTGTGTACACTAAAAGAGATATGAGAGAAAGTGCTTTGTAATGTAAAACATCATGCTAAATGGGTCCCATAATATTTCAATAGTTTGGGGCCATGTGATTTTGCCAGGGTGCCTAATCCCACCACTAATGCACATTGCAACCCCTCCATGACTTCATAGAAGGTCCTTGTTGTTTCTGTAGTAGAAAATTCCATTATCCTGTGACTAAATTGTAGGTGATCCTTTACAAATTTAGTCCTCTCAACAAGAATGTATGCCTGCATCCATAACTAGCGTCTTACTCTCAAAGCCTTTTCCATTTGGAAGAACTTAGCAGAAATTTTTTCTGTTTATCTAGTTTAGCCTTTGATAACTCAGAGCCACAGCTGTACCAAAGAAGGAGTCAAAGGAGAAATTTAGCAAAGAATCATTGATATTATGCAAATGTACAAATATTATATTCTTGCAGAAAAAAAATTAAGTGCAGTTGGTGAGATCATCTTCATGAGATCTCATCTTAGAAGCTTAACAATTCATGTCACTATGGTCGTCACCTACCCTTTTTTTAAAGTCTCAGTTTTCTCATCTGTTATAATAAAGATATCCCTTACCAGCCTTGCAGCGTGCTTGTGAGAAAAGGGTTCTAAATCTTAAAATTGAAGTTATCATCATAGTTGATGAAAACTAAGTTATAAAGAAAAAAATCAAAATGTTTATTAATCAGAAGTCAATTAGTGTTTTCAGTAGGCACAATGTTTAGATTTTCTTTTAACTCTAATCTTATTTATTTTTCTAAACTATGTGTTATATTTCATCTTTCACTGGACCATTTTACATAATCTATTCATTTAGGACAACCTCTAGAAGAATCAGAAAAGGTCATTTTTTAAATGCACACTCTCTATGTAAACTATCTTTTTATGTTTTCTCAAAAGTCAGGTTTCTTTTCTTTTTTTGAAGGAGACACTGTCAGTTTTCTGAAGTTATGACACTATGGATAAAATAAAGTGAAGGGATGAATGAACTAAGTAATAAATGAGAAAAAAAAATCATTAAGTTCTCTTTGTGTGCCAAGGATCCTGCAAAGTACTCTTTGTAGTTACTTAGAACCCAAGATTTATTAAAGTATAGCACTTCAAACACATTTTTCCATACATATGTAAGAATTACATAGACAGAGGGTCCCAAAACTCTGGGCACACTTTTTAGCTTTAAAAACTTAAAAGTGCACTAAGAGTTTGGGGACATTATATGAAAAGACTTTTTGTATACATAATATATTAGCCTATCAGGCAGGTGTTAGTTCAGACTCCATCGAAGTGAAATATTTCCTCAGTCTTAACATTCCATTGAAATTTGTTTTGTTTTTTTAAAGCTGGTATTGAAGTTAAATTTGTGCTTACCCATGATCTAAACATATAATCTCCCTGTAAAATTTCTTCTAAGCAGTCTAGCGACACAAACTGTCTAAACAGAATGAGTGATTATCTTAAAGTGTCTCTGTTATATATCCCCATCTCCATCCATTTGGGGGGGGGGGGGTGGCGCATTTCAGTGATAGCCACTTAGAAGAACATGACTCACTCTCATGCTACAAGGAGAATGAGTAAATTTTCAGGTCCTAAAAAAATAAATCCTTCAGAAAAACAAATAAATAACCCCAACCTTTCACTCACAATCTACAGTGATCGCAAGATAGATGCCTAGTGGATTCTACTTAGAGACTTAAATCTAGGGATTGAATAAAGATTTCTGGGCAAGTTTTTCAATGACCAGCCTCTTGGCCAAAATTAAGTCTCTTTGCTCCATTTCTATAGTCTTTCCCCTCCAGACCCCGATATGTTATATGGATTTTGTTTTTTGAACTTAGAAACAGTTATCTGTCTACCCTTTCTAAAAGTGTTCATCTTGTAGGAAAAGTATATGTGTTTTTTCTAAATTTAAATTTATTAGGTTTCTAAATTAAATTCACAATATATATTTTGAGAAAAATGTATTCTTGTAGCTACCATAATTTAATAGAAGGGAGTATATGTTTGTTGTGTGTATGTATGTGTGTATATATGTATGTATATATGTATGTATGTATATTTATAGCTACACATAAATATACATATATATGTGCATATACACATATATGTGTATGTATAAATACACACATATAAATCCATCCATACTTTTTTTTTTTTTTATCACTTCGCAGTCAGTGTCATCTCCCTACTCCTCTACTGACTGTCCAGGGATAAGTTCCTGGAAGCGGTGACTTTGTGCTAAGCTTTAAAGGAAGGGTAGGAATTCAACAGGAAAAATTATGAGGAATGAGAATACAGTTCATGTACTTGCAGGAAAATTATCATTTTTTTGGATATTTTGTATGTATGTATATGTGTATATGTTCTTTCCCTCTCTTCTTAAAGGGAGAAGGACTGCCTCATTCAAAGTTTTGATTCTTTTTGTCTTCCATGTTTATCCTATTTTTAAAAAGGAGAATTTGATAGTGTTAGGAGTTCTCACACTCACACAGGTGTGACTAATATACTGGGCTGTACCATTGAGAGATTTTCATTTCCTTAGGTTTTTGGCTGGGGGAATATGCCAAGAAAAGTACAACATTGCCTCCAAACCCAATCAACAAACAAATGAGCAACCAAAACCACTCCAGATCTTTTATTTCCAAGTACCTTTAGAGAAGAGTCACAGAGAAACTAATTATTTCAAATCAAGTAAAGCATAATTTCATCTAAACTGCATTAACTGTTTCAATGTATGGCATTTTTCACTTACTATTTTTCAGTCATCAGATGCTGGGGATATAATGACAAAGACACATAGTTTTCGCCTTCCAGGTTGATATGGTCCAATAAGAGAGATAAATCAAGAATTTGTCATTTCCTCATTATGTTTACTACTCCCATTGCTTCAAAGTGAAACATCTCTACGAACTTCACCAATGGTTGTTAGGAGTTTCTGTGGTCTAGGAGTCAGTCACATCTTGAGGCTTAGCTCGACCGATTCTCCAACAACAGATGTTCAGTCAGTCTATAAGCATTTATTATGATGATTATTATGTTCCAGGTACTGTCCTAAGCACTGGAGATACAAAAATAAAATTAAGACAACAATAAAAGACAGTCCCTACTCTCAAGTCTCCTCCACTGACAGTCTAATAAGAAAATAACAATGTACAAAAAAGATATATATTTTATATATATATACACATACACACAAAATATGTATATGTATGTGTGTATGTATGCATACATATGTGTATTGCATACATATGCATATATGCAAACAATGCACATAAACATGTATACATATACATGCATGTATGTGTATATACATATATATGTGTGTATATATATATATAAAATCATAATCATGAGCAGGAAGATGCTAGCATTAAAGCGCATCAGAAAAGGCTTCTCTTCGAAGGTGCAATTTCAGCTGGGATTTAAAAGAAGTCAGAAAAGCCAGAAGATAAAGATGAGGGTGGAGAAGATTCTAGGCATGGAAAGAGTCAGTGAAAATGGCCAAAGTCTAGAGATGGGTGTCTAATATGAGAAAAAAGATTATAGAGTACATTGGTGGGGAGTAAGATATAAGAAGACTGGGAAGATTCTAGAGCAGGGCAGGTTGTAAAGAACTTTGAATGCCAACCAATCCAACAGCAGACCTATATGTTTGAAGCCTTTTCAGCTTTGTAGAACTGGCCAGAGCTTCTGCTTCAATGGCACAGTCTTCAAGCACTCCCAGTCATTTCCACACCACAATGAAGTATCGGAATAAGACTTCAGAGGAAAAGAAGAGATAATACAAATGGGAAAATTATTCCAAGGCAAATTGAAACATTCGTATTAAGTAAAAGCAGTACTTTCATTTTGCACGGTAAAGTATATTATTAAAATGTAATGTATGCAGAGTAAAAGCAAAATAAAGCAAAGCAATGTATGCGAAGGAAAAAGGCACTGTGGTTAGAAAGGTAGAAAAGATTTGGGATTCAAATTCTGCCTCTCTCACATCCTGGTTTTATTCAGTGCCCCCGGCAACTCTCTATGACTCTAAGTTGCAGAGAAGGTCCTATATTGGTAGAGGGAATTTCCTCTTCTGGGAGTTCCCTATGCTAATGGAATCATAATGAGTACAATCCCTAGCTTAGAAGCAAAGGAAAGATCAAAAATATTATAAGAAGGAATCTTCCTCTTCTTTCCCACCCCTTCCTTTTCCTTCTCTTTTCTCTTTGAATTCATTTTGTCCTTTTTTCTCTTTGCCACCCCCTCCAGCTCATCATCAAACTCTTTTTTTTCTTATCAGATGAAAAATCCTCTTGTTTTCCTAGGCTGATCACAAAGTGAGATCAGTTTATTCGAAGAATATATCAAAATATCTACTTCCTAGACTCAGAGGGCAAAGGAACAGAAAGAAAATGCTGAAAATACATTTTTATTCATTAATTCCTTCATTTAACTCACTGATCCTGATGATCTCCTTCACCCTGACCATACCCTCTTTGAATCTCAGTTTGGTTTCTGACTTGATATATCTTACATTGTTATTTTGTACATAGGTAAAAGTACATAGTACTTTTATGTACTATTTCTTAGTAATCCCAATTTGTGCAAACAAGGAATCCCCTGAAGTGGCCTCATGTATTCAAATTCACACTGTTTGAAGTTAGGTTTATGTCAAATGTGGTCATTGGTTCCAGCCCAATGGAAATATGCAGTGCAGATTCTGGTAATGTAACCACTTCAGGGGATTTATTATTTACACTAGTTAAGGGCTAACTTTATGAGGAAAATGTCCATGCTATTGCTTGCCTGATATGCTTGTAATGAGAAATGGTTCAGAAACATATTTAAAACCTTACATTTTAAGTGATAAGTACAAATTATATTTACCTCCATTTTACTACTGAATTCAATGTGTGTGTGGGTATGTACATACACACATATACACATACACATGCATACATATAAGCACACACATATTTGTGTATGTACATACACACATACATATACAATCTGTGTAATATCAAGCTATCTGGTATTCTCTGTGCTTAGATTGCTTAGAAAGAAAAATCTTAAACTTGCTTCTCTTGAGGTTGAAAAGAATGAGGCAGAGTGAGAAAGATGGATAGAAGACACTTGGAAGGTATTTTACTGTTCTCTAATCTATTTTCCACAACTGTTTTTACCTAAGATCATGGCTCTAGATGGAAATTGAATGGATTTTAGAAATCATTTATTTCAACACTTTCATTTTACAGCAAAGGAAACTTAGAGATCACACAGTACTATGTAGAAGTCAAGATTCAAACCCAGGACCTCTCTGAATTTGGGGCTCTTTCTGCTATATGACACTATAAAATCGAAGCCCTTTGATTTTAATGTCTATGGGCATTTCCAAATATTCAGTGAAGAGTAATACCTTTGTTGCCTTGATACTACAGCTAAATCCTGATTGGTACAAATAATTCCGCGAAGTGACCCCATCATTGAAATGTGCACTGCATAATCGGCATCGAGCTTGAACAAATGGTCGTGTTCTACTAAATTATAACTTGAAATAGTTCAAATTTTGAATACCTGCAGCTGCTTCCTGGGATTCATTATTTGCAATAATCTGGACCTAACTCTGTTGCATTATACATGAATTCATAGGTAGATCAAACGTTTTCCTTGGAGTAAATTCGCTGCTTCCTTTCTAATCATGATACCACCATTAATATTTACCTCTTATAACTTCTACCATTTATATGGAAACATCTGGCCAACTGGTTATTTTCAGAATCAGGAGTTCTGGAATAGTTAAGAAATGAAAGAAACATCTCAAAGTTCAGCTGTAGCCCCTTTCCCCATGAAATGGGCTATAAGTCAGTCTCTTTTTCTCCTTCACACTCAGACACAATTTGTTCTCTTGTGGTTTCAGTATATGTTGCTTATATTTTCTTCCAAGTTATGAGTTAAGTGTTGGAACCCATCCACAAGGTCAGTGAACCAAGGAAAACGATAGGAATCAAGTTCCTTTAGGAGTTAGCTTTCTAAGACCATCAGCAGCAGCAGCCAGAAGATGGTCAGGCTGAGGAGTTCTAAAAGCAATGAGTGTTGCTTTCTGAATTTCTTCAAGAATTAGTACTTGGATATTTATTTAGGGAGAAGATAGTAATGAAAAAAAGCTTCATGTAACAAATATTCCCAAAAAGAAACCTTTGTTGTCATGTGCAATCTTATTGATTACAGGAACATAGAGAGTAAATTCATATCTGGGAGCTCTTGAAGCAGTGAGAAATATTTTTATCCTAATCATAGGAACACATAGGACATGTGGACATCCAAGCTTGAGTTGCCTTGACTTGACACAGTTAGAAGTGGCCATCATTAGGAGTTTTACAGAGCCCTGTTTTATGTCAGTTGCTCTGAGATAATTCTGTAGCTGGTTGGGAAGAAAGGGGAAGAAGTTGCTGGGTCCATGCTCTTTGAATTGTGTGCATAAACAGGCACTTTGACCATGTATCTGTTTTGTCATTTATTCTTCTCTTTTAAAGCATGTTAGGAAACTTTGCTTAATCTTTCTTGGTTAATTCAAACATTTTCACTGCATTCAGATAAATGTAACCCACGCCAGATGCAGTTCTCCTTGCTGAGAGAGTTCACATAATGTAAACACATTTCTACCTCTTCCATTTCTCTTTTGGATCCAGATGTTGTCATTGCTCCCACTGTTTGTGATTTCAGCATGGTCTTAGACCTCCCAGAAATCTAATGATACCGTGCTAGCTAATCTGGGTCTGTATATTGCCTGCCCTATGGAATGCTTATGGTGCTCCCAATCCTCCCGAACGACAGTTCCATTCAGTCTCTGCAGAAATAGTAACCTATTAATCTCCTCATTCTTAATTTTCTTCTTTATAGATTCTCAATCCAGTAGACATTTCTTCAGGCATCATTTGCTGCTCAGAATTCTGCTACCTATCTTCTCACTCGTAAAAAGAAATATGTTCTTAATGGATTCTGCTGACTCCCTATACCTTTTTCGTGTTCATTTTAGATGGCGTTTCTTATCCTCCAGCCTCCTGTAGTCCTTTCTCTTTCATTTTGCCCTGGCATTCCCTATAAAATGGTTCTCTCAACATCTTCTCCTTGACATTCGTCCTCCTTTTGTTATATCTGGACCTTGTTGGATCAATCTATTTTCACATCCCATTTGAAAACAAGGGTAGATGTAAGAACTGGATCTGTGATATCACTGCCATTCCTAAGTGAGAAAACTCCCTTTAGCAATCCAGGTTAGCATCTTTTCTCTTAGTAACAGTTTTAGGAAAGTGCACCAAAAGTTTACCTGACTTGGTCCAGGACAAAGAGTCTGTATGTGTTATAAGCTTGAATTCAGGTCTTCCTTGCTTCCAGTTGGTTCTCTATCTGAGAATACACACCTTTGAGAGAAATGCTTATTATGAACCAATGATGTGGGGAGATTCGGATTTTCCCCTTTTTAATTTATCCTCATTTCAAGACCTCAGTTTCCAAGAGTTGAGGTAACCTTCTCCTCTATCCGGACCCTGCCCATTCGAAGGAGCTATTGTATTCTTTACTCAGGTTAGAGTGGGGACAAATTCTTTGAATAGATTGTTCAAGGTTGGGGCTAACTTTGAAGCCAATGAAACAATCAAAGTTCAGGTGCATCCTATTATTGTAATATTAATTTTCTCATTAATTGTGGGCCAATCAGAGTTGGTTATCACCCTCAGGAATACTCCTCTTCCGAAAGGTTATACAATCTGTGAGCCCACTGCCATGGCTAACTTTGATCTAAGACAGAGATGGTCAAATGAGCATCCTTTCATTAAAATGCTGACATTATTAATAAAAAGATAAAATTACCCAGAATTCATGTCTCTTGAAACTTTTTAAATGTCCTACTTTCTTCCATGATTTTTCCCCCATCAGAATGTTTCTTAACTCTGCAAGGTTTTTATCTTAGATGTGCAATTTTTTGGAAAGTTGTGCCAGGTTATAAGTCACCTCCCAATGTCATGTCACTTTCCAAGAGTGCTGCTCTCAAATAGTGACTTCCCCTGATAGCCTCCATTGCTCCAGGTTCTCATTCCTGTCATGAGCATGTTTTCACTAAGACCAAGAGCCTGGAGGAAGTTATTTCTTCCTATTCCAGGTGGTTACAGGAAAGATTGATGAACAGTTCTTTCTTGAGGGAACTCCAGTTGCTTGATGAGCTTAATCTGCCCAGATCCCACTTTGGTGTTAAGTTCCCTTTTAAATTTCCCCAGAGTTCCCTTCTCTGCATTACTTTTTCTGATGCAAACACACAGGTTGGAATTCCATGTGGATTTTGCTATGGATTCTGTTTTTCAGTTAGTGTACTATTTTCACCTTTGCTTCTGAAGAATGATTTCTTATTTTTTTAAAGCAAAAGCCAACTCCTTAATTTTATTTTCATTTAGCAAAATCTCTATAGCTGGTAAAATACAGAAATAAGGATTGCCCAGTTACAAAAAGATCAAATAGGGGGTCTTTTTCAAGGAAGAGGCACAATTAATGTGAAACACTATAGAAGGGTCTAGGATCTAAAAGAAACATTTGGTTAAATAGCAATCACGCTTGGCATTATTTTTTAAAGACTTCACCAAAATGAACTTACTAAATAATTGTTTTGTTCTATATTTTATACAGTTTCTTGTCAACTGTATATATGAGGATCTTAGATTAGAATTAAATTAGAATCTTAGGTTTTACAAGAGAACTCAGTCACTCTAGTCCAGGAATCCTTAGCTTTCCTTGAGGTAACAGAAACCTTCAATAATCTGGTAAAGGCTATGGATCCCCTTCTTAGGATTATTATATTTAAATTTATAAAACAAACAAAAAAAACCAACATAGAATTACAAAGGGAAAGGACTGCACTGAGATATATTTGAAGAAGCTAGGTGGGGAGTTAATGGAATGCCGTTCCTGGAAAGAGCAAGATCAGAGAACAAATAGTCTTCTGACACAAATAAGAGTCTGTATAAACTTAGGCAAGTCACTTAACCTCTGTCTGACTCAGTTGCCTCACTTGTAAGATGGGGATAATAATAGTACCTTCCTTCTGAGTTTGTTATGAAAATGAGATATTAATGATAAAGCACATTGCAAATCTTAAAGTATGGACATGCATGAGTGCATGTGTACATGCGTGCTTTCCTTGCACTGTGTGTGTGTGTGTGTGTGTGTGTGTGTGTGTAAACAAATTCACAGACTTCAGGTTAAGAAGCTCTACTCCAGTACTCTATACAATTCAAGAATTGCCTTTACAGCACTGCTGACAAGAAATGAAGAAATCTGACAATTCAGATTCAGTTTGAACACTTTTGGGGTGGGGAACTTATTACTTCCCTACAAAATGAATTTGTTTCATTTTCAGACAGCTCCAGTTCTGATTCACTTTTTCTCCCTCAAACTGAAATCTGCCAATTTTCCACTCATTACTTCCAATTATAAGGCTAGTCTCCTATGTGACTTCAGTCCTTCAATGAATCTGAGATCTCACAAATGTAGATACATCCTCCAGAGATATGGATTACAACCCAGTCACAACATGCCATCCTGGACAATGAGATGGGATAGGACCACTTCTGTGTTTTCATTCCTGATGAAAAAAGTTGCTCTAAAAAGGCAAATGGACATATTTCCTACTTATAGTCTTCATACTGACATCACTAGAGACATCGTCAACACTCAGCTCCCAACCTTTCTTGATTGATGATGGGTTATAGGCAGCTGGGATGCTTTTTTCTTAATTGAGCATTAGGAGATTCTGTGACTTGCTCAGGGTGACACAGCATGTTTTAGAGGTGAAACTTTACATGTCCTCCCCAAATTTTCCTGGGGGGTACATTATTTGTTCTGTGGATTCTAAACATTTTCTAAATTTTACAACAGTGCATGGATAGCAATGGAATATGTGAAGAGTTCATCTGCTACTCCTCAGTGTTATCACATGATTGGCCTATTATCTTTTGTAGTCATATATTTCTCTAGGGATATCCCTTTCATATCTCTTATAAATTTCTTAATTAGTCATGTGTTAGAGTCAGCTGGGTTATATTTTTAAAAAAACAACTGATCCCATTATATTATGATGTTCTCAGTGAGGAACTCCCAACACCAATAGAGACTGAAACTACCTATTCAACTTATAATTTTAGAGAGTTGTTTCGGTCATCATATCTGCTCAGAATCCTATTTTGAACTACTTGGCCTTGCTCATGAAGTAATACAGATATTTAGCCCATCACTCTAAAGAGTGTGGACAGACAAGGAGGGTTTTGCCATGAAACTTCTCCAGGCACAGGAATGACAACCTGCATTCCTAGCACGAAGTATAATGCTATATATTAGGAAGCTATCCTAGCTGAAAATCAAATAGCTACAAGGAGGGAGTCGATGGAGTCATGTTATAGAACAACGTAAGAGTTTGGAGGGGATCGAGGATAGGTGCCAATGGTAAGGCAGTACCAGATCAAAGAAACCTCTCTGTTGGTTGTTTATAGTGCTTGCTTCTATGTAGGTTGGCAGCCATCACCTCTGAGCTAAACATCTGGTTTGGCTAGCATTGCTCCATGTTTGGTTGTTGGTCCCACTGGCACATGAACCTCCACCAACACCATTCCTGTGGCTTCCAGGCTTTGAGCATTGACAATAGCAGTCACTGTGGTACAGTGAATAGTGTGCCAGGCTTCAAATCAGGAAGACTTGGGAATGGATCTGTCTTCAAATACTTCAGCTGTTTAACCCTGAACAGGTCACTTAACCTTTTTTATCCCATTTCCTAATATACAAAATGGGGAAAATAATGGCATTTATATTAGAGTTATCCCAAGAATCACACAGAGTATAAATTTATGTAAAACACTTTGCAAGTTTACATAAGCCCATTCCATAAACATTGGTCATTATTAAAATTATAATAATTATGATGATAATAATGTCTTTTTCAATCTCTTCTCTCCAAACTAAACATTTTAGTGCTTTCACTTAATCCTATGACATAATGTTATCTCCCTACCATCCCAGTAGGCTACCTCATTATGGGTTTCAGATTGTCCATTTCCTTTTGTATGATTAGCATATAAAATTAAATATGAAATTAGAGTGTCACAAGCAGAGAAAACCATGGAATCACCCTTCCTTCGTCTGAACTCTAGATTTCTGTTCACAGAGTTAATATCACATGAGTTTACTTTGAAGGCTATATCACATTGCACATCCTTTTGTTTCAGATATAACTCATCCAGAAACATTACAGGATTTGCCAGATTTCCCCATCTAGTTTATGATAGACATAGGAGTAAACATTTTATCTCATGACTCTTGTTATCGTGTTCTTTCCACCACAATATGGTGTGATCGTATGCACTGTGTTGATAGCATCTCTAGACTTGCTCTAGCATATGTAACTTGAAACAGTTTATAGGATTGTAGGACTTAGACCTGGAAAGTAGGAGTAAACATGAACTAATCTACCCTTCTGAATAGTTTCAAAGGAAAAAAAAAACATATCAGCCTGAAAAAGGTAAATGACTTATTCAAGGTCATAAAGTTAATAACTGGCAGAAGTGAGATTCAAAGTTAAAATGGTTGGTCACCTGCAAACCAAAAGAAATTAAGACTCTTATATTTTAAAACACGTTCATGATTCACATGTCAAGTGTTTACTTGACAAATAACATTAATGGATGACTTGGGGTGCTAGCAGTAGTATGCACAACTTTTAATCCAATTCAAAAATCATTTGTTAAGCATTTACATTGTGCTCATCAATGAGGATAAAAAGATGGACATGACACAGCACTTGCCATCAGGAACCTTACATTTTGCTTGGGGATACAATATTCACAAAATCAGTATAACATGAGTTAAGTACATCATGATTGGGGCAAAGTAGAAATCCAGACAAATTGCTTTGGAAATATTGAGCAAAAAAAAAAAAAATAGATGCTTTCTCTTAAGTCTTTATAGACCTGGTGACTTAATCTGAGTCTTTTTGTTATAGTTCAGTCATTTCAGTTATGTTCAACTCTTTCTGACCCCATTTTGGTTTTTTTTTTTTGGCAAAGATCCTGCAATGGTTTGCTGAAATTTCCTTCTTCAGTTCATTTTATAGATGAGGAAACTGAGGCAAGCAGGGTTAAGCAACTTTCTCAGGGTCACAAAGCTAGTAAGTGTCTGAGGCCAGAATTAAACTCATGAAGATGAGTCTTCCTGATTCCAAACTCAGTGCTCTGTTCACTGTGCTACCTGGCTGTCCAGTCTGAGCCTTTAGGAAAAAGAATTATTTCATTAGGTAGAGAGGAAGGGGCATATTCTACAGGATAACCAATAAAAATGCAAGAAAGTGAGAGATGAGAGGGCTAAATCAGGACACAACTAATAGAGCTGCCATTCAGACAGGAAAACAGAGGGTATAAGGGGAGTAATGTAAAATAATTAAATTCACAGAAGTCAAGTATGACACCTCATTTTGGTTAACTCTGCCCCTACACTCATAGGCTGTACTGCCCCCAAGGAGGCTGCTACTCTTGGGGTTTAGGGGTATGCCGGAGCTCCTGGATATCCAGTAGACATATTGAACTCAATATGTCAAAAACTGAACTCATTATTAATATTTCCCCCTAAATTCTCCCCCTTTTCAAGCTTCCTATTACTGTTGAGGGCACCATCATCCCTTCAGTGACTCAGGCTCACAACCTAGGTACCATTCTTGACTCTTCATTATCACTCACCCCAAACCCCCATTCAATTTAATGACAAGGTCCATTGATTTCACCTTTGCAACTTTTCTGAGTAACCCTTCTCTCCTCTGATACTGCCACCACCTGGACCATAGCAATAGTCTACTAGTTTGTTGACTTATCACAAGTTTCTCCACTCCAGTATATCCTCTATCTAATAAACAAAGTGATTGCTCTAAAGCAGACAGTCTAATCATGTCATTCCCATATTCAATAAAATATAGTGGCTCCCTGTTGCCTCCAGGATCAAATATAAAATCCTGTGTTTGCCATTCAAAGTCCGTTATCAATGGTGCCCTTCCCATAGTCTTCTTACATCCCCTACTCCCACCCCCTACCCTTCAATCCAATGATACTGCCCATCTCTGGGGTTAGGCATTTTCTCTGGTTGTTTTCCATGCCTGGAATGCTCTCTCTCCTCATCTCCCCTTATTGGTTTCCCGGGCTTTAAGTAACTCCAAGCTAAAATCTAACCTTCTACAGGAAGTCTTTTGCAGTCCTTCTTAATTCTAGTGCCTTCTACTTGTTGGTTTTATATATATATATGCATCTTTTATACAGTTTGCAAACATCCCTTCCAACATTTGTCATTTCCTTTTCTGTCATATTAGTCAATCTGATAAGTGTGAGATAGTACCACTGAGGTTGTTTTTTTAATTTGAGTTTCTCTAATCAATAGTGATTTAGAGTATTTTTTTCATATGACTGTAGAAAACTTTGAATGATAGAATAGTAATGGAAATAGAAGCAGAAAAATAAGACAACAATTATAATAATATAAATACAGTCAACATTAAAGAATAATCAAATTCTGATTAAATGTATTGACCAATCTCGGTCTAGTAGAACTAATGATAAAATATACTTCTCTGGTCTCAGGACAGAAATGGTGACTAATGAATGTGGAATGTGGTAGATATATGTTTTTATAGGATTTGCTATATTTTTGAATTGGAAAATTTTGAGTTTCTTAAATATTTTTCATTAAAAGGGAAAACTAGATGAGAAAGAATAGAGTTTAAAAGGAAATAAACTGATGTTAAAAAAAACCTACCCTAAAACCTGAAACAATTAAGTTAGAGTTCAAAGGAAAAACATTTCCCGCTAGATCCTGTGTGTTCATCCTTCGTTGCCGAAGAAGACCGTGCCATTAGAGAAATGATGACATGACTGGCACTTGACTTTGTTTTGAGTGAGGGAGGGCTGTGCAGGTCACCAGTCTCACTTCTCCTCCAGAGCCATCTGGGTCCAGTGACTAGATACTCATCAGGATGACTGGAGATGACCCAGTATGAGGCAATTGGGGTTAAGTGACTTGCCCAAGGTCACACAGCTAGTGAGTGTCAAGTGTGTGAGGTGAGATTTGAACTCAGGTCCTCCTGACTCCTGCACTGGTGCTCTATCCACTGCATCACCTAGCTGCCCTCACAAGATTGCAAAAGAAGGTTGTATGACTGGAAAGCAAATTAAACACACACAGCAAACCTTTACTAATTTTGCAAGTCATTGACGACAGTCATTGAAAAAATTAAGTAATTCTTTAAAAAATATTTTTTTTCCTTTGAAGTATATAGAATAACTCAAATACATTAGCAGTGTTGCCTAACACATTGGGTTTTTGCTAATAAAAAATTAAAGAGGTTTAAGGATGATGTGTAATTAATATATGCTTAACATAAATGTGCTCCTTCACAGTGCTTAAAGGTATTTTAAAACCTTTGGTTTTTAGAGAAATTTAAAATATTTCCTCTGCAGTCTTTCTTATGACATTAGTACATGCTTTATTAAGAAAGCCTAAGTAAGAAAATGCAAACTTCAATCCAAATACTGCTTAGATTCTTACATCCATAAATAACATGATTCTGAATTAATAAAGTTCTAGATTAATAAAATATATATATACAGTAAATAGAGTGCCCAATTTATTCTTGACTTAATGAATCATTCCTCTGAATACGCATTATACATTTATGATATTGCTTATAATGATGCGAAAGGGAACCCAAAGCTGTTTTTTAAAATCTTTTTTTTTTTTGTAGTCTAAGCTGATCACCCTGTTGTGAATGATTTCATTCCTAAATTTCTGTAGAAGTTGGTTTATTTTCTGAAAAGGTCAACATATTCTAACAGGTTAGCCTACTTTTCTATATATCTTACATCTCCTACCAGACCGTAAGCTCATTTGTGAAAAAATTGAGCTCAGTCATTTTCTTTGGTGTCTAATACAGTGCCTTATAAACACTGGGTTCTTAAGAAATGCTAGCTGTTGAATATAAATGGAATACACAAATGCTGATTGGAAAGAGTTAATAGACTCCCCTTATTTATTACCTTTCTACTTGACAATTACTTAGGATAGGAGGATCTTCTATGAGAGGTACTGAGCCTGGTAGATAGCAAAGATAAATTGACACGTATTTGATATAAATCTTTTTTCCTATAGCTTTATTTCAACTGGTTATTTAATTTATTTATTTGCTTTAGGAATTTGATGTGTAAAGCATTTTCCTCATTATTTTTCAACTTGATCTCTTATTCCTATTTGCTTGCATTTAAGGGAATTGAATTGTTTTGTAGCAAATGGATCCTCTTTGTTTTCAAATATTTTGTCCTCCCCCAGCCTCATTCTCTGGCCCCAGTAGTCAGGAAGTTGACGCGGCCATGGTTCTTCAAAATCATTCATCCATGACTCTACAAACATTGTCCTTGTTAAAGCACTAGGGTTAAGACAGTCTCGGAGCCGTAACCTACATCACTTTCAGCTGAATTGATTAAAACAAGTTGTATGGAAAATTAAACACAAGCTATATTTACATAATGACAAAAGAATGTAACAGAAAACTGACAATCTCTCTGATTTCAAATGCAAGAAGTACCTCTTCCATACTAGCAAAGTCCATGTTTTTCTTAAATAGCTAAGTTCTCTGTTTCAGTATAATAGGTACCCAAAGCATGGCTCCAAAAGAAGAATTAAATAGCTTCTTTTTCATTTCATCACTTAAGATTAAATGACATTTTCTTTAATATTTCTCCTTTTTCCATTCTTAATATATATATTTTTTTGAAATTTTGATTATTCCCTCCATAGATTTAGAACTCAGCCATTCTTCAGTTTAGCAGGTGGTCTTCAAGAATTGCTGTGACCAAACGACTCATCATGTATGATAAACCTATTACATCTTGGCAAGTGACAAATAATTCCAAAAGATGTTGAGTCTATCTCAAAGTTCTGGAAAGTTTCTGGTTTAGTGAGATCTTTCAGGGATTGTATTAGCCTGGCTTTTAAGACCTCAGACCTTTCTCCATAATAATATATCTAAGTAGAATGGAATGAAGGTTATGAATAACATTTTTATTATCAATAAAAGTACTTGGAAATAGTTATTAAGATACAAAAATAAGCCAAATGCTCCATTTAAAATATATGTGACTATTATGTTCTCTACTCTGTAATTATTAAGCTTTCTATAGAGACAATTTAATGCCCAATTGAAGTATTTCTTTAAAATGTTAACTTGAAGTTTGGAAAATTTTAAAGATTCCTGAAAACTTCAGACTCAGGTCCAAAAGAAAATCTTCTTCCTATTTCTAGCTCTATCATGTCCAATCAAATGATAATCCTGCCAATTCCTTCTCTCTATCAGTCTCTCTCTGTAAATATATATGTATACAAATACACACATACCCACAGAAACACAATACTTCCCTCTCCTTTAACAATTTCCATTGCCATAATCCTTGTTTATGCTCTGATTGTCCCTCATCTGAATTATCAAAATATTTCCCTAGTTATTATTCCTTCTGTCAGTGATTCCCCCCTCCTATCTGTTGTACACAGCTGTCAAGTTACCTTCATGTATATGCTGCTTTGATCACACCATTCCCTGCTACAAAATCTTTCATGGCTTCTCACTGATCACTGAATACTGTCCAAATTCCTTTGGCTGCCATTCAAGGTCCTTTACAATCTCAGAACAATCATTCTTTCCAGTCTTTTCTTAAAAGAGTCTCATGCGCATGTTCTAAGCAGTAGCCAAACTAAACTATTTTCCACAGCTCAAATGTGCTCCATGTTTCTTCAGTGTCAATTATTCACTGTTCCTAATTACTGAGATATATACTCCATTTTGCTTCCCCTGTCATCTTATTGTCTGTGAACATCCATCTGTCCTTCTAAGGGCAGTTGAAAGCTATTTTCTCCATCAAACTTTGAGAAGACTTTGGGATTCAGCATCAACATTTGATTTTCATTAAGATGATGAAGGACCAGAACTTCACTTCACCTGTGAGTCTTGGACAAGTTATTTAATCGTTCTGAGCCTCAGTTTCCTCATATATAAAATACAAGAGTTGAAGATGATAAATCCTGAGGTCCCTTCCAGCTCAAATTCAATGAACCTCCAATTCACCAATAATAAATGATCTCTACTGCTTTAAATACAGCATTTTATGTCACCTTTACACACTTAGCATCATTTTAAGTTATTATCATTGATTTATCCATGAGTCTTGCTTCCCCAACTAAAGTAGGTTTCTTAAACATCAGCAGGTACTCATTAAGAACATACACTATGTAGAGAACACTATGCTAGTCACTGGGAAGATGCAAAGATTCAAAGAAGCACTGTCCTTGCTCTCAAGGAACTCCCAGTGTCATAGGACTAAATAACCCATACCTATTCTCTAAAACATCACACTGTATATAACGAGTACATAAGAGATGGGAAACAAATGCTTTTAAACATCTCAGTTAAATTATTTCTCCCCACCCTTTTACATAGCCACATAATATAAGGAATCTTTTTGCCCACCCCCCAAAATTTAATTCTTGATTATTTATGGACTAAATTGTAAGACTAATTAAGCCAGAAAACCTAGATCCAAGTCTCATCTCTGCCTTGAAAAGCAAATTATAAACCTCCCTGGGTTTTAGTATCCTTCTCTGGAAAATGGAGGGTTTGGTTATCTTTATGTATTCCTTTAAAGCTTGACTGAATTCCACTTGTCTTCTAGCATGCCTTTGAACTATCTTTTTCAGGAATTAGTTAGATTTTACTAAGGGAATAAAAATTCATTTTAATATTAGTCTGAGCCAAACATAATTAGAAAAGTAAATCTTCTATGGGGAAAACCTCCCCAGAGAATAAATTCCAAAAACAAGTAGAAAGAACCTTTGTTTTATAGGTAGAAGCTCAATTAAAGGAATAATAATGTAATGCCTATTTCTATATAATGAAGTTATTTACTTGTTCCAGTTGACAACACATACAAACTTTGCTTTCTAACATGACTTGAGCAACTGCTTTTGAAAAAGAAGTAACAAATGTGTTCACTATTCCCTGTTCATTTAAAGGCATACCTGTTCATGAAAAATACCGGTAGTTGTAGAGTACTTATGGCAGTCATGACTATCCATCTGAATTACAAAATACAACAGACTCTCCACATGGAAGACAGAACTAAAACATTTATTCAGACATGGGAAAGCCAAATCCATCATAGTAACAAAAATCTATACATAGCAACAATGCAGAGAACAACATCATCCCCAAGCCTTCTCTCTGCTACACTTCCCATAAACCAGCTCCATTAAACAAATTACAAGCAGGCTGTCTTAAACAAAATCACAAATTTCTTTCACTCACACTAGGCAGAAGCCTGCTTGCCTGGATCCTTCTTAGCTCTGACTGCTCTCATGACTAACTTCCTCTCAGCTCTGCTCAAGCTCTGCCTGTTCCTGTTCCACCCATTCAGCAAACTCCTCCCACCATATGGCTCCATGTGACTCAGACTTCCATGAGAGGAAAGCAGGTTCCATGAGCCTATTAATGGGAAAGATCTTCCCATTTCAATTACCATTACAGTGTTCTGATATATGATTAATTTATGGTAGTTATGTTTTTAAGTGTTACATATTTTCAAAATGGTATAGTAGTAATATCTGTAAGGTTCTATAAATTAGAAGAATTTTTATTCATTCACAACTTTGTCAGGTAGTTAGGTACTATGATGAATGAAAACACTAGGAGACAGAATTTCTGAGTAATTAATAATCAATTTGTTAAATAGACTAACCTGCAACCAATAAATTCATGGTCAGTAGTTTCTGTCTGTAACCAAAGACCCCAAGGGAGACCATGAAAAGCCTTAAATCCCTTATGAAAGAGAATTCCCCTGACAAGGGAAAATAAGCCATGATTGGTAGACATTTAATGAGGGGGTGGGCTAAAAGTCTTCAACTCCTCTTGGTGAGAAGTGTCTTGATTATTAGGCTCAGTATCCTCAAGGCATCTGGGTCGGGGAACCCATTTCCACCTGAACCTCTCTGGTTAATTTTCTTTTTCATGAGCTAGGTTGCCCTGGACTGTAATGGGAGTCTAATCAAGGACAGGGAGCTCTTCCCCCAGGAAAAGCCTGACCAGACTAGATTCTGTTTATACTCTAAACAGAAATTAGTTCTCCCATTTGGATGTGCCTTGAGGGCTAGGAGCAATATCATCAGTCAGCCTTGCTCTTCAGAGACTCATATGTGTATGCATGGGCACATGTGTGCATGGGCACATGTTTGTGTAAGGATGTTCTCATTCCCCCTTAAGACTTCAGCAAAGTTGAAGGTTGTAAGAAGTTGAGATATTGAAATATTTGAAGAAAGTCTAAAGTGTAAAGGAAGCATTCTAGACTTTAGACTGGATCTGAGCCTTCAGAACCCTGACAAGATCAGAACTATGTTCAAGAAAAACGAATTTGAGAGCTGTTTGGAGGACAGAAGCTAGAGTCAGTGAGATCAATTAGAAGGTTATTGCAGTAGGTCATGTGAGAGTTGATGAGGCACCTTAGACAAAAGTGGTGTCCGAGTGAGTAGAGAAAAGTCAACAGAAGTTGGGGAAATAAAATTAATAATACTTGTCAATTGATTGGATGAGGGAATTGAGGGACAGTGAAGATTAGAAGGTGATACCAAGCTTGTGAACTTCCATAGTGGTGTACTCAACAGAAAAAGGAAAGTTATGAAGAAGTGTGATTTTGAGGAGAAACATAATGAGGTCTGTTTGGATTATGTTGAGTATGAGAAGCCAATAAGACTGGAACTTGGCAAGACAAACAGGCTGGATATGCAGGAATCTGAGGAGATCACCAAGACAAAGTATAGTGAGACAAAAGAAGAGAGTTGAGATTCTTGAGGGCAAAGGGTACAAAGGACCATACAGGAACTCTCTGCCTTAGGGGATGATTGATAACTTTGCATTTTAAATAATTATTCTTGCTAACTAGAAGCTGTTTCTATTTTTGTAGAAATCATTTTAGTTCAGTCAGGGCTCCCTAAATTTCAGTACCTTCAGACAAAATTCAGATTGTAGCCCCATCTTGCAGATTTCTCTATTTTTCTTCAAACAAAAACCTAAACACTTCCAATGACCAATTTCATATTTAAAAACATGCATATCCCATTTAATTATGAATACTTTGTTTTCAAGTGAAGTTATGGAAGAAAGGAGAAAGAGAGGAAGAGTTCTATGTTCCTTCTCTGGATCCACTACCTTGATATTTTTTTAAAATGCTCTTTCGTCCAGAAGTCTCCTCTTGTTTTTACTCCCTCCATTTTTTATTGATGTAAAGTTGTGTAAGACATGAATTTTGCTTATGTAACCAAACCAAATAAATATGTATCATACTCTGGATTTTATAGCTACAAGCTTCTTTTTAACACTGCTTTGTTGCATTGTACCAACTTTATTAGACTTCAGAGATAAGAAAGAATTCTTCCTTAACAACTCTTTTTGTTTTGGTCATTATTTCTCCCCAATATTATTGCATCAAGTCTTGAGTTGACTGTGTTTTATCTTGTGATCTGAAGTCAAGCATATTTTTCTCTTATTCATGTTCTTGCCTAGGATTTTCACAGGGCTATCATACAAAAGACATATCAGTTACAGTGTATTTGAACTTAGTGATCACATCTGGGGACAATGGACAGAAGTTATAGGCTGGCATGTTAAAAAAAAATGTTACAAAAGTTCCAAAAAATAAGAAATTTTCATAAATTGTAACATACTTTAAACATAGCGAAATCTCTGTCTTTGGAAGCATAAAACCAGAAGTGAGATATTTTCTTAGGGAGTTGTGATGCAGCTTAGGGTTTCTAGGAACCCTGAAACGTCAGGATACAAGGCAAGTCTATGTAGAAAGAATTCAAGCACTCAAGCCTTCTTTCAGTCAAAGTAGCAAGGTTTATTGTAATGCCCATAGTACAGGGGATATTCCTAATGGATCAGTAACTTAACTGGGATGAGATTGATACTTATATACAAAAAAAAGTCCATGAAAGAATCTGCATGGGATTAAGGAGTGGTAAGTAGTCTGGAGTGGGCCAGGTGCATGAGACTTCAGTGATCTAGCCTACTGAAATGTATGGGAAAATTCAGGGACTGGGTTGCTTTCAAAGACATGGTCTTTTCCTTTCAGGTGTCTAGGTCCTAATACTCAATCAGTTGAACTTCCAGTAAGAGTTTAATCAGATTTCCTCTAAGTTTCCTTTCAATACTAGAAGTCAGATTCTATGACAGTAACCATAACAATGAGGAAAAGAAAAGGTAGCGTGGAGACCTATTCAAACTTTAATTAACAGCTAGCCTTTACAGAATCCTTTAATAATAATAGCTAGTATATTAAAGTTTGCAAAGAACTCTGCTCTCTGCATATTATTTCATTTGATATTCAACACAAGCCTATAAGATTGGTGCTATTATTATCCTCAAAGTAAGAAAAAAAGGTTTAAAAGATTGGCTTAGGTCAAATTCTACTACATACCTGAGGTAGGATTTGAACTCAAGATCCAATACTCTATCTCACAGCAATCCTAGGAGAAGGCACTACAGGTATTAAACCCATTTTGAATCTAGGGACACTGAGGTTTAGAGAGGGTAAATTATTTTTCCTTAACATAGACAAAGTTTTAGAGACTGGATCGGGGTCCAGTTTCTCTTGATTCAAGCAAGCTATTTCTCACTATAATTCTTTATATCTCAATAATTGCTATTGTTCAGTTGTTTCAGTCATGTCTGACTCCTTGTGTCTGACCAACTGGGGATTTTCTTGGTAAAGATACTGGAACGTTTAGCTATTTCCTTCTCTCATTCATTTGACAGATGAGTCACTGAAGCAAACATGGTTAAGTGAGTTGCCCAGGGTCCTACACCTAGTAAGAGGTCACAGTTGAACTCAAGAAGATGAATCTTCACTACTTCAGGCCCAGCTCTCTATCCTCTGTGCCATCTATCTGTCCCTACATCTCAGTAATAAACTGCCACTACCTAAAAGTACATGCTTTTTCCACTAATTCAATATGCATATACAAACACATGCCCCACAAAATCTGTTCTTTTCCTACTGATTTTATTAATACTAGATATTCTTATTTTACCTAAAAAAATAATCACTAAAAATTCATGTCTATAAGACCAAAATGAACTGAAGTATAGATTTCAGTACTGATCTTTCTTCGCTGTATTCTTGATGGCAGAACATGGCTAGATCACCTAGAGTACTCCGTAGACCAAACCTGATTCATGCACGATTTGTCAAAACCATTCTTTACTTTCTACCAAAAACCTAGAAGAGGAAAAGGCATTCCTTTATCTAAAAAGAATCTACAGTATTGAAGAATACATCCACTGTGTACTAAGTTGGAATTTTTAACTTCATCATTACCATTGTCCTTATCCTAATTATTACTCTAGATAATCATTTATGAAATGAATGAATTCAGAGTTAGAAAAAACCTCATTTAGTTCAACCTATACATGGAAGGAATTTCCAATATGTATGTTTTTGACCATTACTCATCATAATTACACTTGAAGATTTCCAATGTGAAAGAACTTCAGGAACATAGTGAAATTCCCATCTCTGTGTTCTAGTATTTCACCTACTACTCTAACCATTGGTTTCCCAGGAACATTCATTATGCTCAACATATAGCCAAAAGATTAAAAACTTGCTTTCTTGTCATGTCATCCCCAGGAAACTAAGGGAACTGGATATTTACAATTCTGCAGGTTACATTAGAATATAATCCTTCTGCAACATCAGTAGCCTGGAACCCCAAACTTAATGTTCATTTTTATTTAAAAAAATCTTCAATTCATTGTGCAATTAATTCTGAGTTACCTTGCATTTTTTAAGTCATCTTAGAGTGTAGATTTTCTCTTGAAAGTGACTTTAAAGTACACTGTTAAAATATTGAAAGAAGAATAATGTCCTAGAATTAGGACCCTTCCACTTGCTTAAAAGGTAGTTATATAGAGATGGAAAGTTTCACCCTCAATATACATTAGGCAGGAACGTTTTCCTCTTTTCTGGGGTATTTGTCATTCACAATTCACTAACCTTATGTGAACACTCTTACCAGGAATGATGCTGGTTTGCTTAGCTTCTTTTCCTCAGTATTTCCCCAGAGTTTAACCTCACTCTTTGCTTTCCCCCTCCTCATATAATATAGGCCTAATCTGTATTGCTTAAATTTCCATGGGTGCCTTTTTCCTTCTCAAGGCTATTCTACAAATTTATACTCATTTATTAATTCATTTATTCAACAAATAGTTATTAAGCAACAACTATAGGCGAGACACTATGTTGGGCCCCCTGAGATGGATTCACTGGAAATGAAGCATTCAAAGGCATAAAATGGATGAGTACTTCAAATATATGAGCATTTGAAGACTTCACCAGGGAAAACTGGGAAAACCAATGAGGGGGAAAGAGTGGGAAACTTGTATGTAGAGGAGAAAAGAAAAGGGGAAGACAAAAAAAAAACTAGCTCTGACCGTAAGATCTGTTTTCCAAAGTAGAAATTCTTGCAGTATAAGGCAATTAGGAGTACGCTGAGGATTTTTGTTTTCTTTTTAAAAGTGAGAATATCAAAGGAAGAGACTTTTGATGACTAACCTTTTATGCAAATAGATATGCAAAAAGAAGTGATTCAGATTCACCAAAGAGAATCTGCAAATGGGAACTGTCACTAGACTTCAGCCTGAGCAACACCAGGCACCCCATACTAACAGCTGACAAAAGGAGACTTTGGATGAATCCAGTCATCTGTCTTGACAAGGCTGAAAAATTCTCTTGATCAGATAATCCAACTGAGTATTGTTTTTAATGAATTCAACATATAGACAGATTTGAATGAACGTTTTGCTTTTCAATTCAATGTATATATCGTATTATATAGATATGATATAAAAATTTCAGAGTTTCACAGTATCATATTCTTCACTGCTCATAGAAAATTTGGGCTGTTCACTTACACCCTAGCATTCAACATGTTTGCCATACTCAAGAGTGTGTTCCACCTTAGGGAAGCAACATGACTGTCTTTTTAAGGTTATGCCAATACTTTCCCCATAATGAATAAGAGCAGGTTTTCCTAAAAGTAAGAGCTTTCTCATTTTTTCACAATATATGTATGTCACCTCCAGAATATGTTGATTCAAGTACCCAAGAAATAACAGCAGTGAGCAGCTAGCTCCCTTAACTACCTTGCCAAAGTGTCAACTATTTGACAGGTTAACATCTGATAAAGGGATAACAGCCAAACAGAAATCCTTAGGCGTTATGAAATATGTTGAACTCCTTTGATTCTGTTGTTAATATTTAACGCAAAGCCAATTATTAGGCAAGTTTAAGGCTACCATCTGCCCTTCTCTTTTTTAAAGAAAAGGGCTGAAAAATTAAAGCATTACATTTTTCAATCTCTTCTCCTTGATTTGAAGACACACACTTAAAAGTGCCCTTATTTTCTCTAGCTAATTATAATGTGAACACTTTGTATATTTTGTTTTAATGTACTATTTTAAATGTGCCATTAATGACTTATTTGTATTTAATTGTATTTTTGTTCTAAGTCAGTCATATCTAAAAGGGTCAATTCAAAGAAGTCCTATTAGAATATGCCTAGGGGCATAAGCCCCAAAGGAAGGGAAGAGGAAGACCTAAAGGAGAGAATGAGCAGGATTACCCAGGCAGCTCTGTCTACTCCCAGTCTGTATTCATCCTTCATTTTTGAAGAAGACCATGACATCAGAGAAATGATGACATAACTCAGATTTGACTTTGTTTTGAGTGAGGGAAGACTGTTCAAGGTCACCAACATCACTTTCTCCTCCTGAACCCTCTGGGTTCAGTGACCAGATATTCATCAATTCATCAGGATGACTGGAGATGGCCCAGAATGCAACAGGAGACTTTGGCCTTTTCAGGCTGGCCTTTTCAGGCACTCAATTAGAGGGAGGTAACACCCATATAGAGATATAAATAGTTTGCCCATATTACATAACAAGTTTTCTTTTTCTTTTCTCTTCCTGTTTATCTTTTTACGCCTCTCTTGAATTTTGTATTTGAAAATGAAATTTTCTAATGAACTCTGGCCTTTTCAAGCTCCACTGAATGGCTGACTTAGAGTGATTATACCTAGTAATAGTTACTGTTGACTTGGGTATTTTTCTTTTGTTCATTAAAAAGGGCATTCCCTGACTCCTTCTTAAAGAGGCCTATTTATTCAATGGACATTACCTCCCTCTGAGTACCTGAAATGGCCAGCCTAAAAAGATCAAGGTCTCCAGTTGAATCCTGGGCCATCTCCAGTCATCCTGATGAATATCTGGTCACTGGACCCAGATGGCTCAGGAGGAGAAAGTGAGGTTGGTGACCTGCACTGCCCTCCCTCATTCAAAACAAAGTCAAGTGTGAGTCATATCATCATTTCTCTGATGTCATGATCTTCTTCAAAAACAAAGGATGAAGACAGACAGACAGATAGATTAGAATATGCCTGTGCTGTAGTTAATCGTTCACTACAGGCTAATCTTAGACATTACCCTGTGACTGAGTCACCTACGTTTCACTCTAATCCTGAATACCAGAAGAAGTCAATAGTCAGTGACCTCACAACTGAAGTGCCATTGTTCTGGTGGTTTGTATTACATTGAACTACTCCTTAGTTAAACTCTAGATGCAACAATTATATTTCATAGGTAAAACCAGATTGTCTGGTAGCAAACTTTTTCCATGCTCTTTTATTTCTAGACATATAGGATTATTTTAGGTCAACAGAATACAGTTAATTTGCAAGTGACTATACTCTCACTAAATACAACTTAAACGTCCTAGGACTATGCTTGTGCATGTATAAATAAGTTATATGACGGACAACATGACCCAATGATTTGAGTACTAGACTTGGAGGAAAGCTCATAGGTTCACTTCCTGCCTTCATTAAAGTAAATGTGATACTGGCCAAGACTGAGCTTCCGTGTGCTTTCTATAATACTTAGGTCTTCCTGACTAAGTCATAGAGGATCCAGTGATAGAAGACATTTCCAACTATTTAAGGTCTTTGTGCACTCACATATATACATGTAAAATATATTGCAATATTACTTTTTGAAACTTTTCAAGGTAAATCTAGATGTTCCAACTGAATTTAGCAAGAGAATAAACTTCTCAACTAATGTAGGAAATCTAAAACCATGAATAATGAAAAAAATGAGGTCATTTAGAGATGAATGAAAGATAATTCATATGTACCCATGAAGTTCATGTTGAGAATTTCAGTCATGGTTAAGAATTAGAAGTCCCTTCCAGCTTCAGAATAGGGGAATAACAAAATTAAAACTGGTTTCAGACTGAGGGTTTTGGCGTTGCGGGATGGATTGAAGTGTGTAGAGAAAGGAAAACCTATTTAGCAAAGTAGATTGGGGCCATAAGGTGAGAAAGAGTCAAGAAAACATGAAGAAAGAAAATGGAAAAGATTTTGTCATGAATTGTACATGGTAAGAGTTTTTTATTTTTCATTACAACCTGTTGTTTTTTTTCTTCTGTCATTTCTGTAGCCAGAAAAAATGTAATTGGGAAATGTTTAACAAAATATACAAAAATACTGTACAAAAGGGATAATGTCAACTTGTGATTTTCTAAGTCAATACATGGTCTCGATCATTTCTATTTGAGTTTGACATTAATGGTGAAAGGAACCAAGAAAGTGTACCCCCACCTTCCACAGTGCAGATCAGTAAGTAGTTTTCAGTTTAGATTAATTGACTTTGCCATGGTCACACAGCTAGCATTTGTTGGATACAATAAATGAACCTATATGGTCTGGATTTTAAAATCAGTCCTGAATTCATTACATCACACTGTATCATGTGGTAAATGTAGAAAAAATGTTTCCTAAAATGCATGTCTGTATGAGGAATAAGTTTTAATGACTAATAAGGAATAAGGCTAGCAAGTGAGGTGGAGGCAAATTTTGGAGGATTTAAATGACAGGCTGAAGAGTTTATAGGAGTGAAAGGGAGCAACCAAAGATTTCTGAGTAATGAAGTGGCCTGATTAGGACTGCGCCTTAAGATTATATTGGCAGCTGTACAGAAGATGGTTTTGAGAGAAGGAATAACTGGAAAAAGGAAAACCAAGTAGGAGGTTTCTTTTTCACAAGAGTCTAGGTAGAGGTGATTAGGCCTTTAAAAAGGAACCTTTAATATCTTTTCAACTACATTTGGCCATTCTCCTTACAATACAATATTTGAAAAAATTGTCTCCTCTCACAGTAAGAATGACATTGTGCTTGTATGTTATAGATACTCATTAAACCATTCCTCATTCACTATTAATTAAGCTAATCAATTCCACCTCCATTTTGTTTCCCTAATAAAATACAATGTCATGAATTTTACCCTTCCAGTTCCTTTGTCTAATCAATGGACACTGAGGCAACATGGTAGAAGTTAGAGTTCCACTGGTTTGGGAGTTAGGAAGATCTAGGGTCAAATCCCAGATCAGATACTTATTATCCATGTGACCTTGGGAAAATCACTTATGCCACTGTGCCTTTTCTTATCTGTAAAATTAGATGATTTAACTTGATGGCCTATAATGTCTTTTCTAGCTTTCAATTAATTATTCACATACTTGACCAGACATTATAATCAAAATGGCTTTGGTGAAAGGGAGTGGGCTGATGAACTCAAGTCAAAATTGTGGGTTTCACTTTAATCTGTCTTCTCACTAAAGTTTGTTTTTTTTTTTAATTGGAGTCTTATGGTTGGACTTGATGGTTGCAATAATTGCAAATTCTTCATATTTGTGTATTCCTAAAGTCCCACACATTGAATTCTTTTCTAAAGAACACCTGGTTCCTTTGAAAATATTAAGTCACATCAGACCAACTCTTTTGTATTCCATTTCTCTAGGATCATTGGTGCAGAAGGTCTTTGGGTAAAGCTTAGCTCTGAAATAATTGCATGTTTCTTCTTCTCATAATTTGGACTCACATGCCTTGCAGAGATTTGGCATGGTCCCGAGACCTTCCCTCTAGCCAGACTGCCACTCCAGATGGCATTGCCTTTCTGTCACAAGCTCTATCCTCTGGTCTTAGTGGTGCAATAGGCTTTATTTTTAAATCCTTGGCTAGTCTTGCCTATCACTCTAATTCAGTTCATTGATCATAAGTACACTTAACTCTTGATACTCCTGGTGGTTGCTGTAGTCATTCTATAAAGCCTTCAGGACTATTTATTCCAGCAAATTTGTAATATGCTACCTATTCAATGATTCAAAAATAAAAATTAAACATTTTTTTCATTTCCTACTCATTTGTTCAGTAGTTTCAGGCACATCCAACTCTTCATGACTCCATTTGGGGTTTTCTTGGCAAAGTTATTGGAGTAGTTTACCATTTTCTATTCCAGCTCATTTTACAGATGAGGAAATTGAGGCAAACAGGGTTAAGTGATTTTCTCAAGGTCACAGAGCTATTAAATGTCTGAGGCCAAATTTGAGCTCAGAAAGAGGAGTCTTCTTGACTTCAGGCTTGGCATTCTGTGAGCCACCATGCTGCCCCTCTTACTCAACTCATTAATTCACCAAAGTTGAATTAACTAGGGATGGTTTGAAACATAAGCAATTTAAAATGGTGTAATTCAATATTCTCTCTGGATTTTTTTCCTCTACATTTCAGAGTTGTATAGTCCAGGGGCATATTCCCAGTTTTTAGAAGTTCTTTTTACTAAGGCACCTTGGTGGCACATTGTATCTAGTACTGGTTTTAGAGTCACAAAGATTCCTCTTCCTGATTCACATCTTGCCTCATTCACTTACTAGTTGTGTGACTTTAGGCAAGTCATTTAGCCCTATTTGCTCACTTTCCTCACCTATAAGATGAGCCAGAGAAGGAAATGGCAAACCTCTCCAGTATCTTTGCCAGGAAAAAAAACCACAAATGGGTTCATGAAGAATCAGACACAACTGATAAAAATCACTTTATTAGTTGCCAAAAATATCTTTTTGGGAAAATATAATTTGAATTAACCTGCCAGGTATGTTGAATTGCATCTTTTTTTTCAAATTCCATCATCCACTTTTGGCTATGTGTTGTTAATATACAAAATAATTGAGATTCAGCTTTTTATCTAATTACTTTGGTGTGATGGCTGCTGAGCCCTTTTCAGGGCTCTTTCCACCTTTGATGTCCACCTGTTCCACCTATCTCTCACCTGTGCCTCCAAGAAGCTGCAGCATGTGCAGCAACCACACCCTGGTAAACCATTTCAGCAGATGGGCCAAACCAGGTTGAGGGTAACCACAGGTTCTCAAACCCATTGGTGAGTTAGTGGGGTGTCTACCCCAAATATGTGAAGACTTCATCTGGTGGAATGGGCAGATGAGAACAATTTTTTCCAATGGCCATGGAGGCAGATGAGGCAGGCAATGTGGAGCTCTTAGAGCTTGGTTAGACACTGAAGACGTCAAAGTCATCCACTACATCCTGAGCCATCTCCAGTTGTCTGGACTCTGTCCTGCCACTGGACTGTGATGACCCTCAATGAGAGAGTGATACTGACGACCGTGCAACTCTGCCTCACTTAAATCCAATTTATGCACAAATCAAAAGACAAAAAAAAAAAAAAATAGAGATATGTCCCTTGACAAGAACCTGGGGAATGTCAGGCCCACATTTGCAGATAAAAAAGCCCATAGAATTAATCCAGGGTGAGGCTAGTTTTTTTCTGTTTGTTTATTTGTGTGTTTTTAGCAGTTGCCATCCCCATTAGCAATTTAATTGGCTCAGGAACACTCCATGGCTCATTTTTGCTACTTAAAACCAGGCATGGACTAGTCTCAGCTGACTCCCTCCTCTTCCACAGTAGGATCTCAGCTTTTCTGGGAACTAAAAGACATGTCTCCTTAGTGCTAGCCCCTAATCATGCGACCTACAGGGAGATATGGTACCCCTTGTAAAGCACCAAATGACAAAGGGATGTCAGATAATAGAAGAGTAAAATTGCATGGAATACATCACTGCTGTAAATTGAACCAGCGTATTTACTCTACAATAACCTCTCTCAGCATGCTGAGTTCTACCAAAACATCAGGAATGAGCAAGTAGGAGATGTTGACAGATACTTCATTCCTATCTAGAGGATAGTTGCTGAGATACACCACTCTATCTAGGTCACCTGTGACACCACCTTAAGATTACCAAACTCCTAAGAAATGACAGAATGATTTACTGAATGCATTTAATAAGTGCTTATTATGTACAGAACACTGTAAATATAAAAAAAATAAGATATTCCCTACTTTCAAAGAGTTTGCATTCTAATGTGGGAAATACAGTACATGGAAGGGTTTACCAACGAGTCAGATGGAAAGGTCCCATGGTTCTTAGACTGAAATGATAAAGCAGATAGTAATGATTCCCCTTTAATGTCCTCTGATAAAATGATATCACTTTCTGAGGTTGAGTCATTTGACAACAACAAGGACTTAGCTGGGAAGAACTTTCTTTGCTAGGTCTTCAGCAGCTATGATTGTAGCACCTATATTGCCAGCTATATCTCCACAGGGATGCTTTCTAGGATGATGACTATGGTCAGTGGACTGAAAGCATTGTCTTTGAGTGTCTTGGGTTCAGAGTCTTGGGTTGTCTCTATCAAGGTCTGAGAGGAGATAGTAGTCAAGGTGACTGTGGTGATTCGACTTATCTAGCACATGCTATCTCCTGTGCCTTGCTGTGGCAATGATTTGACAGTTGGTGAGGCTGACTGATCCTTTCTGCATAGGAACCACTGCTTCCCCAAATGATGACTAGTAGACCTGGTCTAGAAGGAAGACAAATGGGAGAGATTTTGATATCACTTCTGGGGCTTTTGTGCTTATCTGCTGTTAGTGGTGGATAACCACGAAGCTTAGGTGGCACAGAGTATAGAGTGACACCTGAAATAAGGAAGATCTGAGTTCAAATCCAGTCTGAGATATATACTAATTGTGGACCTAGCCAAGTCACTTAACCTCTCTTTGCCTCAGTTTCCTCATCATAAAATGATAACAATGGCACCTTCTTTGCAGGGTTGTTATAAGACTTGAATAACACAATTTGTAAAGTATTTAGCATAGTGTATATATTGTTCATCATCATCATCTAAATGTCTGGTTGCTGGGGATGTTGAGGAAGGCAGGGCGCTATTTAATCTCTCTCCTCAATATGGCTCCAGGGACTGAGCTGGAAGTATCTGTTGTTTTGGATTGAAATGACATTCTCAAGACTCTTAATTTCAAGATGCTGGGCTGTTTATATCAGGGATCATTCAACTAGAGTTGATTGGTTGATATAGTACCAGTTCTGTTTTCAAGATTGATTGTAGAAAAGTATATGTGCTTTTGATATTCCAGGGAAACTGTGTTTTGGCTATAGCAAGAAATATTTTATGTTGTTCTTTGTTTTAAATATATTACATTGGTTCAGAATGTAATTCCTTTAATCATTGGTCAATTGATTTGCTGCACATATAAACAGATAGACAGACAGACAGACAGACAGATAGATAGGTAGATAGATAATCTATAGATGCTGTAGATTCAGAAATGTTCACTATTATATTTGATGATTTACAGTCTTTTGCAATAGATTTGAATCATCAATTTTCAAAACAAAGCTTTAATCATTTTTCAACTTGTAGATTTTTAGTCACAAAGATAATGGCAGTCTTATTTTCCTAATTTATTAAAGATGATTTAAGACTGTCCTTTTATGAAGCTATAATAATAATTATCTAAAATGAAGTTCAACATTTTCAGTCATCCTAATAATCTTGTTGAAGATACCAGTGTATGCCATAGACTTATCACTCTGTATAATCCTATCTTTCCGTTTGTGGGTGATGGTCTCAAACTTCGTATACCATTGGCAAAAGAAAAGGCAAAGTTTGGATTTTTTCAGAGTTTATCAAAACAGTTAGAAAATGAGGAAGGACTGAAGGAAAATATATACTGCATGTAAATCAATGTATTTTCTCCTTAGTTTTGTGGATGAGAATAGTGTATAAAAGACTCAAATGATACCTTCTGGATCCACGAGGCATTCTGCAGACAAGTAAATGTCCTATTGAATTTCCTTTTTCTGCATTTTGAGCAGCATTGTTATGTGTCATTATATTTTTTGTGCTCAATTGCACTATCCTTGGAACACACTGTTAAGAACGAGATCAACTAAAAAGGAGGGAGAAGGAAAAAAGAAGATAGAAAGGTCAAATGACAAAAAAAATGGAAGATTTTTCTTGGACTGTGAGTGGTTAATCTCAGTTCTTTATTGAAAACAAAAATACTGGAGTCACCTTTTTTGCCAAAAAAAAGGAATGGAAAATAATAAGCAATTCACTAGGGTATGCATTGACCTAATCCTCTCTCTTTCTGTAAATGAAGCTGAACACTGGTTATGGATTGTATTGATCATACTTTAAAATGACAGATAGGCTCCACATTAGCTTGCATACCAACCTCTTAACAAAACCCACTGTAACTTGTCATTGGCAATACAAGAATTGAAGTAGACATTGATGGACAAGACCTTCAACTCACTGTTGAAAACATGTAGATTATCCTTGATTAAATTGATGCTTTTGCCTTTAATGAGCTACTATTGATTGGGTGCTTACTGCTATAATATATTACTCCATTGCTATGGTTAAGAGGATGGTAGCATCTCTGTGATAAATCTCCATTTCCGGAAGCTCATAGTTCCAACTATAAAATGTGTCAGTTCCTTGGTCTTTACCATAGCAGTGTCAGGCCTTGACAGTAAATGATTTCTCACAATTAAAAGTTATATATTTAGTAACTTCAAAATTCTGAGTAACAAAAATAAACAACAGTAATAGATGAACTGGCCTATGAATTACATGAATGTATAATGAGGAGTTTTTCTTGGTGAGGAGAAGATTTAATATGATATGCTTTGCTGAACCACCTCATAAAGAAGTGGTCAATGGAAAATGACATGGTGTTTAAGTTTCTGCTTCAGTTTAGTAAACAAGAGACCAAGCATTTATTAAGTGCTTACTGATACCAGACATTCTGCTAAGCTCTGGAGATATGAATACCAGAAAAATGATGGGCAGTTCCAGTCATAAAACACTTACACTCTAATGGGGGAAGACGGCATACAAAAGGAACTTGAAAAGGAGGTGAGGAGATGTACCATTTGGAAGGGGGTACAAAGGGAGTGTTATGGTGTGACTGTCAAAAAAGTCAGAAGCAAAATGTGGAGGAGAATGAAGGATGGCCAAGCTAGATCTTTCCTCTTGAAATGGAGACCATAGAAGAAACTCACCCGTGGGAGAAGATGGAGGTATAATTCAGGGTGAGAAGGTCACATAGACTGAAGGATGCTCTGGACTGAGGAAGTGCCAGGTCCTAAGATTGTTGAGATTAAATTTTGCTTAGGGAGTGTCAGTGTCTCCTCTTCTCTATATGGGTCCTGTTTATTAAAGAAATCCCAAATTACTGTTACAATGATTATTTCAATATGGAAGTACTCTAGTATTTGCCATTTGTCATTTTTAGTTCAAGTGATTTAGTATAAATTGTGTGAATATTTATAAAAATACATGAATACATTTGTCTTGATTATATCTTGTTGAAATGATTTCAACACATTCCCTAATTTAAAAGGTTATTTCTGTATTTTAACTTTTGAATTATATTCAATACCTTCTAGCATTTTAAAATTTATAAAGGTGTTAGTGTTTTTTTAAGAGAATCATGATTTTGCACCTTAATTTGTAATGAAATGCCTATTAAAATTCACTCAGAAAACTCCTAGCTCATGTTACGAAGACTTGAATTGTGCTTACATGGTACCAAAATAGTCAATTGTTTGGTCATCTTCAGTCAAGAACTAGTCAACTCAATGATAAAATTAATCAGATCAGTTTATTGGAATCATGCAACCTCTCAAGAATTAGTAGGACATTCCCTTCCTGTATTGTGGGCACAGCTCTAACAGCAACACCCTCTTAATTCAGGTTCAGTGTTCAAACACAATGAAGCATTCATAAGTCACTGAATGTTTAACAAAGAAGGTTTCCTTTGCTGAACCACAGGGAAAAAATATGCAATAAGCACATAGTGACAGTTTCTCTGATTTCAGCCCCTCTCATCTCCATGTGTTAATACATCTGGTCAGTAAGTCATCAAGATATGGTGACTTGCATGGTTTCAGGCACCACTCTGAGAGTTCCAGACTATACATGACCTGGTCTTTTTATATCCCTAGACCAGCTGGGCCTGAAGGAAACTGCTTTGGGAAAAGGCTTTTTCTGTCATAAATATTCCCTATTTTTCACCTTCTAACCACTCACCAACTGACTATGGCAATTCAGGGGCTCATTCAAGGTTAGAAATAGTGTCACTAGCATCGACTGGATGGTCCAAATCCAAATTCAAACCTGATGATCTGTATGGTTAGCTCTTACCTACTGATAGCTTATTTCAATGTGCCATTGTAGTACGGCTATGAGCCACAGTGGAGTTGAGGGGCAAGAACATAATAATGTAATGATTTGAGTTTTTGTAAGTGTTTTGTTTTGTACATACATAATGTCCCCAAACTTAGTCTAGTTTTAAGTTTTAATAACTTCTTAAGTATAACTGCTACAAACTTGAAGTAATGTCACTTAAAAGATTAATTATTTATATTTTATTTTAGAATTATTTATTTTGGGAATTTTTAGTCATAATTTTTATTTTTAATTTTAACTCTACAGGGAATCCTGAAATTGTGCAGAGTGAATGCAATAGATAGAGGAGGTCCTGTGGCTTTGTTACATGATTTATCTTCATTATGTATTTTTCTTTTGGAGTCATACCAAAACTATTATGAAAGTATCAAACCCTCATTCTTTGGATAAGCTTAAGGCCAGGATTAAAAGTTTAATCTTTGCAGTCACTGAGTAGCACCTGATGAAACTGTTTTTAACAAAGTTTGAAAATTGACATGCTTAGTACATAACACAAGATGTTGTCTATGTGGATTTTTAATAGGTAACATCAATAGTTTGAATTTTTAAATAATTAATCTTTCAAATGTTGTCTTTTGTAAGTTTGTAGCAATTGTGCTCCTAAAGTGATTAAAACTTCTAATTGGATTAAGATTTTTGGAATTCTCTTTAATGTAGTATATGCATATACATCTTATCTGTAAGTATTAGTTATCATACTCATCATCATAGGTCAGTCTTTTTTAAATTCCACTTTGTTATAGAAATGCTTGTTTTATTTCTTAAGTTCAGAACAAAAAAATAAATTAAAAAAAATTTAATGGGAGGAAATAATACATAAAAAGGATCTGGAAATTGGAGGAGGGTGGTAATTGGAAAAGAAAAGTCATATCATAATATCATTTTGTTGATGAGAAAATTGAAAATCATAAGGTTTAAATGACTAGGTACCAGATATTCTGCTAAGCACTGGAGATATGAATACAAGAAAAATGATAGGCAGTCCAGTCATAAAGGACTTATACTCTAATGGGGGAAGAAGATATGCAAAAGGGACTTGAAAAGGAGGTGTCCCATCCCCAGGAATAATAAGATTTTGAAAAGGAAGTTACCCTAAAAGTTGCAAAAATTAATCCAATCACTCACTTTACATGTGAGGGAAAAAAAGTCATCCAGAGAGATTGAGATATTTATCCAAGTTCACAGAGTTGGAAGGAGCTGAATCAAAATTTTAAACCAGGTTGTCTGATTTCAGAGCAAGCAGTTTTTCCACTACAAAAGAGCTATTGTTAGTTGAGAGAGATAGGAAGGGGAACAAGGAATCATTTGGGAATATTTGAGGGCATTGTCAAATTTGGAGAAGAACAGGCCATACAATGATCACTTTCCCCCTTTTTGCATCCCCCAACTAGTAGGTTTTCACATGTTCACTAAATATCTCTGGAAAACATTAGTAAAAAGTTCTGCCCTATAACTCTCATCTCCATCTCTGCCTCCACACTTCTACTTTCTTCTCCCCCAATCTCAATTAGAGTTTATAGTTTCATGAATCCCAGAAACTTAGAGATCAACTAATAAAGCACTCGTTTCACAGATGTGAACCTGAAGACCAGGAATTTAAAATGACAGCATGCCTGAAGTCATAAAGTAGAGAATCTGGGACTCAACTGAGTTATTGAGACATCAAGTATTCTGCTCTTTCCACTTAGGTGCTAAGTAGTGGGTAACTAAGTAGATTTCAGAGGACCTCCAACACACTAAGGTTTCTCAGAGTATTCCTTCATAAGAGCAGAGGCTGGTGTTCAAGAGTAAAGAACTGAATTGGAGCTTGTGAGGATGAATTGAAAAAATGGGATTAGGGTTGAGTTTCTTTTTAACCAGGTCAGTGATAGAATTGGGGAAGTCAAGAGATCAGTAGGGTGATAGGATAATGACTCCGGTTTTCTTCCTCTTTTCTATCACCACAATCTTTTCTTAGTTCCTGGTGAAAAAGCTGAATTAGGAGAGTTCAATTACATAATGTTGAAATTGCTGGAGAACTGACCAGTGTACATTAAATGTAACATCTTAATTTCCAGATGTTTTGAAGAAAATAATTGAACAACATACCTATACTGATAAATAAAATTTAAGCATGCATTAAAGTAATTCTCAGCCATAATGGATATGAACTGTTTACCACGAAATTCATGAACTATTTACCATGAAATATCATGAATTCATGATATATCAGTAAAATGGAGCTCATAATAGCACCTTACTAGCAGAGTTGTGAAAACCAAACAATATAACAGTGGTAAAGTACATCCTACAAGACCTTGATTATCTGGCTCCAGAGAATTTCTGCTACAACTGCCTTTCAAGGAAGGCACTTTCAGAGAAATAAAATTTAGGTTCAAGTAGTAGCTGGAGTTAGAAACTCTGACCCCATGAAACAACTGGAGCCAATCAGACTCTCTCTATTAGATAAACATAGGCTCTCCCAGGGCTTCTACCTCAACCCAAGGCTCAATTCAATTCCCAGTCCTTGAGATCAGACTGTCAGGCCCCCCAGGAATTATGTATCTAACTAAATGAAAATCTCAGAGTCCTTTGAAAATTTGATTTGTTTTTTCTGACTAAAGGCAGTTGAATACCCCAGAGATTCCTTGCCATTCTGAAGGCAGCTAACATAATGGATGGATTCCTCTTTTACCCTGAACCACTGGCTTAGTAGATGAAGTTCCCAAAGGGTCAAATGGAGGACATTTAAGGTACTTAGCTTTAATGTAATTCACTCCCCAATTTCCCCACTAATATTGAGGATCAGTTGGCTCTCACTATATAATCCAGCAATCACACATGACTCAAGGGAAGTGACTTTCTACTTTCAGTATTGAGAAATGTTCTGTCTCAAATAACCTTGTACTTTATGCATTTGTACCTCCTAATTGAATCCTGAGTCTAAGCTTCCTCTTTACAGGAGATGTTTAGGGTAGTCAAGGAGGAGAAGTTGTCCTCGGGACATCTGTTTATGGGCTTAACCCAGTTTTAAGAACCCAAATGTCAGTTAGCCAGATCTACTAGTTTACTGAATCAAAGACAGTATCCTGAATGGAAAACTTGGCAAAGAACTAAAAAATAGATTCATCTAAATCTTCCCTTTTCTTGGCAGGGACCTGATGGCAATCATCAAAGAATAAAATGGAAATTATTACTATACTATGAACAACTTATCCCACATAAGGTGAATACTCTCTTTCCTTGATACCTTATGAAATAATTGGAATACACAGTACTAGTCAGCAAATCAGATTTCTATGGAGCATACAACTTGGTCCCAATATAAAGGGACAATGAAAATAAATGTAGTCTGAAGCAATAGAAGTTCAGTATTATTTGGATTATACAGTGCTCTTATGGCCTTGCAGAGTTTCATGAATTTAATGTTTTAATGTCTTACGGACCATGGATTAGCATGTTGTTTTTCATTCCTTTTTCCTTGTAAACATTCTTATCTAGTCAATGAATCATATATACATGTGTATATATGGTTTTATAGACATTCAAGTGTTATACGTATGTTAGTATTGTTATTACCTATTCCTGGGATTCTGCATAGTAGACTAAATTACCTTTACTCATATCAGATGTCTGTTAAATTGTAATAGCACTGATTTGAATAGGAGGAAAGAGAATTTATGGAACATATAATAGATAGATAGTCTATGATTTTACACACAATATGGGATCAATAGTATACTAAAGGACTCTCATCACCGTGAAGGAACTTTCTACGTTTGAAAAGAGTAATCATTAGCTATCAACATTCTGTTGGTTTTTGATTCAATAGAGATTTTAAAATAAAATTGATGATGTGACATTTTGGATCTGTTTGTGTATTTTACAATAACTTTTAACGGAGTTGATTTTTCTGAAGGAATTTGACAACATGCCTGAATTCCAGGGTTTGGTCCAATCTGACTTCTTGAAACAAAATGATAGTCAATGAAAGTATTTCAATGAGCATGTCTTCCCTATTCTAATTTCAGTAATATTTGGTCATATACATAGATTAGAGAGACAGATAATTAAACTGAATGAGGGCTATAGTTCCCGAGACTACTAGTTCAATAAATGAAGAAAAAAACTCAAATAAGCTTAATTAACTTCATAAAAAAATAAATTAAATAAATAAATAAATCTGATGAAGTTTAATAAATGAAGAAAAACTCAAATAATTCAGCAAGTCTGTTTTATTTCAAAAAAACCAAAAGGAAAATTAGAATATATATTCATATATGTATATATGAATATATGTGTGTGATATGTATATGTAGACATGTAAATGTATATATATATATATATATATATATGCAACATATAGACTTGTGTATGTCCCTCAAAGCCAGATCATTCTGTCATGCTAATATTAATGAGCACAAACCTTTTTAGGACTGCTTTTTAAGCCTAATTTTGATACATTGACCTTTGTGATTTCATAATTGCAATACTTATTGAAGTTGCCCCAAATATTCGTCCAGCTCCATATATACTTGTACAAAGTAGGGCTGAAGCAGATTTAGCTTATGTGAGTTCTGGAATATGTATATTTCCAAAAATGAACATTTATAAAGTGAAATACTTGGAAAACTTTTACAAAATTAAGTTTTAAGGCTTTTTTTAACCTATGTAAATGTTAAAAAATTTGAAAAGAAATAGATATCATGACATCGAATATCTCCCTAGGCCACAGTAAAGAACTTTTCCCTCAATTATTTATTTTGTCAGATACAAAATACTCAAATCCTATGGTCTCTATCTTTGAGATAATAATCGGCAGACCAAAACATTTCCCTTTCAATTTTTTTCTTAATATTTTGTGTAACATTCCCAGTTTCTGCATTGACTTGCATTTTTGGTTGCTAGTTTTGCTTTCTTACTTTAAAGCTATTGAACAATTGATAAGGATAAAAGAAAATGATAGGACCATATATTTAGGGCTAAAAGGAATTTAGTCCAATGCCTCCATTTTTCAAATGACAAAACTAAGTTTAAGTGATTTGGTCACATGGGCTATAAATGGCAGAGGTAGTAGCTGAACGCAAGTTGTCTGACTTTTCAATCTGTCACAATGAGAGACAAGATGACTTAGTTGCACTATTCCTACTTGGTCTTGGGCCCCTATCAGTAAAATGATTAGTTGAGCAATATGATCCCTATAATTCTTCTTCCATAATCTTATGATGAAAATGTGGAGGGAGGGAAAAAGTTAAAAGGATAGAGAATGAAGAAAAGCAGGAAAAAATGTTTAGCCACAGAGAAAAATGAAGAATGACATGTCTGGGGAAAGGTTACATGTGTGGCAGAGAGGTCCTTAGTATAAGTGAAATAATCTCCTTAAACCTTTTCTAACCTAATGTATTCTTCAGACCTTTCCAATTGCTTTGTTTTGACACTGTGCCCCTGGTCAGTATTTAAACCACATTCTCCAGTGAGAGCCCCATCAATGTTCAGTTAGGTGGTGCATTACAGCTATGATCATTGGGTTAGGCTGATTATATCTTAAATCCAATTAATTCCAAATTAAGCCCAGCTGCCAAAACAATGGAGGCACAGTAGAATTATGCTGTTCTGCATAGAATATAATGTTAATGCAGTTTAGTATCCACAGAGAGCTCAGTCATTAGCAAAGACATCTCTTTTGTTGTTTATAAGAAAGTATGATGCGTATGTTTTCTGACCTTCAGAAACGTAAAATCCATAGCAACTTGAATGTTGAAAGTACTTATACAGAAGAGAAAGCGGAAAACACTAGTAAGTGGGACTTTTCTATTACATGATCCTGGTGTTTCTGTTATTTTCATGAGTTGCTTAAAATAGGTGTACTTGTAATAGGAAACCACTTCTCTCGGTTACAAGGAAGTACACAGTGTACTGCTCCTGGAAAACAGATAAATCACACCAATCACTTCACTAAGCTTTAACACAATCCCTCATTTGTTAGAAATGTAACCTAAACTTTAGAAATCTCACTCACTCCAGACTTGAGCTCACACAAGCTAAAAAGCATCAGGGAAAGGCAAGCACTGGCTGGTTAGTGACTTTATTTTAAAATATTGGCTTAGGATCCCATCCATCCAGTGGCTGTCTGTCCTTGGGAATTACCTTTTATACCCCAATGGCCTTTGGTCCAAAACAATAACATTCTGACTGGCCTTAATGCCACCTTCCTCCCCACCTCCTCTTGCTTGATAATGTCCAAGAGTCTTCTCTTGCCAGATATAAAATTAAATTAAAAATATATTTTGTTACCAAAAAGATAATGGAGGTCCTACAGCAGTACAGTGATCAAACAGAGAAGGAAATATGTGAGAGCATAGATATGGCATTGAAAGGGCCCTTACAGAATTTCTAGTCTATCTTCTTGATTTTGTAGAGGAAAAACTGAGACCCACAGAGGTTAAAAACCAAAGTCATGAAAAGAACGAGCATTTGGAAGAGTTAGGCTTCAGGTTTTCTAAGTCCAAATCCTGGCATTTCTCTACACCACAATCTCTGCTGCTGCCAACTGATACTAAAGAGGTGAATAGAACACAAGTTGGCAAAGAATTCCATAACCATTCCAAAGACAGATTTCAAATCAATGTGATCAACTTGGAGTCACCTGGTAGCACAACTTGCAAAGATCCATAGGGATCCTTGGTTTAATATAATAAATATTTTTAAAGCATCTTTTATATGTAATACTCTTACTCTCAAGGAATGTAAAATTAGATTATGGGAGAGAAAGTACATACACCAAGAATACTGTGAGAAGTTCAAAGGAGACTACCTGGCAATGAAACTCTAAGAAATTCAAAGAAGAAACTATAATTTTCATTTGGATGATAAAGGGTCAGGGTAGGCTTCATAGAGAAAGAGTTGCAATTGATTTGAACCATGAATGAATAAATGAATGAATGAATGAACTTTGCCGGATGGTGATACTTAAAAGAAGAAAATCCACTTCAAAAATGGAAGATTTTGTAAACAAAGATTTTGAGACATGTAGGATCAGAATCAAGTGGTGGAAAATAGTACTATTTAGCTTGAATAAACTACATAAAGAGGAGTAGTCAGTCTATAAAAATTTATTAAACACCTATTATATGTCAGACACTGTATGAGGGATTAAAAAACAAAGACAAAAGACAATCCCTTCTTTCAAGGAGTTCATAATCTAATGAAGATGACAAAATGAGCATCATACATACACTGTAAATTGGGATAATCAATAGAGGAAGGCACTGGCATTAACAGAGGCACCAAGAAAGATTTCCTGTTGAAGGTGGCATTCTAGAAGGAATTCAGAGAAGGCAGTAGTGGAGACAAGTAGGGTGAGTATTCTACACCTTGAGGTAAATGCCCCCAGTCTGGAGAAGGAATGCCTGATATAAGGAACAAGACCAGTGTCATTGAATTGCAGAGTGTGTGTTGAGTCTAGGAAGCGGGGAAGAAGGGCAACAAAAGATCTAAAAAGGATGGAAAGGCTCAGGAGGGTTAGTTTGTGAAGCTCTTTGAAAGTCAGACAGGTGATGTTATATTTGATTCTGGGGACAGACATTGTAGTTTATTGAATAGTGGAGTGACCTGGTCACTAATATAGCCTGAAAAGGAAGGTCTGAGTCAGAGAGTGGATGGCCTTGTATGTCAATACGAAGGGGTTGTACTTTATTTGTTATACAGTGGAGGGATACAGGAAATTCTGATTAAATTAATGGTGTGATGAAAAGCAGTATATTCAAAACATTCCTGCAGCAATGTTTTAATTATAGAGGAGACACACTGAATGGACTGAAGACTACTTAGGAAGGTCCTATAATAGTCCAGGCAAAAAAAAAAAAATGACTCCTTTCTTGTTAGCTACTTTCTCCTCAACCATTTGCATTTGACCTTCTGTCACAGTCATTTTGCTGAAATAAGGTCACTCATAATAACCTAAATCTTTGGTTGATTTTCAGTCCTTAAATCCCTTTAAAGCATTTGAAACTGCTTACTTCCCACTCTTATTTCTCTAACCCCTACAGTGTTTCATTTATTATCACATCATACTCTTTGTGACCCACAAAAATGTGGGTGTTTATCAAAAGTCTTTCTTAGTCCTTCTCCCAGTCATTTTCTAAGTCATTCGCATGGTTCCAACTCCTTCTACTACACAGAGAATTCTCCATCTTTTATCTTCAGCCTTGACATTTCTTATGAGCTCCAGACCTACAGCTTCAATTACCTATATCCCTAATCTATAAAATGAGGGAGTTAATCAGACAATATTCAAAGTCCATTGTAGGTCTAAATCTAGGATTCTATGATCTCCCTCTGAATATCCTACAGAAATGCCAAACTCAAAATGTCAAAAGTGAATTGATGATCTTTGCTCAAAACCTGTTTCTCCTCTGAATTTTGTGATGCTACCATACATACTATCTCCCACATTCTGGGTCTTGGAGAGTTTTATGTAACTATTTCTTACCTCTAAAATCCATTAGTTGTTAAGTCCTGCCCAAAACTATTTCTTTGACCTAGCAAAGTAACACATGCCTACTATCGGGGAGCCCAAGGCTGGTGGATCTCTTGAGTTCAGGAGTTTTGAGTTGCAATGAGCTAAGGTAATGGGAAGTCCAAATTAATAGGAGAGCAGGAAGATTCACTTGGAGGAAGATGGAGAAAGGGACATGGTACAGATTGATTAAGGAGAGGTTAAAAGGACCAAATCAGAGATGGACGAGGTCAAAGTTCCCATGCTGATAACTAATGGAAATGTGCTGTGAGTAGACACTGCATTTAGAGCCTAAGTGACATAGAGAGACCCAGTCAAAAAAATTTTAATATAATCCTCTTGTCCTGTCTGGATTTCAGTTGGTACCAGTCAATTCCACAATTTCTCATTTTCACTCCTCAAGCACATGTTCTTTTACAATAGCTACCATCCTGGTCCTATTCCTTCACTCTCTTCATACTCCTTCCAATGTGTCCTTCCTGCTGCCCTGAGAATAATAATTCACCAGCATAAATCTGATCACTTCCCTTCTCTACTTAAAAATCATTCTACAGCTTACTCTGTAAACTGCAAAATTTTCTTCTTGATATTTAAAACTCCAGCTTTAATATTCTCTTGGTCCCCATTCACATATATTGTAATATAGCAAAACTTTCTCTGCCTCCTGATTTATGGTCTCTCACCACTGTTCCATTATTCACACTGTTTCTTAAAACTGGAATGCTCTCCTTCACCATACTGTTGATTTTCTACCCATCCTTAATGCCTAACTCTAATGCCACCTCCAGAAATCCTTCCATGCATCTCCATCCCCCTGTCAAAAGTAATGTTCCTTCTTTGAGCTCACATAACATTTTGTTTTCTATCTCTAATGGCAATATAGCTATGGGTGCAGTGATTTCATAGTCAGAAAAACCTTCAATCTCACATTTGACACATATTGGCAGTATGATCCAACCATTCACTTAACCTTTCAGTGCCCTCAAGCAACTCTGTAAGACTTGAGGAGTAAGTGCCAATCTGTATTGACGGAGGAAGCTCCATCATGAAGAGTGCCCTGCAGCAAAGAGTTTACAGGTACAGCTCCCCCCAAATTACACTCATCCTGTATTACTGTAGATTTGAACTATGTGTGTAGGTTTCTTAATCTCTTGTTGGATTACAAAATGTTTGAGGAGAGAGACTTGAAGACTTTCTAAACTTTGGATCTTCCTCAGTACCTATTATAATATTACATATACAGTGTACACTTATAAATTTGTTAAAAAAATAATTATTGTTTAAGAGATAAGGTCTAATTTTGTAGCAAAAGAACTGAATCTTATTGCCCATGGTAGATAAGGGAGAAGGGAAAGACAAAGATAAATCTGAGAGTATGAGACTAGGTGACTGGGAGATTAATATATATAAAAAGAAGTTGCATCATAAATGTTTATTGTATTGAATTCAACAGAAATATTGTGAAAAATGGTTGGTTTGGGGGGACAAAATGGTGAAATTTCAGGCATGTCAAGTGTGAGGAGCTGGTAAGGCATTCCGAAGGTGCTATCTAGGAGATAATTGAATTATTGAAATGGATTTGTGGAGAGGTATTGGGGATACAGTCCAAAGTGAAGTCATGAATATTTGAATTCATCACTAAACATAATAAAGAGAGCATGAAGAACCTAGAGTAGAAAAATCCCAACATTTCAAGCCTAGAAGGATGAGAAAAAGTCATCAAAATAGACATAGAAAGAATAGTCAAAGAGAAGGGGAGAGAAGCATGAAAGTACATAGCCATAGTAGTAAAGAGACGTTATAAAGAGGGAAATGGTATATAAAGTCAAATCCATCTATGAGAAATTAAGAAGTTAAGAGGGATGAGAAGGATATTGGAATTAATGATTAAAAAGTTATTGGTGACAATGGACTGAGTCACTGCTACAGTGATGTGATAAAAGCAAGCTATGCTGCTAGAAGCTAGGAGTGAATGGGTGGTAAGGAAGTATAGACTACTCTTTTCAGAAGGTTATCAGTGAAGGGGAAGGTAGAGGAAAAAAAAACTGATTAAGGGAAGTATTTTTTTGTTTGCTTGTTTTTTTAGGGTTAATACGCTTCTAGGATAAGGGAAAGAAGCCAACAGAGAAGATAGAGAACAAATATAATTAATTAATAAACATCTACTATCTGATGGATATTGTGATAAGTGCTGGTGATACAAATACAATGAATTAAATATCCCTAGAAGCAAGAGGATGAGAGATGGGAGAGAAGTCACAAATGAGTTGAGAAGAAATAGGATGAAGGGGGCAAATGAAGAGAGCTATTTTTTATCAACGAAGAATGACATTTCATCTTCTGATAATAGGGTAAAAGAGGGGATGGGCGCAGCTAGGGAGTACAGCGGATAAAGCACCAGTGCAGGAATCAGGGGGACCTGAGTTCAAATCTCACCTCACACACTTGACACTCACTAGCTGTGTGACCTTGGGCAAGTCACTTAACTTCAATTGCTTCATCCTGGGTCATTTCCAGTCATCCTGATGAATATCTGGTCACTGGATTCAGATGGTTCTGGAGGAGAAGTGAGCTGATGACCTGTACAGCCCTCCCTCACTCAAAACAAAGTCAAGTGCAAGTCATGTCATCATTTCTCCGATGGCATGGTCTTCTTCAGCAATGAAGGATGAACACACAAAAGAGGGAATGATAGGTGAGGACATCAGAGAAAGACAGTATCATTCTCTAAAAGGCAGAAAGTGAGGTTCTCCCCTTAGAGTATTAGGATATCACATTTAGCTGGAGACTTTAGGACAGAAGACATGACTGATAACACCTATTTGAAGGAATATGATAAAGAGTCAATAAGAGATGAATAAAATGATTTTTATGACACAATGAGGAGCCATTTGAAGTTAGACAGCATCCGTTCTGACGCAGTCAGCAGAATTTTAATTTACTCTAGCAGTTCTAGGTAGCAATAGAGGCAGTAAGTGTTAGGAGATACCCATATTTGAGGATAAGAAGACTAGAATCTCTGGACATAGTGGAATATCAAGGAGCAGCAAGAGATTTAGAAGGAAGTAAAGGTATTTTTTTAACTGACAAATTATGAGGTCAAGATTGAGTAGAAAGAAAAAATAAGAGGAGAGAATTGAAAGCCTGAGGTAATAAGGAATATTCTTAGGACCCCAAACGCCAAGGAAGGCAAAAAATATCTGTATGAAAAATAATAACTGACAAGACACATGCTGCAGTCAGAAAAAGGAGTTGAAGAACTCAGGATCTTAGTGACAAAACAGTTTAATGTGATGAAGAGATCTGGAATGGGACTGACCTGAAGTAGAACAGGGGTAGAAATGATACAAATTAAGTTCAAGAAACTAAAAAGAGAGGTGCTTGAAGAGTTATCAATATTAATTGAAAGATTTTATCGAGGGAAGGAATAGAGCACAAGAACGAACCAGGTGTTATAGCCATGTCACGGAAGTCAACAGGATAGGGACGGAGGAAGAGTGAAAAAGAGACAGTGACTATTGGTCAAAAAGCAAAACTCTGAAAGAGGCAGTGGGGACAAAGGAGTATGCTGTTTCCAACTTCACACTCTTTGAGATTGGAAGGACAAAGAAGCTTCCTAGAGATGTGGAGTCCTTAGTGAAAAACAGTTTTTAGTTAAAGCAGAGTTAGATGAGAAGTTTTTGCACAACCAAACCCAATGCAACCAAAATCCGGAGGGATGTAGTAAATTGGGAAAGAATTTTTACAGCTAAGCTCGGGGATAAAGACCTCATTTCTAGAATATATAGAGAACTGACTCATATGTATAATCATACAAGTCATTCCCCAGTTGATAAATGGTCAAAGGATATGAACAGGAAATTTTCAGAGGAAGAAATTAAAGATATCTATAATCATATGAAAAAATGCTCTAAATCACTATTGATTAGAGAGATGCAAATCAAAACAACTCTGAGGTACCACATCACACCTATAAGATTGGCAAACATGACAGAACAAGAAAATGATAAATGCTGGAAAGGATGTGGGAGAGTTGGAACACTAATTCATTGTTGGTGGAGCTGCGAGCGCATCCAACCATTCTGGAGAGCAATTTGGAACTATGCCCAAAGGGCTACAAAAATGTGCATACCCTTTGACCCAGCAATATCGCTACTAGGACTATATCCCCAAGAGATCATAAAAATGGGAAAGGGTCCCACATGTTCAAAAATATTTATAGCAGCACTCTATGTAGTTGCCAAAAACTGGAAGTCAAGGGGATGTCCATCAATTGGGGAATGGCTGAATAAATTATGGTATATGAATGTAATGGAGTACTATTGTGCCATAAGAAATGATGAACAAGAAGACTTCAGAGAGGCCTGGAAGGACTTATATGACCTGATGCTGAGTGAAAGGAGCAGAACCAGGAGAACTTTGTGCACAGCAATGACCACAGTGTGCGAGAGTTTTTTCTGGTAGACTTGGAATTTTGTAATAACGCAAAAACTTCTTATAAAAAAAAAAATCCCAAAGGTGGTTCTCAAGGCAAAATGCCTTCCACACTCAGAGAAAGAAATATGGAAGTAATTCACAAAATGTAGCAGATCATGTTTGTGTATGTGTATGTGTTTGTGTATCATGTTTTGATTTGTTATATGATTTCTTTCATTTATTTTAGTCTGACTACATAGCATGACTATAGTGAAAATATACTCAATAGGAAAGTATATGTAGACCCTATACAGAATTGTATGCAGTCGTGGGGAGGGAGGGGGGTAGCGGGGGGTAGGTGTGGGGGGGATAAAATCTCAATTGTATGGCAGTGATTGTTAAACATTAAAAAATAAAAAAATAAAAAAAAAAGCAGAGTTAGAAAAAGTATGGGAGAAAAAGGTCCAAAATGAAAGGGAATTTAAGGAGAGAATGGGGGTCCCAAAGGGCACATTGGAAGAGATGAGTAATATAGGGTTTACAGGGGAGCTGAACTAAATAGGTAAGAGACTATCAGCAGGACAGGTCTTAGGCAGGAAGGGGAGTTCAATGGCAAGACTTAGAGGAGCAGAATTCTGGGAGGTGAGCTGGAGGATGGCAGCAGGCAGAGAAGGCTAACACTCCAAAGTCTACATATCATAGTTAAGGACCATGATGCATCTTGATCTGTGTGATCAAAAGTCTAGATATGTGGCCTGTGGTAAATAAAGATGTACATAACCTGGATTCCTTCCTTCTTATGGTCATTATTCCTTATGCTGATTTCCTTCCATGTATTTCCCATGTCAGTAATATTAGATAACCATGTTCTCTTTGATTAAAAAAGAGAGGGAGAGAAAGAAAAAAGGTTGAACTCAAAAAGAATCTTGGTTAGTTTTGTGTGCTAAAGACCTAAGGCTTAAATTTCTTTTCTTCACAATGGCTGAGGTGATTTTAATCTTTCTTTTTCCTTTTCAAGCTCCAGGAAGAGATCATTTGAATTTAACATGACAAGACAGAGACCACACACTTTGCTGAGACTTAATTGCGAAATTACACTGTGATCCCCGTCTGGCCACATTCCCATATTCTCTACTTCGATTAATTTCAAGTTTTTATTTCCAAATTTCTTTAGAGTTAATTGTTGGGGATGAAGAAAGAGATTATCTCTATGCCTTATGAGAGTAAGAAGGGGGGGAGTGAGTGACTTTTTTCCTGTCAGGGTATCCAAAAATCCCATCAGATTAATCACCTACAAATGTCGAACCCCAGTGCGTAGGTACATTCCCTATGGCATTCTTATTGATTCTGGTCCAGACATATGTTGCATGCAGGCTGATGAATTCAAGAACAGATCTAATGGCTGCTTAATGTAGCCTTGAAAACAGCTTTCAAAAGTCATTAGGCCTGCAAAATGATAGGGTTTACACCCTTGAGACGCTTCTCTGCAGACAAATAGATTTCACTTTGAATGCTCTTTCTTAATTCGTTGCAGGTTTGCATGGAATTCATTAGGCCCGCAAAAAGGTGCATTTGGTCTGCCAAGGCCAAATTGTCCCCCACTGTATTTATCTCTGCCTCAACTACCTCTGCACCTCCCCCTTTCTTTCTTCCATAAACAAAATTGAGAAAATTCAAGCAGCTGCCCTTAGCCAGCAACTTGAAGTTTACTTCCAAATGCAGGTTTCCCATGAAGACTAAGTGAAAAAGGGACTAGTCAGAAGAGAAAGAGAATATTGATTTCCTTTAGACTTACTTTGATTTATTTTAGAGTGTCATTAAGTGTCCATTTTCAGAGCAGCTTTATGCTTGGACCAAAAATGTTAAAAAATCTATTTGGTATAGTAGTCACCAGTATTATACCTTTTCTGGGTTTTATAATGTCTACCATAAAGCAACATGAAATGACAAGAAATCCCAATACTTCCTTTACCTTATCTGCAACATGCAATTCCGGACACAAATATGACTGATATACTTGTGTTATCACACGTAATTAATTGCTGTTAGCCTCTGAATAAGACCTATTTTATCCAACCGGGTGGGAATACATAAATAGATCTCTTTTTCAATCACTTTCCATCTTAAGTAAAAACAGAGAGAGAGAGGGGGAGAAAGCACAAATTAGTTGAATCAATTCATTTGCTTTCACTGTGAGCTTGCCTGCTGCAATTTAATTCAATTGACTAGTTTAATTTCTTTGTCCGTTGACTAAGGTATCAATGGGGTATGATTATTCAATTTTAAACACCTCTTGGACTCTGCTCACCCCAGTCCCCAGTGCACCAAGATAGCATGAGGCTGTGCCAGAGAATCACAAAGTTTCTGATTTCTAATGGACCTCAGAGAGTATATCTGAAAAAAAAAAAAAGATCCCTATCACTGCATCACATTTGACAGGTGGTCATTCAGCTTCTAGCTGAAGACCTTCAGTAAGAGTCCCATACCTGCCTTTAGTAGTCATGCTATCTATGCTAAAGACAGAAAAGGAATCTCTCTAATTACATATTATACTTGAGAATCAGAGAATCTTGGAGTTTGAAGGGTCTACAAAGACTATACCTGATCAGCAATCCCTAATCCCTTCAACAACATCCTTGAGAATAGGTCATCCAACTTCTAGTGAAGGGAAATTCGTTACCACCTGAAGCAACATAGGGTACTATAGGATGGCTATAATTGTTATGAAGTTCTCCCTTTAAGACTATCTATTCCTATGTGAATTCTATCCATTGTACCTAATGCTATTCTCTGAGACCAAGTAGGACAAGTCTAATCCCTTGGATCGATGGTCAGATACTTGAAGGCAAATACTACATCACTCCTGAGAGCACAGAACAGTGCTTTTACAAGATCTGTTACTGAAGAGCAAGTAGCTGTACCCTGCTTCAATTCTGGCCTAAACAGCCTACATACAAAGGACTATTCTTGCTCTATGAGTCCAGATTGACATCCCTGGGTATGAGGCCAGGAAAGACAGGACTGGGAAGAGTCTTATCTCTTCCTTCTCTATGTAGAGGCAAAAGCTTGCCTGATCCTCCTCCCATGCATACCGAGGGCCAGAATTGAGTTCTTCTTAATTTTTCTCTCTGTTTGTATATATAACAAAGCAAGACAAATTATAATAACAACCTTTATCGTTCAGATCTTATCCAGCCAAGTCTTTCAACATAGGGACAGTATTAAATATTTCTGGATATATCATTAACAGCTCTGTTCTCCTCCAGACAGACTGCAAAGGATTAGTTTGACTGAAATATCCCATTGGAATGAGTTTGGGTCCATCTTCTCAGAGTCCTATAGGCCTGGGCTTAGAATTAGCACCCACAAATAATGGACAATGAAGACGATAATACACTGTCAGTCACAATGTATTATATAATTGTGAGTTAGTATTAGTATCATTACTACTACCATTACTCCACTTTTTCCCTCTCCTCTACATTCAAACTCCTGATCTCACTGGTATGTGTGTGTTTCCCTGGACAAGACGCTCAGATGATAATAAAATGCTTTATTCAAAGATAAATGGGAAGATGGCATTTCATTTCTGCTGTCTAGTCTGTTTGCTTTTTTCCCTATGAAGAAATGAGAATATTACCATTCCTCAAAAAGCAAGCAAACTATAGAATGAATTGTAGGTTTTGTATGTTTTAAGTAATTATTGATATCCTGTGGTTTAAAAAAAAATCCACCTAGGAGCCCGTAATGATGGATTGCTTTTCTTTTAGCAAATTTATAATTTTCACATCCTTTACTCTACACTTTATGAGCCTAATTTTTCAGGGTTCATTAATTCTCTTTCCTCTGCTGGCTATTATATATTGTTTGGGTCTCTGCTCATGTCACTTTTGTCCTCTAAGCTGTACAACAGTGCTCAGAACTTCTTACAATTGATTGTTCTCACTTCTTTTATTCAGCTCTATGCATACCATTGAGGTAGAGAAAAACCTTCATTACAGTGAGAGTGGCAGACGGAGCACTGGGCTTTAAGCCACTATAATAAGTACAGTTACATAGTACTTTGTAATCTTTGATTATTATTAATTGGTCATTAATCATGCAGTCCTAGTTAATAATAGTTCTATGTGCAGGGCCCTGGGCAAAAACATGTTGTAGTGAAACAATCCCTGCCCTCAAGTAGTCTACATTCTAACAAGGAAAGCAGTAACAGCAACAAATAACAAAACGAAAGCAGCGTACACATACAGAAGTATATACTGAGGATAGTTACAAAATTAATGTAAGTGAGTTTGTGGAAGGATCTCATTAGCAGCTCATGACTCAAGAAAGGTTTTGGATAGAAGGTGTTGCATTGGAGGAACTCAAGTTTGTTTTGTTTTGTTTTCCTTAATGTGGTGCTCTACAATTTGCAAAGCATTTATGCTGGTATTTTTATGTGCATCCAGTAGATCTACATGTGAGTCTCAGCTTGGATTTTGACTAGCTGTGTAATTTAGAGAAACCCATTATTTTCTATGAACTCTGGTTTCCACATTTAAAAAAATGCTAAGGTCACAAAAACCTAGTGAATGACAGAGCAAGGATTGCAATATAAATCTTCTTGAGAATCATAGAATCTTGGAGTTTGAAGGGTCTACAAAGACTATACCTGATCAGCAATCCCTTCAACAACATCCTTGAGACTAGGTCATCCAACTTCTAGTGAGGGGAAATTCGTTACCATCTGAAGCAACATATGGTACTGTAGGATGGCTATAATTGTTATGAAGTTCTCCCTTTAAGACTATCTATTCCTATGTGAATTCTATCCATTGTACCTAATGCTATTCTCTGAGACCAAGTAGGACAAGTCTAATCCCCTGGATTGATGGTCAGATACTTGAAGGCAACTACTACATCACTCCTGAGAGCACAGAACAGTGCTTTTACAAGATCTGTTACTGAAGAGCAAGTAGCTGTACCCTGCCTCAATTCTGGCCTAAATAGCATACATACTAAAGACAATTCTTGCTCTATGAGTCCAGATTGACATCCCTGGGTGTGAGGCCAGGAAAGAAGGGACTGTGAATAGTTTTATCTCTTCCTTCTCTATATAAAGGCAAAAGCTTGCCTGATCCTCCTCCCATGCATACCCAGGGTATCTTCTTCCTCTTGGTCTAATGCCTACTTTACAAAGAGGCTGAGAGAATCAAATAATGCATTATTTGTAAAGCACTTTTTACATTTTTAAGTGTTATAAAATGATCATAATTTGCTCCCTTAACTTCCTTCATTTCATTATTGAAAGTTAAACTCATTAGCTTTCCCTCATCATCCCCAAACCATGTACCCTTGACAACTAGCATAGGTCTATCACTACCTCTACTATTCTCCAAGCTTCCTAGGCTTAAAAAAGGGAATGAGGGAGATCTTGCCTCTCTCCTTTCCTTTTTCACCATCTGTGATGAGTCATCAAGTTTCAGACTTGTTCCCTCCTCTCAATACTTGCTACCCCACTTTTAAGGATTACAATAAACCCAACTACTTAAGAACCTACAATAAGGCCCCAAGATGAAGGGAATTAGAACTAGAACGACTATATTGCTAGTACAACACATAACTGTACTCTGAGAGAATGTTAGCAAAAGTGGTAAAGAGTGGTGATAATTTTTTAAAAAAGAAACTTTAATAGACAGAAATGCAACAATTCCCTTTTCTTTCCCCACCCCCACCCCCAATGAAACTCATTCTTCGGGTAAGAGACAAAGCAACTCTTCGACAAAAACAAAACAAAATAAAACAAAAAAACAAAAAAACTCAACCAAAAAACAAACAAACAAACAAACAAAACCCCTAAAACCTGACTGTAAAGCCCTGGTCTTAAGACTAAGAAGAACATTGGATATTGGTGAGATTATAAAAAGCACATGCTTTATGGATTCATGTAGGTACCAATTAGGATATTTGACTATTTTCTCACCACTGAAATTTGATACAGATTAGACAGGGATAGGGAAGAGTCTAAGTCTGTACAAAGAATACAGTAAACTACTGAATTTAAATCAACAAGTGAAGTTTACTCACCTATTATGTATAGCTAGATACTGAGCTCAACACTGAGGTCACAAAAGTAAAAACCAAACAGCTGAGCTCCTCTCAAGAAACTTCCATTCTGCTGTGAGAAAAAAAATATGTACACTGATTAATTTAAAATCTAGATATGGATGTTGATATGCATATTTATGCTAGGCAAATACAAAGTAATTTCAGTGGGGCAGTAGTTTTGATTAGAAACTGGGTTGAGGAGGGTTAGGAAAAGCCTACTATCGGGTGAAGACAAGAAAGTAAGTCTAAAAAAATCAAGAAGAAACATGTGAGGTACATAGATCTTGGCAGTCATGCGATCAAGTTCATGAAATCCTTCTTTATTATTATCCTCTTAAAAATATTGGATGTTAGAACTGGAAAAAAGCTGAGAATCCATAACATGTTGATTCCCCTGATAGCAAATAAGCTCCCAGAGAGATGCTGCTATTTCATGTTTGTTGGTCACAGTGACTGGAACATAATAAAGACTTAAAAAGTATTTATTGATTGACTCTTGACTGACTGATAACTAGACTTCAAGACTGTGGAACTGAGGATCAATAAATGAGGTTCACAATCTAGGCTGGAGGTTATGGTAACAGAACCAGGCCAGGAAGAACAATAGCCTAGAACTTATTACTGGAGCAATTGCCTTTTAAGAGTGGTATAATTTATGTATATCCTGTCTAGATATAGATTTAATCTTAAAATGTGGATAGGGCCAAGCCCCAAACAAAGACAAGTATACAGATCTGACTAAATAAACTAGGAAAAGATTCAGGGAGTTAATTCATGAGACAAATAAATTTACTCTCTTTGGCCTTCTTTTGAGTTATGCCATAGAGATATGGCCACTTAATTCACTAGAACGCTGAACATTAACTAAAAGAGATTTGCAAAGCTTTGCTGTTATCACATGAAAATGCTAAATATTTTTAATTCTGATGAAAGAAACTTATCTAGTATCACAATTATCATGTAGAAGCATCAGACATAGGTCAAAAGATTAAATTCTGATTTTCAGTTCAGTTTTCGTTTTGGAAGACCCTCTTTCCTAAATTAGTAGTTGAGAAAGGTTGCTTTTTTTTTAACTAACTTGATTCCAGTTTTTCCTAAAGTTATTTTCTGTATTATGAAAATATTTTTGTTTATTCCTTTATCATCTCTATTAAAGCTAAGTATTGACTTTGTTTTCAGAAGACTTTCTTGTCTGGCTGATATTTAGCTAAAAGGAGGAAAACAATGAGAATAGTGCTGTTTGTTAGTTAAAGGCTTGTACATGATGCAAATGTTATCATTTTATTCTCTTTAGTCACTGAACTTTCTTTTTCTATAGAAATTGCTGGAAATCAAGACCCATTCTAATATGCCTTTTGATATTAATTATAGAAAAATAATGCATTTCTTGACTAGGAAAGGCATTTCGTACAATATATTACCTTTCAACGAAATACAAATTATCTGTACCACATTATCAACTGGTGAGTTTTTATAGTAGCGCCCACACAAACACCCACCAACATTTCCTTTTAGAGCAAAGTAATTATATTCAATTTATTATTTTACATACAAAGGTGCTATTAGAGAGACAGATGACTTGGATTTGGGAGACCTAAAACTTCCATATACATCCTTAGGATATGTAAGAATGCCTCTTCTAGCAGGTATGGGAACCTGTGGCCTGGAGGTCACATGTTGCATTCTAGGTCCTCTAGTTTGGCCTTTGGACTAAGTCCATATTTTACAGAATAAATCATCTTAGTAAGGGGACTTTTGCTGTGAAATTTGGATTCAGTGAAAGGGCCAAACTTAAGGACCTACAGAACAACATGTGGCCTCAAGACTTCGGGTTTCACACCCCTATGACCTAGAGGGTCTATGCTATTTATTATTATTATTACAAAAAGTAGAACCTACTTGTGAATCTTATTTTCTGACAGACAGTAGGACTTATGTCCATCCTTTATGGTCTAGCTCAAATATCATCTCCTCTGTAGAGATCATCTCCTCCCCCTATGGAACCTCTCTCCATATGGAGTAATCTTGCCCTTTTCCATTCTTATACTACTTTGTACTTCTTTATGGAATTCTCTTATTCTATTTTGCATTAGATTTATATGTCTACATCTTTTAGATGCAACATGTTGAAAGTACTTCGAAAGCCAGTCTTATAATGAAAAGGCCTTAAAGTTTTGCCTCTGACATGGACTATAATTAATATTACTGTGGGTAAGTCACTTAGCCTTTCAACCCATCCAGAAAACTCCAGACTATAACATTCTCTGAGAGATAAGATTGATTACAATCTGTATCAGAAAGAGTTTCTACATATTGAATTATTTAAAAGATATTTTCCAATGATTATCTTAAATCTTGAATATTACAAGTAAAACTCACCAACAAATGGAAAACCCAGTAGTCAGTCAATAACTATTTATTAAGAACCCAGTATGAGCCAAGATGTCACTATGCTAAGCACTGGGGATTCAAAGAAAATAAAAGACAAGTTCCTGCTCTCAAGGAGTTCACATTCTAGTGGAGGAATAAATACATACACAACTACTTACAAACAAGTTACACACAGGATAAACTGGGGAAAATCAAAAGAGGAGTTATTGGAATTAAAGATTAGAAAAGGCTTCCTGTGAAAAGTGAGATAGGACTTAAAGTAAGCCAGGGAAGACAGGAGGTAGAGATAAGGAGGAAGAACATTCTAGGAATGGAGTATAGATATTGAAAATGTCCAGAGTCAAGAGACAGAGTGTCTTGATGAAGGTACAGCAAAGAGGCTAATGCCAGCATTTTTTCATAATAACTGTCATTGGTAAAAACATTGTTGGATAATTCTGTTGATTTATCTTTTCTTTTTCAAGATATGGGAATTTGTTAGTAGAGAAATATTAAGAAAATTTCTAAAAGATTTCATGTAGAGCTTAATCCAAAGGAACTCATAAGAATAGAAAAAACTTCCATTTTGTCTAAAATATATTTTTAAAATCTGCCAAATAGATGAACATGTAGAAAAAAAAATTCAACCTCACTTGGCATTGCTGGGTGTTTTGTCTTCATTGAAAGGAAACCAATCACCTACTCCCCCAACCCTACATTCCTTTACTTATATTGAAAATTAGAAATGTGATAATCTATCCAACAGAGCTTTTAATGACTCAGATCCTTGGAAGCTGTGGTCTGATTAATATCTGCTATTTATGGGCTTATCCTGCAGGTGTTGCACTTTGTAAAGGATAATTTGAACTGTGGAAAAACAAAACTTTTTAATGGACTTTACCTATTGAGTAAAACTAAGTCATTTAAGAAAATAATTGCCTACTGCTGAATCAAATAAAAGAGAGAAAATGTACTTTTCCTCAAATCTCAAGGAAGTAAAAAAATAGTAACCACAGACTGAATGCACTAACTAATGAATAAAAGGCTTTGTCTTTGTCAGAAAAGCAACTGTTTCTGATTCATTTTTTCCTTATGATGAGCCATTTGTGAGAGAATCCCAGTGATTTCATTTTTATGTCACTTTCTGTACTGTTTTTCTTAATTAAACTTGAAGTTAATAAAGGTAAATAAAAACGTTTTAAAAAGGTTAATAAAGGTAAATGCTGTGGTCAAATGAGAGACATGAAACCCATGGAACCTAGTTCCAGATAGTCCTAACAGAACCTAGAAATGAGCAAAAGTAAACTCGTCTGTATGACAAGAAAGGCAAAAATTCTTGAATGGTGACACTTAGCAATGGCATAGTATCTTACAGTTAAAGACAGCTTGATATCCATTACTTCAACTGAGCCTCACTACAAGCCTAGAAATAGGTAGAATCAGCATGATCATTCCAGTATACTGGTTTGGAAACTGAAAATCAAGAGGGGTTAAGTGATTTATCTAAGTTTGCACAGCTAGCAATGTCAGAGCCAAGAATCAGATACCAGAGTGTATTCAAGCTTATGTTCCTTCTTTGCTAGCTATTTAAAAATACATAAAACATTTTACAGAAAATAGGTGAGAACTGTTAATAAAAACATTATTCCATTATGATAGAGGCAGTGTGAGAATGATAGATAGATTTCTGGGCAGAGTCATAAAGAGTCTGGGCAAGTCATTGAACCTCCAAATGTCTTAAGAAATACCCTAATATTTATTTAATAATTTTTAGATGGACTCTGATTTGCATTGGGGGAGTTTCCTGCAGTGAAGAAATCATAGGTCCTTTATATATTATTGCATTAGGATGCAACAAAGTGAAATGACTTGAAAAAAGTAGAATATTCATGAAATATTTAATTTACTATCAGAAATTATTTTGGCTGTCTATACATAAAAACTATTTTGGAAAAAAATAGTCCAATTCAATAGCCACTTTTAGACACTTGCCAATTATACTAACATAATTTCAGGATGCAGGTATACTAAAATGTGATGTAAAAAACAAAAACAAAAACAATTCATTCAAAGATAATTAGACCTCAGGGAATAACAGTAACCAGACTAAGACGAAATTTACTGATAAGCCAGATTGTCAATTTTAAAATAAATAATGGGAAATATAACAGCCAAGTGAATTCAGGACCGGTACCATTCTCCCCACCACTTCATCCCCAATAGATAGACCTACTTAAGAAAACAAACTGAGAAAAGATTTCTTGGCATAGTATCATGAAACTATAATAACATACCTTTCTCTCCCCCAAAACACTACGACAGATCCTGCAAAGCAATATAATGTATACCTGGCCTGCTAAATAGACCAGAATTCTTACGTTGACTGTTCAAGTCATTTTTTCCCTTAGACACTCTTAGAGACTGACATATTTGTTAGTTTTCATCCTCCCCAACCCCAATGTTAACATTTAACACACGTAATCACCAAAACCTTCTGTCCCTATCATATGCTATTTGGGGACTTCGTAGTTTTTCATTTAGTTTTTATTAGTTACATTTGAAGGTAGTTGCTTCCGGGCACCAAAGTCTCATTTTAAAAAATGGTAGAATGAGTTATTTCTGGAAAATTGCTAATCCTATCCCCTATGTGTTTATTGTTGTCGTTGATTGAATGACAGGACGTTTCCTCACTTTGTCTTGAAATTTGAGGATTTCAATTTCTTTGGGGGTCATTAGCTCACTTACTAACCATTCACTATTATCCATTAACAGCATAACATCACAAGAAGTGACTTGGCTGATAGAATATTTGGAGAGCTGAAAGACGTTTTTTAAAACTTGGAGGCTTTGTTAGGACATAACCAAATTTTAAAAGAAAGTACTTTTTTGAACTAAAGAAAAACTTCATTATTTCCATATAGTTTTTGTTGCTTTGTAGGGAAAGATGATGTGACTTACCTGCCCAAACAACAAGCTCCTAACTGTGAGAAACATGCTCACCTTAAAAAAAAAAGATTAATACTTATGAAATCAGGAAAGTTTTTATTAATTTCTACATTCATTCCCCCTGAATGAATGGCTATATCCTAAGTAAGGCTACAGGAAGACTACAATTGGTTCAGACCAATGCAAGTCTTTTATACAAGTTCACGCCTCACCATCTATTGGCCACATGACTTCATGTTGTCCTCTGTGATAGGCTTTCCCTCAACAAACTCCTCAAGCCTGCACACAAGCTTCTGACCTTTTACCTGACTCTGCTAGGTCACAACTTTGATCACTTTTCATCCTGTGGAAACAGAACTCCTTCCTTTGTTTCCCACAATGATCTTTTTAAAAAAATAAAATTACAAACATCATTTACATTTCTTAGACACATTACTTGAATCTAAGTTTTTTCAATCTTCTCAGTGTAAATAGAAAAAGTATCAATTGAGACTAGAAAAAATAAGTATAGCTATAAATTAAAGATCTGTATACACATTTTCACCTCAAAAAGCTTATGTCAGTTCACATATTGACTTCTTAGCTGAATAGACATGTTGAACAAGATTAAGTGCTTAATGTGGGGCTATCAAGTCAAGACAATGAAGTAATACCTCAAACCAAGAGCCGCCCACTTCAATTTTCTTCAGCCAATCTGAATTCTAGAAATCCATGGGGAAAAAACTGTCACTGCACTATCTGAAAAAATATAACACATGAACTTCTGCAGCAACTTGAATTTTGATTTGTTATTCAAAATCAATGCAGTAAACATCTTGAGAACCACATTCACACACAAATTCAAATTCTAAAATATTCAGGAACACCCACTGCTTAACAGTCTCTAGCTTGTCTTTCAGGTCCTCTAATTTTTTTGTTTATGCATACCCAGCATGCATAATAGAGTGATAAATTACAAAGCTGATAGTACTCTTTGGATAGTCAATAAGTGTTTCCTCCAAACCCCTGCAAATCTATGCATGTATTCCATGGCCGTGGCTTTATGGGACAAAACTCATCCTAGGATCTGAATATCTAATTCAGAAATATAATAGGCACTTGAGAGATGATTTTTATTTATTTATTTGTAGGTACAGTTTTGTTTATTAAAACTTCAGGTGGCACAGGGCAGTTATCTTCAAATAATTTCCAGGATGACTTTGTATGCATTGTATTTATGGGCTAAATGAGAAAGAAGGATGCCAGCTGAGTGCTTGACTGATCCATTTGTAAACTAACCTTTAGGAAGTATATCCTCTTACTGATTCCTATGCACCTTAAAATGGATTCTTATTATTTACCAATGAAAGATTTATAAATTTCTCCTTTATTTTAATGTATGATTTTACTAAAATTGTGTTCTACTTTAAGTAAAACTTGATAATGCAATTCAGAATTTTCAAAATAGATGAATTAGGTGATTATTTCCATTACAAAAGAATTCACCCCAGGGTCTGTTGTTTTTATTTTATTTTACTTAAGCAGGAGTTATCCAGGAGCATTAAGTATTTGTTTATAAATCATTAACTACAGCTGATGTTTGGAGACAGTTAAAGACTCATAAACTGCAGCCTACTGAGTATCATCCAGAAATTAAGATAAAGTAGCTCTGAACTGGTATGCTCATTGGTTTGGCCAATTTACTAATTGGCAAAATAGATCTAGATTAAAATTTCCAATTTATAAATGACTCTTCAGGACCACTAGTATATTATGTGTATGTAATAAAAAGCAGCATAGGAAAACTTGTAGCCAAGTGATCTAAGAAAAGAAGAAAGGAAAAGTAGGAAGGGAGGGAGGGAGGTTCCTACTTACAAGAAAGCCATTTCTTTTTTCTTTGTTAAACGTTTTATTGATGTGTTTTGTTTTTACATTATAAATATTTACAGATATTTAGTGAATACTCAGTGAAAGGTCTCTTATAACTAAATAAAAATAATTAAACAAAACAGAGTGACCTTTTCTGAAGGGGATGCAACATTGCACATCTGTACCACATCCCCACCTGTCTATTTAAACACACACACACATACACTCACACACACATACACACACACATATACACCTATTTTTTTTAATCTCTCCCTCCTCCTCTATTGAAAAATAAGAAAAGAAAAATAAATCTCCTTAACAGATAAGCATAGTCAAACAACATAAATTCCCTTATTGGTTATGCTCCAAAAATTTGCCTCATTTTACATTCTAAATTTATCATCCCTCTGATAGGAGGCAGATTGTGTGTTTGTTCATTAATCTTCTACAATCATAATGGTCAATGTATCATTATTGCAACTTTCACAGTTGTTTGTCATGATGGTGTTATTGTAACTGCATAAGGTATTCTCCTGGTTTAGCTCTTTCCATTCTTCATCATTTATAACAATTTTTGAAGTTTTTCATTTTTGTAATATTGATGTTATATTATAAATTGCTTATTTGGTTTTTCTTACTTCACTCTGCATCAGTTACATTTCCCCTGGTTTTTTTTTGAAATCATCTGTTTTCTCATTTCTTTCAGCAAAATAGTATTCCATTACATTAGTATAATACAACTTATCATTATACTTTTCATAACTCTGGTATAAAGCAGGGTTGCATATGGGTTACTTGGACCAAACCTAACAATGCCGACCATATATCACAGAGACAACTCACCTGTCTCTATTTCCAGCTGTTTCTTTTTCTGCAGTTCCACATTTTCCACCTTGATCCAAAATATATGTAATTATTAACCATGTGAAGCACAATAGTAGAAAATGCATGGAGAATTCTAAAAATAAAAATTTGCACAAGAATATTGTCAAATTCAAGAGCCATGGCCTTATGAAAGGTACAGTAATTCTTTCTTGGACTGGAGAAAGGCCTCCTTCATGGGATCATGAACTTGGATAGGGTCTTTTTATATGGCTTCTAACTGACAGGTGAGACTAAAAAGTCGAATAATAGAAATGCATATTGATTTACTCAGTAATTTTGCATAGTTTTCAGAAACATTCATTCTATATCTCGGTAACATTGAACTGTTCTTCATGTAGTTCTTCATAATCACCCCCACCCACACACAAACACAAAGATTATGCTTTGATAGCATTTTTGCATGATTATTCCTCATGGATCATATTTTATTCTATTTCAAGTAAAATTATCTAGTCTTATCATATCGCATTTTGTTTACTAGAAAACCACATTCTTATGTGCCATTAAAACCAAAAGAAATCTGATTAAGCGATAAGTATCCAGAGGTGACACTTTCTCAAGCAAATTTATGTCAGCTTATTATTTGCATCTCCAATAACACAACAGAATTAGATAGCCTGGAGGACATAATTGCTTTTATGATCCATGAGTAGCTAGAACTTATACTTTCTGTGGGATTTTTTGTTTGTTTGCTTGGTTGTTTTTTTGCAATTTGAAGAGTTTGCTAGGTCCAACCAGGTTTCACAAGCAGATTGCATCTCATGATTTGGGATTAAGTTTTGTGGATGGTAGAAAACTGTTTCATTTGTATCTTTGTATTCCTAGCATTTTTCTTGGTACTTGAAACATGCTGGATACTCATAAAGGCTTGTAGGTTGATGGACAGATTGCTGCTATGCCTGCCATAGAGTTAAATCTTAATTTTTGATTTTTTTTATATAATAACCAGAATATAAGGAAGTCCTTGATTGTTAAATAATCAATATGACTCTGGAGAACCTCCATCTCTACATTTACCATAGCTTTTTATATCATTTCAATTTTTAATGATATTCTATGTTCTAAAAATATTTTTACTATGAAAATTTTCTTGATATATTTTGTCAGTTTATTCTGTACAATGTAGTACAAAATAGTGTGTTACATTATGCTATATCAAACTCTTGTATGACCTTCTAATCATTAATATCAAGTGAGGCATAAAATAAGGATACAGATACAGCCAGTCATAAGTTCTGGTTATGACATAATAAGTACTTATTATGACTTAGGCATCATGCTAAGTGCTGGGGATACAAAGCAAGACAAACACATGAAAACTCTCTAAGGAGAGAGACAACATGCAAATATATACATACATACACATATATACATATGCAGATGTATACATATTTATGTATGTGTGTATATGCACACACAACATAAATGGAAAATAATTTAAGAAGGAAAATATTAGCATCACAAAGGTGTCAGTTGACCCATGAATTCTGCCTACAGCAGAATTTCCAATTTGAAGTCAGCATTGAATGAAACCATGAAATTCAGGTAATAGACTGAGCAGCAAGAGCCTTCTTGACATGAGGGATACACAACACAAAGGCAGAGTCAGAAGACAAAAGATATTGAAGCTCTCATTTCGAAAAGAGAGTCAAGTATAAGAAGACTGGGAATGTCTTCCCTACTATGATGGAGGGGATTGAGCAGAGAGTCAAAACTGAATTGAGATTTTCTATAGATATTGAATTACTTCAGATGCCCTCATTTTTTTTAAAATTTGAGAATGATATGTTCAATAGGACAAATGGACAACCTTAAGCCATTGAAATAACTCCTAAATGAGTTCTGTAATAGAAAGTTTTGCCTAACTATCCAGATGGAGGAAAAATGTAGATGAAGAATGCCTAGTGAACAAACTATAATATGTAGTAGGATGGATCACTTATAGAATTATCTCAGCTGCAAATGCATCTTGGACACACATGAATTGACAGAATAAATTAGATTCAGAGTTAAACAGCAGAGGGAAAGCAGGCTGGATTGCTTTCAGAACATTTCAAGAGCTACTTTAATGACCCCTAAGTTTCACTTTGAAACAAAAATGCTTCTTCTGAATACTAAACTTCTAATGATGCAGTATTGCTATCAGTCATAGAAAACTGCATCCTCTTCAGAATTCAAGCTGATTACCCAAAGGACAATGGAAAGGCACATTACAGATAAAAACAAAGTTGTACATTTTACAAAGATTTAATTGTATGTAACATTGAAGAAAGAGGTGACTTAATATAAAGGATAATTGATCTAGTCAACAGAGTACTGACCTCAGATATTTAGCAGATATGTTACCCTGGGCAATGTGCTTAAATACTATCAGACTTAGACTCATTATCTATAGATCACATATAAAAATAGCACCTACTTCGTAAGATTGTTGTGAGGACCAAGTAATATGTAAAGCCTTTGGCAAACCATCTAGTACTCTGTAAATGTTGGCTATTATCATAATGTATAGTGTTGAAGAAATATTTAAAAAAAAATAAGATGGATTGGTCACATGGTGATTACAGGGAATAAATTGTGGATAGTTCATCTGTTCCAGGAGTATGTTCATAGTGAAAAAAGTAAAGAAGAATCCAGCATTTGGGGCAACCCCTTGTGACAAATTATAGGACATTAACAAGAATCAAATAGCGTAGGCAGGTAGGAATAGGGAGACATCTGTCAGTTTCAAAGAGAATGTTTGGTCAATTAGCCAGAATTTGTTAAATCTTTCATAGCTCTGTCCTAAGATGTGGATTTGACCATAAAGAAATGAGAATTGCTTTCTAACATTCACATTGGAATATCTATACTTTTGAATAAGTGTTGTCCTTCTAAGAAGTCACCTTGGGAGGCCAGAGGGTAATTCCAACAGTGTCTTAATTACTCAAAAACATTTGGAAGTCCATTTCTAGATTTACCTCCAGGTAGATTCATTTCTTTATAATCACACCAGGTTTTTGACCAAAAAATTTATTCCCCAATTTGATCTCTCACCTTTCATCAGATATAATATTATAAAAGAACAAACATTTCTTAAGTTCCTGTTTTTTATAGGTCCTTATGGTAAGTAAAGCAGAAGAAACAGAGACAAAACAGGGCATTGTCTTGGCCTCAAGGAACTTACACATTTGCAAAGAGAAGAGATGCCAATATAGGTATTTACTATGTATGATTTTGGATAGTCAATGTATCAGAGTGTTACAAAAAAAAGTTCCATGTAAGGCATAGGGTTTTCAGCGTAGTACCTGCATCTGGGATCTAAGAAGTTATCTAGTTAATGCTTTCATTTTACCCTTTAGGGATCGTTTCTTAGGAAGGTTAAATGAATTGTCCAAGACAATACAAGTAATAGGTATCAGAGGCAGGATCTGAGTCCAAGTTCCTTGACTTCTGAGCTGGTGTTGTTTTTCCCCTTTAATGCTGGGGATAGGAAAGGATTCATGAAGAGTGTAGTATTGGACTTGACCCTTTACAGGACAAACATAAATTAATAGTAGATTTTGATTGCCTTTGCTGTTGTTAATAATATCATCTCTGATCTTTTCCATCCTTTCTTTCTTAAAACTTAATCCCTGAACGTTTTAATATATACCATTTTAGTCATAAATTTCATAAGATTTAGCTGGAAGGGAACTTAGAGGTCATCAAGTCCAACTCCTTCACTATACAAATGAGGAAACTGAGGCTGAAACTTGCCAAGGCTTATAATGAAACAAGTTAGTGTCTGAGGCAGGATTTCCTCTTAGGCTTTTCTTAGGAAAAAGTTCAGTGCATTACCCCCTGTAGCACATCTGTCTTCTTTTTGGAATGCATTTGGCTGGGTTAAGAGGGTCTTCCCATTTTCATTTTAAGAATCATTCTTACTTCCTCATCTAATTGCTTTTAGATATTAGGAAGAAATTGTTGTGGAAATGCTATCAAGTTTATTCTATTTCATGTCTTTAAGTTATTCCCCTGCCAATTTCTTCCTTTAATCTAGAAGTGCTCTTGGGAGCAGATTTATCTTGAGTTTGACACAAACTTTTCTGCAGGATCAATTTCTCCTGATTCTTTTCACTGCTTTTTGAAACACTATGGATTTGATTCTTTAATCTTTTTCTTTCAAATATGATTTACAAATGAACTTGTACTTAAAACTAGCCTTCCCATTGACTTCCACATCTCTCTGATTGGCAAGAAAATCAGATGTATTCTGTAGGAGATGGCTTCTGGGCTCTTTTGGCCCCATAGTTTTAGTAACTACTTTGGAGTAGTTAAACTTCTTTCACATAGTATAATAATCATAGTCAGTGTCTTTACTTTTATGCATTTTCCACATTTCAGGATCAAGAACTTGTTTAAACGTGTTGGATTGGAGTTCCTCTAATCACACATAGCTTTGCCTCATTTTCATACTTCCCCATCCCAATTTTGTATTTATCTGCATCTGTTTTAATCATTCAAAGTTCTGAATGTACAGTTGGTTATTTCCTAAGATAAAGACAGTTTTTTTTTATTTTGCTAAATGATTGTCAAACTTAGCTTTTTCTAACTCTTTTTGAGGAAAATATTTATGCTACATGGTTAAAAATCTTCAAAATTGTTTCTGAGTCTTTGCATTCTTTAATTTCTTAATCCTAAACTACAATTCCCAAAATATTTGTTTTGCTGTTATCCCCTGTGATCAAGTTCAGATTGACATTACTGAATATCAACTTATGTGTCCATTTAATTTGGAGGACTTGTTTAAATACTTTGCATCATTTCTCTACTTCTTTATTTTCTGCAACAGATGCTGGTGCATAAGGTGCAATTATCTCCATGGTAGTCTGTTTGCTTACAGTCATCTTGAGGATTCCAAGGTGTGAAGACCAGTTGTCTCATGATGTTTCTTGTTGCCTTTGGGTATTTGATGAAACCAACTTGACCAACTTTTAAAATCACATTTCTGAGGCAAACCTGTGAACTATCCTTTCATTACAGTGGAATATCTTTGGTTTTTCTTGATCATTTTTAGTGAGAATGTCAATATTGGGATGCATATCTGATGAGACAAATTTCAAGGACAAGTGTTTAAATTAATGTTTGTAAACAGAAGCTGTGATATCCATAATCCTTTGCTACTTTTTTTACCATTCTGCTGCTCTCACAGCAACTTCTACATTAATAACTAACTAATGTTCTATTTGTATGAGCACTAAAAATAAACAAGAAATTAGCATATTATTATGGAAATTTTATTATTAATTGGAAAAAGGGGGGCAAAAGGAATGACTTCCTAGAAGATGTAATATTTAATTTGGGCTTTAAATGATAGATAGGATTTCAACAGATTGATGGCAACAGGAGCAAAACTATAGAGGTGAAATATGTTTTTCAGTATATACACTAAGTAATACAAAATAGATGGAGTAAAAAAAATATATATGGAGGGCAAAGGAAGTAACGTTGAAATACATAGAGTGGTATAAGATTATACAAGGCCTTGAATGCCAAAGAAAGATTTTAGAACCTCACATGGCAATAAGGAGTGAAAGAACTTTGAGCAGAGAGGCAGTAGGACCAGATATATGAATGAGAAGATTGCTGTAGTAGTGACATATAAATGATGCTCTGGAGGAAGGAAAGATTGGGAAGATTTGTTATTGCAGATGTTGGATTATTCCAGTTGGTTAATAAAATATGAACTTGCACGGGGGTGGTAGAAATAGAAGCATTGATGCTATAGCTCCGATAGTTTGGTTGACACTATTATGTAATGATTGACTGGATTTGGAAAGTGAATGAGAGGAAAAAGGTAGAAAGATAGAAAGTTGTAATCGAACAGTGGACTTACAAAGTTCACTGTGTAGCAGGTGGTTTGTTAATTATGTACTTTGTTAACTCTAACAGTACTGAAGAGTGGCAGAATTGGAAAAAAGTTGGAGGTTGCTGGATTGAAAAAATTGAGGAATTATGTGAATGGAGCATTAAAGAGTTGATTGACATGTAGGTTGGCATTCCCATTATTTCTGAGGTTAATGGTAAGTGACTGTATAGAGGAGACTATAACTGGTAGTAGAGTCAAAAAGAAATTTAGGGGAGTGACTTGGACATCAGTAGATGAAAACCACAAGAATGGAGAAAGCATGGAATAAAGCAATTGAATAAACTTTTAAAGAACAAATATGACTGAGTGATGTTGGTGGAGAAATAGTTTAAAAGTAGCTGTGAGCATCAAAAAACAAAAACAAACACATTTTTCTCCCTAATACTGGCCCTATGAGTTGGAGGAAATATTCTGAAGAGAAAGCTACATTTCACTAAAGCAAGAAAGTAGGAAGAATGTCTCAAGAAAAGAGTGGGTTGGGTTTTGGGTTTTGGGGTTTTTTTTTGCTTATTTGTTTATTTTGCTTTTTTGGCACGAAAAGAACAGAGTAATTGGGCAAGAAATGGCTTATCATGGACCAAGTGATCTCTGGAGAGGAGTAAGGCTAATTTGAACAGCAATTAGGGCTTGAGAAAAGGAAGTGCTAGGCCAGAAGCTTTGATTTGGTAATCTTTCACAGTGGTGTCAAATTCAAAGAGAAATAAGCCATTAATCCATACACAAGAATCCCAGGGGGTCCTATATTAACTTAGTTTTAAATTGTATCTATTTTTATTGTACTTTTATATATTTTTCTAAGTATTTCCCAGTGTACTCAGGAGTCAGCGTGTATCAGTCTCATGGGGTTAGCAAGATTTTTTTCACTCTCTTTCATGGATATTTCACTTTCTACTACCCAAGAAAAGTCATTGAAGAAACAAGAGTCATGCACAAGTAAAAAAAGGACTGGGTCACTATGAGGTAGTTAGCCAAGTAGCTGTGGGCTTTTACTATATACATTTGCATCTGGATCAGTAGGCTTTAAAAAGCTAGGACAAGATATAATGTCAAGTTCCTGTATCTGTATGTGTGTATGTGTGTGTGTGTGCATGTGTGCGTGCATGTGTTTGCATGTTTGCATAGGTTGGCACAGGAAGTTATGGAAATTTTTTTTATTTCCAAGTCTGAGTTTGTCATTGAAGTAACATCAAGCTAGATAGAGTACTGTGTAGAATATCGGATTTAGAGTCAGAAAGATCTCATGTAAAATCCTTCCTTAAATACTTACTACCTGTGTGACCACTTGCAAAACACCAAACCGCTGTGAACCTCAGTTCCCTCATCTGTTATATATGAGCTGGGCTTCATGGCTTTCAAGGTCCTTTTCAGCTCTAGATATGTTATTTTAAGAGAACCAATGACGTCAAGGGGTGATGGCTTGATTCATGTGTGAAATGTGTTTAAGTGAAGCAGAGTTGCACAAAGCTGTCAGCCTCACTGTCTCTTGCAGTCATTGAAGTCCAGTGATGAGTCAAAAAACAAGATGACTGACAATGGCTCAGGATGCAGTGGATGACCTCAGCATCTTTGATATCTGACTAAGCTCTAAGTGCTCCACAGCTCCTTCTTCAGGTGCCTTCAGGGTCTTTGTTCTCATCCACCCATTCCCCCAGATTAAAGTCTTCACATGCTTGGCATAGACATCCCCTAATTCATCAATGGATTTAAGGTCCATTGGTTACCCTCAACCTGGTTTAGCCTGTCTGCTGAAATGGTTGACCAGGGTGTGCTTGCTTTGCATTCTAAAGCCACTTGGAGTCACTGGTGATAGTTGAGTGCCAGCTAGACACAAAAGGTAGATGAGTAGCCCTGAAAAGGGCTCAGTAAGCCCTCAAAATGGGGGTGCTAATACTCCTTGCACACCCCAAATACACCAGTAGATATAATATCTGAACATGCTATTTCTAGATACAGTATATGAACTTACTATAGCTAGGTGTAGTATCAAGATATACTATCAAAGGATTTCCTCTATGTTTTTTCTTTCCCCTGCCCCAAAAAAACCCTTTGGCTTGCTGCAAGTGGCCTAAAGGCCATAAGCAAGCAGGTTGTACAGGCCTGGTATAGGGTGTTATTTTTTTCCTTAAGATGAGAATTCAAATATCTAAATCAAGGAGTTTTTAAGGGGAGAGTTTTTATCCAAGAAAAGTGGTGGGAGCTTCTTAGTGACCTTGTGATAACTTGTACGATTATTCAAAACAAAGTGACTTTTAGGGAAAGAAATGTCAATACATTCAGAATAAGAATACTGTCACAGCTACATTTGAAATGTTCATATCTGTTATAAACCCATCTGAAAATTCCATGTATAGAACTTGATTCTTTTGCCATAATTTTAACCTAAAATAATTAAAATTTTAAATATACACAATATCCTTGAGAAGATTGAGCTTAAATTTAAATACAATGGCACATATATACATATGATATATAATAAAAAATAAATATAATAATAACAAATATGTATTTTGAAAAAGGGTAACTAACAACTCCTAGAAGCCTTTTATCCTTTCATGAAATACTCATAAAATTCCGCTTAGATATAAGCTCTGTGTTGGGCATAGAGGATCCTTAGTCAACACTTCTCTTTTCCCCAAGGGATCATCACCCCAAAGCTGTCCTCAGCATCTCTTTCTCTGATCTTATTACCACCATATTGTCCTAACAGATTATGGCTCTGGTGGCATAATCATTACTGCTGTAATTGTAGACTTCTAGACCTTTTTAGTCCTCACAAGGTTGATCCCTGATCACAGGATATTTATTCACTGAAGAGCAGGAAAAAACAAACAAAAAGAGATATGTCTTTATAGATATAACAGCTAGAGAGATAGGGCAGCCACACTTCCCCACCTTTTTCTCTGAAGGCAGCCTATGATAGTACTGACAATCTCAAAGGAAAGATTAATAGATGTCTGTGGGGTTGCCCTTTTCTCATACTGACCAAGTTTTGGTTTAATAGCCCCTAAGTCATCACAGCAGTCAAATTGTATCCATTTTGTCATCACATAGTACAAGCCCCCTATAGCACCAAGGTGATATTTACAGCACCTACAGCAGTTATGAATATCCCAGCACAATTCAGAATCACAAAATATAACAGATTCTCTACAGGGAAGACAGAACCAAAACATTTATTCAGACACCAGAAAGCCAAATCCATCATAGTAACAAAAATGTATACACAATAACAATGTAAAGAACAACACTATCCCCAGTGTTTTCCCTTGCTGGGCTTCCCACAAACCAGATCCCTTAAACAAATCACAAACAAGCTCTCTCACCCCAGCCAGATGCCTGCTTTCCTCTCTCTCCCTCTATTCTGACTGCTCTGACCAAATTTCCTCTCAGCTCTGCCCTAGCTCCATGTCTTCCTGTTCCACATGACTTAGACTCATGTGACTCAGTATCCCATGTGATTTGAGCAGGTCACATGGGCCTATTAATGAATGGGAAAGATCTTCCCATTTAAATTACCATTACACCCCCTCAGTCATGCTTGGTCAGAAATACACTGCCTATATCTATGTGGTTGATAAGTACTTTTCAGGGAATGTCTATACATACTCAGTACAACTCACTAAGAAGGACAAATCTAAGGATGTTTTGCCTCTACTACACTATAAAAATTATGCTTGATCTGTTCCAGTTTGTATCAACTTATTTTCCTTTTTCCAGTTTTAACCAGAAATGTCCTCAAGATGAGCAAGCTAAATTTCATACTAATTTCTTTGCAAAGCAATGTAGTTCTCAAAGGTTTTTGGTTGTTTTGTGAAGTTATTTTGCTTATAATTCTCTTAAATATTTAGCAATCAAACTTTCATTTTAAAGCATAGCCCTGTGTTGCCATGTGTCATTGTTTGACAAGAATAATAAATGTTTCCTGGCAGAGGTGGTTACTGGGTTCTTCTATCTTCTTCCTTGTGGTGAATTCTGTTAGTTGAATTTTTCTAAGAAATGGTGACAATGTCTTTCATTTTGTAATTTTTTTCAGAGTAGATAGCTTGTTTAAATGGGTCAGGTTGAAGCTGCAGTATACATATTCAGTGTCTGTTTCTAATGTTTTCTAATCTTTTCTTGTCATTGAGACCTGTACTTTGAGTTGTGATCTAACTGCACAATGACAGTTGAATCTATGACTATTGTATCTCTGATTGTCAACAACAAAACTTGATGGCTCAGTGATGACATATACATGTGTTGCCTGAGAAGTAGCCTAACTCATTTCAGAAAAACCCATCAGTTGATAATATTTGGGGGAGAAGGGCATAGCAATTCATAAAAATCTGTCTGCTATTATGTAAGTATTATTCATTGAAGAAATACTTACACAGATGAAATCATGAATCTTTGAAAATACTCAGTTCAGTAACCTAAATATTATATAATTGACTGGCAACTCATAACCTCTTTTCTACATTTATGAAATCCTTCTTTTCTATCAAATAGGGTCAGATTTTCAGTGCCATATACCTAAAATCTGATACTAATACATCCCACTCTTAAGATAGTGGTCTCTAATGTATGATTTTTATCTTTCCTCCTGGTAAAGTATTTAACCTTACTAATATTTGCCTGTCATACAATATTGCAAACCTCTATCCATAGTTTTTCAAACATTCTCTATACAAGACCTAATCTAAATCTATTCATCACTACTACTTCATGTTTATTAGGGGTGTTATTTAGGTCATACCTATATGATCTGATAGTTTTCCCTAGTTTCTTCAAATTAGATCTCAAGTTTGCCATAAGAAGCTCATCATCTGAGATATAGCCAGCTCCAAGTCTTGTTTTAACTGACTGTATAGATCTTCTCTACCTTTAGCTGCAAAATATATAATCACTCTGATTTCAAAATTGACTATTTAGTGATGTCCATGTATAGATTCATCTTTTGGGCTATTGAAAAAGAGTTTTTGCTGTGACCAGGGGGTTATCTTGACAAAACTCTATTAGTCTCTGCCCTACTTCATTTTGTACTCCAAGGCGAAACTTGCCTGTTATCCCAATTATCTTTTGATTTCCAACTTTAACATTCCAATCCCCTATGATGAATATGACATTTTTTTGTTGTAATTTCTAGAAGATGTTATGATCCTGTGTAGAACTGATCAACTTTAACCTCTTCATATCAGTTATTGTATGATTGTGATGTTGGCTAGTTTGCCTTAGATTTGAACAGATATTATTCTGTAATTTTTGAGATTAAACCCCTGTAATGCTTTTCTCACTCTTTAATTGACTATGAGGATTATCCCATTTCTTCTAAGGGATTCTTGCCCACAGCACTATATGTAATGATCACCTGAATTAAATTCATCCATTCCCATTTATTTAAGTTCACTAACACTCAGGATGTCAATATTTAGCCTTTCTATCTCCAACTTGATCACCATGCAACTTATCTTAACTCATAGACACTACATACCAGGTTCCTGGGAAATATTGCCCTTTATAACATCAGACTTCCTTTTGTCACCCAGCTTCCATTCAGCTTTGGCACAGCTGCTTCATTGTTTCTGGAGCTATTTGTAGTTGTAATGCACTCTTTCCCAGTAATGTATTGGGCACCTTCTGATCTGAGGGACTCATCTTTCAGTGTCATATCTTTTATCATTTTAATGTTGTCTGTGGGATTTTCTTGACGAAGATACTGGAGATGTTTACCATTTCCTTCTCCAGTGGATTTGGAAGGACAAATACTGAAGCTGAAGCTTAAATACTTTGCCCACACAATGAGTAAATAGGACTCATTGGAAAAGACCCTAATATTGTGAAAAATTGAAAGCAAAAGAAAAAGGGGACAGAAAAGAATGAGATGGGTAACGACTTATGTATTTCCAGAGTTTTCGAACCAACATTCATTCAAACTGATGAGCCACTGCATTTTCCTGAGCTTGACAGTACAATTTCAGGGACTAATAACTTCTAGTTCTCTGACAATTACCCCACCTGATTAAAAAGCCATAGTTTAATATGTCAAGTGAATGGCTGAATGTTACAGATGAAATAAACCATTCAGAAAAAAAATGCTTTAATGTCTTGTATGTAGAAGTAGCCATAGAGTTGTAGAATGTTAGAGTTGGAAGCTGCTTTAGAGGCATACCACCCATTTTTCTAATTTATGGAAACTGATATCCAAAGAACGAGAATGGCTTACCCAAAGTCATACCATTAGAAGTCAAACCAAAATAAGAAACTAATTTTCTTGAATTTCCTCAGGAACAGTAACTCTTCCTTTATTTAAAATTAGTGTTTACCTCTATTGTTTTTATATACACCTTATTTTCTAGATTTTGAATGATCCTTGTAACTCTCTCCATTTGGCACCCAGGTAAAAACAGTTGAATAAAGGTAAAAAATTACAGTATGTAGTGTTTGTACATTTTAAAATGCACAGAATTAACACCATTTTCTCTTGTGCTCTTTACATTACAGTAAGATAGCAGAAAAATATTTTTTCATTATGTTTGTACCTGGTGCCAATCATTTGTACATAATTAGTTTTACAGTCATTATAACTGATGAATTGTCAAATCTCTTGACTTGGTTAAATTTCTCTTGTGGCCATTTCAAAACCCTTGAGAACTAAGGGGAAAGAAGTTCAATCAGTTTCATATATCCCTTAAGCAAGTTTCATAGTTACAAAACACTTTTTCTGAGCTATTTAAAGTGTCAGGCCCAGTGATTAACATGGCAAAACAGTTTCCCGGAATGGTGGACTGGCATATTCTAAATTTTGAGCTCATCTCAAGGATATTTTTTTAAAATGCTTTTGAAGAGTGTTAGGAAAAATACTGTCATTCATTATTTTGAATTGCCTGGGATTTCTTCCCAATAGGTTGATATTTTTTTAAATAACCAGGAAAACCTTGAGTCACTGTTCCTTGTAACTAACATGAAAGTGGTCCTCAGTAAAGGCTTTCCTTTCTGAGAAAAATTCATTAATATTTAAATGACATTTTCATAAGTAAAATGTTGCATCAAAAGAAAAAATAGTACTGCTTCATAATTATACCTCATTTTAATTATTATAAACAATCATTAAGTCACAGAGCATATATTCATGAACTTCATAATGATATATGGCTTGGTCCCTTATCTCCAACAGATAGACACCCTAGTACAGAATACTAGCTAACTAGTTTTTCAGAAGATCTATCTGTGGGAAATTTTCATAAACCTTCATGGTAGTTTATTCCTTTTCATGTTTTCATGTAAATTATTTCTTACATACAATAAATACTTGTACAGCTCAACTATATCCTTTTAATTTCAGTTATCCTCAATTAATATGGAAAAGTTGAGTTCATCCTTGAAATAACTCTTTATACATTTAGAGACAGTAATTAAGTCTTGTCAAGAGAAGCCATCTGTTCTACAAGTTAAATAACCCACCTCCTTAAACATTTGCTCTTAAATTCTATTTTCTGTTCCTCTCGTTATTTTGTTTGCTATTCTCAAAAGCCATATCAGTTAATCTATATCTCCATTAAAATACAAAGGTTAAACCCATACACAATTCCATGTACACTAATTTTGCATGTTGCCAAAATAGCCAATTCAGTAATCTCAATGATGGTTCTCCACATCAAATGGGTTGATTCATTTTTTTTCTTTTTTTTTTAAGAAAATCACTGTTTAATAATGTAATTTTGTTTGCATTACTGTCACTTCCCAGTTTTTGCAAAGGGCAGTGAAACAAAGCAGACTATGTTTTTGCTCATGCCTGATAATGTATGCATTATTCTGCACCTCTAGTTTACCACGTTTTGGTCAAGAGGAACAAAGCATATTTTACCATCGGTGCACAGAAGTCAAGACGGATCACTGATTTCATTGTTTAAAGGGATATTTATATCATTTAAAATGATGTTTATATCATTACAACCTTCATATAAATTATTGTGATTATGGGCTTTGTATAAATTATTATCGTGATTCTTCTCACTATATATTGCATCATTTCATAGATGACTTCTCAACTTTCTCTGCTTTAAGAAAAACATTCATCAAGATGAACCTTGTTATTCTATCGAGGCCTATAAAGACTTGGTACTTGATTGTTTATGCAATTAAAGCCATAAATTAATTGGGCTATATAATTTTTATTATGTTCCAGCAATCCAACATTGAATGATTAATTTTTCTCCAATTATTTGTCTTTTTTTCTGTAAAGACTATTCTGTAGTTGTATTCTTACATGTCCTAGTATACCTTGAGAGATTAACTCTCAGACTTCCATATGATGTGTATTAGGTTCCTGTCTTCTCTTCCCTACTCCATCCCTGATGTCATTTGTTTTATTCTGTTTTTCTTTAAATTGACAAGGACTTGATTTTGACTTTTTTTTCTTCCTTCATTAATATTTAGAGATTCTGAAGGGAAAATATATTCTACTCTCAGAATGAAAGTGCTTAGTTTGCTTTTCAAGTTTCCTCCTGTTTTTGTGGTTGAAATATTCTACCTAACTATGGCTTTTTATTTGAATATATCAGAATAAATTTTTTTCTACACAATCAAGTCTTGAGAGTAAGCCTTTTTTGCATATTTTATTTTAATATTTTCCTATCCATTTTTGCATTTGATATATAATTCTGATCTTTCTGACTGGTGATCTATCTTCCTGGAAGATTTTTTTTTTTAATTTGGTCTAAAAATTCTGAAGTTTAACAATCACATTTCTTGGTTTTTTTAATTTGGTTTCCTTTCAGTTGGTGACCTATATATTTAATATATTTTCATTTTACTCTCTGATTCCAACACTTTACAGTCATTTTCTTTGGCAGTATTGAATATATGTGTGTGTGCGTGTATATATGTATGTGTATGTGTATATACATATACACATATGCATATAAAATACATACATATGTGTGCATGTATATAAATTTTGATTCACAATTTGTTGTGTATATCTAAAGTTCTTAAATTGTATGTCCCTACATTATTTCCATATGCTAATTATTTTTTATACTGGACATCTCATAATCTTATTTTTTCAGGCTGTTGAATTTGTAGTAATAAATCTTGTATCATTGATATTATGATTTCTTTTCCCCTCATTTCAGGATGTCCAGTAGTTTGATAAGGCTTTCTAGTTTAATTCTAAGTTGTTCTTTACTCTTCCAAGTTTTTCTTCACATTCTTATTTCATTCCTTATCCTTTCCTTCATTTCTTTTTTAGGAGATATCCAATTCATTCTTGAAGTCCTATGTCCATGGATTCTATTTCTTAAGGTTCTTTTCTAATTATTGAATAATTATTTTCTTTTTCTAGAGATTTATTTAGCAATTCACTTAATCATAGTATTTATTAACTAGATTGGAAGTTTTCTTCTTTATGTTGGTTCCTTTAGTCTCTTCATGAGTAGTAGCTATTATAACCTCCTACATTATTTGGAAATACTGTTAATTAAATTATTTTAGAAGAGGTTATATTTACACAGAAACTTTCACATCAATTTTTATTGCATATCTTCAATTAATTGTTAGTTGAAAGAAGAGAACTGTATATGTATAATATATATCAATATATATTGCTATATAAATAATCTGATATTAATGCAATTTCCTAGTCTTGAGGATAACCCTATCAAAATAATGTTGTTGGGGAAGGACAATAACTTTCATATCTCTTCATTGGGACCTTGTTTATTCTTTGTAATTTTGCAACTTTCACTTTTTTGGTCATGTTTTGCATTAACATTGTTATCTATAAATAGATATTGATAGAGATATTTATTTTCCTGGTTCTTTTTAACTTAACTTTGAACTAGTTCATGTAAATCTTTTAATTCTTTTCTAAATGCATTTTTTTAGTACAGTAGCATTTTATAGCATTAGTGTACCACAGTTTATTTAACCACTCCTAAATTAATGTCCATTTTTTTGTTTGTCATAGTTCTTTGTTACCACAAAAAGTGTGACTACAGAAATTTTGGTTTATATGGAGCTTTTCTTTTTGTCAATGAGAAGTTTTGTGAGATTTAATAAGGAAGATTCTTCTCTGCTAGGAAAACACCCACTGAAGAAATTATTCCTAATCTGAAACTTGAAAGAAGATAAGTATTTCATCAAGTCAGGTCCTGGAAAGACAGTCCAGTCTAGTCTTAGAGAACTGTCACTGAAAATGTAAGGAAGTAGAAAAGATCAGGAAGAGACCAGGGAACACTTGTTGGTTAACTGAGTTTGCTTTTTGCATACAGCTGTTTTTGGAGTCCTGAATATTGCAGCCATTCTATAGTTTACAAAGAGGTAGTTCATGTTACCATGAAGATACAAGCTGAAATAGCATAAATTATTTTGAGGAAATTTGAAATTTCTTTCAAAGAGACCAACAATATAAAGGTGTGAAGATTGACTATGAGTCTAGAACTAAGTTGTCCTAAAGTCTAAACTATATATTGGCTATATATTTTTTCCTAGTTCAATGATATTTCACTGTAGCAGTCACCTTGTACGTAAAAAAAAAATCTGTATATACTCACAGAAAGTGCACTATAAAATGTTCAAGGTATAACAGTATGTTATCCTTTCAAGTATTTCACAGAAAAGTAGAACCCTTTTCAGTAGTCTATTTCCATAACTATTATTCTCATATTGATACCTATGTTGGTAACAGAAGTGTTAGCAGGGAGGGGAGGTTTTACTAAGCGGTCTTTCTCATTGACCAATGTCGTCTTCCACACTTTGTTACACATTACCTCAGAGTAATTGAGACCTGGGAAGGATATTTAAGTTAGAATGGGCAAGATCACCCATAGCATCCTGGACCAGTCATCCTGACCTATGTTGTGCCACTGAACTCTATGACTCTGGAGGAGAGAGTGATGCTGAAGACTTTGCTTAGCTTTGCCTTACTCAAATCCAATTCACAAGCAAATCAAGACATCACCCTCATGATCTCATTGGTCCTCTTTGAGAAAGAACATCAGCCAACAACATCAATAGAAGTTATTTTTAAGAAAACAAAGTGATGCTTTCAGTAAATAGATCCAGCTTTGTAACTGGTATCTAGCCCTGGTTGATGAAAAGAAAGAACATTTTTCCATTTAAGTTTTGAAGCCTGAGATAAATTATTGATATCCAGATTAGAGTTGAGATGATTTACTTTCAAGTCGCAACTACTTAACTCTCTGATATCAGTTTTGGGCAAGATGCCTTGTTTCGTTCTCCTGGTGTTTGTTGGCTTTGGATTGTTTTGCCTGTTTGTCAAAATTCAGTGCTAACTATAGGAAAGCAATCAGCATTTGTTTTTTCTGGCAAAGTAAACTGACAGGAGGTTGACTAGTCACATTGTTGTTTGGGGAACAGCCCTGCATGAGTGCAAAATCTTGATTTTTGGTCTATTTTTCCATTAAAACAAGTGGGAAGTTGAAATTAGGGAACACTAAAGTTCTATTATTAAATTATGCTGATGAATAGGAATTTTGAAAAGGGGACTATCTGAAATGTTAATACAAGTCACATATTTGCAAATAAATGATGCTATTCATCATTCTGTAATGAAAGTGGTTTTGCTCATTTCCAGTTGAATGTACCAATTACTTGACAGAATTAACTAGTTAATTCCCCTCAAATAACTAAAGTAGTCATATGTATAAATATAAGATATGTCCTTAAGGCCAAGATCATTTAAATTAAAGAAATAGAATAAAAAAATGCAGGAAGATGGCATCTAAATGCTTACACAGTTTACTTTTTTTGCATTACACAAGTTCTGAAACAAGCTAAAATTCTTCATTGGTAAATACTAGGGACAGTCCTATCATATCACTATGGACATATATACATATATAGACACATATATGTATACACACGTCATTCATATATACGTGTATATATATATGACTTTGAAATCCAAACTAAAAGAAAATATACAATATAGCATTTTATAGGGTTATTACTTTTCATTAGGCTGATTTCAATTAATGGTCAGTGCTGAACATGTCACAACATACGTGCTTTCATAGTTATTTTCATCTTCAGAAGGAAAATTGCTTTGATCGTAGTAAAAAGACTTTTCAATTGTGTCCTTCTTTCCTAAGAAAAATGGTGGTAGCTTCCTTTAAAAGAAGACATAGAAAATTTCATCAGAATATGATGGTATGAATATCAGCCCCCTTGTTTTGCTAATAAGAAATCAGAGACCAAGAGAAGCTAAGTGACTAAACAAGGATCACACAGCTAGACAACAAATTCAAGTCTATCACTCTATGGAGATAATTATTACATCTGACTTTAATGAAACTAACTTAATTTCAAATAATCCCTATCCAACATCTGCCTTTATGAGGAATGATTACCCTGAAGAAGTTATAGGACAAATTACTACTTGAAGAACCATAATACTTCCCAACTAAATTTACTAGAAACCAATTCTCTATTTTTTAAAAATAGGTCTTCAGATTCAATTATTGGTTAGGTCACAGAAGTTCACAGTTTCAATGGCAATGTCCTTTATTTACGTTGCAAAAAAGTTGAGAGAAGGTACTTTTTGTCCATATTTTTATACAGAATGTTTTGTGCCATTATTGTATGATTAAATAAATTCAGCTTTAGTAGGTGAAAAAGTTCCTCCAATTAAAAAAAATTCCAGCCTTATTTCAGGTATTTAGTACAAATTTACTTTTCCTAAACATCTTTGTATGTGCAAAAACTCTCCTTTAGCTTACTGCTGAGTCTTAGAGTTTACTTAGTATTAACTGTATGAGACTATTTGCCAAAAGTTTGTACTTGAATTTTTTCAACTGTTTTATACTCCAAGAATGCTTGAATCTTCCAAAGAGGAACCTATTCTATGTTAGTAGTTAGTACATTCATCTAGGATAAAAAAAAAAGAAGAAGAAGTCTAGAGCTTTAAATTCTCTCCCATCTTTATCCTTCTCTACTAAGTATGACCAAACACACCAAATTCATAGAACCCTTGCTCAGAGATTCAGACTCTTAATTTTCTTTCTTGTTCTGACGCTAGTTGTATGATTTGGGACAAGACATTTAGAAAAGCAGTGAGATGCTATGGTCAAGAGACTTGCTTTGAACCTTGACCCTGGTATTTGCTAAGCCACATGTGCATGACTATGGGCTTCCTTTTTTGTCATCTCTAAAACAGGCACAGAAATAGCTACTACTGACTCATCAGTGCAGTAAGCCATCAAGCAGAAGTGGGTTAACAGGAAATCTGAATCATATTCCGTACCCATTATACCTGACTTATCTGAGCAAGAATATGAGGAAACTGAGGCAAACAGAGGCTCTGGTTTAATGAACCTTAAAAATCTATAGAAATGTGTGGTGGCAGTCCCTTCAATTGTCTCATGATAAATGTTAGATCAGACTAATTAGTTTCACAGTCTTTTAAAAAAATGTTCTATCTGCCCCAGTGTTTTACATCAGTATATCTGATGGTACAGGGAGATCTGTTAATCTTATGGGGGGGTGTGGAGAATTTAAATGTGATGGTATGATGGCAAACTCTTTCTAATAAGCTTGGGATAACTGAGTTCCTTGTTATGGATTTTCAACTTTTTAAAAAAATTGCCTACAGAAAAGGAAAACTAGAATTTAGCCAATGAAATATTTCAGCAAATGAAGAGATGAAGATTTTTTTAACTTCAAAATTGTCTTTGCTCATTTGCTTGCTTCCTTACTGAATTTGTATTCTGAGGATGAATTTTATATATATGACTATTTCTCCTTTTTGTTATTTAAGTAAAGGCAAACTGACTATTTTTTATATGGATCAAAGTACTTCTATTGCTTATTATGTCCAAAAGGAGTTCCTTTCCGTGGCTGGGAAAAAGATGGCTCTGTACTGCCTTGTAAGACTAAGGAGAGGTGGGTCCAACTGAACTTCAAAAGTGGCAAGAGCTTTTATAGGTCCTATAGCTGAACAGTATCTGGGATAGAAGAGAACAAAATAAGCATTTATGTGACACCTATTACATGCCAGGCACCATGCTAAGCATGTTGCAAATATTATCTTATTTGAGCTTTATAATAAACCTACTAGAGAGATGCTATTATTATTCCCATTTTACTGAGGCAAACATAGGATAAGTAACTTGCCTATGGTCACACAGCTAGGAATATTTGAACTCAGATCTTCCTGACTTTCAGGCCTAGAGCTCTATCTACTACGTACCTAGTCTGGTACCATCTACAAAGATGGAAGCAAAATATTTATTTCTGCAGCAAAACTTCAGTAAAAGATGTATTACATCATATCTCAGAAACATAATTCTTTCCAATTAACATCACATTGAAAATATATATAAAAAGTCCTCTAGATATGGCTTTATCCCATCCTCTTCTACTTCATCTAGGCCCTTGTTGCAACAATCATCTCTTTCTCATTCACTTTCAAGTTATACCTCTATCCTTACTCCTTTCCATTTTCTTATAAATATACTCATATCTCCTCAATTCCTAAACGTCTTTCCCTTGACCCTTTGATACTTTCCAGATACCATCTTATCTCTTCTCCCTTTCATAGTCAACCTTATTGAAAATGATGTCTGTACATAATGCCAGGTAACTCTTGTCCTAACTCCTTATCACCTGACTTTCATTCCCAGCACTCTACAAAGAGTCTTCTCAGATATCACTAGCTAACCACCTCCCATTGCACAGTCAAGGGTCTTAAGTTCTTGTCTACTTTGATATTCTAGGAGGATGAGAGCAGTTAATCACACTTTCCTTCATTTCTAAATACCACTTCATGTTTGTCTTTTTACTGGAGTCTTACATCCTTTCCCAATTCTTCAGATTTCCAGCTTTGCACAGCATATGTCCATCTGGATATCTCATGAGTATCTCAAAGTTATCATATCCAAAGCCAAGATATCCTGAGGCTTCCCTCATGTTCTAATAAGTCTAGGGCAAGCAATCAAGCAAAAGTGAATATATGGGTTAACAGGAAGTTTGATCACATTCCACACCCATCATACCTGACCTACCTGAGCAAAAAAAGACATCAAAGCATTTTTCCTAATTTTGAGAATGAAAAATCTTATGCTTTTAAAGCTGGTAATTATAGCCTTAAGCTATCAAAAAAGATGTAACTTCATTAATTACCTCTTTTATGCTGTAGATATTAAGAAGAGAAAGCATGTTTCTACAGTGAGTTCTTAGTAGAGAATTAGTCTTCTATTATAAATGGCTAGGCCAAGCAAAATTACATGAAAGATAATCTATGTAAATAAAGCAGCTTAGCATAAAAGCAAAAAGTCACAAAGAAAACCTTAATCCCCAAAGCTTAATTTAGAAGAAAAATGGTGAAAGGCCTATTAATTTTTATTTTCATACAGTGAATAATTTATGGACTCAAATCACGAACAGAAAATACTGTCTTCAGTTTCATCAACTCAGAGAACCTTCTAATGACACCTTTGTTAAAAAACAATAAATGAGGAAACTCCCTAAGTTGATTATAAATCAGTTATTATGTAAAACCAGATTTAGAAAATATCCTTCTAGGATATCCTTTTTCATATTCTCATTTCTGTATTGAAAAATAAAATGGAAGTTTTTTCATTAATTTTATAGATATATTTGAATCACTTATTCAAAGTTTCAGTTCTTAATATTCATTACTCCATTTAAAAATTCTGCAGCTGACATAGCCTATGAATGTTCTGAATTAAGATTATATATAATAATGTATAGCTAAAGTCTTTACGCCTTCTATCTTTGTCTGAAAAGTGTTTGATTCACTCCTTTTATGTGGAAAGTATTCAGTCACACTTCACTCTGCTTCCCAGGCATCTTTCTACTGGCAATTTTGTTGTTCAGCCTAAAGCAAATGCCCTGTTGGACTCAACACTTTGAGGTACGGAATTTCTGCTGGAGGATTCTGATATCGTAATCTATCAATGTCCAATATATCTAGAAAGGCTATGGCCATACTTCACTTTATTTCTCTCCTATCTTCCTTTGAGCCACTTTGCCAGCAACCTTGTCACTTTGCTGCCTCCTGATCTTTTCTCTCTACATCCATACTCTTTGTTCTCTACATCCATACTCTTTGTTCTCTACTAGGTGAAATGTTTCTCACAGCCATATGTCCTAGCTGTATAAAACAACTACCAATTGGGATGAAAAGGAAAGAAACTTCGCCCCTTGCTTCACTCATCCAAGAGCTCAAGAGCTGAATTTTTCTTCCAATAATGACACTTTGCTTGGCTCATTTTCTCAGAGCTTACTGTCACTTTTAAAGGGCAATTAAGTCATGACTGATCCTTCAGTAGACTATTCTCTGGGATTTCCCTGTTTTCCTTCAGTTGTTTTCAGTCAATGGGCATGCCTTATAATTCTATCAGTATGAATGAGGAATATCTTTGTAACTCCATCAAGATCCTTTCAAGTGGTTCTTCATTGCATAGAATTAGAGTCTAAATAAAGAGCATGTTTCACAGTTAGCACACCATTTGATAATTAAATATTATGTGATGACCAAGACCTTGCATAACTTCTGGGCCTGAACATTCATGCCCAAAATAAGTGGTTACAGAGATTTAATGAATGACATTTTTAAAAGTTCTCTGTTGTCTTATTGACTGCCTTGTTCATGCATGCAAAGGTCCACCCCTAATCAAAGATAAGAAGGAAATGAAAACTGAAAAAACAAATAAGATTCCTTTTTAGAGGCAAAGTCTGGTTCCTAATGAGCTTTCAGAGCATTTTGGGGTCTTGCAACAGGAATTCAGGACCCGGAGCTGACTGAAAGTTACCTCCTGACCTTTAGATGATAAACTAAACTGTTCTGAATAAATTTCCTATAATGAATTTTGTCAGTACCTAGGCAACACAAAATTTCTATAATGGGTCCCTGCAAAGTGAAGCAAATGAAATTTCTTGAGCCAATCCCTGAAACATCAAGGGCATTTCCAATGAAGGTTTGAATTCATAATCCCTCTCCCTCATCCCCAACAGGAAAACAAAATAATTTTTAAAAAGTCAGACAAACTCAGAAAAGCTCTAAAAATATGGGGTACCTAAAAAAGTATTAAAAACTTAGGGTTCATTACTCCAGGCCAACAATCATATCTATTCCTGGGGACTTGAAATCCTTAAGAAACTTGGACAAACTGTCTGGACCCATGTCACAACAGGGCAAATTATATAGATTCACTCAAAATAAAATACAATAAAAATTAGTGTAGTTGTGCTTACAGTGTGTTCTAGGATACAGTGCCAAGTGCCAGTATCTTAGATATACAGCATTTATTCTATTAATATCTGCTACTGGACACATAAAGGACACAGTGACACAGTAAACTTCAGGACTTAAGTATTCAATATAGCTATGCAAAAGTTATCTCAAAGCAACTGGTCTACATGGAAAAGAAACACATCAGAAAATTGACTGTCCCATTATAAGCTGAAAACATTACTGTTTTTTTCTCCACAGTATTCCTGTAATTCTCTCTAGATGGATGTTTCATATGAACTTTTCTGCAATGGATTTCTTCAAATGCAGTGGGCCCCTGAAATACAGCCCAGATCAACCCATAAGTACAGTCATCTCTCCGGGTTTCTCCTACCCTCCTGCTGAAATCATGGATCAGGGTTCCTAGGGAATGACTACACCAGCTTCAAAGTAATCTGTGTGTTCACACTCCTAAAATCATAACTCACAAGTCCCCACATATATACTTTGCTTTAATAGTCAGCCAAAATACACAATAAGCTCAAAGTTAGTAAGTTCATAGGAATATCAACAAAATATTTCCCCCCTGGGACAAATTTTTCACATTCATATATACATGTGTGTGTATAGAGAAAGTACTATAGAACTGTATATTATATATAAATCTGTTCAATGGGTAAAGTATACATTAAAGTTTAGAACTTCAGAGTTCTCGAGTACAAAGTCACATGGATAAGGAACTCATGTGGTTCTGACACATGGAAGGAGGAACACCTCATGTCTCTGATGCCTCAGTGCTGGATGCTGCTTCATTGCTAGTGTGTATTTAATAGACTATCTGGCTCCATTGAAACACTGGCCTAAGATATTGCAACCCAATTTTGGAAAGGGCCAGATTCTTAGAACTGGTCAGGATGTCTGCTCTGCAGCCTGCCATTTCTGGAAGATGATTTTTGATCTAGGCACCAGATTCTTGACTCCTTTCAGTGACTTGACTCAATAGCTAGAATCTCCTTCCCTGGATACTAGCATGTGTCTATAATCATTGCAATGGGGAGTGGAGGGAAGGAGGAAGGTAAACTCTTATTCCACCAGTCTTTCTGTTCTCTCTAAGACATCCAAGAGAAAATATCAAATGCTAATTTTTTCCCTTAGAGTTCACCTTAGAGAGGTGAACTCTTTTTTACATAGGTAACAAGGGATATAGCTGATATGTCTAATTTATCATCAAAGTCTGTGAAAAAAAGATGCACATAATAGAAATTCACCTTACAGTAACCATTATAGCCATAATACTGTAAAATCTTTCCCTGTATCATGACTGCAACAATTCAGTTCAAATCCGCAGATACTGACTCCCTTAGATACAGACATCTGTGATTGTCATGGGGAAGCAATGACACAAAATCAACCAATAAACATTTTTTTAAGCACCCAGTATGTGTCATGAACTGTGCTAAGTGATGGATATGATATAGATCCTTCTCTTCATGAATTTATCATCAAATGGAAGGAAGTATAACTATAGAAATGACAATAATACAAGGCAGTAAGACAACTACAAAAGAAAAAAGCAGGTCCAAATTTGTCGAAAAATTTGATGAAGAAAATAATATTACATGGATGGTGAGCTAGCCTGTCTTCATAGAAAGACTTGTTATCTGAGTTGGGCCCTGAGATAAGGAAGGACTTCTCTAGATAAAGATGAAGTGATAAAAACAATTCTAATCAAGGAGAGCTGTGTAAATAAGAGAAGGATGGAGATAGGAAAGGGCAGAATGAGGAAAGAGCATGAAAAAAATCTTCTCATTTGATTACAACATAAAATATGGCTGCATTGCCAAAAGGAGGAAATACAGCAAAAATAGATAAAAGAAAGTTTCCACTTTGCTGGACAGATCCTCTAGGGAAGATTTGTGGATTTGGATAGAGACAATTACATCGGAGGAGAAAGCTTGGAGGTGGAGTAGGGGTGGGAGAGCAGAGGATTGAGAGAGAGAATCTGAAAATGAGAATAAATCTATGGACAGCCAATGAATGTCTAGTGAGACCTGGGTTTGTGTTCTGATATCTGACAAATCCTGGCTTGTTTGAAAATGAATATAGCACTTGATGTCTCAGAGCTATTTTTCCTGTTTTTGTTTTCTTCAGTAATTTTCTCTTGTTATGAGTACAACAGTCTTCAAAGACTAGTCTTTAATAAGGAGGAACTTGAGAACATTTAAATAACTTTGCAGTTCAACATCTTTTTTGCTCCCATTTGATTCTGGGTCAAATGTATTGTCCATTTGTGCAAGAGATGCTAACTCCATGAGTTGTCCATCTAAAATGCATTTCATATCTGTATGATAAATATTTGTTATGCATTTTGTTGATCTGTGCATGGTTTGATCAAATAGTTTACATTGTTTATGGAATGATCTATCCAAGAACCTTAGCAATGTAACAGAAAGAGCTAAGTGGCACAGCAGATAGAGTGTTGGACTTGGAGTCAGTAAGACCTGAGTTCACATCTGATCACAGATGTTTCCTAGCTGTGTGACTCTGAACGAGTCAATTAACCTCTGTCTTCCTCAGCTACCTCATATGTAAAATGGGAACAATAACAGCACCTAACACCCATGATTGTGAGGATAAAAATTGAGATATACTTGTAAAGTGTTTTGCAAGCCTTAAAATACTACAAGAGTAGTTAATATCACTGTTGTTATTGCTTGATGACAACGTCATTTGGAAGCCGGGACATCTTGGCATCTCATTTCTATAAGAGATTGTTCTTTGCCTTGGACCCTGAATTATAACTCTGCCATGAAAGTGGCTACTACTTTGACAAAAAGATATCTTCTTTTTTATATCTAATTTAATATTAATGAGTGAAGGGGTCATCAAACAAGTTTATTCTCTGTTGCGATGTCTTTCAAGGAATCCTATATAACTTTGGTATATAAATGGGAGACATCTTATTGGAGGAGGGTTTTTAAGGCAGAATTTTGCTCTACTGAACAAAACGCATTTTTATAGCCAACAAACAGTTTGCACAGTGTGATCTTATATTCTGTCTTTAACTCAGTTCTCTGAGGGTAAAGATGTGATCTTCTATGGATTATCACTCTCAAAAGCCAACCTGTTCCCTTCTAATACTCTCATCAAGGGTGCCCTGGATGCATGTGTGGATTATTCTCATAAAAACATTTATATAGATGGGAAAGTACCATATGGTATGGGAAATAAAAAAGTCAGATCTTTACCACCCAAAACTAGTGATACATTTATACTCCAACAGTCTCTAAGGAATTCAACATTTCTATCATCTATACAGAAATGGAGAGGCATGTACATGTTGGGTGAGAACAAGTTACAAGATATTACAAATAGAATTACAAAATAGAGTTTTAGTAAAAGATATCTTCAAAGAGATGCTTGATTTAAAAGAAAATCTTGCTGGATTTGGGGTGGGAGTAAGGGATGATCACTGAACAGCTGCGGTGCTCACCAGGTATCCTCACTCTACAGAGCAAAGAAGGCCCCAAGCATGTTGGGTAGACCCCCTGTGGTACATTTATAGGAACACATGAACAAGATTAACATAAAATATTCAGTGCAGAGTGGTTATGATCTGCAGACTTGGAGGGAATACCCACATTGACGAGATCACTATTTTAAGTATGTATACATGAATACACCTTTGTTCAATAGGGTAATGGAGTTCTAAACAGAATATATTGTCAATTAATTAGTTAAATACAGAAATGTCTCACATACTGTTGTTTTAACCAGTGCCATTTCACAATGACTGGATGATGATATTAGAACCACATTTCACGATAATGTCTTAGCTGCTAGGAACTAGCACCTGTGATAATATTTCAGTTTCCATGTCAGGACAGCTTTGACTGCACCATTCAGTCTTGTTAAAATGGAACCAAACGACTTCTGTAAAATATTTTCCACTAATGTCATGGTTTCACAGGACACTAAACGGGACATCCTTGGAAGTCAGTGTACCCCAACTTTCACTATAGAAATCTAGGGTGATTTAGTGAAAACATCCATGGCCTCGTTAGAATCTAAAAAGTTGGACTTGAACTTAGAGCTTATGATTGAATAGTGAGTGCTACTTACTAGCTCTGTCTCTAAAGTCTATCACCCCATTCCAATCCAATGCTCCCTCTTCACCACTGTCAAAGCGATTTTCATAAGGTGTGTGTTTGATCATATCATTCCCCTGTTCATTTAACTTCACCAGTTCCCCCTTTGTCTCCAAGATCACCTGTAAACTCCTTTATTTGGCATACAAGGCTCTTCACAATGTGATCTCCACTTAACCCTTCCAACCTTATCACATACTACAACCCTTCACACAGTGTGGTAGCCTTACTGCTCTTCTTACAACAGTCCATCTCCTATTTCCATGCCTTTACTTTGACTGTCCCTGGAATGTGATCCCTCCAAATCACCAACTATTGGAATACCCAGTTTACTTTAAGACTCAGCTTAAGGTTAATCTACATGAAGTCTGTCTTAAATACTTATCTCCTCATCAGCAGTTTATGCCCCCCCACCCTTGTCCCCTCCCCAAAACATTGACATTTATCTAGTTTGTACATCCCTGTATATGTACATATGTGGCTCCTCTGAAAGGAAGCTCCTTGAGGTTATGGACTATTTCTTTTTGACTTTGTATCCCTAGTGATTAGCATAATGTGTGGCACATAGTAGGTGCTCAATACATGACTGTTTTCCAAGTGATTGGATATGTGACTTTGGAAATAACCATATTTTTAGGATTTAGTGAGTTCCTTTAGGGCAGCTAGGTGGTGGCATAATGGATAGGAGACTAAGACTGGAGTCCCAGAATACCTGAGTTAAAGTCGACCTCAGATGCTTACTAACTGTGTGACCCTGGGCAGTCACTTATCTCTGCTTGCCCCAGTTTCCTCATCTGTAAAATAAGCTACAGAAGGAAATGGCAAACCACTCCACTACTTTTGCCCTAAATAAATAAACAAACAAATAAATAGATAAATAAAATGGAGTCAAAAAGAGTTGATTGAACACAACTGGAATGACTAACAACAACAAGAAAATAATCTCTTTGATACAATGAAGTTAAAAAATCTCTAAAGTCTCTTCTCCGTGAATTTAAAACCCCTGAACATTTGGATTTCTCGTTAAGAATTTGAAAATATGACCAGTTTAAAAGATGTGTGCCTGTTTTTGCTTCAAGTTTATTGTTATTTTAGCCATTTTATGTGTGTTTATGCTTTAGGTAGAAAAATATTAAGTCAGTCTATGCAGCTAAGAATCTAATTCTATCCTATTTTTAAAGTTTTTTAAACTAAGAAATTCAATAGCATCTTAGTAACCTTCTCTGTCAAAAACATCTTACTTATATCTAGAGACAAATCTTTTATGATATGTTTTCTCCACAGTAGAGATATAAATTCAATTTTATGTAATAAACTCGCAGAAAACTAAGTAGACTTTAGCCTTAAGAAAAGCTCTTTTCCCCCTAAAACTTCAATTACATTTATATTAACGACATGTGCTTTGCACTTAGTTCAAGGTATTAGGGTGAAAATGTAAGAGTTTTTTGAAAAGAAGAGCAAGCAATGGTTCCTCCTGCTTGGGAGAAAGGAACATAGTGAATTGGATAGCGGACATAAGACTTAGGGGAAGAAACATATATGTGTATACATATACACACACATATATATACATATCTATACATATACACATATATGCACATACATATATATATATATATGTGTGTGTGTGTGTGTGTGCCTACATACACACACCCTGGTTACCTTAAGCACAACCCTCATTTCCCCTATAGATTTCATTTTTGTCATCTGTAAAATGAGAGGTTAGGACAAAATATTCTCTGAGGTCCTGGCCATCTCTTGCGACTTTCAAGGTCCCTGAAATTTATTTTGAGTAAAAAAAAAAAAAGTACATTGTGAAATAGCTAAGTAACAGTAGGATAGGAACTTGAAAATATGATTTCCTTGGTTTAGGGAATTCCCAGATAAGGAAACTCCATTTACCAATCCTGCTCAGAACATTCCCTGCAACTTTCATTCTTAGAAAGTTGAATATAACGCTAAGAGGCTGAGTGATTGACCAAGGATCATAACAGCAGTTTATGTCAAAAGACAAGACTTGAACCAAGACCTTCTTGTTTTATAAGCCAGCACTCTATCCACTACCCCAGAAATGATTAGTAATTTGATCCTTAGGAAGGAAGGAAGGAAGGAAGGAAGAAGGTAGGAAGGAAGGAAGGAAGGAAGGAAGGAAGGAAGGAAGGAAGGAAGGAAGGAAGGAAGGAAGGAAGGAAGGAAGGAAGGAAAGAGAGTGAAAGAGAGTGAAAGAGAGTGAAAGAGAGAGTGTGAGAGTAGTACAGGTTTGAGGATGCCTATTTTACAGATGAGAAAATGAAGGTTTCAGGGGATAAAGTGGCCTCCCCATAGTCACACAGATAGTAATTTTCAGGGCATATTTGAACTTAAGCAATGAAATAAAGTGATTAGTATAGATCATAAATCCCATAAAAGTTAAGAAAGAATACGTCAATTGAAATAATAACTAACATTTATCTTGTGCTTTAAGGTCTGTAAAATTCTTTTGACATATATATGTGTGTGTATGTATGTGTGTAAACAGACATACACACATATGCATATATACCCATATGTATATACTAACATAGATATACACATACATACATATCTATGTATACACGTCTTTATGTGTATGTCTGTATATGTATACACACTCATATATAGCATATGAAATTTAATCCTCACCAAAATCCATAGTACATCTACAAATTATCCCTTTTTACAGATAAGGAAATGTTGGCTCAGAAAGATGATTTCCCCATGATCTCACAGTCAGCTAAGATCAGATCTTTTTCACTGATAAGGGAAGAATTCATTGAGGAAATAAGACTTTACCCAGACCATGAAGAATGATTAGTTTGCAAAGAGGGAATAAAGTGGGACATTCCAGGTTGAGAAATGGTATAAGATGTAAATAAACTTGCCATATTTAAAATGACCAAGAGAATCAATGTCTAGAATGAAAGAATTGCCCTTGGGAGTAGTAGCAGAAAAAAAAATCAGTAATAAGGATTACAAATATCAGAGATTCTTGAAGTTCATTCTTAAAAATTTGACCTTTAAAGTGAGGGAATCACTTGAGGTTTTTGAACAAAGAATGTACATGATGATGAACACAAGGTACAAAAAAATACATCTGGAAGTAATGTGTAAAGTAGATTGAATGAGAGGGAGGGAGAAAGAGACAGAGAGACAGACAGACAGACAGACAGACAGACAGAGAAACAAACAGACAAAGGAAGGGGGAGAAGGACACAAAGAGCTCAGGTTGGAAGCTCTTCTAGTAATCCAAGTATAAGGTGATGGTGGCCCAGATTTTAATGCTAGAAGTGACAGTACAAAGGGAATGTTGTTTTTTTCATTTACTTCTGACATTTAAAATACTTAATGTTTTCATTATAAGTACAATTTATACCTTTTCATTAGTGTCATAAATTGTGATTAACATTTTCGTCTGGAAAAAAAATGATGGATAAGAAATTATAAGGGTCTCTATCAAATTTAAGAAACAAATAGAGTTGCTGATTGCTTGGAAGTCAGTCCCAGTTTCAAATCTAAGAAACATTCTCACCTAAATCATACTCCCTCAAACTGATTAACTCTTGGATTTTACATGCTATGCTTCTATTATGCTACAGTTTATTCTAGGTTCTAATTTTATTTTTCTAACTGCCGTTCCTGTGCTTATGATAATTCACAAGCACGGTAAGCCATTTGTTGCTAGCCATACTTGACTGTAGTCCACTTTTAATGATTCGGTTTGCATTTCCATCTACATTTATTGTTGTGTACTGGCCACTGGACCCAGATACATCTGGAGGACAGAGTGAGCTGGAGACTGCTCAGTTGTTGCTAACTTCAAGTTAGCAACTTCATTCACTTGCAAGTCAGCGCATCACCTTATTCATGTCATGGTTCTCTTTGAGAATGAAGAACAAAAAATAACACCAGCTTTTCCATAGTGCAAACCATTCTGCTTTCTCAGCTTCTCCTCCTAGTATCAGTCATTTTAATTCTATCCCTTTAAATCATTGTCTTATACTCTTATGACAGTCTTCACCACAAAGTTCTTTCCTCCTTTCTCCACAAATTAACTGTTAGTTGACAAAAGAAAACGTGGAAGCAATATCAATATCAGCTTTATATTTTCTGAGATTTAATGGCAAAACATCAATGATGTTTCATGTCTTTTGGTTAGAGTACATCATTTTCTTGACTTTTAAACTTTTCACCAATGCCATGTGTTACATTAAATAAAGTCACTGGGGGAAAAATCAAGTTTTGGGTCTTTTCTGTTTGTTTGTTTTTCTCTCACTCATAAATACAAATAATACAACTCCGTTGTGGATCTGAAAATTTATTTCAGAATTCTGAACAATTATATTTTAAATGAAAATATCATAAGTGCTCAATCTGTTAATTACAAGGATAGTACCTTATAAGATTATAAAATTTTATGTTTTTTTTTCAATTTCCTGAACTAAGAAGAAGACACAGATATGATATAACTAGAAATATCAAACAAAAAGCTATTCCTTCACTTATATAACATTTAACATATTTGATGCTTTAATTATGAGAATAACTAATATTCTTTCAATAATCTCATAGATTGTTGTTAGCCTTTTTAACCAGAAAAAATGATGTACACAAAATTATGAGATTCTCAATATAAAATTTAATATATATTGAATGAATGTCAGAAGCCATAAATACCTACAAAAATTATCTATAAAAGCAAATTTTGCTCATTCTTGCAATTCAACCCTTGGTATCTATGACACAATAGGATACGTTCTCTCCTATAGCTCTGATTGCTTCACTACTTTCTTCACTGCAACATCCTCTTTTCCCTTGATTCTCTGTTCTTATTTCACCATAAATCTTCTCCCTGGAAAGAGTTCTTGTATTTTTATGCCTCCAAATATCCATGAGTCTCCAATCTCCTGGGAACTCAAAAGCAGAACATTTTTCCTTTGTGCTAATATAGAGTAAGCTGACATGGACTTGACAGAAAATAAATATGGCCACTAGGTAGTTAACACCAAAGTAAGAAAAAAAAGAGCACCTGAATGCCACTGATGACCAGGACCAGATGTACTGTATCCTTGGGCACTGAAAGAAATGGCCACTGTGATAGCTGAAACTAAGCATTTCTGTTGCTATGTGAAAGATCGTGGAAAGTGGGAGAGGTATAAAATACTGGCAATGATCAAATGTGTGTGTGTGTGTGTGTGTGTGTGTGTGTGTGTGTGTGTGTGTCTGAAAGAGACAGGGGCATGTGAAAATGAGGAACACAACCAGGATGCTAAAAGTGTGTCAGGCTTCTGCCCTATGAGAATTAATTGCATCAAATATTCATATTTAGCCTCTTCAAGAAGGGACATGGCCATTACCTTCAAATATGTGAAGTCATTATGAGAAAGAGAGATTAGACTTGTTCTCCTTGGCCTCATAGGGCAGAGCTAAGAGTACTGGATAGAAAACTTCTAAGAAGAAAGTTTGGATTTGATATAAGGAAAAAAACAAACAAACAAATACACAAACAAACTTCCTCACTAAATAGGTAGGTAAGAATACAAACGGGTGCCTCAAAAGGTAGTTACTTCCCCTTATTAGAGGTTATTTAATAAATCTAGATGACCACTTTTTAATGCTGCTGTGGGATGGGAGAGAGGATTCTTGTTCTGGAAGACAGTGGATAAGATGTCTCTTCCACAGGTCAGATGCTGTAATTTTCTGCCTTTTCACTGATTGGTCAATAATTGGTACCAGTCCAAACCTCACTTGTTCATTGTTTGGTTTTTGATGGCTCAGATTGAGCGTAAATAGCAATAGTTTCTGTTCTGGCCAGAAACTCTGAAGGTCTTCCTATCCCAGACTGATTCTTTTTCAAAATTTGTTTTTCTTTATTCAAAGGCAAACTAGGCCATCTTCTGACTGTTCTAACTTAGTCTTTAAATGCTGAATGGGCATTACCTTAGACAAATTGATACCTGGGAAAAACCTTAGCTTAAAAAGGTTGAGGTCTCCCACTGCATCCAGGGCCATCACCAGTTGTCCTGACCTATGTCTTGCCACTGAATTCACACAACTTGGAGAGAATGAGGCTGATGACTTTGCATAGCCCTACCACACTTAAATTCAATTCATTTGCAAGTCAAGACATCAGTCAGCTGACGAAATTGGCCCTCTTCAGGAAAGGAGCATGAACAATCCTTTGATTTGATGGTAAGTGAATAATGAGAATGTATTCCATCACGCCTAAATGCATGCTCTCCTTTGGCTATATACCTTCAACTTCTTGTTCTTCAGTTATCTTCACACTGACGTCTTTAGTGGATTAGACTATCCCTGAGTAGGTGGGTTTGTTTATTTTTTAGCTGTTAGGACCTGCCAGGTATAGCCTAGACTAAAAGCAGCCTCAGACTGTCTTTCCAGTTAACATCGGTGATGAGTTTACACTACTGACACCTCTCCACACTATTCAGACTGATTTCCTCTGGGTCTCATGAAGACATTATGGTTATTTCTAGCTACATGCTTTTACTCATGATGTTCATGATACTGCTTTACCTATATAATTCTTCTTCTCCTTTGTGGACCAGTTCTAATCCTACTTCTTCCATGGGTCCCTTCCTGATAATTCAGATTTTATTAAAATCTTTTTTAAATATATAAATTTTAAGCATTTACAATGTGCATAGGGAGTTATGTTCTAGGAAACATCATGTGATGTAAACTAACATTTTTTAAAATTTTATTATTAATTTATATCTTTATTTCACCTTCATTTCCAAAAACAACTGTCAACTCCTCACTTACCCAGGGAGTCATCCCTTACATAAAATAAAATCTAAAACAAAGATTTAAAAGGGGGAATAATTCAGCAAAACCAACCAACCCATCAACTGTCTGATGATATAGTCAATGTTCTACAACTATAATACCCTATCCCTGCAAAGAGAACAGGGAGATACATTTTCTCAAATGTTTTCCAGGACCAATCTTAGTCATTTCATTTTACTAAATTCAGTTTTCCCTTTTTGTCCTTTCCATTTACATTGATGGGAATCTTTGTGCATATTATTTACTTGACTCTCCCTTCCTTCTTTCTTCAAGAGTTCATGTAAATCCTCCCATTCTTTTCTAAATTCATCATATTCATTTATTTTTATGATATAGTAAAATTCCATTACATTCAAATACCAACATTTTTTCAACTACTCCCAAACTAACGCCTAATTTTATACTATCTTATTCAATATTTTTTCCTGTATACTAGGCTTCTCTTCCTAAATCAGCTACTTGAGCATACAGAAATTTTCATACAGAAATATCTGTGTCTCATAAAACTGAACACATATTAAATATTTGTTGATTAGTTTTTTAAATATAATTATGAAATTATAGTTACTTTAAAACAATAGCATGCTAGAGCTAGAAGAAATGACCTTGAGGAATCCATATATTTCTTTCAAATATCAAACTTTATCCACTCTTAGCAATTTGAAATATATCCTTACTAGGATTTTCTCTAACAAGGCTTCCTAACATGAAGATGATTGTTTTATCCCTAAACTTCTCATTGGTATGTATCACTTTCTCTTTATTATACTACCCTTCATCTTGAGGGAAATTTCTTAGAAGAGAATTGCCAGTTATAAAATACAGAGCCAAGCCCAAGGCAGGTTTCTCATCATAAGCGGGCTATCTCAGATGGCTGGTACACACTTCTGTACTCCTACCTTAGATTACTTCTCATGTTGTTAGGCACCACTCCAAGATAGTGGATTGTGCCTAGTTTTGCTTCCAGAGTGGTTGTGTGGAAAGACCCTTGGATTTGGAGTCAGGTGATGGGACCTTGATTCATCACTCCTCCACTATCCTTTTGACTTGGCAGTTTCTATATCTATAAAGTTCAGGGGAGCTGGAGGATTAGATCAGCACTGTCAAGCTCAAATAAAAACAGATCCCTGCTGGCTGCATATTGACTTGGAAAACCACAAATTAACTATACTTGCTGTATTTTTATAAATTTTTTCAACAAATCTCAGTTACAACTTCATCTAACTGGTAATCCCTCAGGGGTTTTAGGGCTTGTGTTGGCTCCTGGGGTCTTCCAGTTTGACACCTCTGGATTAGAAGATCTCTAAGGTCCCTCCCTGATCTAAATCACAAAATCACACAATCTGTTCTGTTTATTATTGAAAACTGTGGTTTAAGTCATTTTGACTAGTGAAGACTGAGACCAAGTTGTAAATGTCCTTAAAAGGACATTATGTGTTCCTAATGCTAAGATAGAGATTTCAAAAGCACAAAAAGGCAGTCAGACTGGTGATTTGCGAGGGCAGTGGTGAGATAGATGTGATCAACCAGCAAAGCCAGAAATGCTATATAGCAAATCAAATGAAAGAAAGCTCTTCTGAGAGACTAGGTCATGGTAGCCATTTGGTTTTAAAGGGAAACAACAGGGCAGGGGATTGCTAGGACTGAGTCTGAAAAGAGAGAATCTAAAAAGTATGGGTCAAGAACAAATGCCTGCCAAATCCAAAAGAGATGGAAGAAATAAGATCTGGGTCTTAAGAGTCCAAGCAAAGAAGATCCTAAAAGCAGAAAATTCAGTCAAGGCCTCAAGTCACAAATTAGTTTATAACAGACAGAAGGGTTCCGGAAACCAGTTCAGATATTCCAGAAAAATGGATTGGTTTAACTGCCTGGTTTTTCTTTGGATATTTTTACATGCAAATTTGTCTCCACTTCCCTCAGACACAATGCATCTGAAATATGTTATATCTATTACTGTGGTTTGGGTCCAAACAATAGATTGCCCCCACCCAAGGGGAAAAAAAGGAAGGGGGATTTGGAATGAATTTAACCTTTGTTTTTATTAACTGGATTCAGCTGATCCAATTTGTGGCTCAGACTTTATACTTTCATCTTCATTCTGAATAAATTCTAGTTCCTCCTTTGAGGAATTAATCTTTTGTTAGAAGCCTTATTTCCAACCCTTGGTTATATTTATGCCTCTCCACTGAAGCCTCTCCAAGTTCTGTAAATTCCCCTTTAGCTGCGGTACACAGAATTGGACTCTTGTTTCCTTAAAAAGTCTGAGAAAGAAGGCTGAATCATATCAGAGAGTTATCTCATATTTTCTATACACTGTATTCCTACATATGCATCTTAATACAATGTTAATTTATCACAAGATCCTCATTAGAGTATGAATCAAGGATAAAAGATTTTTCACTTGTTTTATGTTTCTTTGGAATATTCTATCCTGACTGGAAAGTTCATTTTCATATGGTAGAACATTTTGATTTGAAACTTATGTTTCTATGAAATGCTCTGGCAGGTGAATTTTGTGTCACAAATGCTTCTTTTGCATCATATAAAGAGAGCTTTTGTGCCCACATAGTTATTACCTGTGCTTTGAAAACAATGGTCAAAATCCCAGTGTGCCAGCTCTTCCTTCTAACTAGGAAGTGGGATAAAATACAAGAATAGGTCATTCTCTGACTCAGTAAGAAATCCTATTGTCCCTTCTGAGTTAGCAAAGGACAGGCAAGATGAATAAGAATAATCAGATTGATGGTGGCAAGGGTTTAACAGTTGGTACAAAGTAAACAAACTGCAGGGATTGAAAAAAGTTCAGGTTTCCAGTCCATCATTTTTTTGGGGAAAAAATCTCTCTCCAACGTTCATTATTCAGATCGGTTCATACCTGGCAAAGAAATTTTTGGCTGCATTTTTGTGGAATATCTGTAGGAAATGAGTTGAGAAACTTGACAGGAACAGCTTGAGGTATTTGATAAATAATAGAGAACTTCCACCATTCAAGTGTCTGACTAGAGCAGAATGAGAAATATTAGGGACTTGGAAAAAAGGAAAGATTGATTCAAAAATAATGCACTTCTCTAGGCCACTGGCAAATATGGTCCTTTCTAAAGCACTGCAGATATATCACATAAACAAAGAGACTAAATCACATTTCCTTAGGTTCACCTGGAATCTTTCCACCCTTGTTTGTTGCTTGCTGCCTTGTTCTATCATCGAAAAAAAAATAATTAAAAAACTTTCAGAGAAAGTACCTGAGTGTTAAGGGCATTTTCTCTTATTAAAGTGATGGACTATCTATTTTCTGTGCCCACAATACATAAAGTAATTTTGTTAAGGGTCATTGTTTCCAAAAGCATTAAATTCTCAGTAGGATTTCAGGTTTCATTTCACATTGTAAGGAAACAGTCATCAAGAAACTACCTATATATAGCCAGTGTGATGACAAAGGGTTTTAAAGTAATGATTTAAAATTATTTCACCACATTTATATAAAGAAGAATAACTAAGGACTTACTTAGAGTAGCTTACTTCAGTTAGATTTAAAAAAATAGAGTGTTACAGTATGTAAAGATTCCACAAACCTGTTTTTTTTTCTCCCCAAAATAATGTCAGACTTAAAAAGAATGAGTATTTAAGCATAAACACTAAGAGGGAAACAAGTTGAGGCAAATTGCTTCATCTCTTTTAGCCTCAGTTTCCTCCCTTAAATGAAAAAAGCAAGTACAGACAATGTCTGAACCTTTGCAGACTGAGCCTCCAGCAATTTTATTACTGAAAATAGTAACAGAAAACGGGCTCTTAAAAACCCAGTATTTTTAAGTCACCAACTACCAGAGATGGAAAAAAAAACTGGTGATGATGGCTAGAATTTATAATTGTTTTAAGATTGCAAAATATTTTATATGTTATCTCATTTAATCATTACAAGAACCTATAATTATTTCCAATTGAAAGATAAGAAAACTGAGGCTGATTCAAGAGGTTAAGTGATTTGCCTAACTAGAGCTACATAACTAACAAATATCTGAGATAGGATTTTAATTTAGGTCTTTCTGCCTCTAATGTTCAATTCATCACACTTTGCTCAGGGAATTTACTTTTTGATGAAGGAAAAGGGACAAAGCTTGTACAAAAATAATTATGATGCAAGACAGATTTTTTTTTTTTTTTGCTGTCAAAGAGGATTTGAAAGTGCTATGAGAAATTTGAGAAAATAAAAGAAGCTTTTATGAAGGAAATGACATTTGTGAATTTTACTGTACCCAGAATTCAGATTCATATATGCTATGCTAGATATGGTTATTTCATGATGCCTAATAGTGTTTATTCCTCAAACATTCCCAGGAAAAATAGGGAAGAAGTTTGAGAATGAGCTCTCCAATGCTAGGAGCTCCCATCCTTTGCTCTCACAAAAAAAAAATCCTGACCAAAAGTCATATTTGCCACAGTCACTGACAACCATCTAAGCATCTTTTGTTCTCTTGACAAACACCAAAGTTTCTTAGTCACTACCCTGATTAATACTTCTCAATCTCTACCTTTTGGTGCCCTTTGACAAAAAAAAAAAAGAAAATGAGGACTCTTAACTGCCAAATTTACCCACAACCACTCTGTACTCTTATGCCCAAATATACAGTCTGTGGTTTTTAATGCTTCTTTTTCCGTGCTATTGAAGTGGCAGTACTCTTCTTGGCTTCCAAAATTCCACAACATAACATACACAAGCTTTCCATCAGCTTTCTGATTCCAACTCCATGGTATAGTGATAACCAGCCATTTTCCTTCGTAAACCTCCAGCCCCAACTGACTAAAGGTGGGGCAGAATTCCTTTGATGTAACTAGCTAGTCACTTGGAAAAGATCTCCATATTTTGACAATAGACTATTGTAATCAGCTAAGTGAGGGTCTGAATTTAGGTATTTATAATGTGAATGGGGAAAAAAGGGTATGAAGTTGAGAAATGTTCAGGGAGAGAAAAAAAAAATTAAAATTGATTCTAAAGTTATAAGAATCACCTCAACATTCTAGCCTGGCAACATCCTGGAAGGTCAAGGACAGAGCTTTGGAAGCCACCCCTATTTAAAAGTCAGAATATGGAAGAAGGATAAGGAATCAGAGAAGCAGCTGTCAGAGCTTATGTCAGACCTGCTCTAGGAGATCTCACCTAATATCTCAGCTGGAAGTGACATCCTTTCTTGGAGGTCTCATAGCACTTAGATTATACTTGCTTCTCTTACTGCCATAAGAGATTATGTTCAGGTTTATAGTTGAGTTATTTTTGTACCTTTCTTATCTTTCACTAAAGATTATAAATTCTTTTAGTGCAGATATCATCTGAATCTCTACCTCTGAATCTCTTCACCTAGTACATCTAACTCATGAAGGAATGTAATGAATGTGGACAGAATAAATGAATGAATGAATCAATGAAGGGATATTCATAGAAAACTTGCACTTTGGCTGTGGGGATAGATTGCCTTGAATGAAGATGAATATAAAACATAATTGTGCTAGTGGAGCACCCAGGGATATCCTTCATTTGCCTATGGAACACATCCAGAGAAGTTGCCATAGGTACTTTTCAGAATCAACTTTGTTCAAAACCACAGTCCATAAACCCCTACCAGTGTGCCTACTTATACTTGTCAGTCAGAGAAGATAATTCAATGTAAATGGATTTAAGCTCAGATAATAAGTAGAATAGCAATAGAATATTGGTCTGAAAATCTAGCAGATGCTCTGGAAGACCATCCCTTGGAAAAGTACATATCCCTAAAGAACACACATGAAAGACACACTTATGGGGGATACTCAAATCTGTGACAAATGTATGAAGGGACACACATATCAGATAGATGTGTGGAGAGGGAGCTTATCCCTTTTAGCACAGTGCCTGGCATATAGTGAGTGCTTAGTAAATGCCTATGCCTTGGTTATTCTCATGCAGCACTGTCTCTGATATCTTCTGGTGAGAACAATATTACTTCCACTGGACCTGTTCCCTAAAGGTCTCAAGTAGTGTGTATTCTCCATTACGTATATCATTGCTCCTGGGTTTCATGCTTTGATGATCTCATATGGTCACTGTAATTTACTGGAAGTTGTGGCTTCATTTGACATGACGTTGTACAGATATTTTCTCCATTCAGCTTCTGGCTCCTGTTGAAGACCTTAGCTGAGGGACTGTCTTTGTCCCATAAAAGTAAGAGTGAGTTCTGGATTATTTCTTTTAGATCAAAATCAAATGCCCAAAGATAAAGGTCTTAGGAAATCCAAAGGTGCTTTTTGTCCACAAGGAGAATCTGTCTCCTTATAACTTTAGTTGTGATGGACATTTGAGTTTGGTACTCAGACTAGGAGTCAACTTCTTTGGGATACAGAGCTTTGATAAATAGTGTCCAAAGTCTTTAAGTCTGTTGTTTTTACCCTTCATTTCTTCCTCACCAAGAATAGTGTCTCTGTCCCAAACCTCTTTTTTACATAAGGGTAAGTAAATCCCTGTAACACCCTACTTAATCTCCTACTTATAGTTACCAAACTATATCCATTAGACATCATTTTGGGGGACTGCCAATAAACAAACAAACATAAAAGGCTATTTGGGTCTAAAGCTCTCCTTGCTACTGGTCTGACCTTGTGCAAGTAAGTTACTCAAGATTCTAAACTCTAGTTTCCTCATCTGTCCAATAAGTAGGTTGTATTAGATGAGGTGGGACCTAAGGTCCTTTTGAGCTCTACATCTATTGTTTTATGGTCCCCTATTTTCTCCCTTTCTCAACTACATATTATTTTGTTCTCCTATGCAAATGAATGGGAGGAGAAAAGGCAATGGAACAGCATACCCTTAGATGGAATTATTTCATAACATAGCTTTCCACCTCACCCCTTAGTTTCAAATGCCTACATTCATTATGTATATGTGGCCAGCAGCAAGCCTTTCCAGTATTTCAGCACTTTGTTAGAATGAAATTATGGTTCAAATGAGTTGTTCTGTTTGTTTATTTTCTTGAGCTGTTTTGGGACAGTAGTCACAATTTGCAAAATTGTTCTATGGGGGAAAAAATGTATTCCCAATTGAAAACAATTGACTTGGAGATGCTAAGAACACAATGAGTTTCTAAGTTGAGACTCTCTACTCATGTCCCTTCAAAGAATGTGTCTATAGGAAAAGGACACAAATTGGGAAGGGAATGAATTTTATCTACTTGTGGGAGCACTCTAACATGAATCTTTGTATGGAGGTATTTATAAATTATTCTCCTTGCTGTAAATTTACTATCCAATTTTATTCAGACCAAAATTTGCCTAACAAGTAAACTAGCTGTTACTAAAGGGCTTAAAGCCATATTAGTGAGGAAACAACCAGAATATCTACAGTGAGCATAAGGTTTCAAGATGAACTGTATGCAATAAAGTAGAAATTGAAGTAACTAAGGCCCTCGGGTGATCTTAAATTTATAACAAATATTGAAGCATACTGTAGAGCTTTAAATCGATTTCACCTGTAAAGAGCAGCATGGAGCAAAACATGAAATGAGGATCTTAGGAGATGACCGCATTGTTTCTCTGGGCAACAGAATTATGTGCTTGTGTACAATACCTGCATTTTAGCTTTAGAGGAAGAATAAATTAATAATTGAAAAATGTGATTGTCCTTGAACTTTGAGAAACAGATGTTCCTTCCTTATAGAATAAAAAATTCAAAAGAAATGTAAAGTTCTTAATCATCATTTTGTGAATCCTGTGCTATGAAGAAAAAATAATACTGTCTTTACCAGGCATGGGAAATACAGAGAACACAAGATAATGTCAGTTATCACTTTTTTTAAGAAATAGTGACAATAGCAATGGTAGCTCATATTTATATAGTACTTTCAGACATAAAAATGCTTTCCTTAGAACAACCATCATGACGTAGATGAACTACTTAAAGGAGATGTTTTAAACGATAAATGTTTTTGATGACTATGGGATGCTAAGGTAATGCCACAAGTAGCAGAAGCAGGGAAAGATTCCTTCTTCCAACCCCATCTCCCAAAGAACAGTCCAATGATGCAAGCAGCATGGTAGTTGTGTGAGATATGACTACAGGTATAAAAATGAAAACAATGCTTTAGCTATTTCCCCAATAAGCTACCTCAGTTGGGAAAAGGATAAAAATGGCTACCAGACAGCAACAAACCCACTTCACTTTGAAATTAAATTGTCACTCCAGGTGAGTCTACAGTTGTCACTTTTATTCAGAAGTGTCAAATTTATATAGGTCTATAGAAAATAGATGAATCAGCAGAAATAAAAGGAAATTTGGCTGTGGGGAATATTCTTCATTTGAAAAAATATATAATAGGCTAATCACCTATATAAATAATTCAATTTTTCTTTATGTCATGTCTTAACTAAAAAGTTCCTTCTTTTACAATGAAATGCAACCACAGAGCCTCAAAATATTATCAGAAGGAGCCTTATAATTTACCTGCCCCAGTGGTCTTGAGATAATGAATGATAAAATAGTTTGAAAAATAGACAGAACTAAAAAAATGGAATTATTATGATTCTTTATATAGGCTGAGACAGTAAGGTATAGTGGGGTCAGAAATACCTGCGTTCTAATCCTACATCTGATGCTTTCCAGCTAAATGACCCTGAGAAAGTCACTTCACCTTTATGTACCTAAAGCAATTTCCTAGGACCTGGCACATAAGTCATAGACCAAAGGCTTAATTGTAGATCTTGCATAGGTAGAAGTAGTTACCAAATCCAAAGTGACAGATCCTTGGTTAACTTGCTATACTGTAGCTTAATAAAAAGAAAAAAATCACTTAAGCAGCTATGTTCAACCAGGAGAAGTCAGTTAAAAAAATTAATGAGAGAAATTTAAGTATTGTGGCATGGCATAACTTGGCAATTCTATATGTTTAATACCACAATGAAATAAGCAACAGCATTAAAAAATAAAACCAAAATGAGTTGAGTCATCTCTAAAACATGAATCCTTTAGATTGTCCTCAGTAGGCAGGTGATTAAACACTTATGCCATCATCACAGAATTTATACAGCATTTTAAGGTTTGCAAAATACTTTACATATATCTCACTTGTTCATTTACTAAATTCTACTGATCAACAAGTACTTAAATAGCTACTACTAGATGCTCAAACATAGAAAGTAGCTGAATATGTTTGTCCAAAACACCTGCTTCTCCCAGCTGTCTTTTCTCTCTCAAAGATACCATCCTTCTCCAAGTCTCTGGCAACCTTAGAGTTCACTTCATTCATTCCTCTCCGTCATACCCCATATACTTTTAATTATGAAGTCTGATCAATTTTTACTTTGATCTGCCTTCCACCCTTTCCTTCCACTCCATTTGGAGGTCTGTTCACTGAATGGGCATTGCCTCATTCAAAGAGAGCACTTGAAAAGATCTTAGCCTAAAAGGGCCAGGGTCTCCCATTGCCTCTTGAGTGATCTCCAGTCCTGATCAATATCTGACCACTGGAACCAGACTACTCTGGAGGAGAAAATGAGGCTGGTGACGTTGCGCAACCCTCCCTCACTCAAATCAAAGTCAATTGCAAGTCTTGACATCACCTCCCTGATGTCATGGTCCTCTTCGAGAATGAAGGACAAACCACAACCACGTATTTTTATCACACAGATCTTCATACTTACAATACATACTTACATACTACAGTATTCACTTAACTGACTTTCCTGCTACCAGACTTTCTTCACTCCAAACCACCCTTAATATTATTACTTGATTAACCTTAATTACTATTTTGTGTTATTTCACTCTTCTTAGAAACATTTACTAATTACCTATTTATTATTATTTCAATTCCAAACTCTTTTATTTACTTTTCAGTGCCCTCCATATTCTGCCCTTGGTTTTCCTAGATCTTCCCTGTCCTCATTACTGTCCTATAAGTACCTTCTTCTCAGATGACACAGACATCCTCACTATCCTAAGACCAAATCCTTCACTTCCATACTCTCCTTCATACATATAGTTCTTTTTGCCTGGAATAGAATGATGGAATTGGAGGACCACAAAGTCAGAATGAATCTTTGAGACCATGTAATATTATATCCAATCCCACATACAATAATTCAGGACAGTTTCAGTTCTAAATCTGTGATTTCCAACCAATGGTGATCCAGCTTCCATTTGAAATCTTTCAGAGACAAGTAGTTGGCCACTTGCTGTAACAGCAAGGACCCTGGCATACACAGGAGGGCCTGCTGTACAGGCTTTCAGTTCTGCTTTTCTAAAAGGAAAGCAACTTTTGAGGGGTCAGCAATCTACTTTAGTCAAGCACATGTATCATTCACTTTGTTCAGGGGAAAAAGTCAGCACCCTGAACTTCAGAGAAAATACAGAGAAATAAAGACCAACAAACAGAGCTTCCAACTATCCAACCTTAGGTAATATATGCATCACAGATCAACAGGCAGATCTAACTACCTGACCATTACATATGCCTATAGTTACTAGAGAGAGAAGCACCAACATCCAGGTTTTCAAAGTGGAGGAGGGGGCTCCTTAGTGGCTTCCCAGAGTCTCATCTGGTACAGGAATCCTCTTCCAAAAACTAAGCCCCAAAACAAAACCTCACCTCAAAGTGTATATACACTTGTCATGGCCAGAGGGCATCACAACCTTTGAGAACCAACAAAAGGTGTGGTTCTCCCTACAAAACAAATCTCCCCTAATTAAGTTTCCCTTAATGGGCAGGTCCATTAATGAGTGGGGAAGATCTTTAACTCTCATTAACATAATTAACATTAGACTTGCCAAAGTGGCTCACTTGATTTTTTTTTTTTTTTAGTGTTCTAAGTCTCTGAGATGTTTTTTCCCCCCCTTCCTCCTTTCCCTTACTCCAACCCTGTGTTTCCATGCTTAAGAATTATTTCCATGAAATAATTTCAGGCTACTCTACCATCATATCTATCATACTGCCATCCCTGAACTCTTAACACACCTATCTACAGTCACATATTTTATCCTTAATGCCTGCCATTTTGTTTTCTACCTTTACATTTATGTAAGTCATTTCCCAAATAGATTATAATTTCTTCAAAAAGAGGGATAATATACTATAACACAGCATGATACTGAACACATTTTTGTTTTTTGATGCAGGCCATTCCCTGAGTTAACTGCCTCTATCGATGCAAAGCAACACCAGCTTTTCACTTGATAGTCTCAGGGCAACTGTTTTGCATAGAATATTCTGGGTCACAGACAGCTGTGTCAGAAGTAAGAGTTAATATACCCAAAGGGTTACAAAACTATGCATATTCTTTGACGTAGCACTTCTAGGTCTGTATCCCAAAGAGATCATAAAAATGGGAAAAGGACCCAAATGTACAAAAATATTTATAGCATCTCTTTTTGTGGTGGCCAAGAACTGGAAATTGAGGGGATGCTCCTTAACTGGGGAACAGTTGAACAAGTTGTGACATATAAATGCAAGAGAATACTATTGTGCCACAAGAAATGATGAGCAGGCAGACTTCAGAAAAACCTAGAAAGACTGACATGAACTGATGCTGAGTGAAGTGAGAAGAACCAGGAGAACACTGTACACAGTAACAGTCACATTGTGGGATGGCCAGAGTTAACAGGCTTAGCTCTTCTCAACAATGCAAGGATCTAAGACTCATGCTATATACTCCCAGAAAAAAGAATTATGGTGTCTCAATGCAGATCAAAGTATACTATTTGCTCCCACTATCTTTTTTTTTTTTAATTTCTTATCTCTCATGGTTGCTCCAATTAGTTCTAATTCTTCTTTACAATATGACTAATGTGAAAATATGTTTAATATGAACATATATGTAGATCCTATATCAGATTGCATGCCATTTTGAGAAGGGTAAAGAGGAGGGAGGAGAAAATTTGGAACTCAAAAATCTTGTGGAAGTAAATGTTGAAATTTAAAAATTAATTCATTGGTTTTTTGTAAAAAAGAAGAGTCAGCTCTCCCTGACTCTGAGGCCAGATCTCAACTGACTACCTTGTAAGTATCTAATAAACTCTTGTGAGTTGGTTGCTTCTCTACTAATGATCACTCTCAAGTACATAACACTCTAACTTTTGCAAAATATTTTACATGGAGCACAACATCAACAATTAACTGACATCAACGTGCAAGAAAACAAAGTTTGCCTCTCTTCCTACATGAGTCATTAGCTGAAACCCTAGTCATTAATGTTTGCTTCCTTTTTGAAATTATTTTGTAGTACTTCAGATATATATTTTCTTCTTTCTTGCCTTTATAAATATTACATTACCCCAATACAAATGCCAAACACTTGAGGTCAGGGACTGTCTTTTGTCTTACTATGTGCCTGGTACATAGTAGGTAATTAATAAATGTTTATCAAATTGAATTAATAAGCATTTATCAGGGTATCAAGGATCTGAAGCTAGAAGGGACCTTAGAAGTTAACTTAATCCAATCACCTCATGATAAGAGTTAAAAAATAGTACAGAAAGATTGAGTATCTAGCTTAAAGTACCAGAGATATAAATGCAGGTCTTATGACTTCAAATTCAACATTACTTCTACTGTATCACAACTGAGCTTCAATATTAGAGAAAAAGATCATTTTATAGAAATGGAGTTAACTTCAAAAATACACATATTGTTAGACCCTATCGTTACATTGGATAAATATGACACAAACTGCTCCACAACGATCTGTTCAAAATGTGAATAATTCTCTCTAGAATCTCTATAAGGATGTTAAGGGGAAACAATCTAGAAAATCAAATTACTTTTTAACTTTTCATCTACATATTGTTGAGGTAGAAATGCAGGTCTTGAGCAAAGTAGCATAAAAGTTTAGTTATGATTTTTACTGGTTTGTCTGATCAATATCACTCATCAAACTGTGTGATTTAGGACTATAAAACCACAACAGGATTTGGGAGGAGGGAGCTGAGGCTGATCACTATGATTCTCCACCAAATATGAATAATCCTGTTCCCATGATCACAAGGCAATGAATATCTGAGTTGCCTTCCTTTTTCACTTTGCTATTGAAGTCAAAATTTATTAAGAAAGAAAAAAAATGGGACCGTAGGATATTTCATGATTTATGAGGCATATAGATTTACATTTAATTTTAAAGGACACCCAAGGTGTTTCTAAAATTCAAAGCATGCTGGAGATTGAATTCAGTCAACAGGTCCATCTAATCCCGAAGCAAAAGGAGAAAAATGCTGATAAAAATATTATGAGAGGATAAAAAGAGCAAATAATTTATTTTAGTGTTGCTACATGTTACCCTGCATGGAAAGTTGACTTTCCATGTCCTTTATGGTATTTTCCTTAAGTATGTCTATATATTCCCCTAGGACCTTAGAGTCTGGAATGACCACATTTCAAAATCAGAAGGAACCTCAAATATCAGTGAGTCTATTCCCTTCATTTTATAGAAGAGAAAATTTAGGCCTAGAGAGAGGAAGCAACTTGCTTAGTCTCACCTATAGTAAGTACTGAATAAATGCTTGTTGACTGACTGACTCTTAGAGATTTTAGCTACACAACCTAGTCACCTGCTTCTATTCTGGTGATCTCTCCATCATACCAAACTATACAGGGTGTTCCAAAAAGTCTTAGTGTACAGTTTTAAGATTTAATAAGCTTAAATAGGGAAAAGTATGTTCTGCCATCTCAGTCTCACTAACAAGCTTTAAATAGCTAAAATCTACACTAAGACTTTTGGAACACATTGCAGAGATCAGGTTTCCCAACTGCAACAATCTAATTTTGCATCAGTAGCAGTCCACATTCCTTAGAGTTTTAAAATTCACAAAGCACCCCCATCACAACCAACCCATGAAGTAGATTATATATATACATATACATATATATATATATATATATATATATATATATATATATATCATTGCTAGTCCCATTTTATAGATGAGGAAACAGGCTTTTGAAAATAAATTGAATTGCCCAAGGCCACATAGCTAAGAAATGTCAGATCTAATATTCAGATCTTGATCTCCTAATTCTATTTAAAAAAAAAAAAAGCTATCTTCTCTAAGATTTACTTCTCTAAGATTTGAGTTTTAAATTTTTTTCCCCTTTTCCTACTCTATCCCCAAGAAGATGTACAATCTGATATATGGTCTCCTTATTCTAAGCCTAAAATATAATGCACTCTATGAGCCGGCTTGCCTATTCTTAAGCTAGACAAAATACAAAATATTAAAATGGACATTTTTTTCTGAGTTTTGTGCTAACTGATATTGGCTTTTTATATCGAATGATAAGAAGTTACAAATTTAGTAAGCATTGCCTTCTTTTATCCTTCTCTTGCAATTCATATTCTTAGATAGTTTCATATTTTGATATCAGAAATTTTGCATATAAAATTTCATTTTATTTACATTGACTATTTACATCGAATTGTACTGTATGACTTAGACAGAAACAGGAATTAGATGAGACATCCAGGAAATATATTTCACATAAAATTTTATACAAAATCATCAATATTTTATATTAAATTTTATAATTTTTTCTTATAATCAGCAAATAGGATTGGTTAGGAATTCTACAATATGCAGCGAGAGCACTGTGCTAGACACTTTATCAAGCAAGCAGAGCAAACCTTAGACACAGGTAGTGTAGATGACTAATGAAGTAAGGGCCCTACCTGCTCAAAAGATTTCTCCCCATTAAACCCACTGCTATGATGCTCTCCTCATAACTGCATCTAGAATTCCTAGCATTAGAATCAGACCTTCAAAGGAGACAACAAAAGTCTGACGAATTTTCTAGATTAAATCTCTCAGTATAACATTATGAAGATGGGGCATTATTTTCTATATTTGTTAAAAAGAAAGAGAAGAAAATGAATCCACTCCTATGAGTGGTTTTGCACAGACTAGATTATTGAATTAATTAAGTCTCATTTTGGAAACAGACAAATATTGTAATAGATACTACACAGACTGGGATTGGGATTGGAGAGAAAGTATACAGAGGATGAAAGAAGAAATCATAAATGGAAAAGAATAGGAGTGAAGTTTAATGGAGATAGAAACGTAGAAGGGATATTTACATTGAATTGTACTGTATGACTTAGACAGAAACAGGAATTAGATGAGACATCCAGGAAATAGACCACAATCCTGGTATAAGGAGTGGAGTAGCGATGGTTTAAATGTCTTATAATTCTGAGTACTTGAACAAGACTGGGTAGAACACCTCTGTTGGTTTCTGGGTACTCAGGTTATAATAGCAAGTCATTCTCACTACTGGGTTGCCTGATAAAAGAGCAACAGATATGTCTAAACTTGGCTTCAAAACCAGAAAAAAAAAATACTGCATCCAAAAACAAAAGCACAAAAACCCTTTCTGAAATTTATTGTCAAACTGTCTTATTTCTTCTAGTGTCTCTGAATGAATATCGCTCTTACTTACCACTACCACCTCTTCTCTACAGTACCACCTTTTATCTACATCTACTTCATTTTTCATTGTAAGACTTTTCCCAATTTTGACTCTTTTCTAAATATTAGTAAATATATGAAAGAGATGTTTCTGGAGGCAGAGAACTCCTCAATTTCCCTGAAATCACAAATATAGAATAGGCCAGTCATCTCTTCTATCTATAATACAGGTTGGGCTTAGTTATAGTCAGATAACAAGACCTTATAAAGAACATTTGGATTCTAGACACCTCTCATTGAATCATGAATTTGCCATTCACTAGTTGAAAGGCCTTGGTCTAGTTATTCGCCTTCTCAGGACCTTAATTTTCTCAAAACTGGAATTTATAATGATAAATGCCTGCCAAGGTAGGCATAATAATATATACCTGTCTCTATAAAGCTATGATAATAAAATAAAGTGATATATGTAAAGTGATTTGTATTAATATAAATTCTAGTTATTCTACTATTAATTATCCTATTAAATATTCTCTTTCTCTACAATGATATTATGTATAATGAGATATTACCACTATTGACACATGCTTAAACAGGCACACCCAAAGCATGTTTAGTAAGGGTGAATATAATCCTTTTTTTCCCCAAAAAATAATTTAGCTCTTCATATGTTTTTTTTCTCCTAACATTAATAAGTATCAGGATACCAAGTTTGGAAAACTTCCAAATACTTGGCTCTGTATAAGCAAAATATTGGGATAGTAAGACACCTAGAAGTTCGTCTGGTTTAGGGACAGAATGTCTAGATGACAGTCTACATTTTCTCACTTTATTTTTAATTTAGTGGAAAGGATATTAAACTTAGAGTTATGTACCCTGGGTTTGAATCCTGACTCTGCCACTTGTCATCTTATAAACTTTGTGAAAATTGGTTCATCTGCTTGTGACTCAGTTCATTTGTCTGTAAAATGAGGGGTTTGGACTAAATGATCACTGATGTTCCTTCATCTTTTAATTAATAAATCTTCATATGCTTTACCATTGTAGACACAACTTATCTCCCAAACACAACGCTATCAAAAATATATCAGTGGGGAACAACTTAGATAAATTTTTGTCCCCATAGATTTTTATTAGAGTAGTGAAGACACCAAGCAGAACAGACCCACCACAGAAAGGCAACTGTGCTCAAGTACTAATGGATCCTTAGGACAATCATAAAACCATGGCCCCACTTTGGAAAGGGATCGTTTCATCCCACCTCATATTCAAAGACTCCCTCTAAAATTTCAGAAGCATAGCATTAAATTAAAAATGTGGCATAGGAGACATTTCATAGTTGTAGACTTGCTATAAAGCGCCACTCCCAAGATGTTCTAAGCAAAGTGAGTGAAGCTAAAACCGATGTTAAGAGTGTATATCCCATGGTCAGGCTCGAGGGGAGATCATAACACTCAGTGTACATGTAATAATTAATCACCAGGAGGTTGAGAGAAAAGTTTAAAAACAAGAAATCAACTTATTATCAAGGCAGGCTTTCAGTGACAGTGACATGATAGGCACTAGAAAAATAGTTGTGGCATACATAAGGAGAAAAAAAAAATAATTCTAACCAGTTTCTTTGAGCTTGACCTTAGCCAGAAACCACAAGTTATCTCCATAGCAATTCAGGAGAGCATACAGGATCTTCTTGTATTATTTAATATGGCAACTCACTTATCTCCTAACAACTTTTCTTTGAGAAAACAGTAAAATTCATGGGAGAAATAATTAAGGGGTCATTCCCTTTGTTTCTAATTTTCTGAACATGGACATGGACAGCTCCCTAGAGGAAATATATACGTATTTGGCTTTTTTACAGCACTGTACCCAAAGTGCAACCCCCTCAGGAAAAATCTTCAATTAGTCTAAATAGAATGAGTTTCAAAGGGGTGAATTCTTAATCTGATGCTATTTTCAGCCATCGCTGTCAGGAAAACAAAGTGGCAGTGAAAAGATTTTTTTTAATGATCTTGTTATATTGTTTTGAGTTTGAGCCCTTAGACATCACTCTTGATGCTTTATGTCAGCTGTGCTCAACAGGTCAATCTTTTACTTGTATTCCCATATTCTGTTTCCCCACCAGGAAACAAAATAAATAAGCAGTTGGAAGATAAGGGGAAAATGTTAGTAACTTAAAATGAGGCACCAGGAATTTTTTTTTTTTGCTTTTAAGTAGTTTCAATTTATTCAATTAATTAATCAATCGACGAAGCATTTACTAAGGGTGAACTTACTAACAGACACTGTGATTATTACTGGGAATATACAAAGAAAAATGGATCAGTCTCTGACCATGAGGAACTTACATTCTAGGGGAGGACAAGTGAAGTAGATAACATGTACAAATATAATTAATATGTGCAAAAAAAATCCAAGGTAATTTAGAGTGGGGAACCTAAGAGCTGAAAAAATAAGAAAAAGCTGCTCAGACAAGGTGGTACTTGAGCAGAACTAGGAAGGAAACACATGATTCTAAGAGGACATAGAGCATGTGTGCCCTGGGAGACTCCCTGAACAAAGGCCCAAAGATGGGAGGTTCATACCCGAGGAAAAGAAAGAAAGCTTTTTTGGCTAGATCTCAGAGTGAGGGAAGGTAATTTATGTATACTATCAAATAGATTTGTGATTTCGTCAATGTAAATGTTCCCCACCATAATTCACAGTACAATCCTCCATTACCCATTCATCCTGTACTAATATAGACAATGCCTTGCCATAAGTTGAATATAGAGATCTACCCAATATACTTTTTTGCCACCTCAGGAATCAGTTTGCCATGTTATGAAAATTCATCAATGCATTAATTTTTAAAAGCTTAAATGGATTTCCTGTGGGATTCACTGACCTTTTGAAGTCCAAGAGTGCACACATGCTGTAATTCTGAATCCAAAAAAATTTAAAAATGAAACAACCCCAGATCCTCATGGCATCATATTGGTCAGATCCTCATGAGGCTCTCAAAGGCCACTGAGTCCAACCTGTATCTGATCAAAAATCTCCTCCATAATATCCTCAAAAAATGATCTCCCAGTTTCTGCCCTAAGACCTCTGAAAGGACCAACTATTTCTTACACAGTGTCAAACTGCCCTTCCAAATTATTTGAGGCTCTATCCTTGTGGAAATGTATCAGGCTTCCTCTTTTATGCCTCAAATAAGTTTAACCATTTTCCATGTTTCATCCCCAGTTTAAATCTGCTCTGTATGTGCCAGAAGTAAATTGAAATTGGATGTGCTGGAACTGCTTGATATTTATCCCTCAGTCCAACAAAGCTCACTTCATGACATCCTTTTACATTTCCAGATTTTTTTTCCTATAGGATGTTCCAGTGGTTTGGACAGAATTAATACCCTGTTAGGTTTCTAGTTCTATGGACTTATTACTATCTGCATTCATGACTGACAGTTTCCTAGCTGCTGAGGGTCTTTCAGTATATAGTCACACAGAAGAATTATATACCAGGATGCTATATCACATTCATTTCATTTACAATTCCAAAATAATCGTGGAAACATGCCATAATCAGAGTAGCCAAGTCTATATTTAAAATGTATGTTCAGAACACTGCTATTTAAAGTGATAGTACATTTTTGCATATTGTGGGACATCTCAACACTTCAGGCAATTACAATAAAAGAATTGTATAAATCTGAGAGGTTTTAAAAGCCCCGTGATTTCAAGATCATTTCTTTCCAGCCACCTTTGGAATGCTATTAAAAAAAAAAAACACTTTGAGGCTACAGATTCCACAAGAAAATTTTGTAGATTACAACAAACAATTTTTTAAACACCTGTAAATAATTTTAAAATATGGTCGTCATTTCAGTGCAAAGTGAAAATAAATCCTGTCAGAAGTGGAACATATTTAACTTGGAGAAAGGAAAACTGCTTTTAAAAAAATGTGTTTAAATAAGAGTTTTCTGTTTCAGAGCTCGGGTACTTGGCTGTTTCAAAGTAGGTCTGTTTGATTACAAATCCAAAGAAAATTTTCAGACTACAGCCACTTGTTTGCTCTAGGTTTAGAACTTGATGTAAGCCTCATTCTGCCGGTGAAGGCTCACTTTAGTCAAGATCTCGTGTTAGCAAATAACACCAGGAAATGATCCCAGTGTGAGAACTACACAAAGTTGCATTCATGACTGTTTGGCTTAAACCAGCAAAATGAAATTCTAGGCACAGGGAGTTCGGTGTGCTGCAGATTTTAAGCATCCCAAGGTAGGAAAAAAAAAATTGCCTTCTGTGGTTTCATGGAGACACATCTTCATAAATTTTAGACTCATACTGTGGCATCTTCTAGCTTGTGGCATAGCTACCCTTTTCATAATATCATAGGATTTAGAGCTAGATGGGATCCCAGAAATCCTCTCATCTAACCAGAAAATCCTTCCCAGATATATCATTTCCAAAAGGAAGGAGCACATAAGAGTCTGTCCCCCAGACTCCTCTGGGATTTAGGCCTTTTGGTATTTTTGATTTTCAGTTGTAAACTGGGATTTGAATTCTCATAAGAAACAACATGCACAAATGTTTAACAGTCTTTCACATGTAATAACCTATTTACTTTTGTTAACTGGTTTGGTTATAAAACTAATATAAAAATCAATGACAGAAATGCTTTCAATAGAGAATTTGTCTGCAGCACATGGTCATTATCTTTCATTGATCTTTAATACTTCTTTATTATATTTACAAGTACCTAACATTAATACATCTTCACATATTGGTTATAATACTTTAAAACTAATTCTAGAGACTTTCCCTTTGCTTGGCATTTTATTAGACAGGATATTACAGTTGAAATACTTGGGCAGAAATATAGTTGTTTCATATAATAGCTGATCACCTCTTCTCTTACTTAACACGTGCATCACAACATTTAGATATATGTATACTCTCAAAAAATTCCAGAATGTTAGAAACGCAAGGGTTCTTTGAAATTATCTAGTCCAGTCCTCTCTTTTATTGAAGATATAGAAATAAGACCAGAGAGATTCAATGACATTTCCAATGTCACACAGCTAGTTAGAAGGCAGGAACAGGATGTGAATCACCATCTTGTGGCTACCATTATTTCTCTACTTGGTTTTCCCAATAATGACCTTGTAACAAACTGGCATAGTGTAAGATATGGGATAGGACATTGACTCAAACGTTCTTTTTTTGTTCCCAGAATAGTATTCTTTGCAAAGAGGGATTATGGTATGCCCTAGGAGACTTGTACTTACATTTGCTGTTTTCAGCACATTTCATTGAAAGCTAGGGTGCTGGTAGCATACTCTTTGAGGAGCACCAGAGCAAGAACTTTGAAATACTTTCTAGGTACCATATATTTACAAGTGGCTGAGATAATAGAGAATTATGTAGCCCAACTCCCTCATTTTATTGATGAGAAAACCAAGGACCAGAGATCCGTGGTCACTTGCTCAACTGATATGGTTAGTAAAGGACAGAATGGGTATCCAAACACAGGACCTATTAATCCATTCCAGTATTAGATACAGAACTGGGTCTAAATGCAAAGCAAAGTATATTATGTGCTCTCTCTCTCCTTTCTTTGTTTCTTCCTTCTCATGGTTTCTCCCATTGGTTCTAATTCTTCTTTACAACATAACTAATGTGAAAATATGTTTAATATGAATGTATATGTAGAGCCTAAATCAGATTGCACACTGTCTTGAGGTGGGGGAAGGGGAGAGAGGGGGAGAAAATTTGGAACTCAAAATCTTATGGAAGTAAATATTGAAAACTAAAAATAAATATTAAAAAGAAGAAGAATTGATCTAGAGAGTTAGGTGATCCAAGTTCTAGGTCCAACTCTAGCAGCTACTGTCTTTATGAAAGTTATTTTTCAGTATGGGTTGCTTCTTCTGTAAAATCAATTTAGTCAATCAATACACATTTGCTAAGTCCCTACTATATCCCAGGCCATAATAGGCATATTTGCATGTGTATGTGTGTGTGCGCATGTGTATGTATGTGTGTGTGTGTGTGTGTGTGCATAATCTTTCTGAAGTTCATTTACCCAACTCACACTGTCACTAGACAGGTGAGTCCCTGAGTGATAGCACTACTCCCAGGATTCTTGGAGGTAACCCTATGGGTGAGTATCTTCCCAAATGCTAATTCAAGAGCCTGTACCAGTTTGCTTTCCATTAACTGACTGCTTTCAGCCAAGCAGATTCAGTTGTTTAGCAAAGGCACTTATTCCAACAGTACTGCTTTCTCCCGTCAAACATCAAGGGAGCATTCCACCAAAAATATAAGCAGAGTCAAAGAGGAGGAAAAGAGGGAGCACAAAGTTCATGAGTCACACATGTATGGGACACATGTGGCCAAGGCAACTCATAAATCTGATACTTCAGAAACTCAACACCCTTTCTGTCTCCAGAGGGTTCTTAAGAAGCTCACTATACGTCATAACCTTCCACTTTTTCACCTGGCCTAGTTCTTTGCAGGGTATGTTGTCTCTACAGGACAACCAGCTCAGCTAGACCAATCATCTTAATGCACATTGTTTTAGATAGACAAATCGGTCTACTGCTTGATTCCATCACTTTGGTGGCTGTACTGGCTTCTCATCATCCTGCTGACTAGGACCAAGGAGTCTCACTGCTCAGAGGCTGCCAGACGGCGCTAGGAAAGCCACTGGCCAGCAGATTTCAGACTAGACCAAGCTGGTTGTTTAACTGCTGGATTTGCTATGTGAAGTGATATCTCTGAGAACAGTTGGTCTCCTGGGTTTATTTTTCAATGGAAAATTGTAGTCTTTTTTCCCCACCTTCATTCACTGGCTTGGGTGAATAATGGGACATTCTCTTCATGTGGAGTGCAATGTGTTCTTTGTAGCTGGAGTGCTACTGAGCCCTTTTAGCTAGGGCAAAGACCATTAACTCAGGAATTGCAGAAGCTTATTCCTTTTGACTCTCTCAGAGGCTCAGCTCTGAGGCTGTTTGTAACTGGCAGCTTGTGGGAGGAGGCTTACATCTCCTATGGATAAACTCTTACTTCCTCAAAAGTCCCTTCCAGAGGGTCACTCCAAGTTGCCTGGGTGTGATTAGTTTCAGTTCAGTAATTTTCACCTTCCATTCTCCTTTGGGAATCTTACACAGATAAATGGCTAGAGTGGATTCATTCATTATCTTTCTGGCCTCTTCATGTACAACATAGGTATTTCAGCCTGCCACCTTTTCCAGGATGAGGGATATCTATAGCCTGAGCAGACAATGCTTTTCCTAAAGTCTCACTACAGCGTCTGATCCCTCCTCTCATACTTAGGCACAAATAGAAATTTCTGGTAAGAGAACACAGATGAATTAGACTAGAGAATTAGAACTCCATTGTAGGTCTAAGAGTCTATGTTTTTTATCAAGCAATTTCAATGCTTGACTCAGTACCTGAGTTCAGATGTGATCTATGCCATTTACTAGAAATGGAGCCTTCAGCAAATCACTTAGCCTTCTCTTGGCCCCATTTTTCTCATCTGCAAAACGAATCAATGGGTATGAATGGCCTTTAAGGGGACCTTTCCCTGTTGTTACTATCTATGCTGTTCTCCACACAGGATATTCCATTTCTCATCTTCTATCTCTTAACCTTTTACTTCCTTCCCTGGTTCTAGCTACCCAGAACATATCCAAGTTCCTTAACTGCTCATACCATTTCCTAAACTCTTCCAGGCCTTGCCATGTGGCCTACCTCTTCCCCTGTAGACCACCATCTGACCTACTGATGAAACCCAAGAAACCTTAGCCTTTCTATGCATCCTTAGGATTTTTGGACCATTCCAACTGCCCTGCAACTGATTTTTCTTTCAGGTGTTGTCTCCCTAAGTAGAACATGAGCTCCTTAAAAGCAGGGACTGTCTCAATTTTTCTATTTTCTCTCTGTCTTTAGCACTGACTATGTATAGTGCTTGCCACAGGCACATACTTAAAGGCTTTTTCATTCATATATTCTTTTCTTGTTAGTGGTCTGTCACCATGCCTAGCAGGAGCTAGCTTTCTCATGGAAGTCAGGCAGATCCTAATTCAGATTGACCTTAGGCACTTACTTGCTCTGTGACTGGACAAGTCACTTAACCTTTGTCTTGCCCAGTTTCCTGATGTAAAAGTAAAATGGGGATAATAACAACACCTACCTCCTAAGGTTGTTGTGAATGAGATCATAATTGTAAAGCACTTCATAGATGGCCTAGAACACAGTAAGTGTTTTATATCTGCTTCTTTCCTTCCTTCTTTCTCTTGGGGTTTCATGGTGTGTTGTGGTGAAACCATCTCAGAGAATTCTGAGTCAGACCACCTCTAATTCAAGTATAGGCATTTATTAAGATTGGCGCTTCCCATGAGTTGGGCTAAGTTCCAAGAGGAACCAGCAACTTCATAGAAAGCAAGATGGATTTTTATAGGGTAAAGATGCAATTATATAGCAAATTATGAATATTAAAAAAGCAGGAGGGGTTTGTCAAGGGATTAGGTGATTGGGGAGGGGTCCCAGCCACAGTGGAACTGTGCATGAAATTACCCATAGTACATACAGAAAAACCCATTTGGGGGTGGTATATATGTATGATAATGAAATTATAATAAACCTCTCTACATCATAAGTTCACTGTAGGTCAGTTCTTTACCATTGCTGTGCAGGTGTCTACTTAGGAAAAGTCCCTTCTATTGTTTTGGGGTCCACAGCCTGCTTGGGCATCCTGGTGGTGCAGCTTTCTGATTGGCTGAGTATTGTGGTCCAGTCTGAGATTATATGGATGTGGTTGTGGTTGAGTGCATGAACACACCTTCCTGTAGGAAATATAAGGAACGGGGCTGAGGGCAGTAGCTAGCTAGAGGCAGTGGCTAGGATCTCATCACATGGACATACCTCCTGTTTCTGTGAGAAATGAACACACCTGTTATTCTAGTGAGCAGTGAGGTATATATGGAGGAGTCAGGATATTGATTGGGGAGGGGAATGAGTGGCTACGTAGGGGTCGTAGGCCTGCTTTTCAGTGAGGCCTATAAAGAAATTAGAATACTGGGGCTGGGGGCAGCTTTATTAGGATCCCATCACTTTCATCCCCAGAAAGCTTTGCCCCCTTATGTCAGTCTCTTGGAATCTTTGGCTGTCTTCTAGACTCAGCTCAGACTCAAACTCTTTAAGGGACATTTTAGATCCTGTCAAACCCCAGCTGTTACTGCCTTTTTCTCTGAGTTTACCATCATTTTCTGTACCTTTCCACAGAATATATGTGCTGTCTCCTGCTAAGAATGTAAACTCCCTGGGGGTAGGTTCCATTTTTGTGTTTTCTTTGTATCCCCATTGAACAACATCTGGCACATAAATATAGGCATTGGACCTGTGATTTAACTGGCATTAGGAACTGCCCTAATGAGAAAATTCCCTTTTCCAATGCAAATTATAATCATAGAAAATTGCTTGGGACACTGAGATGTTAAGTGCCTTGTCCATGGTCCACAGAAGTGGCACTTAAACTTTGATCTTACTATCTCTAAGGTCAGCCTCCAATTCACTATGAATACTCTGCCTCTCCACATAATAAGTACATAATAAGTGCTCATTGACTGATTGATTGATTGATTCTAGTTCTAAACATACAATCCTATTATCCTATGATTCAGAGCAAAAAGAAATTCAGAGAAAATCAAAAGCATAACAAATATATACTTTTTCCAACTAAATCCTGGAAAATACAGTGACTTTTCCAAAGTTCTCCACATTTTTCTCTTCTCTTTTGATGTTCTTGGAAATATAGCATGCTAAAATAACTCACACACCTGAAAGAACAGATCACAAAGAGCCAGCAGATCAAAAGAGGGATGGCATCCTGCATTTTGTAATGTCTAAAGGAAGAAAAGCTTTCTTGGTTCATTAACCATCCATCACTCATTACCTGAAAATATTATACACATATGACATCTTCTTTATCCTTGAAAAAACGGCTGCAATCTGACTAAGTCTGTCATCAGTATTTCTAAATGCCAAGTGAAAAGACAAAGGCTATGTTGGTTGATAAATTTACTTAACTACTTCTGCAAATGTCTTTTGTAACTGTAGTTCTTACTGAATAATAAAGAGATGGAGTCATTACTTACTTTTAAAGAGACAGAAGACAAACTGGGGGCATTAAGAGGTTCACCAGTGACCATCACTTCCTTGCCTCCAGACTATGCATAGCAAAGTATGTATGCTTAGAGACAACTGTACATTTCCCTTTCTCCCTTGGGAAGTCCAGCTCCTTTGTTATCATGTGTAAGTTACTTTTTTTTGTTTCAATAACACTAACTCACAATCCTATGTAGCTTCAAATTCCATTGTTCTTCCAGTTTCACAACAACTCTATTAGCTATGTTATAATAATATTGTAGAAGTAATATTGTCTAGAGGCTAAAATGGCAACCAAAAGACCTGGCTTCAAGTCCTGCTTATAGCATACTCTCTGTGTGACCCTGGGTAAGTCATTAAACTCCTCAGTGCCCTAGGCACCTATCTAAGATTATAAATTTCAGAAAATATGCTGATCTGCATTGGTAAAAAGGGTTTCCTCACCTACAATTTTTTTATGTGGATGAAACCACAGATCCAAACACTATATGATGCCTTAAGAGACTTGCCCTTGGTGTCAATAATAGCTAACATTCATGTAACGTTGTAAAATTTGTAAAATGCTTTACAGATATCCCACTTTATCCTCACAACAATCCTGGAGTTACGTACTATTATTTTCCACATTTTATAGATAAAGAAGTTGAGACACTATCCCATTCATAGTCAAAACTTATGAATTTCCCATCATGTTATTTTTACCCTCTCCTTGTTAACTTATCTTCTTCTGCCACCCTCCTAGGAAGAAAAAAAAGGAGAAAAAAAAATTTACAAGGTAAATTTGTTGTATATTTGGAGAGAATCCCAGGTTGTACACAGTAGATTTGCCATTTCATGAGTAATCAACTTTTTTATTGTATTCTTATGGAAATGATTGTTTTGTTCTGTGCATTGGAAATAAAATAATTTTTTTTAAAAAAAAAGAAACTGAGGTAAACAGAGGTTGATGGATTTGCCCAAGGTTACATAGCTAGTAAGTGCTTGAGGCAGGATTCGAACTCAGGTCTTCCTGACTCCAGGTCTAATGTTCTATGGACTATACCACCTGGTTATCACAGCTAATAAGAGTTAGGGGCCATGATTCCCTAAGGTCTCCTGGATTCTGAATTTTTTGCACTACAATACTATCTCTTGGTTACAAAATACCAGGCAACATTCTTCATCCCTTGTGAGTTGAATTGAATAAACTCTAAACCACTATATGACTTTAAGACTAAATCAGACCATATAATAATGACATTTGATTTTAGTCTATAATCATAATCTTTGTTGGTTAGTTGCATAAACAAACTGTCAAGAGTCAATGTAACATTTGCTTGATCATTGTAAATTTTTAGCTTGGCCTTTACTTTGATTCTTATCCTTCATTTGAATTGGAGAGATGTGAATGGATGGGCCCACATTAATTATTCTGATAACCCATTTTCAAGCTTGAATTTGTTTGTCCTTTTAAAAATCCTTTTTCCTTCATACCATAAGAAATGATTTCATAATAAACTAGAACATTTCTTAGTAATCAGGTTATCTGTTATCTGAGTTCTAGGGGAAACATCCTTCTTTCTATCAGTATCTTGGTTCTGCCATCCAACACCAGGAATTTTCACTGTTTCACATTCTCTGCAAATATATTACGAATACCTTCAAATTGTTATTCATGATTTGGAAGAGAACAAATATAGATAAGGAATGGGAAAGGTTTTTGAAAATTATAAAGGGTATAAATACATATTGTAACAATAGCAATTGACATATATTGTATTATCATATATATACACATATATATTATTTATATACATATATGCCTGTTGTCATTGAATTGTTTTAGTCATTTCCAACTCTTCATGATTCTATTTGCGGTTTTCTTGAAAAGGATATTAGAGTAGTTTGCCATTTTCTTCTCTAGCTCATTTTATAGGTGAGGAAACTGAGAGGTGAATAAGGTTAGGTAATTTGCCCAGGGTCACAGAACTAGCTAATGTCTGGGGCTGGATTTGAACTCAGGTCTTCCTGACTCCAGACCCTGTGCTTTGTCTACTGTGCCACCTAGCTGCCCCTGCTATATGTGTGTGCACATATATGTACATATATGTATACACATGCATACTTGAAAAAGAGCATTTCACTATCTAAGTTATCAGACATGACAGTCCTTGAAAAAAAATGCAAAGGAAAAAAGATCTCAAGGTAAATACAAAGAAAAAAGTAAAAGGGCAGAGGGGTATCCTGACTGGAGCCACCAAATTCAAGCATAGAAGAATAGAACATATGAGAAACACTGAACACTGAACACTGAACTCGTAGAGCTACATTATGGGTGTGAGGTTCCTTCCATAGAGGAGAGACCAATTTAAAAAAAAAAAAAAGATATCCAGGAAGAGTGAAAGAAAGAGGGGAAAGAAGTAAGTCATGAGAGTGATTGGTTACTACCTGATCATTGCTATGAGGCAGTTCCTTCTCCATTTACATAAGTGGAAGAGAGAAGCTTACTTTCTTCTTTGTAAAATCAAAACTTGTGAAGCCTGTAGACTTCTACTTGCCCTAGAAGATCCACATATGGGCACCAATGATACTGCAAGAGGAATTTAGCAAGCATTGATAAGATAATCAATTAATGAACAAGAAACTAAAGACCTTAGGGGCATGGGCAATATATATTCCTCACTGCCGCCCCTGGAAAACAATATCTTTTAAAGTGAGATTTATTTTAGGGAAAAGAAGAAAGGTTAGTTAATAAGTTGATGTCTGATGATATGATTTGGTTTAGCATAAGAATATAGCTCCTTGCTATCTAATGCACCTAGTACTACTAATAAAGGCTGGAAATATACACATATGTATGTGTATATGTATATGTGTATATATACATGTGTGTATATATACCTATGTGTGTACGCATATATACATATACGTATGAATATACATATATGCATATATGTATATTTGTGTGTGTTTGCCTGAAAAAAATGAATCAAAAGGACTTTCTACTGAAAAGGTATGGAAAGAAGGAGAAACTCCCTACATATATCAAACAAGTTAGGTAGCACTATTGCTGCTGCTGCTGTCCTATCCGACTCTTCCTGACCTAAAGGACTATACTGGGGTTTTTTTTGGCAAAGACATTGGAGTGGATTACCATTTCCTCCTCCAGTAGATTAAGGCAAACAGAGATTAGGGGATTTATCCAGGGTCACCTAGTTAGGAAGTATCTGAGGCCTGATTTGAAGTGAGGTCTTCCTGACTCCAGGCCCAGCACTCTATCCACTGAGCCATCTAGCTGCCCCAAAGGTTGTTTACTATTTAATTAAAATGAAGAAAGAATAACTATAGAAATTATTATTTTCTTTTATTTAACTTTTAACATTTATTTTCACAAAGTTTTGGGTTACAAATTTTCTCCCCTTTTATCCCCTCCCCCCCCAAACCCAAGCATTCTAATTGTCCCTGTGACCAATCTGCTCTCTCTTCTATCCTCCCTCTCTGCCCTTGTCTCCATCTTCTCTTTTGTCCTGTAGGGCCAGATAGCTTTCTTTACCCCTTAACCTGTATTTCTTATTTCCTAGTGGTAAGAACATTACAGTTGATCCTAACATTTTGCGTTCCAACTTCTTTAGCTCCCTCCCTCTCCACCCCTTCCCTTTGGAGGACAAGCAATTCAATATAGGCCAAATCTGTGTAGTTTTGCAAATGATTTCTATACTAGTTGTGTTGTATAGGACTAACTATATTTCCCTCCATCCTATCCTGTCCCCCATTACTTCTATTCTCTTATGATCCTTTCCCTCCCCATGAGTATCGACCTTGGATTGCATTCTCCTCCCCATGCCCTCCCCTCTTTTTTCTTCCCCACCACCCTGCTTGTGCCCTTGTCCCCCACTCTCCTGTATTGTGAGATAGGTTTTCCTATCAAAATGAGTGTGCATTTTGTTCTTTCCTTTAGTGGAATGTGATGAGAGTAGACCTCATGATTTTCTCTCGCCTCCCCTCTTTATCCCTCCACTAAGTCTTTGCTTGCCTCTTTTATGGGAGATAATTTGCCCCATTCAATTTCTCCCTTTCTCCTCCCAATATTTCTCTCTCACTGCTTGATTTCATTTTTTTTTAAGATATGATCCCATCCTCTTCAATTCACTCTGTGCACTCTGTTTCTATGTATGTGTGCGTGTGTGCATATGTGTGTGTGTACTCCCACCCAGTACCCAGATACTGAAATGTTTCAAGAGTTACAAATATTGTCTTTCCATGTAGGAATGTAAACAGTTCAACTTTAGTAAGTACCTTATGACTTCTCTTTGCTGTTCACCTTTTCATGGTTCTCTTCATTCTTGTGTTAGAAAGTCAAATTTTCTTTTCAGCTCTGGTCTTTTCATCAAGAATGCTTGAAAATCCTCTATTTCATTGAAAGACCAATTTTTCCCCTGAAGTATTATACTCAGTTTTGCTGGGTAGGTGATTCTTGGTTTTAGTCCTAGTTCCTTTGACTTCTGGAATATCCTATTCCATGCCATTCGATCCCTTAATGTAGAGGGTGCTAGATCTTGTGTTATCCTGATTGTGTTTCCACAATACTTGAATTGTTTCTTTCTAGCTGCTTGCAATATTTTCTCTTTCACCTGGGAATTCTGGAATTTGGCCACAATGTTCCTAGGAGTTTCTCTTTTTGGATCTCTTTCATGCGGTGTTCTGTGGATTCCTTGAATATTTATTTTGCCTTCTGGTTCTAGAATCTCAGGGCAGTTTTCCTTGATTATTTCATGGAAGATGATGTCTAGGCTCTTCTTTTGATCATGGTTTTCAGGTAGTCCCAGAATTTTTACATTGTCTCTCCTGAATCTATTTTCCAGGTCAGTTATTTTTCCAGTAAGATATTTCACATTATCTTCCATTTTTCCAATCTTCTCGCTATGTTCTGTGATACCTGTCTTTCTCATAAAGTCCTTAGCATCCATCTGTGCCATTCTAGTTTTGAAAGAACTATTTTCTTCAGTGAGCTTTTGAATCTCCTTTTCCATTTGGCTAATTCTGCTTTTGAAAGCATTCTTCTCCTCATTGGCTTTTTGAACGTCTTTTGCCAATTGAGTTAGGCTAGTTTTCAAGGTGTTAATTTCTTCAACATTTTTTTGGTTCTCCTTTAGCAGGGAGCTGATCTGCTTTTCATGCTTCTCTTTCATCCCTCTCATTTCTCTTCCCAGTTTTTCCTCCACCTCTCTAACTTGATTTTCAAAATTCTTTTTGAGCTCTTCCATGGCCTGAGCCCATTGGGTGGGCTGGGACACAGAATACTTGATTTCTGTGTCTTTGTCTGATGGTAAGCATTGTTCTTCCTCATCAGAAAGGAAGGGAGGAAATGTCTGTTCTCCAAGGAAGTAGCCATCAATAGTTTTATTTCTTTTCCCTTTTCTGGACATTCTCCCCAGCCAGTGACTTGACCTCTGAATATTCTCCTCAAACCCACCTCGCCTCCTGGTCCTCCCAGCCAGTGTTTGGGGACTGGGATTCAAATGCTGCTTCCCGCCTTAGGGCTGTTGGCGGGGGCAGGGCTGCTATTCAGTGTGAGAATTAAGTTCAGATGGTCAGGTTGGGGCAGGGCCGCCTCTCAGGCTCAGTTCCCTCAGGGGGTTTATGTACAGACCTTCCACAATGGATCCAGGCTCCCGCCTGCTTGGGGAGCCCCTGTCTGCAGCCGCCTCTCAGCTTCTATCTCCCGGGGGGGCCCGAGCCATGGGGGCACCCCACTCCCCTCTCGACCCGCCAAAGAGACTCTCTCACTGACCCCCGTCACCTGTGGGTGGAGGGGCTCGTGCCGCCACTGGAGATCCCGTTCCTGAAGCCTGCTCGGATCTGTACCTCTTGGAGCCGCAGCCACTGCAGGTCTGGGCTGGGCTCCGCGTCTGCAGTGCGACGGACCTTTTGCGAGAGGTTTGCAGGTACCTCTGTGGGTAGAGGGACCCGCGTGGCCGTTGGAGATCCCATCCCCATAGCCTGCTCGGATCTTTTCCTCACAGTGTCGCGGCCGCTGCAGGGCTGCACTCAGCTCCCAGTCCCGGCGCCCAATCCGCAGCATGAAGGACCCTCCGCGAGAGGTTTGCAGGTCTCTCCGGAACAGAAATCTCCCTTGCTCCAATATTCCGTGGCCTCTTGGTGCAGAATTCACCATGAGTTGGTCCCCTCTAGCCGTTCTGTGGGTTGTGGGTTCGGAGCTATGTGTATGTGCGTCTTTCTACTCCGCCATCTTGGCTCCGACATAGAAATTATTATGATCAAGAAAATACCAATAAAATGAAAAAGCATGAGATGTCGATTCACAAAGGATTAATGCATTTGTAACCAGCAAAATTATCCTGAGATCCTAATGCAAGAAGAGAAATTTGACTTCTTAGGCTGAGAACCGTGAGATGGGACTTACTTAACAACTGGAATATAGTAATACAAGTGTACACCAAATTTAAAAGGAACACAATCCATAAAAGAGGGGGTAGGGAAGAGAAGCATCATGATATACCAAAAAGATAGACTCATACAAGGAAATCCAAGAACCAGGAAAGGTAAACATGATTAAGAGCCCGTGAAGGTTAATCAAAGGAGAAATAGAAGCTATAAAAGGATACCAGAGGCCACCAAGAAAGAAAGAAAAATTTTGTAAGAATTATATAAAAATGTAAAAATGTAAAAATTATGGGTGGGAGAAGCAAAGACAACTGCACCTTTGCATATGGCACTAATAGGGGGAAGCCTTTCCTCTATGGAAATTCTCAGGCCTGTCCCCATGCTTCCAGGTCTTCCTCCCTCCCTAAATAAGTTCATCTCCCACAGCTGTGGTCCTCCTTCCAGGGATCAGTTGGTCAGGTGTTGGCTAGGCCCAGGTTTTCCAGGGAATCTCTTTGTTTATGAAGAACAAAATGGGGTAAACCATCCTCTCTATGCTACAGCTGCAGCTGCCGCTTCCCAATTTTATTTGCTTCAGGAGCCAGAATTTCTAATGACAACACTGAATGTGGTTTCTATCTAATATGGAGTGCTTTGAAAATCAAGCAAAATAATACAAATAGTATAAAATTCTTTTCAAAGCTTAAAGTAATGTACCTAATTCAATTAATATGGATTATTTGGGAAATGTCACAAATATATACATAAATAATGATGGGGGTCTTCAATTATCTGAACCTTCTTTAACATTGTTTCTCTGACAAAAAGAGGGCAAAAATAATTTCTCATCATGCCCAAAATGATGATTTTATTCTTCAAAAACTAGAGGAACCACGGGATGCTGTGGACATCCCTCTCCTTGTGGATACATGCTCTGAAGAGAAAATATTCATTTTGGATTGTTATTATTCTTGGGTTCTCACTCTACTTGTCTGATCATTCCCTATTGGTCTATTTTTGCCTGCTCATAACCCACCACCCCTTCTTTTACTGTGACGTATGCCAAAGTTCTATCACTGGCCTTTTTCTCTTTTCTGTCTGTAGCCTCTTTCAGTGATCTCATTAGTTTCTATAGGTTCAGTAATCATGTCTATACAGATGAATTCCAGATCTCCAATAGAGCTTTTAAACAATTTTTATGTGGAGTCATTGCAGTTAGACCAGATAAAAACCAATTTCCCCCAATCTGTCCAAACTTTTGCTCACACTCTTATACCCCTGAATGTCTTCTGACTTTAAAAATCATGTAAGTGGTATTTATATCATAAAAAATAGCTACAGGAAACGTTCATAGGAAATGTTTATTTTTAAGGGGAATTTGTTAAAGTGCTTCCTTCCTACAAAGAGAAGAACGAAAAGGGCTAAGATACACCAAGAAATTAGATATTACTCTATGAATGTGTTATCTCACATTCAAATCAAATGGGAGACCCTAAAGGAAAGGATCAATCATATTCCAGGTGAACCAGCAAATTATTAACCATTGAGGTTAAAGTTTCATTCTACCCTATTGAAATGCAGAAGTTTTAGTCAACTTTAATAAAATAAGCAAAACAGATTAAACAGGAGTTGGTTAAATGGTTATGGCATGTTACAAAAATCTGTAGAGGCCAGCTAGTCCTACTCTTTTATTTTAAGCAGGTTAGGGAATATTATACTTTGGAACCTAGATTCTGCAGATGAGTACATTCCTAATATTTCCCCCTGGTGTTATCCTTAAAAAGTAAATAAGTTTGAAAATTTAGCTTTAATAAAGTATATGGTCAGACATCGGTGAAAGAAAGCGGGAAGTTTATGTTGATTCTCATGAAGTCTATTCTCATTAAATTTCTTTCCAGTGATTCCAAGCATTTAGAATGATATAAAGATATAATGTGATAAAAGTGGTAATTTTAATGAGATTTCATGTAGCTCAGAGCCCAGAAGCAGTGGATTTTATTACTCCTGTATTAGAGCAGTTATGCTTGTACAACCCCGACGTCTCAGGTATAAAAATCAACTCCCTGCTGTAACTTGGCAGAGTAGATCACCTATAAAACCTAAATATGTATTTTTAATTTCCAGAGGTAATATTTAAAAAGTAGTGGAATTCTGTGTTCTTTTTGTTTGTTTTCCAAGTAGAATATTTGGGATTTTGTAAATTATGTGTGAATAAGAAAATGACTTTGCATTAAAAAAAAAATTAGTAGAATTACCACACTGTATTCAGTTGCTAATGCTCAGAAAAAAAGTTCATAAAGATACATGTGTTTCCTCAGTGTCATGTTAAGGTGTTGGATAGTTTAACAACAAATCATTATACTCAAAAGTTTCAAACATTTCAGGGGTTTTCCAATTAAAAGTCTATATGACTACCTGACTAAAATTCTGGAATATGAGCCAAAATGAAATTTGGTGTTCTAATTTAGAACCATTAGATCATAATGTCCAAGGAGGAGCCATTAAGACCTAGGAATCTAAATTTCAAAAGTAGACATGATAGACATTTATGTTAGATTTTAAAGGGTGAATAATTGATCATTAATAGGGAAAAAAAAGTACTGAATAAGGGGTGGAGGAGAGTGCTTATATTTCTAAATAGATGATCAAAGATGTCACTGTTCTTCTAATTTAAAGTCCCTCAATTCCAAACAACTACGAATGTATAAAAATGCCTGTCAATACTAGATACTGAACAAATATTTCTTGTTTGATTAAGTTATAAAAATAAGGAAGAAAGATTCTTGGATTTAGAGTATAGTGGAGTTCTACAAATTAGAGTATAGTGGAGTTCTGCTAATAAACCATTTCACCCTTTAGTTCGAATAATTAGGCAAAGGTCACATGTCTTTGTCTTTACTACCCTCCCTATTGCTCTCTTCCTCCCTCCTTCCCTACATCAATTATAAAATATTTTGAACACAGAGAGCTCAATAACAATAATGCACTTGCTGATGATGGATGGTTCCACATATTATTGGCTGAAAGAACTGGACCTATGATATTTTCAAGTATGTGATAGGCTGTCATGTTGAGGAATATGATATGCTTCTTTGGCTTTGCCCCAAAGGGCAGAACTAGGAACAGTGGGTAGAAGTGATAAAAAAGTCAATTTAGGCATAGTGTGGGAGAAGAGGTAGAAATTGCCCTAACAATTAAAGCTGTCCCCAAATGGCGTGAGCTGCCTAGAGAATGGAAGATTTCCTCTCTGAGATCTTCAAGCAGGCTGGTCTTTCATTTGTAGGGTATGTTATAAAGAAGATTTTTTTTTAAGTATGGCATTGGATACTTAGCTGCTGAGGTCACTTATAACTTTCAAATTATGTGATTCTATTGAAGTAATGGTGACAGAGACGGGGATAAGGTCATTAAAAGTTTCTCATACTCTAACATTTGGTATAACATCAGTTTTCATTGTTTTTTTTTTTTCATGAACATAATGACAGGCACCAGTTATAGAAATTAATGTTAATAAAAATTTTATTTGGGTACAAATCTGACATTTTCAGAGAATTCATCATTTCCTTACTTTAATTTAGTTGTCATTTTTTCAATATTACCTGCCATACACAACTGCTCTTCTGTTTACCAGCAACAAAATAAGTTGAAGATAATATATTGAACATCTCAGTACTTGTCAGTCTGTGTCACAGCTTCACTATTATATAAACATGTTAATATTAGTGAGAATGTTATGAGAGACCCTTATCATGTGCATAATGTGTACCATCTGGTTGCAAATGACAATCTTTATACAATAAATTTGGTTTCCCTAATATTTAGAGAACTTCTAAAAGCTTTATCTTCACAACCTGCTTTGAATTTTTCTGCACATTTCCAAGGCAATATTAGACAACAGAAGTGTGTAATTACCTACCAGAAGGTATTGGCACCATATAATGTTATTTAGGAATAGATAGTAAATCCTTCTTAAATTTTTTAAGAAAATAAAAAAAAAAAGAGTCATCTTCTCCAGGGCTACGTATGCTTGTGTCAAATTACTAATTAGAAATATATACTAAAACTTACTGTTTCAAGCATGCAAAAGGTCAACTCTTCATTGCCCCCTTCCATTCAGATGATGGAGTGCTACAATATGACTGGTAGAATATTGATAGCCAAGGAGAGGGACAGAGAAGTTAGATTTCCAGTCTCATGGTTGAAAAGTATTGAGCAGAAAATGCCAGGGAGGGCTAACTCCTCCTGCCAAAGCAAGAGTTCAGGTAGAGATCCAGTTTTTAGCTATCAAAGGGAAGTATGTCATACAGTCCAGAAGGATGAGACAAAGGCAGCACATCATGTACAGACACTTTCTGTGTATTTGGAGCAGGGGATAAAAGTTGTGTAGAATACTCTTGAAAAGAAACAAGTGAACTACAAAAAGGAAAGCAGGAAGCTGAAAACACTCCTAAGTTATCACTTCAGAAGTCTGAAATCAAAGCCAGAATGAGATATGACATGAGCAAAGATGTTGAAGCTGGAGTCAAGAACAGCCAGTACCAAGAACATTCGCAAAAGTTAACATTAACTTAAAGTCAGATCAGAGGAAACAAACAAAGAAATAGTGAGCCATTACAAAAAGTTTAGGCAAAGACTGAACTTAATCTACACAAAATCAAAAAAATTTCATTAGGAGCATGCAGGCCATGTTTAATTGATTCAAAGAATTCTTCATCATGGGGTGCTGGGCCTTTTCAGGATAAATCATAAGAGCTCCCTCTTTCTTTCCAACTCCATCATGAGACATATTATGCAGTAGGGCGACACTATTCCCCAAACTTTGATTGCTTATACACAAGGAAACTCAAATATACCAGGGCATCTCCTCATCTGTCCTGCCTCTGGAGATGTCCCCAGCTCTACCAACTTGCACACATATACCTTTTGCACTAGTGACAGCAATCGAATCAGTACCGGCATTGGAAAGAATATGGCTTATAGTTCCACTTGTAATCAGTTGCCCTATAGCTCTACTCACAATTTCTATAATGATTCAGTACTATACCCTCCAAAAAAATTCCTTTGTCCACCACCCCCCTTATATGTTGTTGTCTCCTATTAAAATGCAAAGTCTTTGAAAAACTCCAGAATTTAACGTAGTGATTGACCTAAAATAGATACTTAATAAATGCTTTTATATCCTTCCTTCTTTCTCTCAAATTTAAGGCATCCAAAGGATGAAAGAAATTACTTACAATTAAATGGAAGCACTCTCCGATCTCCTGCTACAATATAAGGAGTGCCTTCTAGGGGTACATACAGCCTATGCTGTTGAAGACTGTAGGCTTCCCCCTCTTAAAGTTTTATTTCATGAAATTGTCACTGCTGCAATAATTCTAGTGTGCTTCTAAACTGATGAGAGCTAGACTTCCATGGATCTTCACGGAAAAAGTTTATCTACAGACTGATGGCGCCAATAGATAGCACCTTCCTCTAGATGAAAGAAAGAAGATGCCTACTGGGATTTATTTAAGTGGCATCTACAGTTCCATTCTGCTTGATTTTTTTTCCAAATCTACTTATAGACTTAATGTCTGTTGAGCACACTAAAGTAGCTTCATGTAACATAAAGTGTAAGTCTACTCTAAGTGTAGTCTGATAAGACATCTGAAAAATCAATTTTTAGTAATAGTTTTTATAATTACATAGATGATAATATCTATCCAAGATGCTTCACTGTGGTATGCACTTTCAGTGGTTTGTAGGTCATGGTGATGGACTGTGCCAAGTCATACACACACACTTACCTAGCCTTCTTATGGTAAATGGCACACATTAGCACAACTGGTCAGTGGAGTGCGTAAGAATGAAATCTATCATTCCTGAGTAGAACTTTTCTTTGGCAATATAGCTTGGAGTGAGAATCACCACTAAGGAATTTCAAGCTGAGATGCAACTAGAGGAGAGTTGAAGAAGGAATAGACAACTGCTTATTAATTATAGAAAGTATGGTTTGTTCTGGGAGTTCTAATGTGGAATCATGGCAAGGAGAAGCTAATATTGAGCAGATAACAGGGCAAGTACTGGCCAAGGTACCACAAACACAAGGTCTGGTAAGGAGGTAGAATCAAACACATTAAGGAGGAAGTTGGGCATTTTAAACAAACATATAATTATATTTAACCCTTGCCCCACATAGTCTAAAGTTCAGCATACACACTGAGCAAGAAACTTGCCAAGCTGTGTATTTTTGTTTTTGTTTGTGGGGGAGGGTTAGACCTAGTGTGTCAGCTCTCTTGACTGATACAGATCAGTATTCCTCTCTACCTCATCATAGATCTAAAACTCAAAGAGGTTTTAGAAATAGTTTAGTCCAATCTCAGTTTTCAGGTGAAGAAACCAAGCCCCAAGAGAGGTGAAATGCCTAAATACACATATTATAAAAGCTAAATTGCAAAAGCAACATTGAAACTCAGTTTTTCTGATTTCAAAGTTAATGTTCTTTCCACATCTTACAGAGTTGGGTAGGCCACACAGATCACATGATTTGCCCATAGTCAGTATATGCAAGAAATTGGACCTGAACTATGGGCACCCTGACTCCAAGGCTAACCACTATATCTCGAGGAAGGACGCTACAGAGAAAATAATCAGTGTCCAAGAAAACTCCAATCATTCATTTATGAAATCTCTGCCATGTATGCAGCCTCTTCCATGTATGCAGCAATATATCAGTAAGCACCCTAACATACATAGGGGGCCCCGCTATCACAGGTTCTTAGATCTGCATTCATAAAAGGAAAGACAACTTTTGATCAAGCACATGTGTCGTTCCATTAACCAAGCACATATATCATTCACTTGGTTCAGGGAAATCAGCACCCTGAACTTCAAAGAAAGTTCAGAGAAATCAAAGATCAACAGACATGACTTCCTCTGCCTGAATTCAACAGACAGGTCCAACTGTCTGACCATAGTTACCAGAGAGGGAAGCCCAGACATCTGGGTTTTCAAAGCCAAGTGGCTCCTTAGAGGCTTCCCAGAGTCCTCGTCTGGTCAAACACTTCCAGTCAGTAAGCCTCAAATTAAAACCTCAATTCAGAGTACTTATGCCTTTTTTTAGAGTGAGAGGGCATCACAATCCCTGAGAACCAGTACCTCATTAACAAAAGGCTTGGGTCTTCTCATAAATCTTCCCTAATCAAACTCCTCTTAATTGTCGAGTCCATTCATGGGTGAGGAAGATCTTTAATCACATTAAGATAATGAACAATAAAATACATATACTGTTTCTAGTTAAAGAAACTCTGATTTCTGTACTTTACTCTTAGTAAGACTCTTGATTGATAAAGGCAAGATTCAACCAGAGGCACTTGATTATACTAGAACAAAAATAGCACAAGATCCTATTGTGCTTGCCCTTACAAATGGTCACAACTTTGATTAATCCAGTTCATAATTAACTTTTCACAGGGCAGGTGTGGCCCCAGAATCTAGTGCAAACAGCTATTGATCCTGGAGGTGGTGAAGTAGGATAAGAGAAAACAGATGGTGGCATAGAAAATCTCATCATATGTTAAAGATGAAGAAAATTAAAGTTATACCTTTGAAGAGTGTGCATATAGTCAGGGGAGAATAAGACAGACATAGCCAAATACATATGCAGATGCCCCAGTCATATAAAATGTAAATAATTTTACATCTAGGATATAACAATGAGAAAATATGTAAAGAAGCAGGAGGGAGAAACTTATCAGTCTTGTAAATGGGAAAGTGGGAAAGATAAGGATAGAGAGGTTAATGACAGAAGACAGGGAAGGTTTATATTAAGGGAAAGTAATACAATTCATTACCATATAAAACATAGGATTAGATGTTAAAAGAAGAGGGATTGTGTGCATAGGAGGGATTAGAAAAAGAAAATGTGTGGGTGGTATATTTTTTTTCAAGAATACTTATAACAGGAAAATAGAAGAATTACCCTACTGGGTCAGGGGAGGTGATAAAATCATTTTAAAAATCAGCAAAACTCCCCTTCATTCAATCCAGTCTCATCCTCCCCTAACACAGGAACCTTTTATTTTCAGAATGTCTTATAGACTGCAAAATACAGTAAATTATAACTTTAATACAGTTACAAATCCCAGCCTGCAAAGGTTCTTCCAATTGAGGTCACTCTAGGGGCAGCATCCCAGTGAATTGAGGAATTTTTTAAAAAGCACTTTTGAAGTATCTGTGTCTTTTATGGTATCACATACAACCCGAGAACTCATCCTCATGTTTATTGAGGTTTACCAGAATTTCCAGGAAATGACCATTCCCTACTGGTGCTAATGAAATTGTACTTGTCAAGGCTGATCACACTGACTGGTTCTCAATAGTCTTTTGGAAATACAACTTGGCAGTCAATGCAATTTCTTCCTAACACAAATATCTCAAGTGAAGAAAGTTGAGACTCAGAGAAATCAAACTAAATACACTGATTTAGAATTCAAAAGATAAAACCCATGTGCAATGCTATATAATTGATTTTCCTTTAATATTAAAATCTAATAAGTCTCACATTCTCTCTTGCTCAAAATTCTTAGAATTTTTGACAATTTTTCAGCTCTATGGATTAACTGCTTAAAGCATCCTTCATTAACCAGAGTTAAATGAAGTAAAACAAAGCCAAATTTTACATTAGGTTAATTTCTTATTTCATTCTAGGCATAGGCAATGTCTTATCAGTGTGCAGGTCTCACTGTTGCCAATTTATAAAAAATATATATAATGAAATGAAAACATAACCTCCTTCAGCAATAGTCAACCCAGAATCTAAATGTCATAAATGGCTGAACCACAGAAAAAAATAATTGAAAGATAAAGAAGTGGGGGAGAAGAAAAAAGAGGGGGGGGGAGAGAGAGAAGGAGAGAGGGAAAAAGGGAGAGAGAGGGGGAGAGAGAGAGAGAGAGACAGAGCTAGAGAGAGAGAGAGAGAACTAGAGAGAGAGAGAGAAAACTAAAGAGAGAGAAAGAGAGAGAGAAAGAGATGACACTAATTTAAAAGCAATACCATTTCCTCATCTCTCTCTCTCTCTCTCTCTCTCTCTCTCTCTCTCTCTCTCTCTCTCTCTCTCTCTCTCTCTCCCTCTCTCTCTCTCTCTGAATGCTATCAGACTATTATGATGGGCATTCAGACATTTACTATGTGGTCAACGATATAGCTTAATTTTTGCACTTTCAAAGTCTAAAGATAGGAAGCAATAATGATCTTCTAGTGCTAGAAATGCCACCTGGTATTACGAGGACTCCTTCACCAATCACTGTAGAAGTAGTCCTAGGGCATTGTGTTGTGTATTTGGAGGGAAGTGAAGGGGAGTGGATAAGTATTGGACTTACGATTTCTTTCATTTGTATAGGGATCTTCCAAGTGGGAAAATATTCTTTTCCAATATAGGTCAGGCCCTTCACTGTCACTTATTGTCTTAGAGAGTTGCCTAGAGCACTGAGAGGTTAAGTCACTTGCCCAGGGTCACGCAGTTAGTAATTTCCAGTATTAGGTGGAAATCACCATATGTGTGTGCCATATTCCTCAACAGAAATAAAGTTCCATGAAGTCAGCAACAATCTTAATTTTATACCTTTCATAGGAACTAGCACAGTGCTTTCTGCAAAGTAAACATACAATAAATATTTGTCAATAATGGAATATCTGATGTTAGAGACAACAATTTATTTTGGCAACAGGAATCAAATTGTGATTTTAGTGAATTCAGGCATTTTTCTAAGTAATAAAGATGATAATCATGGCAATAATAGCTTATTTTGTACTAGAGTATATCATTTAAGAATTTATAAAGAATGTTGAATGCATTATTTCATTGATCCCCATGTTATCCTCATGAGTTAGATAGGGCAAGCATTATCTCTATTTTACAAATGAAAAAAAAATTGTCTCAGAAACAGTTAAGTGACTTTCTCAAGATCACAGAGCTCCTAAGTAAAGAGGCTTAAACAACAACCTAAGTTGTTGTCTCATAAGTTTAGTGCTGAGAAATACCTTAGAAGTTATATAGCCTGACCCTACCCCCATTTGAATAATCTTCAGATCCCAAAAGGACACTTATTCAAATAATTCAACTGGCCATTTACTTTTCACTGTGTCATGCACATCTAGCTACAGTATGAAAAATAATGTACTTCAGTTCGCAAAAAGTACTTTCTATATATACAATATATCAATTTTTATAGATAAAATTATAGCCATTATGTAGCTATGTGCTAGTTATGAAAGTAAAGGATTGCACTTAGGGAAATTCAAGAAAAAACCCATCTATTTCTTACTGTATTTGGTTACTCAGGACGTAATTCTCCACCATTTGTTAAGAATTCATGTAATTGCCTTGTTACGGGAATTTCAATCCCTCAGAACTTCTAAGGGAGCCATTATGACTGGTTATTTTCTTTTTCTTCTGAAGACTACCACACACATGTCAATAATGTGCTAGGAGTTCCTCAGCTAAAGTTGATATTGGAAATCTAAAATGTTCCAGCATGTGTTTACCTACAGAATAGCACTGAAGAAATGTGGTTCCAAGTGAAATGAATGATATTAACTAACATAAGTGATCCCAGCATTTGATTTCAGGGAAATATAGATTAGGAAAATAAATCATCATCTTTGCTGGTAAAGGCTCTTTTGTATATAACCTAGAAGATGAGCCATGAGCCAGTGGACATATATTCTGTAAGTCTTCTGTATCCTTTTCCTTATTTACTGAATATCAGGTGTTAAGAATACCAAGACTATGGACATGATTTTAACTACTAATTATGATGCTAATAGCTTTTTGTACTTGCAAATCACATTTTAAGGCTCTACAAATATAGAATTTTTGTTAACTGAGGAATTAAAATTCCCCTCTGTACAGTGGAATATTTCTATCAATGCCAAGGAAATTAGACTTATCTAAAGCTCAAGTTGGAGGACTGACTTGAGGGAAAATTGTACAATAAGGGATATCCTTCTGTAACACTAGTTGCTCTGGTCCCACTATCTGAGGGCTGGGTTTGTTATATTTTACAACCTCCAGACAGATTTCAACTCTCAAGAAGGATAGCGCAGCTCCCCAATTTACCTGCCCCATACCATCTATATCTCTAGGAAGGAAAGGGGAATAGGTTCATTTTTTTATCTCAGTTCCTACATTGCATTAGTCTTTTCAAATTAAAATTCAAAGGCCCACTGTGCTAGCATCTTACTTCTCAGAGTGTTCCTACACTAAAGAAAGGTCAACACCCCAGGCTTATTTCTCAAGACCACATGAACTAAGAGGGAAAACAGGGTGGCCTTCACTCCTCTCCCTTACCCTGTGGTGTCACTGGCTACAAATAATGAAATACTCTATTCTCAGATGAAAAAATAGGGGAAACGTCAGACTATGCTCAATCAAATACTTTTAAAGACATAGATAGTTCTGTCTACATAGCCAATGGAAAAGATTACTCCCAACCACAGAGTAGATCAATCCAGAATGTCCATACAAATACCAGTTCTCTTGTACCCTAGCATCTTTAACAAAGGTAATTCAATTTTAGGTGGTCTAAACATTTACCAAAGCCCCATTATACTCTCTCCCGAAATGAAAAATTTTCCATCCTTGTCAAATGAGAAAGATACATTTTGAGCACACTGTCAATATCAAGAATACTTCCTAGGGTCTTTTGGGGAATAATAAGAATTGCCTTTTCATTTGACTCTCTACTATTATGCAGAAAAGTCTCAAGGAGTATATGTATAGGAATAAAATCAGAATTGTTCTAATCAGAAATTTGCAGATTCAACAAATAAGGAACATCTCCCAAAGTTTAGCAAAGATTACTGTTTATCTCCTACTCAGCTTGCTTGGTTTTGAAATGTCTTTCTTCAATCCACAAGTAAAAGAAAAAAAAAAAGGAAAGAAAATCAATTTCCTATCTCAGACAGAAATTGAACCAACACAGAGCTTTCCAAACCACAAAGAACTCTCCCCATAGGAATTTAGGAACTGGAGCTGACTAGTTGACACTCCCTTATTACTCAAATTAGAAAAAAAAAAACACTATCCTTAGTGAAAACTCCTCCATTATTCCCGTAGCTCATAAGACCATCAAATTGGTGTCTGGTATTTTTTTTTCTGTGTCCATTTCCATTCAAGGCTCAGCAAAATTCTCTAGGGATCCTAATTTTCTCTTGGTCCTTATTCCAGAGGGCACTCCAAATCTCCCCCAATGGTTCCCAGTCACTACAAAAGTAATCCTAATGGAATTGCTGGCTCACAAGACTCACAGAAAAGAAGGCTCATCTAGAAAGGCAGCAAAGAAAGACAAATACCTGTGGTTTCTAGACACAAACAAATCTTACTCTTAGAAATTATAGGGCACATAGCTATGAGAATACTACAAACAGTCTAGATCTGTTTAAATTAAAAATGAAAAAAAAAATCAAGATTTTTTATAGGTAGAATTCTAGGGATGTAAACCTCATATTTCTCACATCTGATTCAATATTAATACTTATACAAAATCCAGCAGTACAGATAGTATAAGTATTTAAATACTCATAATAATGTCAAGTGCAAAATTGGTAAAAATTAAATCAATGGGACTCAGTCGTGAAAGAACATTCTGGAAGAAAATAACTATAAATGTACAGCCTAGTTATTTTTGTTAGTTTCTCTAGTATCTCACAAACTTATACTACCTCAGTCTCTAGCGGAGAGAGGGAGATTAGGTTCATAGTTTTGCATTAGTCCCATTATGTGCAAATCAAAAGACATCCTCCATCCCCAACCCCAGGCTAAATACTTGATTCTCAAAGGCTCCCTACTGGAACGTCTGTTACACATGGATTGGTAGCTAGAGCTCCTGGGCAGAGACTATTCTTTCAAACTATAACTGAAATCAATGAACAATTAAAGGCCAAAACCCCAAACTTGTTTCCTGGGGCGACCTGGCCTAAGGAGAGAGTGGATAGAATGTGGAAAAGAAGCAGAAATCAGATTACCTTCCACTAGTTACCAAATGGCATTAAAAGTTTTGAGTGAAAAAGTCATCCATCTTTGGTCAAGAGATTGAGAGGCACAGAAAAGATGGAGGAATAGGAGAAAAAAGTCCACTTTGGTTCCCCAGTGTGACTTTACCAGACTGAATTCTCATTGGAAAATCTAGGGGAAAATCACAGCAAGTCATTTTCTCAGCCCAAGTCAGTGAAGGTAAACAGAAATGTCTGAAGAAATCAGGGACATGGAAAGGCTAAGTGCATGTTGAGGAACTAGGGACTAAATGGGGGCCAAGACAGTACATTGTAGCAGAAACCAACAATTAGAAGAGATTCCAGGGAAGCAGGAGGTAGGGATGCTAACAATGGTGTGGCTCACTACCAAGTTCCAGGTGACAGATCTTGGAAGGATGGTGGCAGAAGAAGTGGTAGTGGTCTTGGTTGTGGGTTGATGCTATATACAAAGTGAGAAACAACTTTAGAAGCAAAGAATAGCTGTGGAACTCTGATCTCAGAGGCAGAGCAAAGACTCAGTTCTAATTCATACCTCAGAATGAAGCTCGTAGCAGAATAACCCAGGGCAGGAATTCCAGGACAATAAGAGGTCTTCTGAACTTCCCAATGCACAATAGCTAAGTCCAGACCTTTCAACCAGAGACAAGTTAGGAGACTCAAACCCGGACGATGAACTCACAGAACTCAGATCAAGAGGACACTCTAATCACATCACTTTGGGAGCTCTAAAAGCTTATAAATCCCTAAGATAGTGGAATAATTCAACACTCAATAGTACAAGACATGGGGAGCTAGGCAGCACTGGAGTCAGGAAGACCAGAGCTTAAATTCAGATTCAGTTACTTAATTTCTCCGTAACCCTGGGCAAATCATTTAACTCCATTTGCTTCAGTTTCCTTTTCTGTAAAATGAGCTGGAGAAGGAAATGGTCAACATTTTCAGTATCTCTGCCAAGAAAATCCCTGATGAGGGTCATAAAGAGTTGGACACAACCGAAACTACTGAACAGTAAAAATAATACTATAAGAAAGCAGAAGATGAGCCAAAAAGGACAAAAGTTCAAACACCAGAAGTGCACAGACCTCAGCTCTAATATTAGGTTAAGAAGAGGACTGGAAGGGAGAATGAGGAAAAAAATCCCAACATAAGGAGTTATTAGGGTGGCAAAGAAACTCAAAACACAAAACCAGAAAAAGAGAATGACTCCAAAATGTTAATAAGCAAAGTCTCAAAGCAATACACAGTTAGGGCACAAGTCCAACCTGAATTCCTAGAAGAGATAAAATAAAAGTTAAAATTAAGTTAAAAAAAAGTTAAAAACAAAAGCTAAAATATTTTTAAAATCCAAATAAAAGTGGTAAATTTAGAAAAGGGAAAATAAGTGACAGCTATAGAAGAAAGACAGGGAGAGAGAACTAACAATTTGGCACAAGTACAAAGTTTAATCTAAGGAAATAAATTCCTGAAAATTAGAATTGACTGGGTAGAGAAGCTAATGATTCCTTGAGATATCAAGAAATATATTTTTTAAAAAAAGCAAAAGTCTAAAAAAATAGAAGAAAATGTAAGGTACCTCATCAAGAAAACAACTGACTTGGAAAACAAATTAAAGGGTGAAAATTTAAGAATCATTGTACTACCTGAAAACCATGGCCAAGGAAAGATACTTTATGAAATCATAAAAGAAAATTGCCATAACATCTTAGAACCAAATAACAAAATGAATATAGAAAGATTCTAAATATAACAGTAATAACAACAATTAACATTTACAAAGCATTTACTATGTACTAAACATTGTGATAAGCACTTTACAGTTATCAGGAGAGTGATAGGCAGAAAAGGATGTTTAGGTCAGGGAAGTTACAGGAAGGTGGTCACCAATTACAAGTGAAAGGAAAGCAAGGGGAAAGCATTTATTAAATACCTAATATGTGTCAGGTACTATGTTAAGCATTTTCCTAATTTTATTTCACAACAACCCTGAGGCAGATACTATTATTATCCACATTTTACTGATGAGGGAATTTGGGGCAAATAGAAGTTAAATGACTTGCCTGGAGTCATACAGCTAATATGTACCTGAGGACAAATTTGAACTTCAGTCTTCCCAACTCCAGGCCCAATGCTCTATCTACTGTGCCACCTAGCTGCCTCAAACTACTGGTTATCACCTGGAGGAAAAAAAAAAAAAAAAGACCACCAAAATGAACACTCTCGGGAATATAATATTCATAATACCTAGATCAAAGAAAAAAAATATTGCAAGCATCTAAAAGAAAGGATTCATGTAACAAGGACCCCTAGTCAGTATCACACAAGATTTAGTAGCATGATATTACAGAAGGCAAAAGATACAGGTTTACAGCCAAGAATAACTCAGTCAGCAAAACTGAGCATAACCTTACAGGGACAAAATGGACATTTAATGAAAAAGAGAACTTCCAAGCTTTCTTGATAAAAAGACTGGAAAAAACTTTGGCATGGGAGCCAAGACAAGCATAAAAAGGTAAATCCAAGTGTGCAATCCTAAGAGACTAAACAAGAATAAGCTATTTACATTCTTATACGAAGAGATGATACATGTATCCCCTCAGGACTCCATACCATCAGGGATTACAAAGGGAATTGAATTAGAGAGAATGAATGAAACTGGTTCTGTTTTGATGATCTTAATAGAAGAATGAAAAAGGAGAAGAATAGGAATTCACTGGGGGTGAGGATTGTAGAAGAATGACAGAAGTTATTTAGTATAATTTGTGTATACAAAGAAGCCTATACAATAAAGAAAAAGTGGGGAATGGACAAACTTCCAACCTCACTTTTGCATGAACTGGTTAAAGAAGGCAACAGTACACCCACATATACACACATTCAGATACACACAGTTGAGTATAGAAATACATTTCACATACAACAGAGAAACAGGAGGGAAGGGAATTAAGGGGAAGGGAGAATAAAAGTGAGGGTGGATTAAGGAAAGTATTAGTCAGAAGAAAAATAAACTCCTAAATGGTGAGGAAAACAAAAAAGGAAAAGTGTAAGACACTGAGATAAAGAAAAATACCCTGTTAACAAAAATAGCTGTGAATAGGATTAACTTATCCAAAAAATGGAAGTGCATAGAAGGACGGATTAGAAACCACAATCCAACAATATGTTTTCTCCACAAAATACAATTATGACAGAAATTAATCATTAAATGAAATAAAAATGACAAGGTAGTATTTTATCAGACAAAGCTACAGTAAAAAAAAAGACTTTATTAAAAGATCTCTTTTAATAAATCTCTTTTAAACAGGGAAACTACATTTTGCTGAAGGAAGCATAAACGATAAGTTAATAAACGTATTAAACATATATGTACCTAATGGAAAAGCATCTAAATTTTTAAAGGAAAATAATATGAGTTACATGGAGACATAGATTTAAAAATTAAATAGTGGGAGTCCTGAATTTACTTCCATCAGGCATTAATCATTCTAGAAAGAAAAAGTAAGGAAGGAATATAGAAAGAAAAAGAAGAAAGGGAGAGGAGACAGAGACAAAAGGAACAAAGGAAAGGAGGGGAGGATGGAGGGAGGGGAAGTTAAAATCCTGAACAGAACTTCAGAAAAGTTGTAGATGTCTCAAGAATATTGAATGGAAATAAAAAGGACTACATGTATATTTCAGTTGTGTGTAAGGCAATTCTACAAAAATTGACTACGTATTAAAGCATAAAACCTTCACTAATGTAGAAAAGCAGAAATGTTAAATGAATGTTGTCCAGATCATAATTGAACAAAAATAAAGGGCCTTTGATGCAAAATCTAAAAATGAAATGGAAACCAAAAGCAAAAATACTAAAAAAAAGGGTAGGAAAAACAGCAAATCATATAAATCACCAATCATTTCATTAAATATGACATGAAAGAAACAGCATATCAAGATTTGGGGGATGAAACCATAGCAGTCCTTAGAGGATGATTCATGACTGAACAATGTCTCTCTTTCATCAGTGAAAGAGAGAAAGAGCAAATGAATGGGTTAGTTATGCAAGTTAAAAAATAGATAAACAATAGATGAAAAACCCTTTAATTAAACGTCAAAAGAGAAATCCTAGAAATCAAAGAAGAGATTAACAAAAATCAATGAATTCCTAAATAAAATTAGGACCTTAAAAAAATAAAAAAAAAACAGGCACTGGAAAACTTGGTAAAAAAAAAAATCATCAGTATCAAATATATAAAAAAAGAATTCGCAAACTATAAAGAAAAAATGAATTATTAGAAATTATTTTACTTGTATACATGTCAAGAAAACTGACGATCTAAATGGTATGATTATTGATAAAAATATAAGCTGTCCAAAAAAGGAAATGAATGACTTAAATACCTCTTATCTTAGAAAAACAAATTAAATGAGCCTTGCCTAAACAACAAAAGGATAAAAAATTATTAATTCCAGTGCTACATAAAGTATTTGAAAGGAAAAGGAAGGGGTCTTAATACTTAAAACAGGGAAAGTACGATCCAAGAAATGAAATTATGCCCAGTGAGCACTGATGCAAATATTTTAAATAAAGTTCTAGGGAGGAGGCTACAGCAGCATATCACAAATATTATACACTATAACCAGGCTGAATTTAAGTCAAAAGTAGAGCTCCTTTATAAGCTATAACATACCATGTTAATAAAAAAAATAACAAAAATCATATGATTATATAATTAGATGTAGAAAAAAACCCACGAAATATAATACCTATTTTTGTTTTTTAAAGAAAAATTGGTGATTTATATGATTTGTTCTTTGCCCCACCAATTTTTTAGTATTTTTGTTTTTGGTTTCCATTTCATTTTTAGACTTTGCATCAAAGGCTCTTTATTTATTTTTTTAATTCTGGTCTGAACAAGATTCATTTAATATTTCTGCTTTTCTACATTAATGAAGGTTTTATGCTTTAATACATACTCAATTTTTGTGGAGTTGCCATACACACAACTGAAATATACATGTAGTCCTTTTTATTTCCATTCAATATTCTTGATACATTTATAGCTTTTCTAAAGAACTTTTTAAAATCCTGTTCAGAATTTTTACTTCCCTCCCTTCTTTTCTTCCTTCCTTTTTCCCCCTTAAAATAAGTAGTATCTACCTAAAGCCATCAGTCATGGAGATAAAGTGGAATTATTTCCAATAAAATCATGGGCTAAGCAATAATAAATTTATCTTTACTATTCAACATAATTCTAGAAACACTAGTAATAGCAAGCAAACAAGAAAAAGAAATTGAGGGAATAAGTAAAGGATAAGAGAAAACAAAACTAGTACTTTTTGATATAATGGTTTGCTTAGAGAATCATAGGGAGTCAACAAAAAAGTAATTGAAACTATTAATTTCAGCAATGTTGTAAGGTATAAACATGAATCATCAGCATTTCTGTACATTACTCACAAAATTCAGAAGGAAATAATAGAAAGATAAATTCCATTTAAGAAAACTCTAGACAGGATAAAATTCTGAAATATCTACTTGACAAGATATACATAGGAATTAAGTGAACAAAATTATACAGTATTGCTCACCCAAACAATGACAGATCTAAGTAACTTTACTATAAAGAATAAGAGTATCAAAAGTAGGAAGTTATAAGTGACAATGACAATGCTCTTTAAATTAATTTACTCATTTGGTGCTATGCCAATCAAATTATGAAAGGATTCCTTTATAGAATTAAAAAAATACAACAAAATTATCTGAAGAAGAAAAAGCAAAAAAAAAAAAAAAAAAAGTTAATGACAAAATAAGTGGAACAGAAGTGGTCCTGGTCTCAAACTGTATTACAAAATCATAAGCATCAAAGCAAGTTGGTATTGGGTGAGGGATAGATGCATCAGTAGGACAGATTAGGTGTACAATATACAGAAATAATCAAACACAGTAGCCTAATGTCAGATAAAAGCATTGTTGAGGTCACAATTCACCATTCAACAAATGTTGTGAAAAAAGACTGGACAGCGGTTTGGCAGAAGTTATAAATAGACCAACAGCTCACACTGTAGGCTAATGCAAGGTAGGTCAAAATGGGCACACCATTTAAATAGAAAGGGAGACATCATAAGCAAATTAGAAGAATATGGAATAAAAAAACCTGTCACATCTATGGAGAGGGGAAAAGTTTATGGTCAACTAAAAGATAAGATTCACAAGAGGTAAAAGAAGGATTGCTTAGAAAGTTTATGTGCATGCAAAATCAACTCAACTAAAATTAGGAAAGAAGCAGAAGATGGAGGAAAAAAATATTTGTAGGAAGTTTCTGAAATTTTCCTTTCTCAAATACATAAGGAACTGATTCAAATGCATAAAAATATGTCATTCTTCAACTGATAAATGATCAAAAGTTATAGCCAGTTTTCAAATAAAGAAATCCCAGCTATTAATAGCCAAATGAAAAAATATTCTACATCACTAAAAATTAGAGAAATGCAAATTATAACAACCATAAGTGCCACCACACCCATCAGATTAGTGAAGTTGACAAAGAAAAAAAGCAACAAATGCTAGAGGGAATATGAGGAAACGTACATTAATCAGTGAATAATTAGTGAAGCTGTGGAATGGTCCAGCCATTCTGGAGAGCAATTTTTGTCCAAAAAACTATTAATCTGTGCATACCCTTTGGCCCAGTAATACTCCTAGTAGGATTACAGAAAGAAATAGGGTCCATATACACAGACATATTTATAGTAATACTTTTTGTGGCATCATAGAATTAGAAACTGAGGAGATGCCCATCAATTGGGGAATGGGCGAACAAGTTGTGGTATAAAAATATAATAGAAAGCTATTGTGCTATAAGCATAATGAAGGGTATGGTTTCAGAGAAACCTGAGAAGACTTGCATGAACTTCAGTAAAGGGAGAAGAACCAGGAAAACAATTTATATGATAATAACAATATCATAAAGACAAAAGCTTTTGAAAGACATAGGAATTCCAATATTCCGCAAAGTCTTTGAGTCAGCTATGGCTATCTTAGGTCACACAATGTTCCTCCTGTACATCATCCTAGCTGACATTCCCTTCTTTTGCTATCAATCCTCTATTACCCTATGACCTAGTGACTGCTTGGGAATTGAAGGGGTTACTATTCACACCATCATTATCATCAAAACTACAAATAATATTAATAACAACATGTTTATATAACACTAAAACTTTTACAAAATGACTTAAAAATATAATCTTTTTTGGTTGTTCCAATGTAGAGTAAACAAAACCAGTCACCTTAAGAAAAAAATAATTGATCAAATAAATTGTTGAATCAAACAGATGAGTGACTAAATTTTTTACCTTTCAACTAGTTGTCACTGCCTAGATTAAATTTCTGCCATAGCTTGGAAAGATTAGTAAGATGGTAAATGAAGATCTTTACATTTCAAGTGGAATTATTTCATCATCAGTTTTATGTTTCTCCTGAGATATTTGAACATATAAATACTATTTACTATGAGAAAACCTAGAACAGTAATTCCTAAAATCACTGGCAATGTATTCTTCACTCACCCACCCTAACAGCAAGCAACAGCACCAACAACAAACGTAACTATTTAAAAAAAAAAAAAAAAACCTTCCTTTTTTACTTGGAGTTTCCATCTACAATCTATATTTCACAAAATTCTTTGGACACAAAACTCTTCTTTCAGAATCCATTTTAAGTTAAAATTCACTAAGAATGACTCTGTAGATGTTAGATTTTATGTGCATATATCTTAAATGAAGACTGAAAAATCACTTAAAGATATTTTGACATAACAAGATAAAGGTCATGACTGTTATGTGATTGTAAAAATAAATAGCTTTGTGAACTTTTTTCTCTACTCTGATATCATTTAAAGCAGATTGTCTTTCATACAGTATTTTGTAAGTACCATAAAGAGATTCAGTAAGTATTAATTAAGGAATGGTAGACATTGTAAAAACGGGCAAAAGATTCAAATAAAATTTCTCCTATGTCCACTTTACATATTACTTGCCCATCCCCCAATCAACTTTGATGAATAGTGATCCATCCAATAATTTGTCAATGCCATAACAAATAAATGATAATGTTTACTGGGATCCAGAGTTGCAGTGTGAACTTGTTGGTTGGCTATTAGCAATGACTTATACTAAGAGGAGTTAAATATAAGGACACATTTGACCACTTGGGCTCAGTTATGTCTTGCTATCAGAATCTTCCTGATTTTTTTTAACCCAATGGACAACCTTCTGACAGCTAAGTTTTCCTCTTTTATCAGATTTATTGAGGATCTATAGCATTGCTTGTCACACTTCGTTTCATTCTCTTACTCTCTGTGGTTATAATTCCAAGAATTTGGGTGACTATAATGATGACAACCTCTGGTATACTTTCCTTTGGGGGATAAAAGCTCAGCAGACTTTAACTAATCATGGGTATTTCCATACTTGGTCTTCTCCATTATTATGGTGATGTGTCCATATCCAAAGAAGCAAAGTTGAGAAAAATATAACATGATCACTCTCAGAATTGGATTTCACTGACAACCATAGAAATTTCAAATAAACTGTTAGTCAAATAAACTTTAGGTCATGTATCAACACAGAGATAGTACAGTTATTTTTAGAAAAGAAATTGCATTTTTAGTCACAGAACCTTAGGAAAAGGATGGACATTATAGGTCATCTAATATTCATTTGGTATTATCTCCTCTTAAAGATACCTTGGGAAATCAGAGAACCTTAAGGTACAGTATCTTAAGAAGAAAATAGACATGAGGTTATCTAATACAAACTCCCGAGTCACAAATATCATCTACAACATCACAGATATATAATAACAATCAATATTTATTAAGCCCTTAAGGTTTAATAAAGTGCTTTCTCACAGCGGCCCTGTAAGTCGAAAGGCATTGATTAAGCACCATCTGTGTGCCTGGCCCTGTGGTAAGCACTATGTATGTAAAGAAAGACAAAAGATAGTTCCTGTTCTTCAAGAGCTCAATGGCTAATGAGGGAAACAGCATGTTAAGAATCATGCGCAAACAAGATCTATATCAGGTATATTAGAGATAATCAATAGAAAGATGGCACTAACGTTGTGGGGGATTAGGAAAGACTTTTCTTAAAAGATGAGATTTTAGTTGAGACTTGGTGGATGTGAAGATGTAGATGGAGAGTGTTCCAGTAATGGGCAGCAGCTAATAAAAAAATCTGAAATCTGTAGATGAAATGAGAAAGGAAATATAGACCTTAACATCCCCATTTTATGAATGAGGAAAACAGAGCTCATAAAAATTAAATGATTTATCCATAGTTACACATACTTCATTCAACTGAATTCAACAAAAATGTATTTAGTGCCTTGGTCGTCCAGGTTCAGTGCATAGTGCAGAGGATGTGAAGCTTATAGCCACAAGGAAACCAATCTGTCCTGAAGGAGTTTGCATTCTACTAGCAAAAAAAAAATTACAGAGAGAGAGAGAGACAGAGACAGAGACAGAGACAGAAACAGAGACAGAGACAAAGAGACAGAGAAAGAGGAATGTAAAATATAACTAAAGAAATTTTGTGGTGAAGGTTGAAAAGAAAGCACCAGAAACAAGAAAACTGTTTTTTAAGGGCTACATTTGAGCTAAACCTTGAATGTATATCAAGGGGCAGAAATGAGGAGGAGAGCATTCCAGACATTGAGCCTGTACAATTGCAAAGAAGAGTGTCATGTACAGGGAACAGCAATTTGCCTGGAACTTAGAGAGCTTAATGTGAAATTAATATCTGAAGAAAAGCAGGACACCAATTTTGAATCTGGGTATTCTGATTCAAATTCCAGAGTTCTTTCCACTATAATACATAATATGATCATCTGATGTAGTTTGTGCTTAATAATTCCAGGGAAAAGGAGTTCACTACGTTATAGGACAACTTCCTCCATTGTTAGGAAGCTTAAAGTATTAGAAACTTCTTTATAAACATAAGTGGTCAAAATTGTTGTGGCTGTAATATGGACCAATATAGAAATCTGACTATTTCCTGACTATTGTATAAACCTGAATAATCCTTTTTCCTATTTTCATCTCTATGTGCAAAAAGACAAACAAACAAACAAACATTCTCATAAAGATTTTTAAATGATGAGGACTGATGTACATGTATCAGTAGTTACTTATGTCTTCTTGGTTACCCCCCTTCCTTTTTTTAGTTATAATACTGGATATGTGTGTATGTGTGTCGTGTATGTGTCTACGTGTGTGTTACAAATAATTCACTATCATCTGTTTTTTAAGATAATTTGAAAATTGGTCACTCAGAACTTTACAAATTTGTCTCCTCTAGCTTGGATTTCTCTTTATATACTTGATCATGGCATTAAGCATCATTTCCACTTGCACATATAGTAGAGTGGGTTCTGAGGTCTTAGTGTACAAGTGAGAATACATTAATGTAGAGATGCTGGCAAATAATCCTTCATTTTTGCATGTTTGTTGTCCTTCCAGTTTTCTCTACAAATGACTATTTGGTGATCTGCTTGAGTTGGGACTTTCATTTTCTTCATGCTTATTTTCCTCTCTACTGCTTTACAATGTTTTTGTGAAATGATACTGGTTTGATGAGCCATACGTCAGAATTCTGAAAGAACTGGCAGATGTCATTGCTGAGTCAGTCAGTGACCTTTGAAAATTTGTGGATAATGAGAGATGTGCCACAGACTTACAGACAGGCAAATATCCCAGAGGTGGGAGGAGAGGTTATGTTCTCAATAAGTCAATAACAATCTTGACATCAGGTCTTACCAAAATTGTGTAATTTATTACTAAATGGAGAACTTGTTAGCATTTAGGGAGGAAAACACTAATCACTAAGAGTCACTATGCCTTCTTCAAGAAGATGTCAAACTAAGCTTTGTTTTTTTTTTTTCCTTGGGAGTGAAGGGAAGGAGGGTGGGATTACTATAATACATTTGAGTCCTACTCACATGATGGTGTGCAAATAATTTTGCTCTCCTCAAGATTATGCCAGAGGAGCACAATCTCTGGCAGATCTTACCTAACTAGAAAGACCTCTTGTAGGCTCTCAGTTAATTTCACTGGGACTTATTAAACTTTTGTAGTATGATGATGAAATTTTCAGTCACTGCAGCTTTCCAAGACTACTCTGTGTTAGTTCAGGTAGCACCTAAACTACTGATATTAAAGGACTGCTAGATCAGTGGGGGACTGTTTCCATAGAATACAAATGCATTTCAAGAAGGCATCTGAAAAAGCCTCTCATGATTTTAATTGTAGGAAAGATGGAGAGAAGTGACTTAGATGTTAGGATAGGTATACTGATTCAGAACTGATTTAATGACAAGACCTTCAAATTATTGATTAATCAACTAGTTAAACTTAAGGGTTTCTCTTGTGAAGAGGACATCTCTTGTAGAAAGGGTGTCTCTTGTGCACCTTGGATCTCTCCTTGTCTGGTCAATATTTTTATCAGTGGCTTGAAGGGATAGATTATAAATTTTGTAGATGAAATAAATTTGGGGAGTATAATGAAAACATCAGATGAGAGAATTGGAATATAAAAAGGGTCTTGGCAATATAAATGTACAAATAAACATTTCTCTGTGTAGAGATGTAGGACTATGAATGCTCAGTTTTATCACACATGGGCACTCAATCTGTTGGTTTCACTTAAAATGTTTCTCTGTGTTATAAGGGAGGGTCTGGTGGTTATGGTAGCATTAGTGATTTTAAAGGGAAATGAATGTTGTAAAAACAATACAATAACAACCACAAAAATCCAAAAAATATAAAAATAGTTCTAAATCTAAGGGAAAAAAACTATTCAGAAAACTCTTCATTTCTATACTTGGCTTCAAAAAAAAATTAACTATACAAGTACAAAATAGAGAATCAATTTACTAAGTAATATTCAATTTTTAAAAAGGAAGTTGACTGAATATGGGTCAATAGTATAACATGACAGTCAGAAGAGTTAATTTAATATTAAGCTACACTTCTAGATTTATTGTACATAGAAAAAAAGATAAATAAGTGTTCTTTATGCATTCCCTTGGTCAGATCACATCTGAGGTATAATATTCAGTTCTGGCCACCTCAGTTCAGGAAAGATGTTGATAGATTGGAGTGGATCCAGAGGGAAATAATCAGCACTGTGATGCTTAAAAAAGAAAGAAAGAAAGAAAGAAAGCTCCTGGAAACCATGACGAATTATTTCCTATTAAAGAAATTGCAGATGTTTAGCCTAGAGAAGACTTGGGAACATGATAGCTGTCATCAGATATTTGTATCAGAAATGGATAAAATTTGTTATTTTTGGCCTCAAAGGACAAAACTAGAAGTGGGTGGAAACTAAGAAAGTACAGATCTCTGCTTTACCTAAGAAAAACCTTAGAGTGATTGTTTTATAAAATCCAATTGGCTTGCCTTGTAAGGTAATGACTTCTTCATAATGGAAGTACTTGAGCAAAAGGTAGATGACTAATTCTAGACACAGAAGAGGGCATTGCTACCCAAGGGATCACCTGACTCCTGAGGTACTTTCCAACTCTGAGATTCTAGGATTTACCCATTTTGACCAATAGAGCAGAACATTCAAACTAATAGATTACAGCTACCAAATTAGCCTAGTTGATCTGCCGCTAATGACTGAGAGTGAAGACGACAATACTTATTTTTCCTATCTGACCATAAAAATCATGAAGCTGGGTTTTGTACAGACAGTTTTCCATAATCTGGCTACTTCTGTCTAGATAAACTCATGATGATGGTCAGCTCTAAATGTCTACCGATTTCGTTGCTGTTTTGGTAGACTTATTTCATTAAAAGAGGGAAAGAAGAGGAGTTTCACTGAGTTACCTGGGGTGGAAGGAGAGGGAGGAGCACTGAGAAGTTAAGTGACTTCCCAGCATCACAAAGCCTTCTAGACTCCAAGACCAACTATCTATTACATAATAATAAATAGTAACAACTAACATTTGTATGGTGTTTGCTAAGGGCCAGGCACTGTGCTAAGCGCTTTACAATTACTATTTCATTTGATTTTCATAACAACACGGGGAGGTAAGGTGTTATTATTTTTTCTCATTTAACAGATGAAGAAACTTGAGCTATGTGATTATGATGTGTCAGAATACCCTCAGAGGCATTCTGCATTTTTTAAAAAAGGGTTTCCTACAAGCTCTTTCAAAGCCCAGATTTCTTTTTATTAATAAGAACATTGAAGAGAAGACAAAAAAAATCTATATCTAAAATTACCTTAACCTACGCTGAATTGCAGAACACCCACAAGGCCAAAAGGACTTACTACTCACTAAGATTCATCAGACTATTTTGAATGTGCCTCATTTATTTTCTAGCTGCATTTTACTTAGGCAGGTAATTTTGGTAAATCCTGAGCAATTACAAGTTGCTTAATAAATCTGAAAGCCCATTCACCTGTTGTGCCATCTCAATAAAGTCAGGAAAGAGGGAAGAAAGGGAGGAAAAAAGTTGTGTCTTAACAGATTTTCTGGGCAATGCATTTTATTTTATTTTTTCCTAATCTTAAATGGATCAGAAAGGTGCAAGGATGAGCTATGTATGCATCCAGTTCAGAGACCATCTCCCACTGCTTAGGAGGGAAAAAGAGAATTTGTAAGAGCAGAAAGACTAGCAGTTACCTTGAAAAATAAAGACATTTCCTAGAGTCTCCATAGCTCCTTGTTAAAACTCTAGCTTAACAAGGTATAAAACCCAGCTAAAATATTTATATACCACCATAGTTCCTATAAACCCAATGAATCATTAGTTTATTCAATATGCCTAATGACACAGAAGAGTGAAAGAAATACCCAAATAAGGAATAATAATACAAGAACTCACACTGTAAAATCAATACGTCAGATTAGTAGAACTGAACTCCTTTATAATGCTTGCATTCCTGGATGCAACAGAGTTTACCTTCTGAATTATATATATGTATTGACCTAATTACATAAATATTGACTTTTCCTCATATGAACCTTTTTTATGCTCACTGTAATTACGTCAATATTTGTTGCCTGTAGTAATACTAAATTTAAACTTGTTAATTTTGATTGATAATAGCATGCCATGAGATATGCTTATGAAGGATCTTTATGCTAGAAGAACATATTTAAACACACAGAGAGTAAATAATAATTCAATGAAACCGTTTATATCGAGTGCTATGTGTTCGTACATACGTTAGAAGTTAAGTGAATGACGAATGTCTGATTATTTTCCAATAAGAAACCTAGTTTTTTTTTTCCAAATTAATTTGGAAAGATGCCCAAAAGTTTCTGCGTTTTTTTGGTTTTTTTACCATCCTTTGGGCAGTAGTTGTATTTCAACATTTTTTGCTTTTCAGCTAAGCAACTACTATTGATACACCCATCATTTTCAGCCATTTTCCTGATACATTGAACTTTTAGTGCTGGAAGTTTATGAAAACTACTTTTCCTTTCAATTATTTTCCATGTTACTAAAGGAAATGTTTCTTAGAACTACCTCTTAAGAGACAGCCTTCTCCAATTCAAGCCTTCTTATGTCTCACTGACTGAGAAGTTGGAGTTGGATGATAACAGAGTAAGTTCCCAAACCCAAATGGCTTCTGTGTTCTGTATCCTGGGAATTGTTCTGGGATGCATTATGTGGTTGATAATGAAGATGGCATCTATAACCTTGTATTTTCTTTTTTTTTTTCTTTTTGACTCCACAGGGATGCCAGATGAGATGAACCTCAGTGACGTCAAGCAAATCCATCAAACAGATGGTGGAAGCACTTTAGACACAAGTGGAGCAGGAAGCTCGGCAGTGACTGCTCATATGACATTTACCCTGATTAGTGTGGCAGCATTCACTCTCAGTCTTTGGTAACAGAATAATTCTGGCTTGGTTCACGTGTTTACTGCAATCTTCATTCCCCCTCCCTCCCTTCATAAGCCTGGAATGAGCTCTGTTGAATGTAGAAATTATATGTATGGTAGTATATATCTTATTAACATCTCAGATACTAGATTTGAATGTTGAAAAGGTATCTGATTATCCCTTTGCTTTAAAATATGAAGGTTATTTTTAAAGAAAAAATGTTTGCTTTGTTTGGGGAATAGCCCACGTGAAAGAAGATCACATCACTCTTACAAATATAAACAGCACGAAACCATTTTAAACAAAAAGGATACGTTGCTACGTGGTACTTTTTTATATTTTAAGATTCATCTTTTTTCTGGAAGAAAGTCCTGGTAAAGTTGAATTATAGAGTTAGTAAAAATAATGGAACATTCATATCCATCTCTACAATAGAGAAGATTCAGATCCTACTATGTTAACAGAACACAATATATGATGTAGCATGCACATATTTCCAAATTATTCTCCCATGTCTACCAGCAATCAGCGTTGGCTGCCTTATTTTTTTTAAAGTCATATAAGGGAGGGCAAACCTGGGTTGAAGAATAACATTGTTACACGGTGGAATTTAGTGGATTTTTATCCATTTTAATTTAGCTACTAACAGATCTTATAGACGATTATTGTGGTTGTGGCTGACTCACATTCCATTATGCCCTAAGTTTATCTTGAGTATCATGTGCCCTCCCTATTCCCCTGCTTGCCTAATAGATTTAGATATCCTACACAGCAAACAAAGACTACACTTTAGGAGTTTCTCCACTCAACTTATTGATTTTTATGTGGAAAAATACTTCAAAGAATATTAGTCATTTTCTTTTGAACAAATAGATAAATAAATCACTCATGCTATGGAAAGTAACCCAGAACATTGTTGAACTTTTTAGAAGCCTCAAACTTCCAAGAAGAGTTACATATCAATGAATTTCTAAGATGCCTCTGGTCAGAGAAAAAGGAATTGTGAACAGTCCAGAAAATGCGGACATTTCATTTATACCTTTTCTTTTTCCCCATATGAGTAAAGTTGCTGATCTGTGGTCCCTGATTTCCCAGTCTTGATAAGATGTCTCAGCATACATTGATTAGGTTATGTCTATGACACAGCATAAGGAGGAAGAGATAAGTCAGATTTTATTAAGAAGTGTCGCATTCAGTCAATAGCCAATGATTATAATTAATGTGAACTATTATCCTAATAAAGAGAAGTGCTGAGCCTCTTTGTATGATGATTTGAAAGGACATGGAGTGACCTCTGACAAACAGCGGAAGAAGACTCAGTCACCAGCAAAAACCACTGAAGTAAAAGAGGTGTTTCCAACATGAGGAATGGTCTACCCACAGGGTATATTTTTCCCCAAATACATACTTAATTAGAATGACATATATATACACACACACACGTACACACATGTATATATGCACGTGTACATGTGTGTATACATATACATATATGTGTGTGCATATACACACATGCATGTTTATGTTATACATTATGCTACAAACTATGTTACTATCACTGATTATATTTTTGGACCTCTTTCTTTGAGATTACCTTGAGATTCTATGACACATTCCATAACAACACACTCCTGTGCAAGGGCAACCAATTCTGGTTTGTGGGGAAAAGATAAGACTTCCTATATAGTGTGGATTCAACAGATGCAACTGTTATGTCCCCTGTAGGTTAAATGTTGGAATAAGTAGCATGTGGAGGGTATTGTCAGCAAATTCAAATTAAGTGCAGCTGATAAAAACAACTTGAGATAGTACTATGTGTCTGTTAGGGATTCTTAACACCTGGAGTAGGAAATAATAATAGGTCAGATTCTGGGAAAAATTTGAAAAGAGTTTATGGCTTATGGAAATACCAGAGAACTACCAGAGAATATTCTTAGGTCCGTATCAGACATAAGGGAAGAGGAAATAACATCTCACAAAACCGTTCTATAATTCTCTTTAAAATTTTGATATTGATTGAGAATACGTCAAAGAGAAACTAAAATAATCAGACAAATTAATTCAGTTGAGGTAGTTCTTTGGAACAATATAGATAACATTAATTTTTTGTTTCAGTTGGCATCTTCAACTTTGTGAGAACACAGACACATTCTGTTCATGTTGCCAAATGACTTCACAATGTTTGCACAAGGATTTCTCTCTGCATTTTTTATACCTTTTTATACCTCCAACCTCCCCCAACAAATACTAATCTGTGTAAGGTAGCTTTATAATGATGTATTTTAATAATATCGGAACATCTCCAGAGAGCAAAAGGATTTCAGATGTTCCAGCAACAGCCCACCTATTTCAAACAATATTCAGTTATAATAATATATAAAGCAGACAATTTCTTAGAGATGGCTATAAAAGTATTTGTCTATTTACCCTCAACCAGTGACCAATGACTCAATTTAGACCTAACTGATTTAAAAAATCTAAGCATCTAAATAAATACCTCATAAATACGTAAAGCAAAATATTAGATTGTGTCTCGTAAATGGGAATGTGTTTCATGTGCCAATTTCATCAATGCAGAGCATCCAGAAATACCAATTGACCAATTGACAGGATGATTATTAACTTTAAATCAGGTGAAAAGGGAATTGGTTTCTGTCTTATTCAAGAACTTTCATCTTTAGCCCCAAAGTTAACATTTCAAAGCTGTGAGCCATGGCTTTGCTGTGGGCTACCTTAAAATTCCCAAACATATATCTCCCCTTTAAAGAAAAATCACAACTATAAAAAAGCAAGAAAATCAAATTAAGAAAACAACCTATATTACTCATAGCAATAACACAGTTTTTTTCTTGTGTCTATTTTCCTTGGGGGACTCAAAAGTTCTATGAGCATTGTTAACAGGTCCCAAACAGAAACTGACAAGCAAAGAATATTATATATGGATTAGGGCCATACAAATCTCCTAAAAGGACATTCCATGGCCTATCCTTTTGACAGAGGGCAATCTGGTTTAAGAAATATCATTAACAGCGTTCTCTACTCTCCCAAAAGACAAAAGCTATTAAACTATTTTAAACAAAATGCTCTGATTCTCTAACATTCTATGTGATGACCTTTGAGATCAATTATTCAATTATTTTCATAATGGAAATTTCTTAAATATCGTGTTGTTTCATTTAATATATTATTTCATTTATGGGAACCACTCAAGATTAAGGTTAAAAGAAGAAAAAAAAATTCTTCACATGCAACACAGGTTTCCTGGTATTTTGAGTGAAATCTACTAAAGCAGGGAGAGATATCTGTACTTATGTTATGCCATAACCACTGATAAAACTGTAAAGGTTGATTAAAAATAATGCAAAAATAAATGTTTAAGGCAGCTAGCAATGTCTATGGTGTGGATAATATCAAGCTTTACTTTCAGTACTGCACATTGTATGTCCATCATTACTAATAAAAAAAAAATGTATAGAGAAAACAACTCTGAGGAGTAGACGTTTGATTTCTTGGGTAGTAGATAAATACCTTTTTGGAATTAAATACTGACTATGAATTACTTCTATTATGTCCACTAGCTAATGAATGACTGGCTCGATCCAACATTCATAGTTTTACATGGGGTATCAAACCAAGTACCTTGGTTTAAAAACAACAACCAAACTTTTTAACTTTCAAAGAAAATGAATGTTTGTGGGAAACTTGGTTATAGGAGACACCACTATATGGTAGAAAAAGCCCAGAAGTAGTAGTTAAGATATCTGGGCCTCTGATTCCTTATTTGTTAAATAAGAAGATTAGATCAAATGTTGTCTAAGGTCCTTTATAAGCTGAAAGATTCTATGCTGAACATTTCTGTCAAGCACACAGTTTCCTAGACTGTAGAGGCCTCTACTTGTTCCATTTTGAGATAATCATAGGGAACTTACAATGTAGGTAGTGATTAATAAAAACCGTTGAGTATTCTTTTAATATTGAATTGAATATCTTCACTTGGGTCAATCTGTTAAACAGGGTTTAAATGGATTTCTTTTATTTGACCTCCAAGAATGAAGAACTATACTTAAAGGTGAAAATTATGGGGAAGTAGAATTTTTTTTCAGTATAAAAATGAAAAATTCTATTAATTAGAACTGTACAGAAGATTTACCTTGGTATTCTGCATATATCTTTACGTGTACATGTTGTCTCCTACAATAAAATGCAAACTCATTAAAAGAAGGAATTATTTCATTTGTCTTTGTATACCAAATACTTCACACAGCATATGACATAAAGTAAAATAAAAATAGTTAATAGGGAGTTGATAGCTAAGATAGCATGAGAGTTTCTAAAATCCTTTGATTTGTTCAATTTTCTAGGCCCAGATATATTTGTGGGTATGGCAAGACTAGCACGGGGAATTTTTGAACCCATGCTCAGCAATCTTTGAAAGATCATAGCAAATGGGGAAAGTACCACAAGATTGGTGATGGATGAATATCATCTAGATAAAAAGAGAAAACATGTCCACAAATTATAAGCCAATGAGCTTGAATTTGATTCCCAGCATAATTTGATCACATGTCATTAAAGGGAGTGTTGGAGAACATTTAGAAAAAAAAAAAAACATTGATGATCCCAAAAGAGCTAACACAATTTCATTAAGAACAAGTTATGCCAGACATTTCCTTTTTTGATAGTTACTAGAATGATAGAAGACATAGATTCAATATCTCTATATTTCAGAAAAGATTTTAACCAAGTATTTCATGGTATTCTTTTTGAAAATAAACAAGTCATAAAATCAGGAGAGTAAGATGGATTTGGAATTGGTTGAATGCCCACATTAAAAGGTCACCTTGAAGGGGATCTCCTGTAAAATGCCCCAGAAATCTGTGTTTCATTTCTGTTCTTTAACAATTTAATCAGTAACTTGAATAGATGACATGCACACCATTCATCCATATCAAGTTTACAAATGACACAAAGCTGATGTTGGATGAAAAAGTTTGAGTCCAAAAAAACCGTGAAAGTCTAGAATATTATACTCAATTACATGAGACAGTCTAATAGGAATGTCATTATACACTTGGTGTCAAAAATCTACTTCACAAATAAAAGGCATGGGTAGACAGTAGTTATTCTGAAAAAGATCTGTATGTTTTAGGGGACTATACCTAAATATATATCAGTAATGGCATGTGGCAGCCAAGAAAACTGATAAAAATGTACGATGCATTAAGAGAAGCAAGAGGGAGGTGATTAGTCCAGCAGTACTCTTCCCTGACCAGACAACATCTACAGAATTATTTTAAGTTTTTGGTGTCACAGAGGCAGCTACCTGTGGATAGAGTGCTGAACTTGGAATCAGGAAAACCCATCTTCCTAAGTTCAAATCTAGCCTCAGACACTTAGTAGCTATGTGATCCTGGGTAAGTCATTTAACCCTGTTTCCTCAGTTCCACATATGTAAAATGAGCTGGAGAAGGAAATGATAAACCACTCTAGTATCTTTGCCAAGAAAACCCCAAACATAGTCATGAAAGTTGGACACAAACGAACAACAAGTCACATTTTAGGAAGTGCATTGATTAACTGGAGAATATCAAGAGAAAGGCAAGAAGGATCATGAAGGACTTTGAAATCATATCATATGAACATTATAAGCACTGATTAAATGACAAAGAAAAATCACTTGAGCTCTCAGTGTTCTAGGCTAGGATTTTTTAAACTTTTTCCACTTGTGGCTCCTTCAGCCCTTCTTAAACTACCTAGGCAATGCTTTTAAGATTATAATTTAAATTTACTTCATAGACCAGTGTTTCCTCACGTGCGTATTTCCGATGTTAATTAGATCACAAGTCCAATCCTTATCAATATCTTCCTGCATATAGACATATAATAAACTTGGGAAGGGAAGGAAGAGGTCGCTTAGTTGAGAAACTGTGCCTGGCCCTTTAGACAATGTAACAGAAGCAGGAATTCAAGGCATAACATTAAGAAAATTCTAATATTGATTTCATTGATACCCTCAATATCTTCTAGTCATTTTGAAAAGGAGCATAATGATATATTGTCAATAATTAAATTAGATATTACAGAAGCAACATGGAGTAGAGAAGAGCCAACTGTGGAGCCAGAAAAGAACTGGGTTCCAGGGTGGTAATAGCAAAAGAACATTCACTCTAGAGAGAAAAAAAATGCATATAGTATAAATGAATAACTATGCCAGTTATTTCTTGTTAGGCTTAGGAAAAACCATAAGTTTTTCTATGGGCCTTGTTTTCTTTCAAGAAAGCCCTATGGACAGTAATGATGGTACACAGTTTCACAAAGACTCAGATATGACTGAGCAGTAACAGTATGGTAGCTCTTGATTTGAAATTCTTATTAAAAAGAGGAGAGCATTGCAAATCTTCTCTAAATCTGGAGTAGACCTTGGAATGAAGATTTAATTTTGCCTCCAGTTCTGAAGCAGAGTTGAGGATTAGGCTACAAAGGAGAAAAGTGATTATGTCACCGAACCAGACAAAACCTAATGGGAAAATGCATGAAAGAACTATATTTGCTCCTACTTTTGTTCTCTCTGGTGCTATGCCAAGAGTCCAAACCTTGGAAGAGCTAAGTTCTCTGAGAACAGCAGTTGGCACCTGGGGGGTTAATCAAATTCCATTTTATTTGCAAAAATGCTAATAAATCACTCTCCTTTTCTGTTCTGTATCTGCATCTTTAAAGTAGTTATTAAGAATTATATTTTCAATTTCAAAGTACCATTTTAAATGGATTGACATGTGTGTATATAGCCAAAAATTTCCCCCAAAATTCTATAGTCTATGTGCTATCTCTCTGTCTCTTTTCCTGTGTATCTCTGTGTCTCTCTGCCTCTCTTCATGAATGAGATACATTCGTCAAACTCTATGCTAACCACGTATTTAAAAGTTCCTGGAATTGCAAACTGGGGAAGAAAGTTAATTGAACTTTCAAATCTCTTCCAGAACAATGTTCATAACAGTCCTGGGATGACGTAGATGGATATACTAATTCCTACTCCCAAAAGAGAAGAATACCAGCCAAGCAAAAGCCCACATCTATCCCACACATTCAAAACCCTTCATCTACATGGATTCTAATGACATTTCAAGTTCTACATAATTTATCCAGGGATGTGCTGGAAATATTTAACAAATGGCTCTCTGGGAGGAAAGAAAATGTATGCATGAAATGTTTTTATGTGTTTTTTGTTTTGTTCTACTTTTAGGAGACAATTGGGGTTAAGTAACTTGCCCAGGGGTCACACAGCTAGTGTCTGAGGCACATGAAACATTTTTAAGTTTAATCTGCATTATCAAGATTTTTCTCTATCCCTTTCTCAAGTCTTCTAGACCATCAACAAAACAGTAAATCAAACCCTGATGTATAGTGTTTGCGAATTTCTAAGGTGCAAATGCTTACTCCGAAAATTTAACAGTCTCCTCAATTGGTACTAGGTAGCTCTAGAACATCACTGATTTTATATGTAATAAGATTTGGCCAGGGTTAGAGGGACTGGGGTGGTACATTAGACTAGGTGATAATTCCAGTTCTCAACCTTCAACCACCTACTTGACAATGATTCTCATCCCATACTCTAAGACAATCAAAACATATACTTCCTCACAAATAGGAATGTATGTTATTATTTCATCAATTAACACTGAGTCCCTATCCCATACCTCAGTTTATTAAATAAGTTGAAGAAAAAATTTTTCTTTTATTTCTGTAGGAAAAGTTTACAAATCCCTTAGTTTAAACAAATAATGTGACTGGAGACCCAGTTTACTAACAGTGTTATTATTGTTGTGTTCGTCCTTCATGGCCAAAGAAGACCATGATATCAGAGAAATGATGACATGACTTGCACTTGACTTTGTTTTGAGTGAGGGAGGGCTGTGCAGGTCACCAGCCTCACTTCTCCAGAGCCATCTGAATCCAGTGTAACAAATACAAAGGCATTTAAAATTTCAAGATCTCTCTGTCTCTCTCACAGACAGAGAGATCCTCTAATTGTACCAGCTCACTCCTCAGTCCAACACTTCTGTTCTCACAGGATGGCAGTAAAACTCTATCAAGGATTCTTTTTAGGATATCCTCTTCCACAGGATGAGGCATACTAAGTTCTCTCAGGAAACGTCTCTTTAGATCTTTCTCCTTGACAATGAAGTCATTCAGTGTCAGAAAGTTCTCTTAGTCTTTAACTTCTGTGTGTCACATAGTCTCTCTCCATTTGGGGGTGAAGGGAGACTGAGAAAAAGAGAGGAAGAGATGAGGTAAACACAAGGAGGGGTGTGATGCAGAGACAGAGAAAAGGAATGACAGAGACACAGGAGGAATGATATAGAAACAGAGAGAAGGGATGGCACAGACAGAGAAAGGGAAAGATATAGGGACAGAGAGATCCATAGTTCAGATGTGGCAACAGACCCACCCAGAGAAGTAGTGTAGCCCATGCACATAGTGTTCAGCGTGACACCCATACCCTCACCCTCACCCTCAGTCCCTCCCTCCCTGTCCCCTCTCTCCCCTTCCCTTATTTCCTCCCTCTTCTCCTCTATCCTCCTCCCTCTTTCCTCTCTCCTTCCTAGATTAGTCACCCCAACCTGTCCTACGCTGACCACTGTAAGAGTTTTCCCAGAGAAAACAGAGCCAGAACCACTACCACTCAGCTACAACTAAAATCTCTCTCCTAGAATCCTAGAGATCAACCTGAATTGAAGGCATGTACTTGAATTATTCACCACTGTACCACTTCCCATTTACGCAAAATCAGTCAGTTACTGACACCATTAACTCTCAAGAATAAAACATTTACATAAAAAATAAGTCAATAGCAAGTATAATTTTAAGATTTATTCAATAAAACTCAAGATAAATAATAATAATGTTTACTCACTAAAGAACATAAGGATGGATAAGCAGAATGTTACAATCCATTCATAAACTTAGAGCATACTTACCAAACAATTCCAGCAGTTTCTAGGCCTGCACAAACCTAATAGGGAGGTATGGGAGTGGGGAAACTCATGTATCCATGGTAAGTCGCAGACCTGGACTACAAGCCTTGAGGATCTTGGGTCTTTCATGAACAATCTAAACCACACACATTTTTTTTAACCCCTGGAAGCTCTTCTCCTTATTGTCCTCACTACTTTCCTGCTGGACAAAGCCATTTGTCTTTGACTCTTAAGGCAATAAAGCAGTAATGCCCTCTTTTAGCTCACAACCCCCCTTAATAGGGTGCTGAGAAAGTGTTAAACTCTTTTTGGTAGTAAGGACAGTCACAACTTTGCACTTGTTCATTGACACAAAGATCCCTTAGGCCAGAGAATTACGTAGCTCCACAGTTTAGCTCTCTTGGAAATGTGCACAATCCCAGCCAGCTCTTCATTCAACAGAATTCTATTTTCTCCAATAAGTTTCCATCAAAGGAAAACCTTTTCTCCAATGAGTACAGCAAGAAGAGACTTAAGGTATGTTTTCTCATTTTGTTTCTCATTCTCTAAGCCACAGAGGACAGAAGGGAACAACCACACACCCTTATGACATGTGCTTTCTTTTGTGCTGTAGAGAGAATTAGAGAACAATAAATTCAGGTAACTCTGCACATAGTAGCAGGTTCATTTCAGCCCCACAGCTGATTGTGTTCGTCCTTCGTTGCCAAAGAAGACCATACCATCAGAGATATGATGACATGACTTGCACTTGACTTTGTTCTGAGTGACGGAGGGCTGTGCAGGTCACCAGCCTCACATCTTCTCCACAGCCATCTGAATCCAGTGAATTCATCAGGATGACTGGAGATGACCCACAATGCACTGGGAGACCTTGGGACCTTTAGACCAAGGTCTTTGCAGGTACTCACTTGAGGTGAGGTCAGGCCTATTCATTGAATAGGCCTGTTTAAGAAGTAGCAAGGACATGGCCTCTTTAATGAGGTCAAGAAAAAGAGGAAAGGAAAGGGAAAGGGAAAAGGAAAAGGAAAGGGAAAGGGAAGGGAAGGGAAGGGAAGGGAAGGGAAGGGAAGGGAAGGGAAGGGAAGGGAAGGGAAGGGAAGGGAAGGGAAGGGAAGGAGCCAGTAAAACCTGAAGAGTTCCTCAGTTGACCAGTTTTGTTTTTTTTTTACAGCCAATACATAAAACATCGTCTCTCTTTCCAACCAGTCAGCACACAGTCAAACTGACAATGAGTTTCCCTGGCAATTATAACGTCTCAGTTAAAAGCACCTTTTCTTAGTGCCTTCTATGTCTTCTGTCACTGGTTTCTCAAAAATCCTCCATCACTCAGTTCATTCTCCTACTTCTCCTTATTACTATTCCTTCCTCAGTTCTCTTTTTCTCATGTAGCTTCATCAGCCTCTAGTATCGTCTTGCACTTCAAGACAGAACCTCCTAATAGGAACTCATTTTTACCTTATTAGGTAAAACTCAAGAAATCTACCTTGTGGGCAGGGATGATCATAATAGTCATTATACATTCTTTCCATAAACAACAGTCATTTTTTTCATCCTCTTTTCTCAGTTAGAAACTTTTAAAACTCTAAAAAGTTATATGCAAATTAGCAGATGCACAATACTCTATAAGCGATTTATTACCTCAGATTTGGTTCAGCATTCCAAATGGTCCTCTTAATTTGTTCATTTGATTGGCAGTTTTCCATATGATACTCTTAATAGTTTGTCCTCATCATTTTAACTGAGAGGTGGTGCGTCATCTCAAGTTGAATCTATCTGTTTTCCTTATAAAATGTCCTTTCATTTGCCTCCTTTTGGCAACTCAAATGTTCATATATAAAAGAGGCAGTACCTTTTAGTATATTTTTCCTCAACTCTAATTGGTCATCACCAAATTCCTGCTCAGTATTCCCATTTGGATATTCCATAACCATCTTAAATTCACTATTTACAAAATAGAACCTCTTACTTTCTGATCTAAAACTGTGTGTCCTTAAAACTTGTCTATTTTTGTTAAGGGTATCACCCTTTTTCCATTCTCACAATTCCTTCAAATCCTTCAAATTGTCTTCTTCCTCAGTACCACCCCCATCCTTCCAATAATCTTAATTTGCAGTTGTTTCTTCATTCATGCAAAAACAGTTCTAGGATAGATAGGCCTTCATAACTTCTCATTTAGATTACTGCAAAAAAACAAAGAAACAAAAAAAAAACCAAACCTTATTGATATCCCTGATTCTAGAAAGGAAACAAGCATTTATTTAGCATATGCTAAGTACTGGACAAACAAATACAAATCAAATGGCATCCCTGTCCTCAAGAAGTTTACAATCCAATGAGGAAAATAACACATAAAAGATATCTGAAAGGGGGCTGGGAAGGGAAAAGGAGGGAGAAATAAAGATACCCCATACAAGAAATGGTTTTGGAGCCAAGGAAGTCAGAAATACAGTTAATAGGAGAATAAAGAAGGCCAACCTGAGCCCATCCATAAAATGGATTTTCCAGGAAGAATTCACCAAGGAGAGAAAGGAGAGATGGAAGACTCAGGAAGGGATATTCAGTTATTTCATTTCTGAATAACATTTAGGCTCTACCTCTTAAATAAACACCAACTCCTTAGCTTGGCATGTTAAGATTTTTTTACCTACCATTCTGCCTTTAACCTCAAGCCAATCTGCTTCATGAACTTACACAAATTGAACCTGTTCCTCTACTCAGTCACCCAGTTTGTGCTTCCAGGCATCCTCATGCCTGGAATTTAATCCCACTTTATCTCTGGGTCTCTGGATCTTTAGCTTCTTTCAAAACTCTCTTAAGTTACCCCCTTCTCTCCAAAACCTTCCTTGAGACCCCCCACCCACCCACTCATCCATTTAGTATTCTTTCTGTAAACTTAACATATTGTACTGATTTGTACATATGCTCTACCCTCCAAGTAAAGTATAAATTCCTTGAGGGCAATAATATTTTGCATTTGTATTTGTACCCTTCAGTTTAGCACATTGTTGGCACTTAATAATTGCTTACTGAGTTGAAATAATTTAATATCTAATTATTTCTTGAATATACATTTTTATTAAAATTTTAAAATTTATTCCATATAAGGACTGTGTATAGCTTTGGTATATGTGAAAAGACTGTTGGTTTCTCTTCATTCAATGGGCATACCACTTCCCTTACCAATTCCCTATCTCAACTGTGTTGCTTTCCCATTCTACCTAAAGAGTCATTGAACCTAGTCTGCCAGAATGAAATTTATAATGCTTTGCGATTGTTAAAAGGTTGAGAAATTCACCAGAGCTTCTACTCTGTGGACAGAATGAAAGACTCCCCCATACAATCAATAATATTCCCTATAGATAATGGTAAAAGGTCTAAAAGGGGGGCAAGAGGGACACAGCTTCATAAGAATCAGATCTAGTACACCATTTAGGGAGCTCTTTTTGCTCACCAAATGCTACAATATTTTCTCATTCTCATACCTGTACAAGAGGCCTCTGAGGTGAGTGGTACTAATCCATCATTTATGGGGTCCTTCCTTAACAGCAGATTTGTAACAACAAGGAGAAAAGAAAAAGCATATGCAAAGAGACTGGAGTAAGAGAGATAAAGGCCATTTCCCCAAGGAATGGTCCTGAATTTATGTGAGATCTTTGCTGAGACAGACTAATGCCTTTTGAAACAAAAAACCAAAAAAAAAACAGGGAATTTTCTCTCCTTTCAAAAAAGTGTTTTGGTTTTTGAGGAGGAAGGGGCAGTGGTGTTTTCCTCCTTTCGCATTCTGCTGCTATGGGGAGGGAGGGGGGTTAGGGAGGGTGGTCCTCTCTTTTTTTCTTCCATTGTCACCAGAGATTCAGTCATGTTGGTTAAACAAACAAATAGATAAGGGCCCTAAAAAGCAGCAGAGTTGTACACTCTGGAGTATTTGAAGGAAAACATTCCACTGGCATCTTAGACACCAAAGGCATGCCATAAATATCCATGCCTTAGACAGAAGTTCCCTAACTCTTCAACCACATACATGCTTATGCATCCAACAAGTATTTTGAGAATTTACTTAGTATGTCACCAAAAAAAGAGGTGTCCAGGAGTGTGGATAAGAGAGTAATATCAGCAAATCCCTGTAATACAGAGAAAAACTGGTGGCATCAACCTTACTAGTAACTAAATAATTACCTTTACTTGGCCTTAGTCCTGTAGAAGAGGAGGATTAGATTAGAACCAGGGGTGGGGAGCCTACAGCCTTGAAGCCACAAGTGGTCCTCTAGGTCCTCAAGTGCTTGGATTTGGGATAAATGTAGCTCAACTGAATTCAGTCAAAGGGCGCCACTTATGAACCTAGAGGGCTACATATGGCCTGGGGGCCACAGGTTCCCCACTCCCAGGAATGATTTCTATGGAACAATCAAAAGAATGGAGGTATAAGACTCAAGAGACCTAGGGTAAAGACCAGCATGGACACTTACCAGTTAAAATGCCTTTTAAACGTCACTTAAATGATCTGTTTTCTCATCTACAAAAAGGGGATGCTTATACTGTACTACCGACCTCAAGGAGTGGTTGTGAGCAAAGTTGTTTTATAAATCTTAAGATCCTCTTTACACTGATCTGTACCTGAAAGGTTATGAATTCTGTAGTTTCTTGGACAAATTAGAAAGCCTAGTTACATAGGTAGAGGAAATTGCTTTCCTTATTGATAAATCATATAACCTTCTTTTTTTCCCTAAACAATGTAAAGAGTCATGTGAGAAAAAAAATCATTTCTGACATATTTGACAGAATCTTCTTTTTAAACCTTAAAGTTTTATAGAAACATCTATTATTATTGTCCATATTTTTAACACCTTTACAGAATATTAAGAATGGCTTTATCTTTTATGCTGGTTGGTAATAATGTTGCCCATGGTAAAGGGAAATATGGCTAAGGTTTTTTTTCTTCCAATTTAATGGATAGACTTGTCGCCTAGGGAAGTGGAGAGCAAGCATACCATTAAATACTTAGGTACTAATTGCTTTCTGTCTTAATCTTGAGGGCAGTTAGCATCACTAATTCAAGTGTGGCCAACCAGGCTGTTTGAATGGAAAGAGTTAAGGTTAGAGCCATTTTACTATAGACGATGGCACCACTATCAGACCAATAGGGGAAAGGAATGCTAAAATAATAGTAACCATAGAGGGGGAGAAAGGTATTTGAATGAGTTTGCACTTCACACAGATTTTCCCTGGAGATTCTTTGAAATAGTCCCTAACAAATGTTGTTGCCTGATGATTTATTATGGAACAAGCTGACAGTGTGTGCAAGCATGTTATCTGGCCTTCTTTAAATGCAAGGGCTAATTTAATGAATGCAGAGAGGCCAGGTGTAGTTGTTGGGGCAAATACACTTTATCACTCAATAAGCAGACAGATGATGTCTGGGGAGCTATTTCTTACTTCAAGGGACTCCTTTCAAATATACCCTGCTGCTATCCTTTGAACACATTATGTTTTGTTCATAAAATTCTTACTAATACCTAACCTTTCAGATGAGAATGAGAGAGATATCAGATTACGAGACTGAAAGGATTCTACTTTACTTTCTTATGTCTTAATTATTGTATAAACATTTGTAATTAAGCAGAATGTTCCTGGTTTTTATCCAAAGAATAAATCAGAACAATATGAATCTTTAGACTTTAGACTGATTTTTCTTGAATTATAATAAATATTCATTCTTTTTTCTCATCAGTGTTCTCTGATCCTCTCTATAGGAACTTTCACTGTTGGCAAATCAGAAAGCACCAATGGTAAATGAAGTAGAAAAGTAGTCTATGATAAATAGTTTAAAAAGCTGAAGCTACTGACATACTGAGAAACTACTATATAAAACAGGAAGGGAAATTTTATAGTAGAATCCAGTAGGCTTTTTTCCCAGCACAAGGGAATGTTCAGATACAAATCAGATCTTTGAACCAAAATTTCTGACTCAAACTGGAATTTTAATTTGATTTGATGTTTTGTGAACTCTCTCCCTCACATTAGAATGGTTGGTTATCAGCGAGGTCATTCATACTTTGGGCAAACTTGTGGCTAAGTCGTGGATAGAGAACAGGACCTGGGGGAATGAAAGATCTGAACTTGAATCCTGATTCAAAAATTAGTGTATGACAATAGGCAAGTTGTTTAACCTCTGCCAACCTCAGTTTCCCCATCTGTAAAAATGGAAATAATAGTAACACCTGCCTCTCAGGGTTCTTTTAAAGATAAAATGAGTCAACACGCATGAAGTGCTATATTTAATAGATGTCTTCCAGAAGTCCTTTCCTACTTTTGAGTTTCTATGTTTTGTTTTGTTTTTTTTAAATTTCTATTAGCACAGTCCTGGAACATATTATAAATCCTTATTCTCTTAAATAAATGCACATATAAATTCTTATTTCCTTTTCCTTGTCTTCTATTAAAGGCCCCTTGTTAACAGGACAATTGAAATAGAATTTTTCTATTGAAACAAAACTTTAACCATATTCTAATTTTTAAGGGTTTGCAAAGAACACTAGCCAACACCATCTTTCACCATGAATGACCCAAAAGAAATATACGAACTGAGATTGAAGCAAAAGAAAGTTGTGTTAGACATAAATAAAACATATTTGACCGGAAAAGCTACTCTGCAGCAAAACGATACCAAGGAAAGAAGTGAAATCTTAATTCCCACTCATCTTTAAAAATAGTTCCTTGCCCTAATCGGGTTAGGTTTTTCAGCTTTTGGGAAGTAGAAACACCAGGACCAGATGACTGCTTTGCAATTCCTTTAAGCTAAAATTCTACGAGTCTTGATTAGTTGTAAAATCAATTAATATGTAAAAGCAACACCTAGTGCATATATTTTACTTTTTAATAGTATTAGGAACTTACTTCATAGAGTCTTCAAAATTTTAAAGTTCTGTGATCTCATAGGTGTGAGAAGGCAGCATGCTTTAGTGAAAAGAATATTAAACTTGAATTCATAGGACCTGAAATCAAATCCTAGCTCTACCCCTTACTACATTGGGAAAGTGATTTAACACCATGAGCTCTCAGTTTTCTTATCTGCAAAATGAAGGGGTTGGACTAGAAAACACCAGAGATCACTTCCTACTCTAAATTCATGATAATTAAATAATATAAAATAATATAAAATAAATAATAAAATAAAATAATATTTGATAATGAAAATATAAATAGCAAAATAAATAATATAGAAATAAATATACTATAAAATGACAATTAAATAATATAAATAAATGCATGATCTTAGGAGAGTAATTGTCTCATCAGGGCAGATCATAATCCATATAATTCACACACATATATTCCCATAAATTCTCTAAAGAACAGCCCAACAAACTGTATGCCTCCTTTCAGTTCTTAGAGTATTTTGGGTACACCAATCCAGTATTCTAGTTGTCCAATGGTTATCCCTTGTTCTCACTACACGACTGACCCACTTCCTGTTGAAGTCGTATTTCTCCTTAATTATGGCACTTCTTATGGCAAGTCATCATCAGCAACATGCTTCAACCCTGCATCATTCCATGTTCTTTGAGTCACATGCCATCAGGTTGCTCCATGAATCCCCATTTCCTTAATTCCTCCCTAGGAGATCACCAGTATTACAAAGATGGGCTTGGAAGACAGCAAGGAGTTTGAGAACATTAGAAGCACTAGATTTCCCAAATTAAAACCTGCTTGATCTCCGTTCTTAGAGATGCTAGATAAGTCCATAGGAAGAGATAACTAGGACTCCTATCCTCAGCCGATGTCAATAGACTATAGTTATTAGCAGTATAAAATAACAGAACACAAAAACTAATACTTAATAATCTCCCATTGCCTTTAGTGCTATAGAGAAAGACATTTCTATTTAACTTTTACTTTTTTGGTCCTGAACTCGCTTTTTTATTGTTTTCTATTAGAATATTGTGATCTCAGAGTATACAAGGCTTTGATTGATTCCTTTTCACCCTAGCTTATAGTTATCTCATATCATAAAGCATAAAAATCAATAAAGCTCTGTAATATTTATTCTAACTGCAAGTATTTGGTCATGATTTTGACTAATAGCAGCTTATCTTTCAATCTTATCTTCTGATAATCTCAAAGAGCTTTTTGTAAATCTTTTCCAGTCATCCTAAACTCCCCTCTGAAGGATGACCTCAGCCAAAGAGAAAGAGCTGACTGCTTCAGTTGGTATCGATGAAGGGTAAGAATGCCCAAAGATGTAATAACCTAAGCCAGGGCCACTTCCAGACCATCTTCTGTAAATGAATAAGACCTTAAATAACTACAAAAAGAACGTTGGGGCACCTATTCTAGGCTGACATTTATAGACTGAGTGGTAGACTGTGGTTGGGTTTGTCCTTTGTTCTTGAGGAGGACCATGACATCAAGATGATGACATGACTTGCAGTTGACTTTGATCTGAGTGAGGGAGGGCTGGGCAAGGTCACCAACCTCACTTTCTTCTCCAGTGGTAGATAATTTGAACAGGAATGAAAAGAGGTATGAACCATGCTAAGCAATGTCAGCTAGCTTTCCAGAAAAGGGCCTAGACCTCTGACTGGAGAAGAAATCTCTGCAGTGGTGGTGTGGGGAAGGATTAGAGAGGTACTATCCAACCTCAGATCAATGCCCCATGACTTTTGCTGAGTTTAAACAGACTATCACACCAGCAGTTCACCTTGGCCTGGTATCTGAGGGCAAATCATAAAGGTATGGAGTATAAGTCCTTATTGATTTACTAATCAAAGATTTTTAGCCATTTTTTTTTGAGCCATAGAATCATTAAGGATTCTGAACTTCTCAGAAGAATATTTTTAAAAATTAAAATGCTAAATTTCATTTAGACATTAGTAAAAAATAAAGATATATATTTTTTCCATCTAAGTTCACAGATCTCCTATAATATATATCCATTTTGACCTTGTGGTTACATGGATCTGCTGAGTTAAGAACTTCTGAAATAGATGAATAGATTGGACAATTCTGGGTATCATACTTTCTCAAGTTTGTGAGAATTTATGTTCCCACCACTGGCCACCATTTCTCATAGCCAAAGGGGCCTCTCTGGTGTGCTTAAGCTAGCACGTTACCATGTCCTCTCCTTATGAGGTGATTCAATCTTACTGAATCATCTCCACATATTCTAAGTCCCAAGGAAAGGATCTTTTAAAATCTTTCACTCTCTCTTCAGTAGGGAAAAGTTTAGAGATGAGATCAAAGCAAGAACAAAAATTGTCCTCTTACAAATGATGAAACTGAGGCCCAGTTAAGATACATACTTCAGGTCACATGGACAATACATATCAGAGATACACTTTGAACTCAGGTCTTCTAATTCAGAATCCAGTTCTCTATCCACTAAATCTTGCTGCCTCCCTAAAACTACCCAACCTACAGCTCAGACTTTAGGCACCAAGTTTCTTCAAGCAATAAGGGCCTGAATTTTTGTCAGACTTTTGAACATTTGTCAAGTCTGATTAAAAAAAAAAAACACACAAATAATTCCCTTAAAATTAAGAAGAGGACTTCCAGAATCAAGATGGCTAGAGTAAGACAGTAATTCACCTAAGTTCTCCCAAAATCTGCTCCAAACAACTTTAAAATAGTACCTTTAAAATGAATTTTGGAGCAGCAGAAGCAACAAAAGAATGGGTGAAATCATTGAGGTGACAGTAGCAGTCCAACCCAGGCAGTCTGAGTAAGCCAACAGTGAGATTCCCTTCCCCTGGTGCTAGCCAGCACCAGGTCCCTCCTCAGCAAGCCAGTGCAGGCACTGGGAACAACTGAATCAGCAGTAATGATTCCTGGAATTCTCAGCCTAAAGATGGTAAGAAGGAGATTACAGGGGATACTTGGCTGACACTGGCTGCAGGACTCTATTGCATTACCCAAGCATCGAATCTGTTTCATAGCCCCAGGATGAAAGGGAGTTCTAGCACACTTGAGTATGTGGTCACAGGGAAGGAAGGATCCTGGTTACAAGTTCAGAGTGAAAAAAGAGTACTTGAAGCTACTCACACAACATACAGACTGTGAAAGCAGTGATCACATTTGTTCTTAGATTATACCACCTTGGAGGAACCAAAAACTTACAAGTCTGAAAACAGCAGCATAAAACCTGAAGCTTGAGATAGTGCCCCCTGTACTCCAAGAGCAGACCTCATCCAAGAATAACTTATCCAGCAAAGTTGAGTACAATACTGAATGGGGTAAAAAATGGGCATTTGAAAGACTTTCAGGTATTTGTAACAAAAACACTAGAACTCAATGGAAAATATAAGGAAATCATTAAAGACTAATTATAGGCACTGATTAAGGTCAAATGATTTACTTATGATGTACAAAAATGTAATTATTATTAGTAATTATATTCTTAAAACTGTTATCCTTACTAAGGTAGTTTGAAAGAAAGGTTGGGATTAAGTGGTATATGGTGAGGTGATTCTAAAAAATAAAATTGAATAAGAAAAGATTAAAAGAAAAATTATCTCATAAAAGGGCATGAAAGTTAAAACTAATACAGAAGAAGCAGGCAGGGGGTAAAGGGCTGGTAAGATTGGAAACTTACTCTCATCTGGACTGAAAAGGAAAGAATATGTATATCTGAAGAGGTTCAGAAATCTTCTGAACTTTTAGAAAAGTGAGGAAACTGGGAGATGTGATGGGGGAGAGTATATTGATTAAGATTTGGAGGGTAAGGAGGTACTTTTAGAGGGGAGAGCAGAATTAAGAATAAGAAGGTAAGAGGAGTAGATAAAAGAAGAAAGGTAGAGTAGAAAGAGAGGCTGAGAAGAAAAATGCTGAGTAAAATTAAGATAGAGGGAAATTCACAAATAACTATTAAAACTTTGAATGTGAGTGGGAAATTAATTGGGGAATGACTGAAGAAGTCATGGCTTATGAGTGTGATGGAATACTACTGTGCTATAAGAAAAGATTAGCTCAATGATCTTAGAAAAACTTGGAAAGACTTGTATAAAATAATGAGGAGCATACTGAGCAGAGCCGAGAGAACACTGTATACAGTAAGAGCAATATTGTTTTAAGAATGACTTTGAGGGAATAAGTTACTTTGACTATTATAAATTACCAAATTAACCATAAAAGGCATATGAAGAAAGATACTATTTGCATCTAGAGAAAGAACTAATAAATAGAAATATGCAAAGAACAATTTTACATATGTATACCTCTCTGTGTCTAATAGTAGTCAAGGGTGGGTGGGGAGAAAAAAGAAATTCAAATGATAATTTTGTTGTATATTTGAAAGGAATACCAAGCTGTGCATAGTAGATGTGCAGTTTCATGTGCAATCATATTTTTATTGTACTATGTTATGCAAATGCCTGTTTTATTTCATACATTAAAAATAAAATTGAAAATCAAAGATGTTAAAAATTATTTTTACATGTAATTGGAAAAAAACAATTTTTTTAAAAAGACTAAAAAAAAAGACTGTTAAGGAAGGAATAAGGAAACAAGCAAGCATTTATAAATTTCCTACCATGTGCCATTCAATTTGCACTTTTCATCCTCGTAACAACCCTGGGAGGTAGATGCCTATTATTATGAAGAAGGGCCTTCCTTTACTAGGGAATGACTGATGTTACAAGTATCAGAACTTACTAAGTGACACAAGCCTCAACAGATTCCAGTGTTCCTTAGCCATATTTTCCATATCCCCACTAGCCATGAGCCCCTGAGCATCCTAGCCTTGCATATTATATACTGTATTCCAAAATATGAATCCTATCAGTAGACTTGAAATAAACAGTTGTGGCCTCTTTTAAATCTGTGCTCTTGGATTTCGTGATTCTGCTTCTACATTACGTTCAGGATAAAATTGGGCATTCTGGCTGTCCTAGAATCAGTCAAAAGAACTTCCCTTTAGTGGCTTTTAGACAGTTGTTGATCTACGAAGAGAAAAGACAACTCCGCAGACTGCTGATAATCTTATCTGAGCTTTAGGGCAACTGAATGACAAATATTGCTGTATGAAAATAGTGAAGCTAGAAATTTAGATGCTGATTTTACTCCAGGCAAATGATCAAAAAAGAAAGGTTTCACAGCACTGTTCTGAACAATTAGTTACCTTAAAATGAGGCAGGATCTCATTCTCTCTTCCTCTCTCTCTCTCTCTCTCTCTCTCTCTCTCTCTCTCTCTCTCTCTCTCTGTCCCTCCATCCCTCTCTCTTTTTTTCTCTTTCTCCCTTTTCTCCCACTCTCCTCTGTTTCTTCCCCTACCTCTATCTGCATCTCCCTTCCCTTCTCCCTTTCAATCTCCCTTTTCTCCTGTCCCCCCTTTACCTTTTTTTACCTGTAAAATTAAACTAAGGAGTTCTCACTATGCATTGTAAACCCAGAGAAAGCGTGTTCATTTGCTATTCTTGTTAAAGAAAATAGATTTGAATAAATAACTTCAGTTCAATTAAACAAGTATTTATTAAACACTTACAAGGTGCTTAAAGTACATATACAAGACCCTGTGGCAGTTTCTGGACATGAAAAGACATGGAAGCTGGAAGGGAATTTAGAGGCAGTTACAGCTCACCTCCTCATTTTATAAACAAGACATTAAGTGACTTTCTCAGGGTCATATAGGTAATAAGTGACTGAGGTACGATAAAGACTCAGGTTTTCCTGAAGTGAACAGTGTTTGGAGATGTTCTTTTGGATAACCTCATGATTTCCTGATATGTGTAAACTTTGACCAGTCCTGCCTGGCTAAAGAGTATGATTTTCACATCCTCCCCATTTGAATTTGAGGCCTCTCCAAAGAGGTCTGGAGAGAATGTCTAAAAGGAAAATTCATTCTATGTCCTTCCAGGACTTCTTCAAGCGAGTAAGTTCATGGATGTTTATGACCATTCTTCTTCTTAGAGATTCTATCTCCCACTTACTTTTGGATCTAGTCTAGCCTTATAATCTTGCCTTTTAATGACCCCTTGGTCCTACAATTTGGGCCTTACCTCCTAAGTGGTCTTATTTGTCATTTTATTGAATATTTCATAAGGTCATTGAATAGTGGACCATCATCAGGCATGCATCATACATGACCTTCTCCAAGAACAGAACAACCCACATAAAGATGGTCAAAGCCCAAGTCAGCAGACTGTTTGTGGCTGTCTTAATGAGCCACTAATGAATGAACTGTTAGCAACGTCACTTCTCTCACTGTGACAGAAGTGATCAATATAAGCACTAAGTCCCCTAAAATGCTTCATAGATTAAAATGCTTTTCCTGCACAGAGACCAGCATGTGTCAGTGCAGTCTTGAAAACGAAAATGCTTCTCCTCTCTTTCCTACCATTGAAGACATGAATTTAGCTTCGGCTCTTTCTTTTCAGTAGCTCTTAGCTAGACTGTGAAACCCACATTGCCCCGAGTTCAATACTGTTGGTGAAAAAAAAGGAATGTGTGACATTTATTATTATTATTCACATCCTCAAAAGCAATACTGACAATATGTAATAACTTGCAGTAACATGCAAGGAATATGCCCGTTTTAATTTTCCAAGAAAACATCAAAAACCTACTCTCTAGCTCTGCTACACTCAGAATCTATCTTTCCTTTCCTTTTGTGCTACAATATGGATCAAAGCTGATGAGTAATGAAAACAGCATTTTGCTACATTGACTCAATTTGCAGTAAAAATGAATGATAGAGATACCCCCGTTGCTTTCTCAGAGAACTGTTATGTATAGTTGCTAGGGTGTATTACAGCTTTGGTTCATCAAAAAGAGAGAGAGAGAGAGAGAGGGAGAGAGAGAGAGAGAGAGAGAGAGAGAGAGAGAGAGAGAGAGAGAGAGAGAGAGAGAGAGAGAGAGAATCACCATAAAAAGAAAGACTTCTCTGCCCAGGAGAGATTGTACAGATGCTATCCAGAGGACTAGATTCAAAACTAGAGATAACTGCATTTTTCTTTATTCTTCTGAGTTATATGAAGACACATGTACTACCATTTAAGACTGACCAGAAGGAGAATCTGCAGCATTGGTCAAATGTCTTAAGATCTTTATAACCTGAAAACTTTCTGCAATGTATATCCTAACCACTCTCATTTGAATTCCTACTGAGACAAAAACTTTCAGTAACCCTTCATATTTCCTAAAATTCTCTTTTTTTCAAGTCGTATTCAGACTCAGTAGCCTCCCTTTTTTAAAGCATTCCTCCCTGCCTTCCCCCGTCTGCCATTTTTCCCCTTAAGACTCTTTTTTTGCATTATTCTTCTCTGGACTTTTCATTTCATCTATTTGTCTAACAGATATTTGTCAAGTCTGATAATAATTCACACATATAATCTCATAGGATTGATAAGAAAAAATGTAAGAAAGGAAAAACAAAACATTTATTAAATGCTTACTATGTAACAAGCTCTACACTAAGAACTATTAATTCTCATAACAGCCCTGGGAGGCAAATGCTATTACTGCCCCTCTTTTTCACATGTTAAGGAAACTGAGGCAAACAAATTAAATGATTTGTCTGGGATCACACATCTAGTAGTATCTGAGACTGGATTTGAACTCAGTTCTTTCTGACTCCCAATCTAGAATTTAATCCACTGTGACACTTTCACCATCATCCCTGAAAACAACCCTAGAACTGCAAGTATTATTATCCCTATTTCACAAATGAGGTCTCAAAGGGTGTCCCAAGTTGGAGCGATGTCAAGAAAGGTCAAATGACGTGAACTGTGGTATAGTAATTAAGTGTCAGAGTCAGGGATTGAACTCAGGCCTCCTGCCTCTAGGCTCCATGCTCGTCACAGTACACCATGCCTTAGTGGGAGGTATAAGACGTATATAGAAGAGACAGGAGATCCTTCAGTTAGATAAATAGCACATACACAGAGGAAAGTTTAAACCATAGAAACAATAATGTAAGAACTTCCAAAAGACAGTAAGTGATTACAAGTATCCAGATTATAAGTATCCTGAGTCAATCAAATAATAAATATAGTCAGGTTTTATTGCTGTCAACCACCTCTCTTCTCCTGGGCACTCTACCTCTTTCCTTGGCTTCTGTTCTGGTTTTCATACGTGTCTGACTGTTCCTTTTCAGTCTCCTTTTCTAGATTATCATCTATCTCCTTCCTAAGCAAGAGTGTTCCCCAAGGCTCTGACCTAGGCCCTCTTGTTGCCTTTCTCTAAACTCTAACTTTGGTGTTTTCATCTACTGTCATAGGCATAAATCTCATCTCTTCATTCCCTGATTTATATATCCCATCTTAATCTTTGTAGTAAGGTCAAATCCTACGTCACCAGAAGCTTATTGAATATCTAAAAGATAAGAAATTCCATTGCCTTTTTTAACTCAACAAGTCCAAAATGGAACTCATTATTTCTCTCCTTTAATCCACTCTTCCTGTTCTAAATTATCTTATTTCTATAATCCTTCCATCCATCTAGGTTGACATATTTGGATCCGTCTTTGACTCTTTCATATCTCTAAGCTCCCACATCCACCCTTTCAGTTGCCAACGCTCATCAATTTCAGGTCCATATCATTGTTCATGTTGTTCACTATTGGCAAATATATCACGTTATTTTGGACCCTCATCAACTTTCACCTCTATTGCAATCATTCTCCAATTTTTATCCCTGCCTTCTACCATTACCTTATCCATTTCATCCTTTTCACAAGCTCCCAAGATTATCTTCCTAATGCACTTATATGGCTACCTCTTCCCCTTATTGCACCTAGGATAAAATACAAATTCCTTAGATTGTCATTTAAAACCCTGTAAAATCTAGCTCCAACCCATCTTTCAAGAGTTAGATCATACTAGTCACCTTCTTAAACTATACAATCAAATTAGTCTACTAAGCTTTTTCCCTAAACTTGGTATTCTATCTCCTGTAGTTTTACAAGTTGTTTCCCATATCTTAAATATACACTTTCCACTCAAAATCCTTATCTTTCTTCTAATCTCTTCAGAAGTAAATGTTCTTTCCTTCCACTTATCAGTCTATGTATATATATGTATATATATAGTGTGTGTGTGTATATATATATATATATACATATATATATATAACCCTTACTAAAATAGAAACTCCTCAAAATATATCCTTTTCCCCTGTTCAGTACCTAGAATAGACATTTTGTAAATGCTTGAGTTGAGCTGAGTCCATTTGAACTTAGTTTAGAGGAGGGTGAGATTACTATGTCCTGTAGCAGTCAAGAAAGACATTGTGGTTGAGATGACATTTGAACTGGAAGGACAGATATGGTTGGGCAAATGAAAAGATACAAATCCAGCTAATGAAAACAACATAAACCCAAAGGCACAGAAATAAGAATATGTAGTAGATAGTGAGTAACAGATAAGTTTGTCTAGAGGAGTGTGTCCCTGGGGGAAGCAGTAGACAATTGACTGGGTAGGTAGCTTGGGGATGGGTCATGAATGCCAGGCTAAAAGAGCTTAGCTTTTAATCTGTAGGCATTGGAGAGTTGATCCTTTTGGTAATGTAGAGCATGAGATGCTTATAGTAGGGAACTGTTATGATGAAAATGAGGTTTTATAAAGATTAATCTTTTATGTTTGATTTTTTAACTCAAATCTAAGGTCTGAGAAATGTAGAATGGATAGGAAAAGTTACCCATTCTTCTCTATATGTTATCCTAGGAATATGGGGTAATGGATAAAGTGCTGGATTTGGAGTAAAAATGCTTCAATTTTAATCCTACCTCAGAAACTTATGAGCTGGATGACTTGGAACAAGTCACAACCTTTCTGAACCTCAGTTTTTCCATTTTTTAATAAATATAGTAGTAGTACCTACCTTATGAAATTGTTATTATGATGATAATAAGAAGAAATAAAAATTATTACAAGGATCAATCAATAAGCATTTACGAAGCACCTACTATGCACCAGGCACTTTGGTAAGTACTGGTAAGGAGATAGTGTTTAAAATGTTAACACGCTATATACACATGAGCTATGATTATTGTGGTTATTTTTACAATTTGACCAATCAACCTTCTTCCCTAACTCTTAAAAGTGAACTAGTGGCACCTTTTGGCATTCATCTGGCATTTACAAAGCTCAGTCAAAAGACTCCTATTCTATGGCCAGCCAACTCTCGCTTCTTCCTTTAATTAATTTCAATCCTCTGCTACCACTCCTAGTCTCCTTGATGCTATTACCTCATTGATCTTCTATTTTGCTGCTTGTAATTTCTTATTGTTACCAATCTCAGGCCTTATTTTCTAAATCTTCTTTCTGAAACAAAAATTTGAGTCTCACTTTTTTCCTTTCCCAGTTTTGATGCTATATTTAGCCAGTTCAACTTAGCTAGGTGGAGCAGTGAATAGACTGCCAGACCTGGAGTCAGAAAGACATCTTCCTGAGTTCAAATCTGTTCTCTGACACTTACTAACTGTATGACTCTGGGTAAGTCATTTAACCTTGTTTGCCTCAGTTTCCTCATCTGTAAAATGAGCTTGAGAAGGACGTGGCAAACCACTCCAGTATCTTTGCTATGAAAACTCCAGATGGGGTCATGAAGACCACAATAGGCCCCTGCCCAAGCTTTAATTAATGACTGTTTTTTGGACCTTCCTGGCTTAGAGTGACTATCAATGGTAACTGGTTTTTGGAACAACAACCCTGAGAGTCTTGCCCTCCCAGCTTAATATTTTTGTATGTTTATCTAATTAAAGGGGTCATCCCTTGGCTACTTCTTAAAGAGGTCTATTCACTGAATGGGCATTACCTCACTCTAAGTGAGTACCTGAAAGGGCCTTAGCCTAAAGGGGCCAGGGTCTCCCATTGCATCCTGAGCCATCTCCCCAGTCATCCTGAAGAATATCTGGTCAGTGCATCCAGATGACTCTGGAGGAGAAAGCGAAGCTGGTGACCTTACACAGCCCTCCTCACTCAAATCAAATCAACTGCAAGTCATGTCCTTATCTGGCAGATGTCATGGTCTTCTTCCAACAACAACGACAACACAGCTGAAATGACTGGACAGCAACCTTTTCTCAAACTCAAACTTTGATTTTGGGCTTTTGCCACTTATGCCTTGTCCAACCTCAGCTCTGAATAAGCTCCACCATTCAACCATTCCATTCTTATCCACATATTCCAAAGGTGCTGAAGAAGTCCACCACTAATTAAATTATTAATTTTCAGTAGGGCCTTCACTCTTAAAAAGCAATCCTTTAATTCTTCCTAAATTGACTACATATTTCCCTTAGTATCAGGTCCAAACCTTTCATCTCTCAAACTTACCATGCTAGTTAATATTCTACACTCTCAACAGAGGTTCTCACATCCTCATGTGGAGAGGAAACAGACTATTTTCCATGAGATCTCTTTTACCCTATCCTCTACTTCTCAAAACTCATTGACATAGTCTTTGTTTCTGTTTCTGATGAAAAGGTACACCACCATTACCCACAAAAGCAATTTCTCAGTTTGTAAGCTTAATCCCATCCCTTCCATCTTCTCTAGAAGATTGCCTGCCCTGATTATTCTCCTACTCTCATCTTCAAACCTCTATTTATCTGGTATCTCCTTCCCTGTTACCTACAGATATACAGGTGTTACAGTGTATATAGGACTGGGCCTGGAGTCAGGAAGACCCAAGTTAAAATCTGGCCTCAAAACTTTACTTGCTGTGTGATCCTTGGAAAGTCACTTAACTGATAGTTCCCTCAATTTCCTCATCTATAAAATGGGGATAACAGTAGAATCTCCCTCCCAGCATTGTTATAAGGATCAAATGAGATAATAGTGAAATGCTTAGAATGGTTCCTGGCACAGAATAACTACTGTATAAACATTAACTATTAGGATTATTTATTTATTTAGTGTTATTCCCCCACATACTCAATACAAAATAAAACAAAAACCTTAACTTCCCCAAATGCTACATTCTAGTCAAAGGGGCCTGGAGGGAGTTCCTTCTCTAATATCTGTACCTCAACACAGGCTGTTCCCCATACCCAAATTCATTCTCTCCTGGCCTCTACCCGAAAAGTCCAAGCTACCTTCAAACTTGCATTTGAAGATCACTGCCTAGATGAGACCTTTTCTGAACCTCTCAGCTTCGGTGACTCCCTGACATTACTCTATATATGTTTTGTACATATACATATTATTTCCCCTGACATCATTTACATTCAAGGAGAGAATAACTTCCTTTTTTGTCTTTATTTCACCATCACTGCACACAATGCCCAGTACATAGGAAGTACTCAAAGAATACTTGTGGATCATTTTTTTAAAAAAGCTTACCTTATCCCACTATGTTCCAAGCACCTTCCAAAAGTAGAAAAGAGGAAAACCATGAATAAAAGTTTGGGAATACATTATGTGGTTACTTTACACACTCAATGTCTCCATTTTTTTCCGTGTATAAGGATAAAGGCATAAAAATTTCAAAGAGCAAAATCAAACCAGAGTGTAGTAGAAGTACTCATTGCCTGTTATTTATTATAAACTCAAGATCACAAATCACTGAGACCACTGCTTATAATTGCTACACGGCTTGTAGATTGTTGATAGAGCATGGCATCCAAAGGTTGGCTCTGAACCACTTTCTGTCTCTGCTACATGATGTATGGGCACTAGATCTCCTGCTCATATACAGAGGTTAAAAAGAAAACCCTTAATTGCTGACTCAGCTCTGCCTGGGTGCTTTGTCTCCTTCACTGTCTTCTACATAGAAGCATACTCCGTTTTTTGTTGTTGTTAAATATTGATTATTTCTGAATGAAATGGAGGTCTCTCATTTCAAGTATCCAAATTGTCTATCATCTCACAGATTTTTTTTTTGTTTAGTCTCTTTACCACTCCTATTAATGAACAAACGCAAATAGCTATTTTCCTAATGGATTCATCAAGTAAGCACCACTTGTAAATATGGAAGTAATTATTGACTGGGAATAGTGCTTAGGTATGGAAAATGCTTAATATGCATTTGCATGAGAATTCCATTTAAGAATATAGTACAATTTGAAGACTTGTATCTGGATGCCATGGGTGCTTCCTACTTTGACTTTTGAGTGAATCCTTTCATAACAGTAGATAATTTTGACATATGAGTGACTTAACCTGGAAATTATAACTTGTCTTCTGATCAGAGACTATCTTAAATGTTCAGTTCCCATTTTAAAAATTAAATGTCTTATCAATTCATCAGTTTAACAGCTTTTGAACCTCAAGGATCTATTAATAATACAAAGTCAACAACTCAATCACAGCTAGAATATCTTTGGAGAGGGAGCATGGACCAGTATATTCATAAACAATTTCACACCCAAACTAGATGTGGAGTTTCTAACCCCACACTGAAGGTCTTTTACAAAAGTATCAATCCCTCTAATATCATGTATATGTACAAATACATGTGTATATGTATATATATACAATATATATATCATATATACACACATATTTTATATATATATGCATACACACATATATATGATACATATGTATAGAGGAATGACTTATAATTACATTCACTTTGGAAAAGCAATCAACAAAGAGTTATTAAGTATATGTGGCAGATAGGTATAGAAGAGTAAATAGAGAGCATGCCATTTCAATCCAGAAAAACCAAAGTTCTTGTGCTGCCTCTGACACATTCTTATTGAGTGACCCTGGGCAAATCACTTAACCTCTCAGGAGAATAGACAACTCTTCAAAATTTTAAGTTGCAGAGAAGCTGCCAACTTGCATTTGAAGTTGTCACAAACATTTTTTAAAGTACTTGCTATATTTCAGGCACAGTGAGAAGGAAGGAAGGAAGGAAGGAAGAAAGGAAGGAAGGAAGGAAGGAAGGAAGGAAGGAAGGAAGGAAGGAAGGAAGGAAGGAAGGAAGGAAGGAAGGAAGGAAGGAAGGAAGGAAGGAAAGAAGGAAGGAAGGAAAAAAGAGAATAAAAGATAAAGACAACAACCCCAGTTCCTCTCAAGCTCACATTCTGATGGGGTAGACAACATGCAAAGAGTGTTATGAATATACACAGTGAATTAGAGGAAATCTCAGAGGGACTTCCCTCCTCTGGGTGATGCCTATGCTGCTGATATCACAGATCTAGTCTCATCCCTATGATATGTAATACATTGGAAATGGTGCTAAGTTGACAATCAGAGGTGTTGTCATTTACAGCTTCTGTGATATCGGGAAAGTCACTAAACCTCTTATGTTCTCAGTTTCCTCATTGGCAAAATTAGGTTAGACCAGATGGCCTCCAAGTTCCCTTCCAGTTCTAAATCTATATTCTTGTGTAGAAAACAGTGTGATGAGCTCTGTGGGAAATATAAAAGATGTAATATATAGTCTCCATATTTAGAGGACTCATTCTAATTGAAAACATCATACACACACACACACACACACACACACACACACACAGCCCCAGAATTGTAAATGTCTGAATTATATATGAAAAGATCCTCCTGCAAATGATTACCTCACATATTATTTCTTTAAAGAAACATAAATAGTATGTAATGTAGCCTCAGAATGAGAGGCATTGTGATACACTGAGTAGAGATACAACCTCAAAAATAAAGGTGAGCTAGCCTCAAGCTCTACTTTTTACACATACTGGCTATGCGATGTTGAATGGCTGGCTCAGTTTCTTGTTGCCTCTAGTTCTTTAAGACTATAAATTGCAGAGCTGATGATGAACAACAAAGGCAGAGGGAGTTTTCTTACTTGGAGTACCTAACACCAATAAAATCACCAGTCCAAATAAAACAAATGAAAGCAAACCATAGTAACACTCCTCTTCCAGGGATCTCTGCTACTGAGGATTTTACTCTCCTAAACCCTTGCTATTACAGTCCTAATCATGCTTCCTCTTTGCCTTCCCACTACAAAAGACAATCTTGACCCGCCAGGAACTTCTGAAACTTCCCACTCCTAGAATCTGCCCTGTTCTTAATACCTTCACCTCTTTATCACATTTGGAGTTCCTAGCCATAAGTGGTCCCCCATTTTCTTTCCAATCAGACCCCTACTTTCACAGTCCCTGCTTGTCTTTCAGCCCCTGAAGACAATTCAGACAGCTTACTAAAGGAGTCCCTCCTCCCTTTGTTTCCAGGGAGAAGTTCAGAGAGTTCTACGATCTGCTTTACGGATTTCTACAAGGGGAACTGGGTACATAGCATCCCATATTGGACCTTTCAGTACATTTTCTTTGGAAATAATATTGTAATGAAAATAGCTAATAAATAATGAAAAAACAGTGATTCATTCATAGACCATAAAACAAAAGACAGACCCAAATGATGACTTAACAATGAAATCCCAAATAATCAGTGAGTCAAAAAAAAAAAAAACACATCACAGAAACAATAATTATGCAAAAGAAAAAGGAAATGATAAAAGAACATAACAAATTTCTGGAATGTAGCTTAAGTATTTCTCAGAAGAAAAAGTCCTATTGCTACAAATATGCATAAACAAAATAGAAAAAAGTGGATTAACAAACTGAATATGCATTTAAAAATTAGAAGGCCAACAAATAGACAACTTAAAATAAATAAGTGCAAGAGAGGAGACATTAAAAATTAAAGGAGAAATAGACAAAACTAAAGCCAGAAAACCCATAGAAATGACAAAACTAAATGCTAACACTGTGAAAGTCTAATAAAATTGTTAAATCTTCAGATAATTTGATTAAAAAGAACAGGATAGAAAATCACATCAATAACATAGAAAATGAACCACAAAACCAGAAGAAATAATGAAACTAAGAAAAGAATGTATTATGCAGTTATATGCTAAGAAAACAAAGGTCACACAAGAAATAGAGGGATACCTTTAAAAATATAGACTACTGGAACTATCAGAAGGTCAGCCAGAGATCTTAATTAATCCAATTTCAGGAAAGAATTATATCTAGCTGTGAAGGAGCTACCAAAGGAGTGAGAGTGGGAGAGGAGAATGAGCAAACAACAACACACTTCTGGCTCTGGTGAACTCTTAACAGGAATTATATCAGATTTAAAAAAAATGATTAGCACCCATATTTCACAAATTATTCTCAAAATTGAGAAATCACCCTATCAGATTCCTTTCATGTAATAGAGTTCCAATACCTAAATGAGGGAAAGATAAAACACAGAAGAAAACTATAGGGGGCAAGGGAAGGTAAAACACAGAAGGAAAACCATAGGTCAACATTATTAATGATTATTGGCTCAAAAATTCTAAACAAAATCCCGTCAAATAGAATTTTCTCCAAGAAATCATTCATTATGACCATGATTTATATTGAGGATTCAAGGATTGTCCAACATAATCAGTATGACTAATGTTAAAAATTAAACCATTCAAAACCACATGATCACCGCAATAGGTACAGGCAAGTCTTTGACAAAAGAACAGTTTTTGCTAAAAACTCTACAAAATAGAGGTACAGAGGTACTTTTCAAAAAATATCATAAACATCTATTTAAAACTAAAAACAAACATTACATGCAATGGGGATACATTAGGACCTTTAATAAAGAAGAGTATCAAAGATGTTCTCTATCACCGCTGTTATTTGGAATGTGGAATTATCTAAATCAAGTAATTATAAGGTCCATATTCTTTGACCCAGAAACTCCATTAATAAGCTTATATCCCAAGGAAGCCATCATGAACAAGAAAATACCTATGGACTCCAAAATACTTGTGGCCACATTTATCATGATGGCAAAGAATTGGAAACAAAGTAGATTCCCATGAATTGAAAGATGTTTAATCAAATTGTGGAATATCAATATAATGGAATATTACAAGGGTATAATAAATGATGTATGTTATGTACAGAGAAGCATGAAAATATCTACAGAAACTGATGCAGAGTGAAATAAGCACAACCAAGAAAACTTTATACAGTGACTACATTGTAAATGGAAAAAACAACCTCAAGGAAAATAAAAAAAGTAAATGTAGCAAAATTATAAAAATTAAACATGACTTGAATAAAGAAAAATCTGAGAGCATATGTTCAACATATCCCTTAATTGAGAAGAAAGGTTTGCAGGTATTTCACATTGCACAATTTTGTACTTGTTCAATATATTTATCAATTGTGCTGATTTTTTCCTCTTCTTTTTTCAAATAGCATATATGGAATAGCTAGCTCTCTGGGGTGCGGAGGGTGAAAGATACTGGGGAAAATTATTGTGATTTAAAAAAAACAGAATTTTTTTTAAAAAAAAAAACAAAATAGTTAATAAAGTCCAGTATTTTTGTTTAAATACATTATGTACTAGACAATCTTCTGTTCTTATGCCTGGGAATTTAATAATTATTTATGATATTTCCATGAGGAAATTAATTCTGAGTTTCAAAGATGTAGCTGACAGCAGGAATTTTTAACACAATCCTTTTTACAGTTGAGGTAACAGATTTTATCTCTGCCTTTGGCCACTGTTTTCTGTCCTCATCTTGATCTCCAATGCTCAACACTCAGCTCTTTTACAGGTCATGCAGTTTATTAAAAACCCTTATTTAACCCTACCATATACACTAAATATTATTCTATATCTCTCTTTGCCTTCTTGACTAAACTTCTTGAGAAAGCCAATTATAGATAACCCAAGATATCTCTTTTTCCTATCTTCTGACTCCCTTGTAAAAAAAAGTACTTATCATTTAATGGAAACTGCCCTTCCAGTAACCAGTGATCTCTGAAAAAATGTAATGACCTTTCCTCAATTTTCATCATTCTTGACCTCACTGTATCCTTTAACACTTATAAGTAACCCTCTTCTCCTGGATACTCTCTTGAATTCATGATATGACTCTCTCTTGGTTCTCTCCCTAGCTATCTGATTATTCCTTCGTCTCTTTGGTTAAATCCTCATCCAGGTCAGGTGCACTAACTGGTCCCCAAGATTTTATCATGGGTTCTCTTTTCTTGAACCTCTACCAGAGGTGAGGAACCTGCAGTCTCAAGACCACATGTAGTCCTCCAGGTCCTCAAGTGCAACCCTTTGACTGAATCCAAATTTTACAGAACAAATCTCTTTAATAAGAGAATTTGTTCTGCCAAACTTGGACTCAGTTAAAAGACTGCCCCCAAGGATTGAGAAGGCCACATGTGGCCTTGGGGCCACAGATTTATCAACCCTGATATACCAACTCATCACCTCTATGCAGACGATTCCCAGATCTCTGTGTTCAAAATGAAATTCATTATCTTTTTGCCAAAATCCTACCCTCTTCCCAATATTTCTATTACCATCAAGGGCATCATAATATTCCCAGTCACCTAGGTTTATAACTTCAGCGTCATCTCAATTCCTCACTCACACTCACCCCTATACCTCAGATCCAATCTTTTTCAAAGTCCTTTCTTTCCTACCTTAGAAACTTCTCACATAGGTCGCCTTCTCTCCATTCATTCACACAGCCATCACCCTTGTACAGGTCCTTCATGCCTGGGCTACTGTAACAGTTTTCTGATTGGTCTCCCTGACTCAAAGCTATCCTCACTCTATTTCATCCTCCACTCAGCTGCCTAAATGGTTTTCTTGAACCACAGGACTGGCAATGGTATCCTCCTCATTTCACCTCACTGAATAAACCACTAAATCCCTATTACCTTTAGTATCAAGTATAAAATCATCCGAAGGGCTTTTAAGACCTTCCAAAATCTGTCCCACTCTTTCCTTTTCAGTTATCTTATACCAAGTTTGCGGAACCTACAGCCTCAAGGCCACATGTGGTGCCTTGGGTGTGTGGCCTTTCAGCCGAGTGCGAGTTTTACAGAACATATTCTTTTATTAAAGAGACTGTTCTGTGAAGTTTGGATTCAGTCAAAGGGCTGCACTTGAGGAACTAGAGGTCCACATGTGGCCTCAAGACCACAGGTTCCCCATCCCTGTCTTATACTTTACTTCATTTCACATACTCTACCATCCATTGAAACTGGTCTCACTGCTAGTTTTCAAACATGACATCCCATCTCCACACTCTTTCTGTTTAAATTAGCTTTCCCTAAACTGGAATTTTCTCCTTTACGTTGACTCCTGGTTTCTCTGGCTTAAAATTTCACTAAGACTTTTGGGACACTGTGTGTGTGTGTGTGTGTGTGTGTGTGTGTATGAGCACATGTGTGTTATAGCTAGATAGTTATATGCATGCTGTTTTCCCCCTTAGAATGTGATCTCTTTGAAGATGAGGACCATGGTTTTAGTTTTCTCTGTATCCCCAGCACTTATAATAATGTCAGAACAAAAATAATAATTTAATCAATATTTGTTGAGTGACGATGGATATCCAAATGGATATGGATATGACAGGAACAGAACTTGAGTGTAAAAGTACACTAAGAATTAAGGTCTTTCAAATTCTAGAACCAGGTTCACTTTTTGTCCTTTCTCCATCTCTCAATACAACTGTTATTATCTTAGCAAATATCCACAGGAAGAAGCTCAACTTGAGGGAGAGAGACTTGCTCTTTTTAATTCCTGAAGAAATTAAGGGGCTATAAAATTTGTATGCCAACCATTTAAAGAGAAAGGAAACAATCAAGAGTTGTTGTTCAGGCATTTTTTTCTGTTGTGTCTAACTCCTCTTGACAGACTAGATAATAATATGAGTGTTTTCATTATTAGACATTTGTACGTATTCATCTCATAGATTAATTATATCAAAGGTCAAATTTTACTGTTGTTCTTCAGTCATGTCTGACTCTTCATGACCCCATTTGGGGCTTTCTTAGCAAAAATACTGGACTGGTTTGTGATTTCCTTCTCTAGCTCATTCTAGAGATAAGGAAATTAGGGCAAACAAGGTTAAGTGACTTGCCCAGAGTCACACAGCTACTAAGTTTCTGAAGCCAGATTTGAACTCATAAAGATGAGTCTTCCTGATTCCAAGTCCAGTGCTTTATCCATTTCAACCACCTAATTGTTCATCAATCCCAGAATGCCTCATGTTTTGTACACTTCTACTAGAGTGTTTATCAGTCCTTTCAAATGAGAAAAACATAAATACAGAATGTCCACATTCACCAACATATAATATTAAAAGAAAAAGTTAGGTCTCACTGAAGAAATCAGAAAGTGCCAAAGAACATTCTTTATACATGGCTGGAAAGTTATTTACCTTACTGGTAGAAAACAGCGGTACTGAAAAATAATTTTAAAAATTTAATTAATTGAACTTATTGGAGTGTCAGCTCTTTAGAACAGTGAGGCACAGGGGTATAGCGTGCAAGACAAAGAGGAATAAAGCACAATCCTTGAGCTCAAGGTGTTCACAATCTAGTAATCTGAACACACAAAAACACATTACAAAAATAGTGTTAAAGTATATTCACACTTTTTATGGACTGTCATTAGAATGCATTCCCTTTTTCACATTTTTAAAGGAAAAATAAACAAAATTAAACAAAAACAGCATTCCACTCTTGTCAAGCACCTATTTTAGAGCTTGACATTACAAAATTGTTTTCAAAGCAAAGTCTACCTTCATCCTTGAAAAGATTACTATGTTCTGTCTTAAACATTGTTTGAAATGCAAAATTCTCAGAAAATGTTTGCAGCTACTAGAATCTCCTAAAAAGGTCTTTCCTTTGGATATATTGTCCTGAAAATCACATTGCATTTGTTTGTGTGGTGCGTAAAACTGTCTCCATTAAAATTCTTTTTAAATTTAAATGTGTTGTCATATTGAATATATGCGAGTGGGATACAATTTTGGCCATAGAAAAGTAAGGTTTCAGTGTCTGCTCTCCTTTAATATTGTACCAATATTTCTGATCCATAAAAATGCATGAGCAGGAAGTCAAAAAAAGAAATAAGTAAAATGCCAAAGTGAATTTCTTATCCCTGAAATTGGGAAAGCTTGATTTCAAGCAGTTTAGTTTGCAAGTGAAGTATTATAAATTTTTGGATTCTCTAGAAGATGACCTTATAAGAAATTCCTAAATCATTTTCTCCTCCCTGCAAATAAACTACAGTAAAATATTTTCAGTTTCAACAACACAAGGGAAGCAAGGTAGACAAGCCATAAACTATTTTAAATGACATTCTAACAGTGGTAGGCATCATCCTATATTTTTCTAAATTAGAAACTTTTATATATAGATATATACTTTTAATGTTTCCAATCTATGGGCTTACTTCTTGTATCCTCCTTAAGCATAGGAAGGCTGTTAATAATGCTTCCTTCCCACAAAGAGGGTAGACACAATTTCCTGTGTCCATTTCTATCCTGAAGCAGTAAGGTTTATGTCTGACTTCAGAGAGAAATAATCAGCCAGGTGCTTGTAGCCTGATGTGACCAGTGGCAAAGGAAAGCATTTTCACAGTAGGTATGACATGACTCCTACCAGGGAGCACACTGGTAGATATTCTGTGGATAGGAGAAGTACTATAGCTAGTCAGCTGCTGTTCTGCTCTTACATACCCAGACATGCTCCATTTTCTGGTCAAAGATAAAACTGGATTGAGATATATGAGGCCACATGTACAGGGTAGGAATACTTTTGTTTTATGAAGATGCATAGCACATGTTACTTTAGGAACCTGGGGTACTGTGAACTTGTTCTTTAAATAGTGTGATAATTGTGTTTCAATATAATTGGTTGCCTTTATGATCTTAGTTATTTTAGTTTATGCATATAAAAACATTATTCTAAGAAGAAGTTTGTAAGTTTCCCCAGATTGCCAAAGGGGTCCATCACACACACACACACACACACACACACACACACACACAGAGTTTTAACAATTCATGAATTAGGGAGTGTTAGACACAGAATTGTAGGAAGGAAAAGAAAGGAATGGCTTTTATTTAGAGCCTTCCCAGACTGACTCAAAACTAGCACTTACCTAGGTCCAAAAGGGAGAAATCCAAATTCAGTATAATCTCCACAGTGCCAAATTTCCTTCTATAATCTACATAGTTCTTCAGTGTTCCATTTTTTATCTTCTTCTTTTCAACAGTTTTCTCAGTAGTTCAAATCAAAACAGAGATGGAATGTATATCAAATACACAGAGTTTAGAAAGGATTGAAAAATGAATTATTGAATTATGTAAACTATGGAGGGAAAATACATAAAGAAGAAATAAGACAGTTTTTTAGTCTCATGATAAAGACTTCCTGAGGGGAATCCCTGTTGTTCCATTTTAGTAAAATATTTATCATATCCTTTGCTTTATTCCACTTGGGTGAAATGAAAAGAGAATCTTAGAGTACAGGATATTTGTAATCTGCTCAGGAGTTTACCACAAACTCTTCTGGGATCTTCTTTGGTCAGAGCTATAATTAGGAAATTTTATACTTGGAGAGAAAAACAAGGTGAGCAGCATAGGGAGGATCAACTGGCCTGTCTTTGCTATAAAGGAGAAGTGGGTGGGACAGGGCCAGGCAGTGGAGGATCTGAGTAAGGAAATTGAGCTCAGCGCTAGATTATCTAAGTCCAAAAAAATTTCTAAAGACTCTAGGGGAAGAAACATAGTCAAGGCCAGGGCCAGGACTCTGTGATGAAAAGGTCAGCACATGTAGATGGTCAGGTGGGTATAAAGTTCAATTAGTGTGGTTCATGCTCTCTACATTATCCACCTCCTCTAGCAGAAGTCCTTTTCCAATTACAACTCTGTCTTGGACAACTTGGACAATTTGTTTAACTTCTCAGCTATCAGATGCAGTTATAAAGTGATAAAATATTTTTTAAGGACCCTTCTAGTTCTATGATAGAGAGAGAGACAGAGAGAGAGAGAGAGAGAGAGAGACAGAGAGAGAGAAAGCAAAATCAATTTTCCCCTAATTCAGTATCCTAGAAATCATGGAAATAGGTTTAAAGATTCTGTCAGCCTTAGAAAAACTAACTGCACGGTCTCACTTATCATTCATTAGCTCCTAAACCCAAGCATATTTGCTGCCATATAAGTACCAATTACTATTAAAAATAAATGTAAACATGATTTTAACTGAATGTCAGATTTATTATTTTGCAATTAATTGTCCATCATTGAAATATATGATGCTTAGAAATTTTCTATAAATATATTAGTAATATTCAAAGTATTTATGGGTTTCAGGGGAAGGATAAACCAATAAACAGTAAAAGGGCTAAGTGGGAAGGAAAAATCTAATTGTGAAATTTCCAAGTGAATTGTTTTCTAGTTGCTTAAGGGACAGAAGAGTTAATGGCTTGTCAACTTGAAACCACAGCAGCTCTTCTGCAAATATTGCTCTCCAATCTCTCTTAATGCTCAAAGGGTAAACAAGATGGTGCCTACAGTGATACAAGTGTCCTGTCAAACATGCTATCTTTACTGATGGTCCTGTTAAAATGAGAAAATTGCATTAAAATTTAATGGAGAAGCTCTACTATATGGAACATTTTGTGCTCTTAAAAATAACGTGAACCTTTTTTTAAAGATTTCTATGCCATTTATCTAATTAATTTAATGGCATTATCTAATATATTTAATTTATCAAATGATTGACCAACAAAGTTGAATGACAAATACCCAAGATTCTCCCATTAAATTATTTGAGTCCTTTTTAAATTTTGTCAATATTATAGATGACAGCAAGAGTTTTATTTCACTTCTTCTCCATTCCTTTTTGTCTGTTTTATTTGATTGACTTACTTTTTCTATTTTTTGGAATTCATACGTAAGTTTCAGGTTTGTGGGATCATTTAGATTGAGCAAAAATTGATTTTTAAGGTTTTCTGGTCCAAGCACTCCCTTTATACAGATGAAGAAAAAGAGACCCAGACAAATTATCAACTTGTCCACTGGTATATAATTAATTAATAGCAGAACTGAGATGGGAATTCCTATCTTTCTGACTCTAAATCAATCATGCTTTCCATTACACCCCCTTTCCTTCTGTAATCCACAGGAGCTTTCTGGTTCCACCCATAATCTTCTTTTGCTCAGCATTTTTCTCAGTGACTTGAATGAAAGTGGAATGAATATCAAACCTGTCGGTGGCATGAAATTCATTGGGATAAGAGATATCCCAATAGAATTAGGACAGACAATCAGAGTGGACTGAAACTGAACAAAAATAAATGCAAATTTCATTAAAAAATATCAACTTGTAGAAATGTAAGATCAAATGCTATGCCTGGATAGTAGTTGAAATGACAAAAGACTTGAAGGTTTTAGCAGACTATCACATCATTAGTGTGGTACGGCAATGAAAAACAAATTAAAACAAACAAAAAAAAAACCTAATGAGTACTTTGATTTTTTTACAAGCATTAAACATTAGTTTAATTTGAACATTAGTTCAGGGCAAAGGACCTCATAGGTTCCCTGTACTGACCAGACTGTATATGTACTCTTCTTTCCATTTACATAGTGACCCCCATGGTGCAGGTCTACATCACCCTATTCCTGACCTATTGCAATATAGCCTTCTGGTTGGTCTCCCTGACTCAACTCTATTTCCACTCTGGTCCATCCACACAATTGCTAAAGTGATCTCCCTAAAGCCCAGGTCTAACTATGACATCTCCTCACTCAGCTGACTCCAGTGAATCCCTATTGTTTTGAAGATAAAATATGAAATTATCTGTTTGGTTTTAAAACCCTTTAAAGTTCTGTCTCCTCCTACATTTCTCATCTTTTTATACTTTACTCCCTCCTATATATTCTACAACCCAGCAACACTGGCTTTCTTGCCATTCCTAAATCACACAGTACTCCATCAAATGAGATAAAATTTGTAAGGTGCTTATCATAGTGCCTGGTACATAGTAGGTGCTTAATAAATGCTTGTTCCCTTCTTTTCTCTCCTTTTCCCAACTGTGCCTTTGCACTGACTGTCTCCCATTCATATAATGCTCTGCTTCCTCAGATGCTGCTTCCTGGCTTCTCTAGCTTCCTTCAACATTGACCTCAAATCCCATCTTTTGCAAGGAGCCTTTCTTGACCTTTCCACTGCTAGTAGAAAGACCTTCCCTCTGAGATTCCCATGAATTTCCCTATTTCTATCTTGTACATCTCCCCTATCAGAATTCAAGTTCCTTGAGAGCATGGACCATATTTTTTTTTCCTTTGATCCCTATTGCTTAGCACAATTCTTCATACATTTGTAGTTCAGTCATTTTCACTGATATTTGGCTCTTTGTAATCCCATCTGGGGTTTTCTTGGCAAAGAACTGGAGAGGTTTGCTATTTCCCTCTCTAGCTCATTTTACAGATGAGGAAACTGAGGCAGATAGGGTTAAGTGCCTTCTCCAACGTCACAGAGCTAGTAAGCATTTGAGGATGGATTTGAACTCAGGTCTTCCTGACTCTAGGCCAGGCACAGTATTCAACCTAGCTACCCCACCTGATACATAGCAAAACTTAATAAGGGCTAGTCAACTGACTAAGCAACGTATAGAAACTGCGAGAAAACAAATTTTACCTCAACATATGGGAGAAAAAAGATCTCAGTAATCCAGGCTATACAAAGATGGAATGGACTTCTTTAAAGGCAGTTGTTTTCTCCAAAACTAGAGGTCTTTTAATTCAACAAATATGTGTTGTGTCTACTATATGCCATCATGCTTCCAATTTATTGGAAGAAGGCAGCACATAAAAGAGACAGACAGACAGAGGGAGAGAGACAGAGACAGAGAGACACAGAGACAGAGAGAGAGAGAAGCTAGGCAGAGGCTAGCTGCCCACTTGTCAGGGAGGTTGAAGGCAGGAAAAGTTAAGACAGTGATGGCTGTGACCCATTTCAGTTGTAGTATTCTTTAATTTTGCCTCTCTCATTGACAGGTTTGTTTGTTTTTTTTTTTTCTAATGAATGTGTTGACCCTTTTTTTTAAAATAACAGCTCCTTCTTCCTGGACATAGCAGGAGACCGATACATTTACTAAAGAAGAAATCATAAAGAATATGCTTAAACCATAAAAGGTCCCCTCTGCATAGTATGCCCAGAAAGTGTATCTGTACTTAACTGCCTAGAGATGCACTTTGTGCTCATGTTGCGCAGCTCCTCTTCCTAAACTCCTTTAAAATAATGATAAAATTCCCTAGCAAAGTTAATGAAAAGTAAATGAAAAGGTTGGTATAAATCTTAACAATAAAAGCATTAGGTGTGCATTGCGTGATGTTTTAATAAGGAAAAAACATCCATGCCTAGTTACTTTCAAGTGAAAGAAAAATCTCTGATGTTTTCTCCACTCTCCCAAACAACATATCAGCACCACTTTCCCATTTACTTGAATAATAGCCCTTAAAACCTTTGCAAATCCCCTAGTTTGTATTTCCTGCACAGTGTTCCGATAAAAGCAGAAGCTGCATGAGATAACATGATGAATCTCAACATTGCCCTCTATTTCTCACCCTTCCCCTCACCCCTCCTCATCCTCCTGAAATGTCTAGAGATTCCTCTGAACGGCAGGGGTAAGTGGAGATCATGGTTGTGATTGAAAACATATTGAGGCATAATGAACTACCTGGACATGTATCACAAGTGACACTGGTGAAAAATTCCTCTGGAAGCCCTTGTTTCCCCTGGGTGGCATCAATTTCAGTGTTGGTGCTGGTCAGTGTACTTCATTACATCTACTCAGTGTGCTGTGCTTCTCAGAAAAGCCAAGCTGCCATATGGCATATTAAAGATCGCACCTGATAAATCTAGGTAAGCATGCCTTGCCTTCAAGGCAATCTGTCTGTCTATCTCTCTATCTATCTATTTATTAACTATAAAAATATATATACATATACACATATATACACAAATGTACAATATATATGCATATATATACACATTATAAATATATGCATGTGTACATATATTTATAATATGCATGTGTGAATAATACAATTTATTGGTTGTTACAAACATCTGGGTCAAAGATTGAGTTGGTATCCTACACTAAGCTTTTCTGTCCCTATTATTTGCATCACTGACTTTCAGTGTTACATAGTATATTTTCCTGGTGATGCATAGCTGTCTTTATGGAATCCTGTAGAAATAAAATGTCCAATAAGCTGTGCTACTGACAGAAAGGGAGATGGGTAGAAAGGATTTTTTATCCTTTTTTATTATGTATTTTATGTATAATGACATGTTGGGGGTGAGTGGGAAACAAGTCTTGTGATTATGAAACTGGATATCAAGATTAGGCACCAGCTACAGACATGCAACTGGATAAAAAAAAAATTGATACATTACTTGGTATTGGGCATGTTTCTGTGGTGGCTAATACTAATACTGATAATATGTGCATGTCTATAGGGCTGGAGAAAATAGGAGTTTCTTTGTTTTAAATGCTTACTTTTTTACAGCTAACATCTGTTATTAGTAGAGGAAAATAAAAGTAGGGGCATCTTAAAAACTACTGAAACTTTTCCATCGCCATATTTTGTCATGAAAAGCAGGTGGTATGAAAGAAGCTACTACCACCAGAGCAAAGAAACACTTTGCTGTTGCTTGAAGCACTGAGATATAAAACCATGGGTGGAGTCAGACTGCAAATTTGATGCTCATCAAATTAATGTTAGCAAGGGGACCTGTCCTTCCGCATTAATTTTACACCTTTGAAAAATAGCTGAGAAGTTACTTCCTTGGTCTTGGTGTTTGTTTGTTTAGGAAAATGCTGCTGGTTGGGTCATTTTTCTCTTTGAGGTCCCATAATTTCTCCTTCCCCTATTGTTTGAGTCCAGACTAAAAGTGGGATGGGGGGAGGCTACCTTTGAAATCTGACAAAATTTCAAAATTTATTGTCTATCTTTCACCCTATTTGGACATCATTTTTATAGACCCAAACAAACATAATGGTCTCTGTCACCTGCATATTGACTTACAATACACCACACACACACACACACACACACACACACACACACACACACGAACATACACACACTTGCTTTCTGTTGTATATCACCCACAATGGATTTCTCTACCAATGCATATCTGAAACTATTTTCCAACTTGAGTCTTACAGAGCTTCCTGGAGGATTGAGAGGTAAAATTATTTCCCCAGGATCACACAGCCAATGTTCTTCTGAGGCGGAACTTCATAGAAATATAGTATCATAGATCTATAGCTGAGAGGAACTCAGAGACTATTTAATCCAACCCCCTTATTTTTAAAATGGAATAACTGAGGCCTAGGAAGGTTAAAAGACTTGTCCATATCACCCAGGAAGTTAGCATTAGAAATAGTCTATGGGGAAAGGAGTCAAGGCAACACAGATTTGTTCTGTTAGGTTTGGATTTACTCAAAGGGCTGCACTTGAGGACCTAGGTGGCCATATATGTCCTCAAGCCTACATGTTCCCCATGCTTGGAAGACTTCTGATGCTAGAGATATCACTCTTTGTACAATACCATTCCTAAATCTTCCCGACATCATGGATGATTTTCTATCTGCTACAGGCTGTTGCCTCTGATGACAATGCTTGAGATGAAGAAAACAATGCACTTGCTTGAGTTTTATTGATAACTGGAAAGGGTTCAAAGGAAGACCACTGGGATAGAAGGACATAACCTGGAGTCATAGGACAAAGCTTCACAGAAATAAATTTTGGTTTGATATAAGAAAAATTCCCTAGCTATTAAAGACATCCAAAAATGGAACATTTTGGTACATGAGGTAGTGAGTTTCCCTTCAGTGGGGATCTTTGAGCAGACGTTGGATAGCCATCTATGGGGTTGGCTGACAAGAAGACCCTTTTACAGGTAAAAGTAGATGACCCCTGAAGTCTGCTCTACCTCTAGATTTCTGGGGTTAGGTGACTTCACATGCTCTAGCTCTGTTATCCATATAGAGATCATAATGAAAGATTCTAGAGGTGGGTAACCTGTGGCCTTGAGGCCACATGGAGCCCTCTAGGTCCTCAAGTGCAGCCTTTTGATTATTCAATCTTTGAATAGTCAAGGCCATAGGTGGCTTCAAGGCCACAGGTTCCCCACCCCTGTTCTAACCTCTCAAGGACTTTTTTTTTCATTTCCCTACAACAACTGACATTTAAATAGTACTTCCCAGGTGGTTACGTATTATTTTTCCATTTTTTATTTCATTTGATCTTTACAACCCAGTAAAGTAGTGGGTTGCTCTATAACAGTGACTTACTATTCAAATAGTAGATAGTAGATAGTCTACCTGTAACAAATGCCCAAGTGTGTTATCCCTTTATCTTAAAACTTTGGAGTTTCTTCCTGAGCCAAAGAGTTGGTCCCAGGGTAGTGGTATCCGGTGGTTATGCTTCCTCCCTAAAGAAGTTCTCTCACTGAGGGAGACTCAATGTTCCCTAGCAGGTTGGTCTGGGTATAAGAAACAAGTGAGGGCAGGGTCATCTGGAGAGATGCTTCCTAAAACAAATTCGGCCCTGGGCACAAGAATTACACAAATCTCAGTGAGGTGTGAACATTGCAGTGGGGAGCAGATCTCTGACAACAATTTCCACCAATGTCACCTCAAGAAACATTCCAAAGCCTTAGGCACTCCAAGGACAGGGGCAGGAGTCCTTCCTTCTCCCACCACAGTGGTAAGAGATTGACCTGGTAAGTACCTTCTGATCATACTTGCTTAGCAACTAATTCAGTCTAGTCCCCCAGCTGTTGAGGTTCTGTGTGGGAATAAAATAAAATGAGATAATCGTAGGTCATTCACTAGTTAATGAAAGGAGTTTTATTTATTCATAACATAGAAAGGATATTCAATGAGGATACTATAGTGCTTTGGTTGGGTAAACGTGTTTCCACCTCCCTTACTTCCATATAGCAGCAGGTCTGGTCAGCAGGACAGGGTTTCATGATTTGTGTGATCTCAGGGCATCCCCCAAATCAGAAGGGCCCCAACATTATTTGTGTGGGCTTTCTTAGGTTTTTCAGTGACCAGGAATCTACATGAATATGGTGAGGGGGCACCAGGAATCCGTATCAGGTATGCAGCTTGTGTCTTCTAGGGTTAGGGATTTTTCACTGGCTCATACAAGCAAACAGTTGATTAGTTTTTTCCTGCCAAAAGGATTTGTATCTAAAATGAGGTTCAAAAAAGTGGTCAAAATTTCTGACCTTCCACTATGCATGACTATAAATGACTTTCTACAATTATGACTGTTTATTCTTATCATTAGAGTTTACTAGGCCACTTTATTTTCTCTTATTTTGAAACATTTGCCAGTCAATGTAATGATCTAGCATTCTTTATTCATTTAATTACAGTATTTTTTTTTAGTTTTTTTTAGTTTTTAGTTTTTTAGTTTTAGTTTTTAGGTTTTTGTGCTATGACAAAAACTAGATTGTTTTAAGAAAATCCAGGGAAAACCAAATAGGGAGTCTCTCAGGAAAGTCAACTAGAGATGGAACTTGATTCCTAAAATGGTAATGATAAACAATTTATAGTCGATGGACTGAATTCCACAGATGATTTGGAGGCTTACAGCTACAAGACCTAGAAAACTGTGGACTACACTCTCCCTTTTTGCATGTCCATACACACACATGCCTGAGAGGGATCCTTATGGCTAAGCACTGCAGAAGGACATACTGCAGTTCAAATAGCAGCTCCTTCACAGTACATTTGAAGTTTGGCTCTGAAATAGAAAGTGGATAGGAGTCAATGACCCAACTGAACACTCAGCACTGATGCAAGCAAAGTCAGACCCCCACCCTGACCCTTTACTTCCTAGAAAGATTTAGTTAAAATGAAATTTGGACAAATTGTTGAAAACTCTGACTTTCCACCATGCATGGCTATAAATGACTCCCTGCAAATATGATTGTTTCTCCTTGTCATCAAAGTTTGCTGGGCCATTTAATTTTTTCTCTTATTTTGGAATATTGTAATGCAGTAGCCTTCCTACATTGAAATCCAGTGAGACAGTTGAAGCTTTTAGAATTTCTTTTGACCTTTGTTAAAGTGAATTATGAAAAATAAAGCTGTCCAGCATGCAGGAGAGGTAACATTTTCTTGGTTGGACTGGGAGAATCAATCAAACAACTGATAAATATTTCTTAAGCACCTACAATGTGCCAGCAATCTGTTAAATGGTGCAGATACAAAAAGAAGCAAAAGATAGTCCCACCCCTCAAGGACCTTATGCTGTCATGGGAGAAAACAACACCCAAACAAATACATACAACGCAAGCTATATACAGGATAAATAAAAAACAACACAGGGGCAGCATCGGAATTAAAGTAGGGAAGGTTGCACAATCACCAAGGAAGGCAGAGGGGTTAGTAGTCAGAATGGAGGAGGGAGAGCCCTCCAAGCATGAGGGATGAAATTTTGCCTTGCTTGTAGCTGGCAGACAGATTTTTGTCCCTGCCAAGTTCATCAGCACTATTCATTTTGATTGATTAAGGAAAAGATTCAGTTTATTTTGGCCAGAGAAAGCAGCCTCTTGTGTTTTGGGTTTTTTAATTTTGTTTTGTTTTCTGCACATGCACAGGTGAGCAGCATGGATCTGATTTCAACTCATACAGGTTTTAGCCTCTGTGTGTTTGTGTGTGTGTGTGTGTGTGTGTGTGTGTGTGTGTGTGTGTGTGTGTGTGTGTGCAGGGGTGTGGGGAAGGAGGAAGGTAGGAAAGAGGGACGCTCTCTAGACTTCAGAAAAGAAGTGAATGATTAATAACGCAATAGTTGTCCTGCTTGAGCAGGTGAGAATGAATGGATGGAAAGAAGAAAGAGTTGTCAGGTTTTAATCTTAAGTGTTCCACATATGGAACACCACACACGAGCTGATTTCTGCACAGCACACTGTTGTTATCAGATAAATGAGATGTGGCTTCGACCAAGCTGTTCACTCCCATTTAGAGGCAGCTGGTCTATTTTTGTATCTTCAGGCACAGGTAGGTAAAAATCAATTCCGGGTTTTCATCGATGGAACCCTACCCTTTTAACAATCAAATTTTCTATCTTAATGAATTGTCTTCTGTCACTCATGCCTCCTCCTTTGAAGTTTGACCGTGATACTTTGTGGCAATAGAACTTCTCAAAGGTTATGCCAAATAGACCCCAAACTCTGGATACTCTTCTCAAGCCAAAAAAGTCTGACTCTGGATACTCTTCTCAAGCCAAAAAAGTCTGACAATAAACTCGATGTCTGATGTTTGAGAATTTATTTTTGAAAAGTTTCATGACCAAAAGTTTGACTACCAGATCATTACCTTTTGGGGGACACAAACTCTCATGAAGCTGTCTGTGAAGGAGCAAAAGGGGAATGATCTGCCTAACACTCATGGCAATACTGTCAGAAATGAAATTGCAAGTAATTAAGTGCTCAAGCGTTATCTAGTCTAGGTTTCTTCAATATTTTTGGAAGAGTTCAATTCACAGATCTTCCTGTACTTAGAAGTAAGAATTCTTTTCTCTGTTTGCACAGCCCAAATCACTGAGTGAATCAATAAGCATTTATTCAGCACTCACTATGGATGGGCCAGGCCTTTGGCTAAGCAGTAGAGATACAGAGAGGGGAAAAACACAGTCTCTACCTCCAGGGAGCTCACCTTCTAAGGAGGGAAAGAACATACAAATAGTTGTGAGAGTACAAGTTATATGGAGTGTAAATGAAAGGAACATACTAACTAGCAGTAGGGAGGAGGAGAAAAGATTGGGAAAAGTTTCTTGCAGAGGGGAGATATGAGCTAAAATCATATTAACAGTTCATGGAGAGAAGCAGTCCTGAAGAAACAAATATATTTAAAATATAACATGTCTTCTATCAATTAATTTTAACCAGGTAATCTAAGAATACATTTATTTTTTAAACAAATATATAATGTGATATGACTAGAAGATTGTGTCTTTGTCATATACTTTTTTTTTTAATTTTAGGGAGTCCTGAATTTTGAAATTTGAACTTGTTCTATTTTGATGGCTACGTCTCAATATAATTAATTTCCTATGCATTTTGTGCCTTTGAAAACATGATTCTATGAAGGAGTCCATCAGCTTTACCAGATTGCCAAAGGGATATATTACACACACAAAAAAAGTTAAGAACTTCTGTTCTAGATTGCCTTTTTCTGGTTTGGCTTTGTTGTGTTTTGAGAAATAAAGCTCAGGGAAACCAACATATGGAAGAACATAGGTACAGGCCTATGTCCATGCACACACACACACATTCACGCACATACACACACACACACACATACACACACACATCTCTTACAGGGTATGAGCACCCTAAACCTAATTAAAGTTAATTCCCATTTCCATTGGGTAGTTTAAAATTCTTTTATATTGTAAAATTATGAGTAAGTTAAAGAAAAAAGATCTTTAGCATAGAGTATATGGTTCCATAAGGCCAGGAATCCACCCAATTGTCTACTTTTACCTAAAGACAAAGAACAGAAAGTGAAATGGAGGTTCCCTCACATATGTATAGAATTCAGAATTGACTCTAAGGTTGTTGTACATATTGATGATTGTGAAATATTTCAAAGCCATTTCTTCTTGGTGTCACGAAGACACAAGAAACATAACTTTTAAGGTCACAAATTTGATAATTAGTCAGAAGTGAGCATATCAAAAAGTTAATCTAGCTTTTCACAGCAAGGTAACCAAGTTTTCAAAATGCCAGATCACAGGAGTGGCATCAAAATGCCAGGTTTCTTGACTCAAACCTTTAAGAGGCTAGAGATCTGAAATAGCCTTTTCCATAAAATAAAATTTAGATAAACTCCGCTGAAGCCTAGATGGGTATGATTTGAAGAGGGTGGTTAATCTCATCTCTATCACCTCTTTATTGTCCTTTGAAATAGCTCTTTTCTTTCTTTTTTTTTTAATTAGTCTTTAGAAGTAGCACTCATCACTGTTACATGTTAATTTAAAAAATTGTACTTGGTCCAGGAAAAGGAAGAAGAATAAATGCCATTATTTCCCAATTCCATCTTTTCTGTGAACTCCCTTTCTACATCCAGCCAAGCAGCAAACAGCATCTTGAGTCCCCTCTGGAACAAGTTAAATAGGAAGGGTAGGAATTAATGTGAAGAGGAATTCTCTGTTTATCTCATACCTAGAGTTCACTCTCTCTTCATTTCTTCCTCTTCAGTTGCCATGTCAAGTATCACTTTTATACAGGAGTCCTTTTCTGGCTAACCCTGGCTACTAGCACCTTTCCCTTTAACCATCTTGTCTCTGTTTCAAAACTATTTTGTATGAACATATATATATCTATATATAGACATATATATAGATATATATATGTATACAAGATACTACCCTTTTCAGAGATGTGCAGTTCGGTTGTTGATAGGAGTAGGGTGAAAAAGCAAACAATTTTTGTGCATAAAAAACTGGTAAAATATCTATGTGTGAAAGAATCACACTTCCCATTAAAACATGAGGAGAGTTCCAGATTGTTACGAGTACTCAATGGAGAACTGCCCTGGCAATGAATGGTCTAAGAAGACCTGTTTGAATAGAAAAATGACTAAAGCTGCAAGGGATTGTGGTCCCTTATCTTATTTGTATGTGACTTTTTAGAGTTTAAGAGGTTAAAACTCACAAAGCAGTAAATCAACCATTCGGAAAATGTAGAAAAAAAAGTGTGTTTTCCTGAGTTTTAGCTTACATGGGAAGAGTGAGTCACTGACCATCAGGAAACTTACATCTGTTGAGAAGCTCTCATGACTACTCCTAAGGTTGTTAAAGACAACATAAACAGGGAGCAAAGTAGCTAGCTATGAGAGAGCTGAATTAAGATAGCTAGTGGAAGAGTGGAAAGAACCAGAAAGCACTGATTTCAAGTGCTGAAGTTGGTGCCTACTGATTGGGAGAGAAGCATTGCTTTGAAGACTGGCTGAAAAAAAAAATAGCCTGACAGCCTACTGATTAGAAAAGAGTTGAACTCTGTTATACCTTGAGCTACTGCTCTCTATTTCTCCTTCTGGTTTAAGGAGAAATAGGAGAGAAAATGAGCTTTACAACTGCTTTGCTATAGGCATAAGATTGAAGCTGACTGGATGAAATGGAATCTCGTTCATCCAAACCCTGGTTGGGCATGTTTGCATTGCCCAGGGACTAAACCTGAAAGCCATAGCAATATCTCTATATTAAGGAAAGGGTTTGTGATTATAATAATATAATACTTTCCCAGTAACTTTTTAAGGGTGATTGTGAGTTAAAAAGGCTTCTCACTATTTCATCAGTTTAAGCAAGTATGTGTATGTGTGTGTGTGTGTGTGTGTGTGTGTGTTCATCCTTTGTTGCCAAAGAAGACCATGCCATCAGAGAAATGATGACATGACTTGCACTTGACTTTGTTTTGAGTGAGGGAGGGCTGTGCAGGTCACCAGCCTCACTTGTCCTCCAGAGCCATCTGAATCCAGTGACCGGATATTCCTCAGGATGACTGGCGATGACCCAGGATGAGGCAATTGGGGTTAAGTGACTTGCCCAAGGTCACGCAGCTAGTGAGTGTCAAGTGTCTGAGGTGAGATTTGAACTCAGATCCTCCTGACTCCTGCAGTGATGCTCTAACCACTACACCACTTAGCTGCCCTTTGTTTAAGCAAGAGAGTGGTAAGGAAGGGGCTAAATGAGAAATAACTTCACAGGTTGTATTTTTTGCCCTTGAATGGTTTTAAAGACTTTAAGAACTATACCTCAGAATAGTGTGTTGTTCCTGAGCACATAGGTTGTGTTCACTCATTTCCCTCCCTTCTACGTTTCTGTGTGTGTCCATTCTCTCTGACAGATACTGCACGGATTAATGAGAAGGGATGACCCAGAACTGGCCTGTGCGGATGGTGATGCTTCGATTGTTACTCAGTTTGCTTCATATTGAGAAATTTTGATGTTCTAATTATGTTACCTTTATCTTATTTTTAAGATAATATTTTCTGCAACAACACTGTAGGATGATCAACTTTGATAGACTTAGCTCTTCTCAGCAAAGCAAGGAACTAAGACAATTCCAAAAGACTCAGGATGGAAAACGATATTCATATCTAGAGAAAGAACTATGGAGTCTGAATGAGGAAGCATACTGTTTTTCTCTTCTTTTTGTTGTTTCTTCTTTCTTAAAGTTTTACCCTTAGGTTCTGGTTCTTCTTTACAACATGACTAATGTGGAAATATGTTTAATATGATTGTACAAGTATAACCTATATCAGATTGCAGGCTATCTTGGAGAGGAAAGAACAGAGGAAGGGGGAGAAAATTAAAAAGTTTGATTGGGAATATCTTATAAAAGTGAATACTGAAAACTAAAAGTAAATAAATAAAATTTAATTAAAAAAAAAGAAAATGTTTTTTTAGCTGCCAGATAATGTTGTCACATTGTAGATATACAATAGTAGATGTATTACCCTTCCCTCCTCCCTACTTCCACACTATGGCTGCCTTTAGAAACTGGAAGGATTTTGAGTCATAGTAAAATTATAGTGGTCGTTCTCTGGGAACTCTAGTCACAGAGGAATTAGGGCAGGTTGGGGGAAAGAGCCAGGCCCAAGGGAGTAAAAGATGTGGTTATACTTAAGGAGAGATTTCCCTGCTATATGTATATGTTTTTTCCATACGCTATGTTATAAAATTCTTGAGGATAGAAACGATTTCAATTGTGTCTTTTTAATCTTAGTACCTAACATAGTTCCTGGCACATACAAAGTGTTTATTGATTGAATATTTATGGATTGAATCATCAATTGATACCCTATTTGTTTATCCTGATATGGAGATTCTTAAAGACCGTGCTAGTTCTTCACAAGGTCTAGGAGGTGCGATAACAATGCTAACTTTTATGTAGCATTGATTATGTTCCAGGCACTGTGCTAAGTGCTTTACAAATATTATCTCATTTAATCCTCACAACAAGATAGTAATGATTTGTGTACTGGCCTTGTGACAGATTTTGTGTCTAATGAATGAAAAGATTCTATATTGCTTGCTTACAGAATATATGTGTATATATATGTACATATGTATGTATATGTACATATATGTATATATACGGACATATGTATGTATATATACATATATGTATATATAAGCATTTATACTTACCTATATTAATATATAATACCTTTACTAGACCTTTGTGTATTGAGAATTTATATTCTTCCCCATGGAGTCTTTAGCATTCTTATGTAAAATCTCCAAGGCAGGGGAAGCATAATTACTTCAGCAGGACCTTTGAATCCTCACTAGAGAGAATAAGTCCACTCACTTGGAAGTTTTTTCGCCTCTCATTTCCACTCTTTTACTGACTGTCCCCCATGTCTAGAATATTCTGCCTCTTCAGCTCTGTCTTGTGGCTTTCTTCAAGACTTAGCTCAAATCTCATGTTTTGCAAGAGTTATTTCCTAGTCTCCTCTCCTCATTTCACTCCCCACTGCTAGTGCCTCCCCTCTCAGAATACCTTCCAGTTACTCTCTATGCATCTTTTATGTATTTTTTAAAAATATATTGTCTCCCTCATTAGAAGGTTGATCTTTGCACTTGAGGGCAAGGAGTCTGTGAGTGTTAGGGGAAGAGGAAAATTGGCTGCATTAATTTTTTCTGTTTGTTTAGTATTTTATTTTTTCTCCTGTTCCATGTAAAAACAATTTATAGCATTTATTTTTAAAATGAATTTAAGTTCTCTTCTTTCCTTACTCCCTACCACCTCACTGAGGAGGCAAGCAATCCGATATAGGTTGTATGTGTGTAGTCATGAAAAACATAGTTCTGTATTAGTTATGTTTTGAAAGAAAACATAGACAAAAAAACCTCAAGAAAAATGAAGTAAAAAAGAGTATGCTTCAATTTGTATTCAGACACTGTCAGTTCTTTCCTTGGGGATGGATAGCATTTTTCATCATAAGTCCTTCAGAGTTGTCTTTGGATCACTGTATTGCTGCGAATACGAAGTCATTCACAGCCGATCACCTTACAATTTTGCTGTTACTTTTTACACAGTGCATGTCACTTTGCATCAGCTTTTGTAAATCTTTCCAGGTTTTGCTGAGAGCATTCTGCTCATAATTTCTTATAGCACAATAATATTCCATCACAATCACACACCAGTTTGTTCAGCCATTTATCAATTGATGGACAATCCCTCATTTTACATCCTTTCCCAGCAAAAGAGATGCTATTTTCATATATATATATATATATATATATATATATATATATATATATATATATATATATATATATATATATATATATATATATATATATATATATATATATATATATATATATATAGGTCCTTTTCTTTTTTTATCTCTCTGGATACAGAACTAGTGGTTATGTCAAAAGGTATGCATGTTCCTGTGCATGGCCAAAGCTCCAAATCACTCTACAGAATGGTTGAGTCAGGTCACAACTCCACCAACAGTTCATTAATATCTCATTTTTCCCACATTCCCTCCAACATCTGCCATCTTCCTTTTCTGTCATATTATCTAATCTAGGAGGTATGAAATAGTACCTCAGAATTGTATTAATTTGCATTTTTCCAATCAACAATGATTTAGAGCATTTTTCATATAGCTATAGATAACTTTGATTATTTCATCTGAAAACTGGTCATATTTTTTGGTCATTTATCAGTTAGGGAATGGCTCTTATTTTCATAAATTTGACTCAATTCTCTATATAGTTTGAAAAATTAGACCTTTATCAAAGAAACTTGCTTCTGAATTTTGGTCACAGTTACAGTTGCTAACTGTATTTCCTTCCATCCTATTTCCCTCTCTGTTTATTCTATCCTCTCTCTCTTTTCATCCCATCCCTCCCCAAAAATGTTTTGCTTCTGACTCCTGAAATTTGCCTTCTCTCTTATCATCCCCCCCCAACTTATTCCCTTCTCCTACTATTTTCCTGAAGGGTAAGATAAATTTCTATACCCAATTGAGTACATGTATTATTCCCTCTTTGAGCTAATTCTGAAGAGAGTAAGGTTCATTCACTCTCTCTTACCTCCCCCATCTTCTTCTTCATTGTAAATCTTTTCCTTGCCTTCTATGTGAGATAATTTGCTTCATGCTACTTTTCTCTTTCCCTTTCTCCCAGGACATTCCTCTCTCACCTCTTAATTTATTTTTTTAGACATCATCCCCTCATATGCAAATCATACCTGTGCCCTCTGTCTATATAAACTCTCTCTAACTGCCCTAATAATGAGAAAGTTTTGATGAGCTCCAAGTATCATCTTCCCATATAGGAATGTAAATCATTTAGTCTTGTTAAGTCCCTTGTGATTTCTCTTTGTTTACCTTTTTATACTTCTCTTCAGTTTTATATTTGAAAGTAAAATTTTCCATTCAACTCTGGCCTTTTCATCAAGAATGCTTGAATGTCTTCTATTTTGTTGAATATCCATTTTTCCCCCTGAAGGATTATACTCAGATTTTCTGGGTGGGTAATTCTTGCTTGTAATCCTAGTTCCTTTGCCCACTGGAGTATCATGTTTCAGGCCCTCTAATCCTTTAAGGTAAAAACTACTAAATTTTGTGTTATCCACAGTACTTAAATTGTTTCTTTCTGACTGCTTGTAATATTTTCTACTTGACCTGGGAGCTCTAAAATTTGGCTATAATATTCCTGGATGTTTTCATTTTGGGATCTTTTTCAGGAAGTGATTGGTAGGATCTTTCAATTTCTATTTTACCCTCTGGTTCTAGACTATCAGGGCAATTCTCCTTAATAATTTCTTGAAAAATGATGTCTAGGTTCTTTTTTTGATCCTGGCTTTCAGGTAGTCCAACAATTTTCAAATTCTGTTTCCTGTATTTGTTTCTCAAGTCAATTATCTTTCCAATGAGATATTTCACATTGTCTACTATTTTTTCACTCTTTTGGTTTTGTTTTATTGTTTCTTGGTTTCTCATAAAGTCCTTAATTTCATTTGCTCCATTCTAATTGTTAAGGAATAATTTTTCTTCAGGGAGCAACTGTATTTCTTTTTTCATTTTCATTCATACTTTTTAAAGAGTTTATTTCTTTAGTGAATTTTTGTGCCTCTTTTCTCCATTTAGCCAATTCTGTTTTTCAATGAATTTTCCTTCTCATTGATTTTCTGTGCATCTTTTAGCATTTGGCCTAGTCTGTTTTTTAAGGTGTTATTTTTTTAAGTATTATGTCTCTCTTTTATCAAGCTATTGTCTCATTTTTCATGTATTATTGCATCACTCTTGCTTCTCTTCCCAATTTTTCCTCTTTCTTTCCTTTTTCTGTCTGTTACTTGATTTTCAAAATACTTTGTGAGCCTTTCCACGGTCTGAGATCAGTTCATATGTTTTCTTGGAGGCTTGGATGTAGGAGCTTTGGCCTTGTTATTACCTTCTTCTGAGTGTGTGTTTTGATGTTCCTTGTCCACCACAGCAACTTTCTAAAGTCAGATTTCTTTTCCTGTTGTTTGTTCATTTTTTCCAGTCTATTTCTTGACTTTTATCTCTTTGTTAAAGTGGAGCTCTGCTTCTAGGGTGGAGTGTGCACTGTCTCAAGCTTTAAGATTTTTGTTCAGCTGTTTTCAAAGATACTTCTTCCAAGGTGGTATGATCTATGGATAAGTGTTTATTTCTCTCCTGGGCTGTGCTTTGATTTCTCAATGACCACAAGCACTCTTTCCTGCCCTGGGAACTGTGACATGGGTCCCTGCCCCACTGTGGCCTATAAGCTCTGGTGTGCTAATGTTCCTTCTTGGCATGGAACTGCTGCTCAGGACAGTGATCTAGATCTGAGTCTGGGCAAAGCAATAGAATCCTGCCCCCTGTGTCAGCAATGAGATCCCTGTCATCTCCTTCTGATCAGTTGTTCAACCCCATTATGGTCTATAGGCTGCAAGCTTTGGAAGCAGCTACTGCTACTACAGATTCAGTGGCTCCCAAGGCCTGCTCCTGGTTTGCTAGGGCTGGGTTTGTCCTGGCCCACTCTCTTCTGGACTATGTTCCACTCTCATCCCAGTATGACAGACCTTTCCTGCCTACCTTCTAAGTTGTCTTTGGCTGGAAAGTTATTCTGTTCTGTCCTTTTGTGGGTTCTGTTGCTCCAGGAATTTTTTCATGGCACTATTTAAAGGTGTTCAGAAGGGTTTGGGGGAGAACTCAGGTGAGTCACTACCTTTTCTCTGCCATTTCAGTTCATGTGTGTGTTTTAACACTATATCTCCATTACTTTGCATAGTGCCTAGGATATAGAAATTGCTTGATAAACTCTTGTCCACTGATTTATGAGATAATTTGCATGTAACCTGGATTAATTGACTTTGCCTTAGCTCCTAAAACACCCTAAAAATGTCTCCCCCTTTTTTATAATTACCTTACAGATAGAATGCCCATTTTGACTCACATGGACCCTTTCACCTGGCATGACAGATAAAACTCTCTGTATCTTCTGTGTTAGCGAAGTTCCTCATCTCCTTCCACCAATGACTGGGCTTAAAGATCCCACAGAGTAGCTATGGAAACAGAGGTAGCAGATAACACCTTGCTCCCTCTCAATCACCACCTGGAATTCCTGAAAAGGAGGGATCATTTCTAATACATAACAGAAATGGAACTTTTCCTCCATAAAAAGGCAAAGCTGGAAATATTTCTTTGGAGCTGCCAAATTACTTCTATCCAGTAAGGTGACATTCTGACCCAATCTTGATGCAGATTTAGAAGCCAACATCACTGTATTCCTCTCAGCAGACAGCTATAAAGGTTTTAAAAAAGCACCCTTTAATAAATCTGTTTTGGACACATATATTTTATTTGTGGCTTTCCTCTTCACCTCTTTAGTACAGACACTTGAGTTACCACATAATCATTCATTTAGAGATGTATTTGCCACCAAAAGAAGAGATTGAAATGGGTAGGAAAAATTGATCATGTGTCCTCATTTTTACCTTCTGTGAACCCAGCATCATTCTCACGGGTGTGGTGAATGACCCCATTTTACTTTTCAATGCTGTTAGGTTTTTTGCTTGTTTGTTGTTTTTAAAATCAGTAACCTTGACATAAAGCTAGGAAGACCATCCAGGTTAATGGAACATCTGTTTGGCTAAGGCTTTAGGGTGAGTATCTCTGTAACTATACAAGCTATCTTCTTTTGTTCAATCAACATTCACTACACAAACAGGGGAAAAACTAAAATTGTTTTGTTAGAATAGTGACCTTGCCACTTCCTTCTTTGCCCCCTCCTCAGTCTGCTTTTAATAGATTGAAAGTTCGCTATCATAATACAAAGACAATATAAAAGCATTTTCTCTCTGTCATTTAGATTCAGAAGGATGACTTTTTCAATGCCCTCATGAGTCTAATGACAAAGTTCCTAATCCAAACTTTCAAGATTCAACCCAAAAAACATATTCTAACATGCAGCCTTTCCTAATCGTGCTGCTACTGGTGCTTTCTCTCTCCAAAATGCCCATTTTCCATATAGTTTATCCAGGGCTTTTTAAACTTTTTTCACTAGCCAGCTCTTTGTGCATTTCAGTGGCATTCCTTGGCATTGCAGGGCAAGAAGGCATGCACAATGCAAAGTGTGCGTGTTTGTGTTCAGAACTAAGGCTGCAGTAAAGTTGGGCAATGCAACACAGGCAAGCAGTGCCAGAAACACCTCAGATTTGTTACATGATTGATTTTTAATTAATTTTTTGTCATCATACTTTTAGAAACTTTTTACTGTTGCTAAATTTTTCATGATTGCAACCCATAGTTTAAGAAATTCTGGACTTTATACAGACCTGTATACATGGTGTCTTAAAAGATTTTGGGGACACCATGGTGTCAAATCCCTCTCCTCTCCACAAAAAAAAGTAAACTCCCCAAGGACAAGGACTGTTTCATTCTTACCTTTTATGACTACAGGCCCCTGGCACATAGGAGGCACTGAATCAATGCTTGTTGATTGATTAGGTGACCCTAGCAAATAGTTATTTTCAAGGTGTGAAATGGAGAATGAAGACTAGGGCACTACTGTATCGATTGTGCGTTCTGTCTCTTATTCTGCAGCTGATAATGGAGTTAACAATTTGTTTTGCAAGGGCAGTTAGCCATCTCCCAGTTCTGCCAATGTCAGAGGAACCAAGCTGTAAACAGGAGGAAAGTGACCAAGATAATCAACTAGAGACCTGGCCTTTCTTTTTTGTTCTCCCTTGCTAATAGCAAGGGAATGAGAAGAGAGTAACACGGAAGTCAAGTCTATTCATGAGAGCACAGGTCCTCTCTCTCTCTCTGGTTGGGTCAGAAAGGCTACTACTCAGTACATTACTTATTTTGGCAGAAAGCAGGGCCTACTGTGGAGAAGCATCATCCAGACTTTCAACTTCTCATCCTCAAACTTGTCTGATCTCTGAGAGACTGCCTTGGTGCATGAACTGTTGAATTAATTCTCAGTTTACCCATTTCCACCGTACATGACATAACTCTCTGATCTCTTTGGCAAGGTCTGCCTGATAATTCCCATTAATCTACTTGTAACAGCTGTCATCACAAGTGTGAGGGGGCAGTAGGTGTCCTAGTTTTAAACATAGAAATAGCAAAAATAATGAATTCCCTGTAGGAGGGAACAGTTAACAGTAAATTAGTTCAGAGCTATAATACTCTCCAACATGAGAAATGAAAAATCTCGTTCCACCCTGAACCACACTCACACACAAACATACACATACAAACACAAATAGTCTGAATGTGGAAGTGTCTAGTTATAACAAGCAAACAAGCTTAGAAACAGAATAGACAAATGGTAGTGTTGGAAACATGGAGCTATCTAACAAGAAAAATACATTCAGAAAGTCAGAGTAGAGAATAAAATATGATTACAAGCTCTTCATTACAGATGAGGAAACTGAGGCTTTTAGAGGTAAATATAGACTTTCCCTTATTTTATTGCAAAATAAACCACTCAAGTCTCCCTCTAGCCTAAAGGGATGCTAGAGCAATATTTGCATCTTTGGAGAAAGAGAAAAAAGGAGTATTTTCCCTTTCTGTATTCAGAAATCCATTTGTTTAAGATTACTAGGGATGAGGTATTCCCAACAGGATAATAATTTTTAATTGAAACTTATTTTCTAGTAAGTGAATGCAACACAAAAGAAAAACAGACAAAACATTGTCTTTTTGGTGTGTTTCTCTGTCCCTTTTTTACTCTCTCTGACTCTATCTTTGACTCCCTCTCTGTTTTTGTCTCTGTCTGTCTGTCTGTCTCTCTCTCTCTCTCTCTTCCTTTCTCTCTCTCCCTCCCTCCCTCCTCCTCCACTCCATACCTCCCTCCCTAGTTCAAAAATAAACGCATGAAACATTTCATAAAAGAACTAACCATGAGTTTGGTTTTAAAGAACAAGTAGAAATTCAACAATCTAATAAGTGGTAGAATAGTTCAGGCATAAGTAACAGTAATAATAATTAATAATGATGATAAAATAATAGGCTTGTTGTGGACTAGGCACTGTGCTAAGCCATTGTTATCTTATTTGATCCCGATCCAATCATCAGGAAGACTGACTGGCAGCCACCGTTGCACCAACACCAATGGTGGCTAGCATTTACATTAGCTTAAGGTTCTCAAACACTTCACAGATTTGTATCCCATTTTACCTTGACAACAATCCTGGGTGACAGATGCTATTATTATTCCCATTTCACATAAGAGGAAAAGGAGGCAGATAGAGGTTAAGTGACTTGCCCAGGGCCATACAGCCACTAAGAATCTGCAACAGTTTGAACTCTGGTCTTTCAGACCCCAGGTCCAGTGGACTTCCATTTTTAAGGGCACAGTTATGTTCTAGGGTCAGTTAGTATTCTAAGTTTACTGATAAGAGCATGTGGTAAGGAGGGTTAGGGGCGGGAGATGGGAACAGAGAGAGATAGAGAGGAGAGAAAGAAAGAAAGAGAGAGAATAAAGCAAAATATGGGAGAAAAACTATTAACTTTAAAGAGGTCACACTTTAGATACTTTCTTCCAGGTATTAATTTAATACTAAATAACTTGGAAGGAGAAGAAAGAGGAGAGGGGTGCTAAGACCAACAGTGACTGTGGCACAATTCACTCCATTTGAAAGTGTCCTGTTCATCTAATGGGTAGCTAGTGTTCCTAAGAAAGTGTATCAATAGATAGAGATTAAGTAATTGGTCCAAGAGAGCCCCTGTGCTAAATGTTGACATTACAGATAGAAGCAAGAAAGTCTCTGATTTCGTGGACTTTACATTGTAAAGATAAAAAAAAGAATACCTTAAGGGGAACTGGCAAAGGAGGAAAAATAAACCATGTTGGCAAGGTATGAAAATTACCTGAAAGTCTTGTGGATGCCTGGGTAGAGGTAGATTAAGGCAAAAGTACTTCTATCAAAGCTGGAGATACCAGGGGTAGAGTCCAGTCCAGGAGGGGCAGGGGCAGGTGAGTTGAAGGTGGTAGCCTGAGTGTAGTCAGTAGAGTGAGTGGATGAAGAAGAGGAGAGCCAGTTATGTTAGTATGTGGAAGAGTCTGTTGCTGTTCGGTTATTTCAGTCATGTCCAACTCTTTGTGATCCCATTTGAGGTTTTCTTCACAGATATTAGGATGCTTTGCTACTTCCGTCACCAGCTCATTTTACAAATGAGGAAACTGAGGTAAACAGAGTTAAGTGACTTGGTCAAACACAATAGGCTCTTTTGCTGTTTTTTAGCATAAAGTGCCTCTGATTGATTCTTTATCAACCAAGAATCTTTACTAGGAGTATAGAAACAAGAGTGTCTTTAACCAGAAACAGTACATGTATTTGTATTGTTAATTATTTTAATGTGATTGAAGATCTTCCCCACCTATTAATGGTCCTGGGAAGATTTTTAGGAAGGCCTTTTGTTAATGAGTCACTAGTTCTCTTGGGTTGTGATGCCCTCTGGCTCTAAAACAATGTATAAATACAGGGTGATGTTTTACTTTGGGGTTTACTGACTGAAAGTATTTGTTTGGCCAGACGAGACTCTGGGAAACCACCAAGGAGCACCATCCCAGAAAAACCAGATGTCAGTGCTTTTCTTTCTGGTAACTATGGTCAGACAGTTGAACCTTTCTGTTGATTTGTGATATACGTATTGATTATGGTCAGACAAAAGCCATGTCTGTTGATCTTTGATTTCTCTGTATTTTCTCTGAAATTCAGAGTGCTGACTTTTTTCCCTGAACTAGGGAAATGACATATGTGCTTTATTAAAGGAGATTTTAAATAGGTGAATGATATATGTGCTTGATTAAAAGAGATTGTTAACCCCTCAAAAGTTGTCTTTCCTTTTAGAAAAGCAGATCAAAGAACCTGTGATAGCAGGTCCCCCTGTGTATGTCAGAGTGCTTCCTGATACACAGGGTCACACAATTAGTAAGTGTCTGAGGTCAAATTTGAACTCAAGTCTTCCTAACTCCAGAGTCCTGTGCTATACCACTATGCCACCTAAATACCCCATAGAGGAGTCCAGACTCTATAAGCATAACTCATAATGCTCAAAAAATGCACCAGAAAGTATGATGATTTAGAAAATCATAGAGAAGTAAAAGGTCCCTCTATCCACTTTAAGACTACATAGAAAGAATGTCAGAATATTACAAAAGAAAGGACCAGATTATCATCCAGCCAGTCCTGGCCCAAAGTGTCACCTACAATGCTAGGAAATCCCTATAGAACGTGGGACCAAGTCTTAGCCTCACCATTTGAGAGCAAGAAGGGCTTATGCATACTGCTGAGGTCTGAGGCACCAAAATGTTGGGGTACACGGTCATCTCGAAAGGATTCTTTCAGGCTGTCTTCAAATCTAGTAAAGGCTAGGGGTAACACAAGATACCATGCAGGTTCTTTCTTAAAGCAGATGCTGTTTAAGGGAGACCCCAGCTTAAGAGTGATTGGCTATGTGTGTCTTCATCCTTCATTGCGAAAGAAGACCATGCCATCAGAGAAATAATGACGTGACTTGCATTTGCCTCACTTCTCCTCCAGAGCCATCTGAATCCAGTGACCAAATATTCATCAGGATGGCTGGAGATGACCCAAGATGAGGCAATTGGGGTTAAGTGACTTGCCCAAGGTAACACAGCTAGTGAGTGTCCAGTGTCTGAGGTGAGATTTGAACTCAGATCCTCTTGACTCCTGCACTGGTGCTTTATCCACTGCAACCACCTAGATGCCCCTCATTTATAGTTAGTAAAAGGCTGAAGAAAGAATTAAAAATTAACTGGAGACTAAATAACATAATCATAAAGAATTAGTCAGAGAACAAACCACAGAAACAATAGATAATTTCTTTGAAGATCATGACAATAAGGAGACAACAAAACAAAATTTGGGGGATACAACATAAGCAACCTCTTAAGAGAAAGTTTTACCTCTAAATATTTTAGTCAACAAAAAAGAGAACAAACAAATTAGTGAATTGGGCATGCAAAAAAAATAGAAAATTAATAAATTATGAAACCTCAATGAAAAACCAAGGTGTTCTTATATGTAATGTAAAAGTGGATGTTCACACTCTTTCTCTGTCTCTCTACTCTTTCAGTGGCTAGGGAAGGTACAAAGTGGAGGTAAAGAATGCTTGAAAAATAGGCAGTAAGGGATGACATCAAGGGCACAAGGTAGGAGTTGGTACTGGGGAGAAGAATCACCTCCTCTTTCAAAATTTGAGCAATGATGACAGGATGAGAGACGATGCTGAAATGATGTGAAATGTGGAGTCAGGAAGGGGAGGGAGCTAAGGATATATGGTCTCAATTTTAAAAGCAAAAGGAAGGTCCTCTGTTTAGACAGAGTGGGGAGGTGGTAATGTAGGTGGCTTAAGAAGAGAGAGCTTAGAACAGGCAGAAGAAATGAATTTAAAATGGAGAGTAAGATTCAGATACAGATTCCGACACAGACAATTGTAGGATTTTGTTTTCTGCTGAATTTCATACACACACACACACACACACACACACACACACACACACACACACACATATATATGTACATATGTATGCATTTGTTTAAAGGTTTTTCATTTTTTTAATTTGAGGGAGGGGGAAGGAAAGTGGCAGATAATGTGCAAAAATAAATAAAATATTTTTAAACGGAAGAAAAAGAGAAAAAGGCCAACCACCTTGAATACTTCATTTCCTCGACTACTATGTTTTCTTACCTCTTCAGCTCTCTCCTCAAATGTAAACTTCTTTCACATCTCTGAACTCTGCTCTTTTTTCTCTAAATTTGCCTTAAAACTCATCACCTTTCAGGATAACCCCATCATATCTAAAATAATAATGCACCAATCCAAATCTTTAATCCTTATTTCTCACCTGCTTTCCAATTCTATTATTTCCAACTTCCTCCTGATCATTTGTATTTATGATAATTCTCACCTTAAACTCAACAAATTCAAAACTGAAATAATTCTCTTCTCCCACAAACAATTCCCCTTCTATTATTTTTTAAGTCTTTTGAACTAGAAAGAAATTCTAGAGTTATCTTTGATTCTTTTCTCTGCATTAAATCATTCATTTACACCTATCATCTATTTTCTTTACTAGGTCTCTCACATGCCACCCTTGCTGTGTTCTCAATGTTGTCTCCTATCTGGATGAAAACACACTCCTTCCTACTCACTTTCTTCCAGTTTCTTCAAATTTTAATTTACCTCACAGCAAATTTATCATATAAATCCTTTACTCAGCAACTAAAAATGGCTTCCTTTTGTACCACATCAAACAAAAACTGGCTTTTTGAGACCTGTTTTAATTTATTTCCCATTAATCCTCAGAACATCCTCTCAGTTCCTATAAGGTTGGAGAGTCTTATCTTCATGAAAGTTTCCCTACTTGTTATACTCTCTTTCCTTACCTAGTTAAAGCCTATTCATCTAGAGCCCAGCTTAAAAACCAACTCCTCCTTGACCATCCCAATCTGAGGTGAGATGCCTGTAGCACTTACTATTTACTGAAGGACTTGTTCTGCATTTATGTTGAAGAGACTGCCTAGAGCAGTGGATTTGAATTTCAGCTCTACCATTACTTGTTTAATCTCTCTAGCAAGATAGGCATGATCATAAGCAAAGCATAACCTGTTTAACTCTACATTTCTTCATCTGAAAATAAATATAATAGTATTCACACCACCTACCTCACAAGCTGGTAGTAATAAAACTAACTAACTAACTAGCATTTGATCTCTACAAAAATCCTAGGAGATAGGTGTGATTACTATCCCTATTTTTTAGATGAAGAAACTGAGGCTGAGAGTTAACTAACTTCTATTGAGTGTCTGGGGGAGAATTCAAACTCAGGTCTTCTGGACTCCAAGTCTGGCACTCTCTCTGTGCCATCTAACAGTTCGGAAAAAGATCTGCAAACTACTGACAGTCATTTAAAAGACTGTTCCAAATCACTAATAATGCAAAAAAAAAACCAAATCAAAATAACTACAAGGCATCATGTCACACCCAACAAATTAATAACGATCATAAAGGATGGCAAGAGTCAAATATCAGAGAGGGTAGAAGATGGTAAACTAAGACACTGTTAGTGGAGCTAAAAACTGATACAACTATTCTAGAAAGCAATTTGGAATTTGTTTTTAATATGACAAAAATATCCATAACTTTTAGGACTCAGAGATTCCTCTGTGGTATACATATAACTCAAGTAAGTTTAAGACAGAAAGTAAAGTCCCATATACACCAAAATATTCATTGCAGCAGACTTTTTGTGGAAGCAATAAAGTGAAAACAAAATAGATACACAATGATTTTGGAATGACTAATCGAACTGTCCTACATGAATACAAGAAATGCATCTAGCCTTAATGATGAAAAAGGGAAATACAGAAAAGAATGGGAAGAGCTATATGAACTGATAGAGTAAAATGAGCAAACCAACAAAAATATACACAATAAATAAAACTAAAAATGGTAAAAAACAAAAAAAAACCATGAATATTGCATGATTATAATGATCAATCTTGGACCTCAAGAAGAGATGAGAAAAATGTAACTGTCTCCTAGCATTGTAGAATTAGGAATTATAGAAGTGGAATGTTGCATAAACCATCATACATGGTCAATACATTGATCAGTTTAGCTTAATTGCTTTTTTTGTGTTCTTTTTTAATCTTGACTGTAAGGAAGAACTTCTGGGTGGGAAAGAAGATAAGGAATATGTTTGGAAATGAGGGTAAAATACAAATAAAATTATCAAAATTAAATAAATTTATTTGAAGAGAAGTTCATGGTAAAGATTAAAAACATTATACAAAAAATTATTTGCCTTTTCATTTTTATATGTCATCTTGCTGATTAGATAATATACTCATTTCTAGATTCCTCACACCACTAAGCATCATCTTTCACAGGTAAACAAATCATAAACATTTGTTGACTGCTTGGGAAGGCATATTCAGTTTCTGGTTATCTAATATCATTAAGCTCATCCTCATTGCAAATACTGCTTTCCATTCTCATTACATGTTTACTTGCAAAGTACTAGTGTTTTGTTGTTAACTATCTATAACTACAAAATTATAAAAGGTATTATGAACACAGGCAATATGATGACACACTCCATACTGACATTCAAAAGAAGATCACTCATAAAAACCACTTAACTATCTGGTCAGAGTTTTAAAATAAAGCATGTTTTTTTAATTGTTTGACTGAAGCAGGTAATAAAGAAAAACAAGGAGTAAAATATTCAATGATATTAGAGAACAAAAATTACATAAATAGGATAAGTATCAAATATGGTTTAGGTAAAGGCAAATACTGTAAAGCAGAGATATTGACATGATTTGCCATTTCCTTCTCTAGTCCATTTCACAAATGAGGAAACTGAGGTAAATAGGGGCAAGTGACTTGCCCAGGATCACACAGCTAACAAATGCACAAGGCTGGATTTGTACTCAGGTCATCCTAACTCCAGGTCCAGTGCTCTATCCTTTGTACCACCTAGCTGATCAATATTAGAGGTGAAAATTGCAACAATTAAAACATTATTAATATTTCAATTTGTCTCACTTAATCTTTATATATAAGTATACCCTAAAATCCATCAAATTCACACTTTAAATGAGCATCATTGATATTTTGGAGTCCTTTTTTTCCCCATACAACAAACTTCAGGATTGAGGGAAAGATGTTTTTTTCTAACCCAAAGGGAGAGGGAATGCATTAACTAGTCTACTAGAATCTCATTGTCTCCTAAAAATGACTTCAAGTGGTACATACTTGAGATAATGGGCTTCTCATTGACTGCTCTATTTGAATCTCATTAATGCCATCCAGAATTTTGGGAGTAGAGACTGAACCATGCATAGGTCCTTACCAGAAACTAACACTGGAAATATAAGGAAAAAGAGGAAAATGCCAAATACAACAAAGTACCTTAGATTTAAAAATTCCCAAGGGATAAACACAGAAGAAATGAGTAACTAAATAAAAACTCCAAATAGAATCTCAGAAAAAAGAATGTTCTGACCATAAGAAATAAAACAAGAGATACAGAATGGAGTAATTAGTCATAAAAGCAAAATGATATGGACAATTAATAGCTTAGAACAGAGAGTGATAAACCTTATCCTGAGAATGTATACTGCATGAAAATTAAAATGAACCAAATACAAACAAATGACTCGAGACAATAAATTATATTTTTAAAACATTCAGACACTATATTTAAAGAAATCATAATGAAAACTACACATATTTAGTACCAAGAAACCACAGTAATGATCACACAAAATTTGAAAGTTACAACTAAATGTGAGAGAAGGAATTATAATACAATATTTCACAAAAGCAAATGATAAAGGTTTACAATTAGTAATAACCAGTCAAGTAGAAGAGATACAATCCTATAGAGTAAAAATTGAACCTCTAATGAAACGAAGAACTTTAAAGCAACAACAGGACTTAATACACACTTTCAAATGGAAATGTAGGGTCAAGATATACATAGATAGGTATGCATAATTTATCAGTTGGAAGGACCTGCGTAAGGAGGAATTGTTTGCATGCTTATAGAGGGAAAAGAAGGAAGTGTCCTCTTAGAAACATAGTGTCTTCAAGTGTCATAGTCATAGTTAAATAAGGCAGGCAGAAGAGCAGAAGGTGGTTTTGTTCTGATGGTCATAGAGAAGAATAAAATAGGAAGGAGAAGGGATTATAATAGGGAGGAATAGAAGAGGGAGAACAAAAAATCAATAATTGAAATAAATGAGATAAAGAGGTTACAAAGATGGAATTAAGGATGTGTGTGTGGGAACAGGAATATTGTGAGTCTTCATTTTCATCTCACCTGGATGAAGGAAGATAGAATATACTCACACAAATATTACATGAATGCACTCAAAAAAGTAGTGTACAAATACACTAAATTCAACAGAAAAATAGAAGGGTACAAGGAGATGGAGGAGATTAAAAAAAGAAGCCAACAGAGGTGAGAGAGTATTTATAGGGAAAGACAAACAAATCTTGAACATCAGAAGTGTGATGAAAGGCAAGTTCTTCTTGCCTCATTGTAACATTACTTTTTTTCAAATATTTCATTAGAACTCTCAATAGCGGGAGGGTGGGGAGGTTGGAACAGAATATTGGAAGTAAAGAAGGTACAAATTATAAGAATTCAGGTTGGGAAGAAATGTTCAATTAACAATCACATGAAGGTAAATGTAATGAATATACCCATAAAATGGAAGACCATAGAAGAATGGATTGCAAGCAGAATCCCACAATGTATTGTTTATAAGAAACAGATTTCAAACATAAAGATTGACATAGAACTGAAATTAGTGGTTGGATTAGAATTTATTTTGCTTTAAGACAACTAAGAAAAAAAGGAGATAAAGCAAAAAGTAACATACACATAAAGACAAGTAAGAAAACTCCATTATGCTTAAAGACATTAGAGATAGTGAATGAATTTCAATACTTAATTTATATTCACCAAACAATATAGCATTTAAATATTAAAGTAAAAATCATCAAATTGCAGAAAGGTATAGACAATAAAACTATAATATTAGGGGCATCAGTTTAATGGTTTCAGACAGGCAAATCTAAAGGAAAGATAATCAGGAAAGAAGTTAAGGACCTGAATAAAAAATTAGAATAATCACAGATGATAGCTATCTCTTAACTACTAAATTGGAACAAAAGGGAATTTACATAGCCATTGCATGACATCTTTAAAATAATTGCTCCTGTATTGGCATAATAACATTAGGTTCTTAATAAAATTTTATTGATATCTATTTATAGTTTATCTTTGTATAATATAAGAAATTGTGATTTGTTCCTAATACCAGCACAATTTCTTAATAGTTTTCCCAGCTGTTTTCCTCAAATAGTAAATCTTTTATTAAGAGTTTAATATGTGCCTGGCAGTATACTAACTGCTGGGACATAAATAAGAAAAAGAAGATATTTTCTGCCCTGAAGGAGTTTATAATCTAATAATGGCAGACAATGCACAAAAGAAGTTGAACAAAGGACACATCCTATACAGCCCAGAAGTACAAGGTTCATGAAGTCAAAATCCAGCAGAGTACCTGATGGAAAATGAAATAAGTTAGAAAATTCTAGGTTCTATATAAAGGGAGGCTCTTGGAGGAGTTTTTATTTCTCTACCCTCTGGCTCATAAACCAGAGGAAGAAAGTAACTTAGGGTGCTGAGGTGTTGAGGTACTGAATATCAAAGCTGAATCACTCTCCACAGTGATGAGATTTTAGGTGATGAGGAATGATGCTCATAGTGTAAAAACCAAGCAGAGCAGTGATGATGATGATGATGATGATGATGATGATGATGATGATGATGATGATGATGATGATGATGAAATAATTGATGAACAACCAGGTACAGAAGTGTCAGGTATGCCATTTTTATTGTTTACTTGTGCTTACATTTTATTAGCTTCAGTGTATGGTTTACTTTGTAAAACTCTTGTAAAATCACTTAGGCTTACTTTAGTAAAAACTATATAATGGAACCCATAAATCTACTTGACCAAATACATGTCACAATACATTGAAAATTAACAAACAAGTGAGAACACCTCTGTCAACCTCTCCATGTTAAGAATGTCTACTCTTCCCTTAGGATATCTTATGAAATATATGAAGTGTGATTATTAGACATAAGAACAATGTGAGAATGCTAGTGTAAAGTCATATCCTGGAATGATTAATTTCTTTATTTTTAAAATTCAAAAATATAAACGAATAAATTTCTATTATTATTTCCTATAGCTAATGGATTATCTTACATACTCCATGGGATAAATGCATCCCATTTGGGGAACACCACATCAGAGCAACTCTCTAAAACTAAGACATATTTGGTAGTTGCTGGTCTATATTGATAGAGGGAGGTTGTTTTGGTTTGGTCTTGGTTTTCGGGTTTTTTTTTAGGTGGGTCTAAAAAAACACAGATACAGATTCTCCCTCCCAGCAATGTCCCACCTCCACCTCCCAAAGAAAAAAAATCTTATTGTGGCTGGTGTGAGACACTCTAATAAGGCAGACATTTGGCTAATGTAAGAAATGGTATTACTTCAATCAAAGTTCATTTCATTCTTTCCACTTGGGCATAGAATTTGTAACAGTCTATTTCTACTACTTTCATGAAAGGTGATTCAGATTGCAGGTTATTATTGTAATTATTCATTATATTATATATAACAATTTCTACTACATAAAATATACCTAATTGAATCATATTATTTATTATTTTTAAACAGCTTGAACTATAATGATGATGATGATGATAACTAGCATTTAAATAGTACTTTAAGTTTTATAAAGTGCTTTACATATGATTTCTTACTGACATCCACCCATCTAGTTCAAACAAATTCCCATCTAATTATTAACTTGCTTTTAATGGTGCAAAGTTCTAGGGCCCTCAGAAGGGCGGGGAGGGAATTTCCTCACTTGGCTTTTTAAAATCAGTTTAGCATCCCTCATCTCATACAACTGAATTAAAGTGCTTTCTCATGTCAGATGAGCAATGTACATTATATGCCAGCTGCTAAAGTGAGATTAGTAAAGTGTGAGTGTGTGTGTTGTAAGGCATCCATAATATAATGTACTGTAGCAATCAACAAAATGTGTTCAAGGACCTCTCTGTGAGAAGCGGTGGTCTCTCATTTATTTCCTCTTCAGGCAGGAGATGACAGTAACATGGGAACTGTAATCACTTTCCTTCTTTCAAACGAGTCTCAAGGTGGTCTGAGAGTCTACTGCAGAAATGCTCTTGTCTGATTGGTTTGTCCTCAGAAAGGAAAGGGGAGAGATTAAAGGGAAAAAGTGTTTAACAAGTGCTTTTATTTGAACTCATTGTTTTGAGGAAGTGCATGGCTGGTAATGTAATGCAGGAAGAACCGAAAGGGGTAATTCACTTTTTATCGGAGTGTGGATAAAGAGGCAGGAGGAACAAATCTACCTCTGTCTCTTGACAAATCTAGAGTACTGACAGAATCCCAGTGGAAGGGGTATAAGATACATCATAACAAGAATTCATCTTACACCTATCTGAAGCATCACAGCTTTTATAAAAAGGAACAGCCCCACAGAGAGCACCGTTCTTCAGTTCTCACCATAAATCAACATTTTCTGGCTGCTATACAAGAGGGAGTCTAATATTTGTCTGTAGCATTAAATGCCAAGTATTTAGACTATCCTGCCATGGGTTTTCATTCAATCTAACCATTAGTGTGATGAAAACTTTTTTCTTTCCCTTGGTTATTATTTAATGACTTTTAAATGCATGTTATTCTCTTAACTTAAGCAAGTTTCCCCAACTTTTCTTTACATTCATTGACTGAAAAGCAAACTACACTATCATCAGTATAATATGATGAAGAGAAAAGTGTCTAGATTCGTGAGTACTATTTTATAATTTTTATATCACCCTGAGAGAATTAAATAGTCATTCCAGTCAGATTCAAGTCTCTCAGTTGTATTGCATTTAAGGAAACGACAGTCACTTTTGTGAGTACTGAGGCAAAAGACTCCATGTCACCAACTTGGTAAAGGCTGAATCTGTTTTGTGGTCATTTTGATAACTGGTCTCATAATTCACGTATTGAGTGTTTGGAAATGGCAAAGTTCCTTTCTGAGTGTTGTCAAGAAATTTCAGACAGAATCACAACTGAGTGTTATCTACCATTAGGAAAAAAAAGCACAGCACAAGGAAGCTGCAATTAAGAGGCATCTCATTATTTCCCCCAATCTTTACAGTCCACAAGAGCCATTTGCTCATACAGCTCATTGGTTTGCTCACCCAGAAATCTGAAGGCTATTTGAAAAGAAGCAGACAGACAATTTGTCATCTCAGGAGGAATAGATTAGAGAAACAGTAGAGAAAAATTCTGGAAGCAACTGAATATCAGCTGAGTTGGATATTTGGAAAAAAAAATTGGAAATTGCTTTCAGTAGCTGCTTCTAGTCTCTGACTTAAGCAGTGCCAGTGGTGAATGTCAGCTAATAAACATGACAGTTTCACAAGGGAGCCAGGAAATGGTAACACAAACAGCTGGTAAATACTTTTCAGAAGGAAAAAAAAAAAACAGTGAAGTTCAAAATTCATAGATTTATAGCTATTACCAGGAAAGTTACAAGGGGCTAAATTATAATAGTTCTCCAGCCCTATATGAGAAGAGCTGGTAAATATTCAGAAGACATAGTGCCCTTTGAGAGTACTGGCTTTGAGAGCCAGGTTTTTATCCTACCTGCCATGTTAGTCATATGATTTGGGGGTTCTAGTCTTAGATTAGCCATTAAGTATGTGACAGTCTCTCTGTGTGTCAATTACCTTAACAAGAATACGAATGATTTGGGTTGTTGATGTTCAATCATTCAGTTATGTCTGACTCTTCGTGAATGTGTAGACCATGGCAGACCACTATTGTCCATGAGGTTTCATTGGCAAAATACTGGAGCAGTTTGCCATTTCCTTCTTCAGTAGATTAAGGCAAACAATTTAAATGACCTCTCAGGGTGACATGGCTAGTGTCCAAGGCTGAATTTGAACTCAAGTCTTCCTGATTCCAGACTCAGAGCTCGATCCCCTGAATCATCTAAACTGTCTCCTGAACTGGATGATCTCCAACTTGAAAATTTAGGACTTTATTTTCAAAGTCTTTGCTGAGTTTCCCCACCATGATTTTTGTTGCTCACATAAAGATTCAATCCCCATTGACTCAATATCTCATTATTAATACTTTATTCCCAAAAGCCTGTGACAATAAGACTTAAAACCTGAAAAACAACCTAATGTTCAGCTATATTTCACCTCATGGTGAATGGGAAAATTAAAGCCCTATCTCAGTGAATGACATTCTCTCTTATTCTTATAAAGGTATTTGCTATTAACAATTTCATACTGACTATTCTCCCTTGAAAATCAGGTGATTCAAATCACATCAGAGTTATTGAACTTATACAATCCATATTTAATTCCAGAAAATTAGTGTGGAAAATTTAACAAAGTAAAAAGCCTACACTGTAAAATATAAAAATATGATTTTCATGATCCAAGAATGAGACCACTATGATATTATTTTAATCCATTGGGATTTGTATAGTCAAAAAAAGAATATTGCGTATTTCTGGATTTATACCCAAAGACCCCTTAAAGAAAAAATAATAGAATGATTAAGTTGTCAGCACAAGGAGCTCAGCAGATACAGTAAGAAAAGTCTCAAAATATTTGGATATATTTTTCCATCAATGAAGGTGGATATTTCCAAGGAATATTTCAAATATTGAAAACAACCAAAAATCTTTTATGGTTGCTTTTTAAAAGTAATATGTATTCATTCACTCTTTTATTCAACATATATGAGCACCTACTATTTATAAGTCAGAAAAATGGAATCTAGAGTTAGAAGGAAACAATCATTTTTCTTGTTTGTCTTAGCTGTTTTCTCCAGTTTTCCTCTGAATATAATTTAGAATAGGGATTTTTCAGTCTTTATTTTGTGCACACAAAGGAATTCTAATTATTTCAATCAGTCTCATTGCATTATATATATATATATATATGTATACACATATATATATATATTTAATTCACTATCTTTAAAAATATCTCCCATGTAGCAAAGCCACTGGGGAATTTTCAGTTCTGTAAATGCTTCCAAGTCAAACCAGCCCAGCCCCCTCCAAAAAAATTACTGTGACATTCCCAAGTATTTTAGGAAGGTACTTTTCCCAGAATAGTTTCAGCCAATAATTCCCAATAATTTTTCAGACTGTGATTATATCATTTCTTTTTTTCATTTTGTTAACTAAGTTCTTAGCCTTCTCTTTCACCACTCTGTTTTACACTTTGACCAAACAGTATTATTTTTTTGTCCTACTTTTATGAATTAGTAAGTGACAAGGAGTCCAATGGTATGTTTTTTAGTATTAACAGGTAGCATCAAGGTAAATGAAGAAAGAATGGCTGGGAATTAAGAGACTCGAGTCATTTTAATGTCATTATCAGAATTCACGTCCCAGGTCCTCCACTGATGAAATTAGATGTGTAGTCTTAAATAAATTTCTAATCTAGGCTGGATAACAGTTCCTCCCTTTTTAAAATGTGGAGACAGAACTAACTGAACTTTAATTGTTATTTTTGGCTCTAAAATTCAATGATATTGGTTCATGATTTACATAAATTTACCTGAAACTGCTACTTCTCTATTTATCTATATCAAGATCAAAATCAATCTACCTGAGGTACGTAAATATAGACACAAATTGATATCTATTGATATAGACAGACACAAACATAGTTTATATCTATTTATAACTATCTATAAGGCATACACGCTACGTGATATAGATAAAATACTTATATAATTATATACATATATAATTGATAAATATGTATATACCATATATAGATATACTCAATTAATATACTGTTCAATATAATAATATAATACTGATATATATGATATATAAATATAGGACATATGTCATATATTAGTATTAACTCTTCACCCATCCTGTCCACAAACAATATGTTAAATTCTTGTGTATGATGTGACCCTAAACAAAACTGCTTTCCATAGCATAATGGAAACAACAGTGGAAGGACAAATAAGTTTAAGATCCAGCTTCACCACTTCTTAGTATTTTCACCTTAGGCAAGTCATGTTTCCTCTTTGGACCTTGGTTTCCTTAGTTAAAAAAATGAAGCTGTTTGTTGTTCCAGGAATATATAAGGCCTACCTTTCCTATGAGCTTTTGCTTTTCTTTTTCTTGTTGGGTTTACAAGGGAGGATTAGACAGACTTCTGATTTCATTGACATAGACAACTAATAGTGAGGGAACTCCCTCTATTAAGTTAAATTTGTAATTTTTCCAAATGTATAGTCTTAGAGAATTTCAATAGACCCAGAGAGGTTAAGTGAGTTATCCAGTGTCACAAAATATACATGAAAGGCAAAACTTAACCCAAGTTTTTCCAACTCCACGGCCAACTCTGTGCCCACCAGCCATACTGCCTCTAAAGATTTCCATGGACTGAGTACAAAACTTAGTTTCATGCTACTCGGTGTGGATGGTCTTTATTATATAGTTGGGTATGTAGCTGAGAACTCATTTCCTTTCAGGATTCTAAGAGTAGATAGATGTTAAAAGTATATTGCATTCATGGGACTCTGCCGTGGAAACGTGTCCTTTCCCTGCTGTAGCTAAACCTCATTTCTTACCTTATTTCCCTGGATTTTTTGACCTGGCATATCCTCAAATCATTGCAGCACTAGCCCTGAACTTGTTTATCTTCTTCTGAATATTGATCTGGATTTGACTCTTCCACTCGCTCTGTCTGATACCCTGAATACTGCTATGGCTTTATATACTTTATATACATGACCACTACCTCTGAGTCTGATGCCCAGTTCCCTCTGCTATGAAGCAAACAGCTGTTCCCTGTTTGTGCTTTCTCACCTGGAGTTGTGATTCCTACCCATTTTACTCATCTGCCTTCTATTGATAATATTGACATAATGCAGCAGGAATTAGAAAGCACTATGTCTGCCCGTCAAATAGAGCTAAGATACTTTGCCATAAGTTTTACCATATTCTGTTTAGCATCCCACATTTGGTTCCCCCAGAGTCATCGAGACTTTGCCTATTTCTAATTTATACTTTATTGTTCCCAGAGAATGTTCTTCTCATACTTCTCTGCCCTCCAGGACCCCATCTTAGCACAGCTATGAACCTAGGGGATAGATGATCAGAAAATATTATGTAAGAGTGCAGCTAACTTCGATGGATTCTCATTGCCTTTTCTTGCAACTCCTTATGCTTTCATGGTTTAATTGGAGAGTTAAGAGGTAATGTAGATATTGCAAGAACAGTTATTGACAAAAGGGCAAAAAAACTCCAAAGAATTGATCATATATAAAATCAGCATTTTGGATAATATGCTTTATAGAACATTAAGGCAAATGGCCATTCTGCTTACTGAAACATTTACACAGTAAGTATTTATGAAAAATCATCAAAAGTGTGAACATAAGAGGAGTGGCTCACATTTTCATGTTTACAACCCAGAATGCATTTTTAGCACTTTTAACTTTTATTTTCTTTCATGAAATAATGAATAAAGGAATAGTACAACATTTCCTCTTTTATAAAATGAGGAAACTGAGGTTCAGAAAAAGATAACAGAGAAAATGATGATTTGATATGAAATTTCACTAATCTAGGTATCTTCAAAGTGGTATTATAAGCTACTAAAGAAAATTAAATTTGGTATTTTATATTCAGGCCTCCTATCTAAAACTAAAACTGAGATATTATCTAGTTTGATTGCTCTGCTTTATTCATTTGAATCTGAATGACTTTTACTGCTTTTCCAGAAATGAAATTCATTCTTAATAAATACGCAGTACTATGAAGGTGTGTTCATATGGCTAATTAAACTCCAAAAGGCAATTATGAGATCAGCCCTTCAGGATTTCTTTAAAAAACATCTTTTTTTTTTCATTTTTTAAAAGGATCCTGCTTCTAATGCAACCACAAACTCTTATCTGAAATTTTCCAAGTATTCATGTTTCCACTCCACCACATCCCTATCCCTTAACCTTGTAAAAGAAATATGTGAAAGTTAAATACATCAGTAAAGATATTGCTTGTTTAGTAGTATCCCTGTTGTATTTCTAAAGGAGTCCCATCCTATGTAGGACACAGTGCCTTGCCAAGACTGTATAGGTCAAGTCTATATGTCAAATAATTATGCCAAAATCAAAGCTATGCCTATTTAAAAGGCCAAAAGATCTTAAAGAACTAGCAATATGGAAGAAAGATAATGCCTTGTATGCCCACCAATAAAAAAAGAACTTTTTTAATAATGGAGATCAAGGTTTGAGGACCAAAGATTTCCCTGAGAAGGTTGTATAAATAGCAAACACAAAGTGAATAATTAGAGCTTTCCTACCTTTCTTCGCACTGTAGATCAGGGATAATTGTACCTATTTTGACAATGTAACTCTTGTAGAATTGAATTAACACACACCAGGGAATTAGAGGGAGCCATGTATCAAGGGACCAGTCAATTAGCTAGGACCAGTCAACTGTGAAGCATGTAGTCTTACGAATATCATTGAATAAAAGTGTGTAGCCAAGGGCACACAAATATGTTTTTATGTTGTTTTGGTGACAGGAAGAGAATAATAGTTCACTCCTGAAAAGATCTTGAATGGTAATAAACTTATCTTGAAGTAAGAAGTCCCTGAATTTTGACAGATCTTGTGGTAATGCCTACTCATGACTGAAGTACTATTAACTAGACTCTAACCATCCCCAAATATAAGGATTTTTGAAATAATGTTTTCACAATAATACCTAAAAGCAATTCCAGGAGTTCAAAAGATGTTTTAGAAAATGACAGCATTATTGGAATCACTTTTTAGCCATCCAAAATATCACTTCTGAAGTGGAAAATATACTTTGTTTCATGTAGATTTTGAGATGTTTTCTTCAACTTTAATCCATTTATACTCATCTCATTTCTAAATCAGAAACAACATGAAGTATGGCATTTTAAAAGAGATAGCTAAGTAATGTTGAATAATCATTTGACCAATGAGTCATAAAACCTATTTTCACTGAATTTTAATATTATCCATGTCATACTAATACACCAAATTTTTTTTAATTAAAGGTATTTAATCAATTATCTCCTATGTCTTCAAAAAAGATACTTTCCTATTTTTTTTTCCCAGAATCTGAGTATGAAGCGGCTCAAGATGAAGTTGAGATGCAAGTTGACTTGATTTTTATTTTCAAGAAAGTAGCTGAATATCATTTTGAAATATTTTACCCATGTGTCATTATGTATGTGTGTATGTGTGTGTTTGCATGCATGTGTGTTTTCCTTTTACCCATTAGTCTTAAAGTCTGATGAACTAAGTTAATTAGCATCTCTAGCCTGACTCACCTTACTGTGACTCCAAGTAAAACGCTTTATTTCAAAGGGAATCAGTATCCTCTTTTATGAGAAGACAACAATATTCCTTAAGCTACCTTATAGAACATTTAATTAAATTTTTCAATGAACAAAAATGTATTTTCTCTTCCTCCTATACCTTCCCATTAAAAAAGAACAAAATCAAAACTCTTGTAACGAGTATGTATAATCAAGCAAAGCTAATTACCAAATAAGGCATGCCAGGCAATGTACATCTCATCCTGCCCTCAGAATCTATCAGCTCTCTGTCAGGAGAGTTTGCTTCATCATGGGGTTCCCAGGAATCATAGCTGATGATTAAGTTCAATAGAATTATCAGATAGCTCAAAGATTTTTGCTTCACAATTTCTTTTCTTGCTTTATAAGAGTTTTTATTATAGAAGTTCTTTATATACCTTCTTTTCTAAGGACAGTCTCTGAAATTTAATTTCCTGAATAGTGAAGTCAAAAATCATCCTTAAGGGTTATTAAGGTATTAGATAAGGCCTATGAAAAAACATTTGAAAACCTAGGAACATTTTAAGCAAAGGCATAATCATGAAGTCCTAGGGAGATGGAATAAACTCCTTTGTTAATTAGGAATATGATGTCTGACCAAGTTTCACCAAGTGAAAGAATTTTAAGTTGTATCATAATCACCCCTCCAGCATTCTGTCAATTAAAATGAGAAAAGAAATAATCCTATTTTCATTTTCAAACAGCTAAAATTTTCTGGAGATGAAGATGACCCTTATATTCTCCATTTCTTTGAAACTGACATCTGTCTGGTAAGTGAACAGACTATAAAGATGAAATCATGGCTGTCATCAGTAAGTAGAACAGAAATCCATCTATGAGGGGTTGAAGAGCCTTGCCTTTCCTATCCCCACTCCACCCCAGACCTCATAGTATAGATCATAGATACAGCACTAGCAAGAACTCTAGAGGTCATGACATACAACTTTTCATTTTACAGATGAGGGAACTCAGATACAGAGAAGTTGTGACTTATCCAAAGGCACACCGTAAGTGGCAATTGAACCCAAGTCACCTTAATTCTAAACCTAGAACTTTTGCCCATCTTCACTCCTGAGCTGCTTCAACATTTTGGATTTTATGTAAATTAAAGGGTAAAGCATAGAAAGTGCCATTAAAATGCAGGTATTTAATCTGGACTAAGTATTGAAGTGGGCTGGCCCCAGTGCTTGGCACGTAGTAAGTACTTAATAAATGCTCATTGACTTGATTTGACACACTGCCCATTTAGCACAAATTTATTTATCATGTTGATAAAAATCCAGTGCACAAGATGATTTTATTTATGATTGAACCTTCCTAGCATGAAGGAATGTTTGGAGTACCACACAGTTGAGGGGTATCATTGGTATGGCTTAATGGTAGATTTGTTTTGTCTGTTTTTTCACATTAGATTACCTTCGATTTAAAACCAGCCTCACTTAGACTCTACTTCTCTTCATTCTTATTTAATCCTTAGGTGTCTTTTTAATATATAGCAAAGACCTAGCCTTGGGTATGCTTGCTAAAACCATTATAGATAACAGGACCATATAATTAATTAGAACAAGAAGGGATACAAAATAATCTAATCCAACCTGTTCATGTCACAAATGAGAAAGCTGAGGTCCAGGAAGCTTTACAGATGGTCATACAAGTAATAAAAAGCAAAGATGAGTTGTCGTATTCTAGATCCAGATCTTCTTCCATTAGCCTTGAGAAATAAGCAGGAAGAGCCACGCTGCGCTTATAATACCATTTCAGAATCCAAGTGAAAATTCATAGCATTGTGATAATTGAGTAGGAAAAAAAGATGAAAGATTAGCAGAGAAAGTAGCAGTGTTTTTCATGATCTACTTGCTAAACTTGTTGAAGTGGATTCTTTTCACAAAGAGATATTTTCATATGTAGTTTGGGACTCAAGTTCATTTTCATAAGCCTCTCCTTATTGGTCAGAATGATTATTCAATACCCTGTGCCTGTGTGAGTTGTTGAGAGTTTAGGAAAAAAGAAATCTTAGTTCTTCTGGCTTCCATCTTTGAGAAAGGAGAAGTTCCTGGAGAGAGAGAGATTCCTGGAAGAAGCTTGCATGTAGAGAAATTAGCACCTTGATCAAATACATCTCCCTGGCCAGATAGATACTTCCAGGAATTTCCACTTGGGGATCTGGGATTCTCATTTCTGGTTGAGTTGGAATATCTTGTTCCCACTGGAAGAGTTCATCTTTCACAGTTTTCTGTCTGGTATATTCTAATTGGTTTCACTTCTGTAATTGTTATTTGCTCTCCACTTGGATAGATGGGTGTATTTGCTATCTACCATGTATCTTTGTATAACTGACATTTTGTGGGAACAGAGTAAAATCTTTGGATGTATTGCTGAAAGCACTGTTTCCCTGCTAGGGGATAATTGTCAGGAGTGCAATTTGAAAGTAAAAAAATATTTTCCCAAGACTAACAATATTTTGTGGCCCAGCAAGATATACTTGAAATTCTAGCCTGGTATCTATCCTTTTTCTGAGGAAAGCAATGTCTAGCCTTGTGGCACCAATCTCTTGTGTCTATCCTGGCAGGAATAAAAGGATCCTTTATACCTTCCTGTGAGCTGCATTTACGAAGACTCATGTGAAAACACATAACGTACACAAGCAGTACACTTCTTAAATAAGTATTATAAGACCACAGAAACTCAGAGTTAGCAGAGACCTGATAAGTCCTCTAATCCAACCCAGACTTCAACAAGAATCTCCTCTACTGCCTACTCCCAACCTTTGCTTAAAGATCTCAAATGAGAAAGATGTTCTCACCTCCAAAGGCTACTCATTCCACTTTGAGATGTCTCCAATTGTTAGGAAGTTTTTTTTTTTTTTTTCTTTGCTTTTCTTTTCTTTTTTTTAGCTATAATCTCTACACACTCTCATCCAGTGAGTGAGTTATCCCTCCCAGCTTTGTCCCATAAGTGATAAAAATATAATATATGATTTAATCTAAGTTCTTGATGAAAGTTAAATAGTCCAGTGCCAAGTATAGATCCTAGGCATTTTCCAACCATGCATTCTTGGGTAGCTTCTTCACTCACCCCCCTCCAGAATTTGAGTTCTGTCTCTGGTATCCAGGGCTCTAATGGATGAGCTTTCATTATAACTTGCCCCAAACTGGACCATCATGCCACTTGCCAGTCATTTCTAAACTATGCCTTTGTGTTTCTTCTCCACCATGACCCAATTTTTTCACTTCCTTTTTCTGTTATATTTCCTCCAATGAAATATAAACTCCTTGACAGTAAAGACTAGCTTGCTTGCTGGATATGCATCCCAACCACTTAACACAGTGCCTACAACAGAGTAAGAGGTTAATGAGTGCATGCATTCATGCCTAGTAAATTGTACTAGAGATATTCTTCCAAGATGATACCAAGTCATTAAAGATTACTCTTTTGTTTTTATAGTCATTCAACTAGTCCCAATAGATTTAATTGCACTTATAGCTAGCCTACATCTCTACATTTTCCCCCTAAGAACAGCATGGGAGATTTGATCAAACACATTGCAAAAATCTAGGTAAACAATATTTATAGTTTGCCTGTCCAAAAAAAAAAAAGAATTAAATTAAATCTGGGATGAATTCTTTTTGATGACACCATGTTGTTTGCTTTTTAGTCACTACTTCCTCTGACTGCTCATTAACCATCTCTTTAATAATTATTCTGCAATTTTCTCAGGAATTTTAAAGTCAAACTCACTGATCTAGAGGTGGTAGATTCCAGTCTCTTCCCTTTTTTTGAAAACCGAGGTATTTTCCCTTCTTTTATCCTATGGGTCCATTCCTACTCATCAGGATGTTCCAAATGTCCCTCATAGTGACTCAGAAATTATACCAGTTCTTGTAGTTCCTGAGGGTGTAGTTTATCTGGACCAGGCAACATGAATTCATCAAGGGCATCTAAATGTTCTCTTACTCTCTCCTTATTTATCTTGGCTAGCAATCATTTTTGTTCCTTCAGACTCATCAGATTGGTACAGATAAAAGGGGAGATGCAGCAAGAGGTGGAAAGATTGAAAGAAATTTTGAAAACATGCACATTAGTTGTATCACTCTGGAAAATAATTTGGAGCTATTTAAGAAAAGTGACAATGAAATATCTAAGAATTTTCTGGTAGTGACTGGTGTTGATCATACAGTACTAAATCACCAAGAAGGTCAAAAATAAGAAAGGCCCCATAGATATGTCAAAATATTTGTGATAGCAAACTTTTGTTAGCAAAGAAATACAAGCAAAGTTGGTGCCCAATGACCTTTTCAGACCAAAGGTCATTTTCCTTGTCAGAGAAAACAGAAACATAAAACGAATTAAAGAGTTCAGTCATCTCTCAGTTGTCAGTGGTCCTTATCTTATCTATATTGAACAGTGGTTCTAGTCTTTTTCTGATACTCCTCTTTTTTCTGATTTTCTCTTTTATTTTTCTTAGTTTTCCACACCAACCTTAGCTCAATGTCAGCTTTATCAACTTTACTCTTTCTCTTTTCCTACCTCTGTCTCACTCTCTCTCTGTCTCTGTCTCTGTCTCTCTGTCTCTCTGTCTGTCTCTCTGTCTGTCTCTCTGTGTCTCTGTCTCTGTCTCTGTCTCTGTCTCTCTCTGTCTCTCTGTCTCTCTGTCTCTCTGTCTCTCTGTCTCTCTGTCTCTCTCTCTCTCTCTCTCTCTCTCTCTCTCTCTCTCTCTCTCTCTCTCTCTCTCTCTCTTTCCCCAATGTTAGTTGGTGAGTTCTCTTGCATATGTACTGCCTATTTGGACACTCCCATTTTTCTTCCTTACTAGAACTACTTACTTTTGTGTCTTCAATATTTAATTTTTTAAATATTTCTATCTTAGAGAATGACTTCCTCTGTAGAATTTTAATTGATTTTTCCTCTGAATCTTTTTAAAATCTGCTTTCCTAAAATCTAGTGTACATTTCTTGTCTTCACTATGAAAAATTCTAAAAAGAAATAATCACTCCCTCAACCCCAAAAAACGTTATTATTTCCATTGAGTAACCTGTTGTTACTTGGTGGTAAGGCTCAGATTCAGAACGGATTTCCTCCACATTGGTTTCTCTATTCTGTGAAAAATTAAATCATCATATAGGCAAGTCAAGAATGTATTTATTCCTGCCCGCATAGGTAGAGAAGCTGAAGTGACTCTCCCATAGTGAGGTCCAAATCATCTCTCTCTCATTCCTCTAGAGGAACACTAGGTTGGCTTTCTCTAATGCTATTGTCTTGAGCTCTCATTTTGGCATTTTCCCTTTGTTAAAATCAGTGGCTAGTGACTCAGTTCTATTTAACCAATCGACATAAGTTAGTTTTTACAAGGAGATATTTACTGCAAAGATATAGGGCACAAGTACAAACATTTCCACACAGCATCTCAGGGAATGCTCTCTTCTGTATTGCATCAGTATTAGAAGACAACAGTCTCAGAGCTCATGAAGTCTTCATAGTATTCACCCCACCAAGTTAACTTCCAGATTTGGCACTGCTGATGAGTGGATGACTCTGCATGACTACTTCTGATTCCATATTGGGGAAGTTCTCTCTTCAGATCACACCTCATTACCCCTTTTTAGAAACAGGAATTTTTCTCAAGTGAGTTTTATCTGCTGTTATATGTAAAACTCAGAAGCTATTGTGTGAACAAAATCAATACAACTAGACTAAAAAGATATTCAACTGAGAACATATGTTGCACCATATATTTCTGATGAAAGTCCAACATCTAAGACATCCAGATTGATAACAGAAATATTTAAGACCAAGAGCCATTCCCCAATAAATAAATTGTCAAAAGATACAGAGTTTTCGAAAGAGGAATTACAAATATTAATGAGTATATGAAATTTTCCAAATCCGTAATAGTAACCTAAACATAAATAAACTAAATTTGAGTTTTCATATCAAACAAATTCGCCCAAATAAAAAAGAAATAAATATAGAAAAAACTGTAGGGAAACATGAACACATATACTACTCATAGGAATGTGAACTGGTCTAACTATTTGGGAAAATAATTTGGAGTTACTTAAGATAAGTGGATAAAACTATTCATATACTTTAACCCAGATTCCTGGAGCAGATGTTAGAAGAAATAGACAAAAACAGTTCTTATATAGGGACAGATAGGTAGATAGATAAGAATAAACTTGCAGGAGCTCAGAAATGAAAGCAAAGTAGGTACCCAACTATTGGGAAATGACTGGGAAAATTGTGGTATGTAAATGGAATGCAATATTATTGTACCATAACAAATAATGAGCATGAGAAATATAGAGGAACGTGGCAGCATTGCAATAAACTGATATAAGATGAAATAAGAAATAGGGAAAATGCATACAATGACTAGAGTAATGTAAATAAAACAAAACCAATAAAACAAAATGAGTGCCATATATTTGTAATGACCAATCTTTGCCCCAATTAGAGATTAGGAAATGTCCATTTTTATGGTCACCAGAGAGGTTGAGAAAGACAGATCAAGTGGAACAAGTTATAGAATGTTCATGCATATTTCAGTCATTAAAAATTCCCTCAAAAGCAGGTCTCCACAGTCCTAAACACAGTCCATCTCAGCAATCTGAAGAGACTGCATGTGTTCAAGAACCACATTAAACTAGTTTTATACTATTGTCAGTCCCATCAAAATGTTGGTTTCATTCCATTTGTTACTCCCAGTTTATCGGTATCTTTCATAAAGTGTGGTGTCCCTACACTGAACATGGGACTCTTGATGTGATCTGACCAAGCCAAAGTACAGGAAGATAATCTTCTCCCTAGTTCTTGGCATCTTCTCTTAATTCACTCTAAACTTATATTCACTTTTTCACCTGCTGAAATTATTCTGCTGAATACATTCCACTGGAAATTTTTTTTCCTGATGAATATCTAATGAAAATTCTAATAAATTTTCTGATGAATAAGAAGTCATCCTTTTTCTTTCTAAATGCAAAGTTGATTATTTGTATACAATTATAAGATTTTCCTAAATTGAACTGATATTGTAGCCCCTTTTGATCTTTTATCTTCCATGTTAGTTATCCTTTCTTGTTTTTTGCCATCTATGAATCTATAAGTAAGCACAGATTCTGGGGCACTCCACTAATGACATCCTTCCAAACTGAATAAATGGTGATGTTTTTAGGGTTCAACCAGATCTATCATCTAGTAATAGTGAATAATAATGGTTAACATTATATAGTTCTTACTATCTGTCAGGTACTATGCTAAGAGCTTTAAAATTATTATTTCATTTGATCCTCTCAACAACATGAGATATAGGTGTCATTATTATCCTCATTTTTACAGATGAAGAAACTGAGGCAAACAGAGGTTAAATGACTTGCCTAGGGTCACACAGTGAGTGAGTGTATCAGGTCCGAATCCAGGCCTTGTGCTTTACACACTTGCAGCTTAGCACAACTATACCATGTAGCTGTACTAATAATCTTTTTTTTTAATTATTTTTTGTTCATTTCATACTTCTAATGGCAGGACTGGTCAATGAGAGTTCAGTCCTTGGTTCCTAATAATGTGTCATGAAGGACCCTGATCTTTACTTCAGATTATGTACAAGTCTGACTTTCTAGTTGGTTGAACATGTGGCGAAGAACCTGCCTCAATTGGCTGCTTAGCTGTAACTGTCCATGGATATGAAATGCTCCTGGAGGGAGGCATGAGTGTCTTTCCTGGTGATGATCAAGACTGTTATATGTTTTGGAAACAAAGAGTAATAGCAGGAGATAAGTTGTCTTGCGCTGCCAGATATCTGTCTCCTCACCTTAATTCTCATGAAATCACGAACACGATGTCTTGCTAGTGCTTCTAGTGTCCTTTCTTTTATGTTTTAGGTGAAGGACTATTGGAGATGGAATGGATTAGCCTATGACTTTGAGTTTCAAAAGGTAAGAAGAGGGTGCTGCTGCTGGAAGTTCAGTGACTGGGGTGCATTTTGGAGTTTGGGAACAGCAAAGCTTATGACAAGCACAATTGCAAGAGACTTTGATCCAGTTCAGGAGAAAAAAGTGAGTTTGGTGACCTTACACAACCTGTGAGTGAGTAGCACTTCTCCTCACCTCTCACTGCCCCCCTCCCCCCTCCCACCTTGCCTGGCTTCTAGTGTTCCCCAAGGGAAGGTACACTCCATGGTCAACAGCTGCCTTTTTCCCTTTGGATTTACTGGCTACTTTTCTTGCTCAAAGAACAAGCCTTAACCCAATTCACTCTGGAGCTCATAGACTAGACAACAAGTCCCCACCCACATAGCACAGAGTGAATGCAGTTACTAAATAGTAATTATTTTCTTTTTACCCAGGAATCTTGAGGGTCTTCCACACTCAGTTTCATTTTTTTTTTTATTAAAGGGGCCATCTCTTGAGTAACATAAAGAAGCCTATTCATTGATTGGATGTATCTCACTCAAAGTGAGAATTAGCTTGAAAGAGCTAGGGTCTCACGTTGCATCCTGGTCCATCTCCAGTCATCCTGGTAAGTATCAGGCCACTGGACCCAGATGGCTGAGGAGGAGAAAGTGAGGTTGGTGACCTTGCACAGCCCTCCCCCATTTAAATCAAAGTCAACTGCAAGTCACATCATCATCTTGATGTCATGGTCCTCTTTGAGAACAAAGGACAAACACAACAACAACAACAATATAAATATTTATTAGAGTTTTGGTCAGCAGAATACCTGTATCAGGGAATTATTAGGACCAGACGCTCCTGAGTTCTTTTCTGATTCCTTGATTCCAGAGCTATGGCATGTTATTGCTAGTGAGTAGTAAAGCACCAAAACTGGAAGATTAACATTTTTTAAAGATGAATGCTATTCCCTGAAGCTGGTATTTCCAAAACTGAAGAAATAATGTGACAGCAAATGTCACACTTATGCTCCTTAAAATCAGATAGTACAGCCAAAATAAAGGTAGTTCTAATCATGGAGAGATTCACACGCATCAGTGGGCCAAGACACTAACTGTGGGAGCCATATACTGGAGATCTGTTGGGGGAAGAGGAATGTGTAAGAAAGGAATTTGGGGATAATTGTGATTCAAATTAGGAGACCATTATTTTGTCAAAAGTTACAGTAAGTCAGGGTGGGATCAATAGTTTTGGATCAGAGATCCCTGGAGAAAGCAGAAGAATTGGAAGCAGAATCAGAAAATGGACAGGGATCTATAAATGCCAGAAATGACACAAGTCAAGGCAGTCAAAATGACACTGGTCCTGGATTTATGAATTATTGTTCTCATTAAATGTGTTTTTAGAATTGATTATCTCCCTGGCCCATGCTTTTTCACTAGGGACATAATTAACTGGCTTAATCAGTCTATATGCCAGTGAATATATTGTCCCCCAGTATCCATATTTGTTAAACTAAATATGTGCTCTTTCATTTTAATTGAATGAAGTCATCCTATTCCTACTTAGGTCACCTCTTTGTAATTAGAAATTTCTTTTTAAGTCACCTTACAGGACATAGTTGTCTAAACACTTCCTGGAATTTGAATAAAAAATTCTAGTTATTTGGGCAATATTTTTTTAAGCCCTGACAATAGGAGAAGGTGTGTATAAATAGAACTACCCATGTAGTGTTTCTACTAATACTAGCCAATCAGGATATCGTCTTTCTTGTTGGTGAGTCTGAAAGTCTGAAATATCCCATTTTGGTGAAGTCTATGATTGAGCAGCATTCATCCAGATTCCCTCCTTTTGAATGTTTTGTGATTGGCAAGTGGCTAACACAAATCTTGACTTACTGACTGACAGATGTCAACTACCATTGGTATATTTGAGTGTACAAAAAAATACCATTATTGAAGCCCAAGGTAGAAAAAAATGCCATTCACTACAGAATTGAATTCACTAGACACAATGTTCACCCTTCTGTGCCCTGGGGCTTAGTGCCTGCCCCTTCAGGATTTTATATTAAGACAAGCTGTCAAAGATAAGACAGGATTTTAAAAAAGGACAATTTACAGAACACTTCAGGTAAAGTCTTAATAGCTATCTGCCTTGGAATAAGAATATCCTTGCTACCCAGTTATTTTTTTTTCTTCTAATACAATGAAGTCATGAAACCATATTTCTGACATGACCCTTTAATGCAAGGTAAATAATAGCACAATGACATTAATTGATGCTAATTTTGCATGGAACATTTTTTATAGAAAGAACTCTATTCTGGTTTTCGAAGTATATTAGAATGAGGTAACTGTTTCCATATTCCCAAATGTTACCTTGTGACAGCATCTGTGCCATAGTGGCAGGAAAGAGATGATGACCTTGGATTCTCTTATGAGTAAGAGGGACCACAATGCATGTAAACACTTGATAAGATGGATATTCCAAGTTTCTTTCTTCCTATTATAAACCTTTTTGTGGTACTAATCTCAAAATAAACCTTATTTCAAGACATCTAGTGGGTGCAGTAATTAGTGTCATGGAAGCAGATAGGTAGAGATAGATTAGAAAGAGAAGAAAAGTGGATAATAAGTTGAAAGCTAATGAGTAAGGAAATACGTCTTCTTTCACTAATGCTCCCATTATTTTTACAACACTTGAATGACTTAACCCTGGCAAACAAATATGGAATGTTAACATTTCTGCTCCAAATTATTATCTATTTGACCTTAATGCTTGACTGCACCAATATTGCAATGATTGTTCTCAAGCAGTAAACTCATTAATGGCAAGGAAATGTTTTTTATTTTGTTTTTGTACTGTTCAGAGGTTATAATAGTCCTGACAAATAGTAGGTATTTAATAAAGGTTTGTTGAATTGATTTAAAATGTACTGAGAACATTATAGGACACAGTAGCCTGAAATAACGGTCCATGGGGAAGATAATTTAGAATCAGAAAGTTTGGATTTGAGTTCCAACTCCACTTATTGCTAATTATGCTAGCTTGGACATATCACTTTCCTCAGCCTCATTTTCTCTTCTGTAAGATGGGGATAATAATACTTATACTACATAATCCATAAAATTGTTTCAAAGAAAGTGTTCTATAGGTCCTTGCACTTGAATATGGATTTTATTATTTTGAAAAATTGAAATTACACATAGCTAAATGTCTCTCTATTACTTTTCGGGGGCAGGATCCTAACCTGCAATTTCATCAGCGAAGAGCAAGCTTTTTTCACTGATGCAGATCAGCAATTTATTTGGAACTTAAAGCTTAGAGAATCTCATAGGACACTGAAAGGATAAGTCATTTGTTTGTGGTTTAGAAAAATAACTATAGTAGTATGTGTGAGAGGCAAAACAGGAACCTAATATCCTGACTCCAAGGCTAACTTTCTGTCTACTATGCCATGCCGACTCAAATGTCATTTATGATTTTGGTATTCACCAATTTCTCCACATTTTATGGACATATATATATTCATATATATATATATATGCGTGTGTGTGTGTGTGTGTGTAATATACACAAGTATATATCACAGAATTTTAGAATTTGTCAAAACCTTTTACTGTTCAGATAAGGAAGCTGAGACAAAGAAAATAGTTCAGGATTTTAATTATAATAAGTATTCAATAAATATTTGTCGAATTAAATGCAACAGCCAAAGATCACACAGTTACTTTGCTCACTCTTTGGGAATGCATTTCTATTGCCTACCAACATGACCTTCTTGGACTTTCAAACAACATATGGGTCATTCCTAGTAAGTACACATCCAGAAATGACCTCCATATCTAAAGAGATTCCAAGAGTTATAGGATGGAAGTGAGGCCTTTTATACACACATGCTAATTGGGGTGGCAAGATCTATAGAAATCTATCATCATCTGCTATCTTTACTGTTACCTAGGTGTCAGATGATGGGGCACAGACGATCAATGTCATATTGGTTCAGAGGAGGAAGAGTTTACTATAGACTAGATTAATTAGAGAAGGCCTTTGGAGAATGGGTAGAATTTACTTAAGTGGAAAGAAGTGAGGAAGGCATTTCAGGAAGAGGAAAAAGTCTAAGTAAAGGTATGTGGCATAGGAAAATACTTAGACTTGGGCCAAATTACATAATACTGAATGTCAAATAAAGGCATCTATCACTATGACTCTTTCCTAGTATTTATATGGCATCTCCATTAGCTGTGTTGCTAACAACCACAATGAAATATATTTCTAATTAAGTTTATCATTTTTCTCCCTATATCATCATCCTTCTCAGTTTTTCTTTTAAGGTAAACATTCAGGCCTTAGCCAAGTTCTAATATTATAGTTTGAGTTTTTTCTCCATTTTCATAGCCATGATACTGACTCAGACCGTTGTAACCATTGTATCAGATTTTTTTTTATTCTCTTTGCTTTCTTTTTTTTTTTTTTTTACTTTTATGCTTTTTTTTCCTACTCAAAATAATACCATCACATCACTGTCATACTATTTAGAGCTGGAAAGGCCCTTTATTCCAATATTTTCATTTTACAGAATGGGGAAAGAGAGGGTAAGGGAGATGAACAGAAAGAAGAGACAGAGAGAGTGAGAGAGAGAGAGAGAGAGAGAGAGAGAGAGAGAGAGAGAGAGAGAGAGAATTGTATTAAGCAATTATTATACTTACTCCATGCCAAACACTATAGATACAAATACAAGCAAATAAAACAGACTTTTCCTTCATGGAGTTTACATATACTAATGGAGGAAAACAACTTATGAAATGATATTGGGAAAGTGATGGGTAGGGTCTTCCTGATTTGGAGCTGATGGCTAAGAAATGATGTAGAAACTGAATTCTGGGGTCATAGTATATAAGGTCACCTATTAAAACCCAGAGTGGTTCTAGGGACAGAGACCAAAATTCCTTTGGCCAGGAGGTGGCTAAAATGGCAAGAGGCATAGCTTGGAGATGTTAGCTAGGAAGATGGTGGGATTTGTCCAAGATCACATTGGTAGCAATCTCAGCGGCTGTTTATGACTGACTATTGGCAATAACAATGAAATGAACAAAGATCATAGATTGGGGAATGGTTAAACAAATTATGACACGTAAATGTACCGGAGTTTTATAATACTGTAAGAAATGACAAATGAATACAGAGAAACATGGGATGACTTAGACAAACTACTACAGTACACAGTTAACAGAGTCAAGAAAATAATATGTACAGTGTTTGCAATGATGTCAATATAAAGGACAAAATAAATTATAAAATGAAACTGCAGAACGACAAAGAACAAGCATGTCTCCAGAGAAGAGACATGAACCCACAGAGAAGTTACTGGTATGGTCCATTGCTGTTCAGTTATGTCCAACTCTTCATAACCCATTGCTTCTTGTTGTTTGTATTGTTGCTGGTTTATTTTGTTTTGTTTTGTTGGCTGATACAAAAGTGGTTTGCCATTTCCTTCTCCAGCTCATTTTATAGATGAGGACACTAAGGCAAAAAGGGTTAAGTGACTTATTCAGACTTACACAGCTAGTAAGTATCTGAGGCCAAATTTGAACTCAGGTCTTCTTGACTCCAGACTTGATGCTCTATCCATTGTGCCACCTCATCCCCAGAATGTACCTTGCATTTATTTTCTGACTTTTTTGATATATTGATCAGTTTTGCTTATTTTTCTTTTGTTTTTTAAAAAAAGGTAATATTATTTGCTATATGGGATGGCTTTCTACAGAGTGTGGGGTGGAAGGGAGGATGGATAGCAGGACAAATTTAGCCAATGTAAAAAGAAAAAATATGAATTAAAATTATTTTTAAAAATATAAATGCAATAATGATCCAAGAACCACTCAATCAGCAGTACTTATTTAATGGTTACTTTATGAACAGCAAGGTACTAGGCACAGTAGAAGAACTCCAGCAAGGATGTCAACTTCTTAGAATTGCTGAGCTACTCAAAATGATGGCCACAACAAATATATAAGACCCAGGCTTTATCGATTGATAAAGATGTATGATAACCTAAGATGCAGTTAAAGGTGGGACCAGGGGAAGCACATGTCCTATGTACTTGCTTCAAGATATAGTGTCATGCCTTCTTCATCCCTGCAGAAGATCTTTACAATATAACAAACTCTATATACATACTGACCCAGAGCATAAATGCCACACGGAACTGGAAACATAGATCTTGTGAACAGCTAGTTCATTTTCACCCTGTTTGAATAAATAGTATGAATGTAGAAGTGTGAGATACAGGGTCATATACTAGACAAGGTACTGAACTGAGAATGAGAAGTTTTTTAGTTCAGTGACTTCATTCATGTCTGACTCTTTGTTTGGGGTTTTCTTAGCAAAGGTACTGGAGTGGTTTGCTATTTTTTTTCTCCAGCTCACTTTGGAGATGAGGAAACTGAGGCAAACAGGGTTAAATGACTTACCCAGCTTACTTACCCAGGGTCATACTAGTAAGTGTCTGAGGTCAGATTTGAACTCAGAAAGACTCATCTTCTTAATTTCAGGCCTGGGACTATCCACTGCACGACTTAACTGTCCTTGAGAATGAAAAGAACTGTTTTCTCATTCTTGCTTATCATCTTGTTTATGTGACCTTAGAGAAGTCACGCAATCTCAATGGTTACATGATCTCTAGAGTTCCTTTGAACTTTCAAGTCTCTGATGGTCTAGGTTCTTCACCTATGAAGAAAAAACAGGTATTTTCTTGACCTAGATGGAAGCCAGAGCTCATTTCTTCCTCAGTTTTATGCTGGCTAGCAAAGAATGAGAACTCTTTTTCAGTTCTATACAGCTTTCAGCACACTGCCAGTGTTCATTAATATGCCATTATTAATACTAATGATGATAATAACAATATTGTTGTGTCTATAAAAAGCATTTGCAATTAAAAAATGATTAATTGAGAAATTTTTTGTTCCAGGATACCATGCCCATAATTTTTTTTTAAATAGCATTAATGAAATATAGACTTAGCAGCTAATAAGAAAGCACATAAAGCATTGCTAAAGCAAACAGAAGAAATAGACCAGGTCAAGCCATTAGACCTGAGTCATTCAAAGTGGAAAGAAGAGTTCCCTTCATTTATAACAGGGTTGCAAAATTGCCCGTGCAGAGGATTCAGAGCTGGATTGGACCTCAGAGATGATCTAGTCTAATCCTCCCATTTTACACACGAGGAAACTTAGATCTAGACAGAGTTCATGATTTGTCCAAGGACAAACATATAATAAAGAGCAGATCTGGGATACAAATCAAGGTCTCTCTATACACCATATCTCTTACTCTGTTTCCTCACTGTGAGAGGAAGATTCATTGTTGAAGGCTTTGATCACAAGCCCTAGTAGAAAGGTGTCAAACCGGTGGTAGTTAGACTACAAAACTCAAAAGTGTGGCCTGAGACAGATTGCATTGTAATTGGGAAATATCTGACAAAAAAAGTAAAAATATAATGTTGTTATTCAGTTATTTCTGTAGTGTCCAACTCTTTGTGGCTCCATTTGGGGGTTTCCTGACAGAGACACTGAAGTGGTTTGCCATTTTCCTTTTCCAGCTCATTTTTATAGTTGAGGAGCTAAGGCAAACAGGGTTAAGTAACTTGCCCAGGGTTATATAGCTAGTAAGTGTCTGGAGTCATATAGGAACATAGAAAGATGAATCTATCCACTGTGCCACCAAGCAGCCCTCCAAAAATATACCACATAAATAATGACAATTTAAGGTTTTCTAAATTAATGTTCACCAACAAGAATGTTTCTATTTGAGTTTGCCACCACTGCTCTAGTAGCATCAACCCCAGTGGAAAGAAAGTCTCTGAAGTTCTGTCCAGTGCTGTGTTCCTGTTGTCCAAATATCTCATCTAGTTATGTTGAGATAGGTCTATTTTCAGGTTAGCTTTAAGTTAATGAATATTTTAGACACAATACCTCACAAGCCTATAAAAAACGTCCTGCAGGTGTGTCATTCTGTATTGGTAGAAGGGTACTAAAACTCACAAAAGCACACAACTTGAATGTGTGGAAGGAGAGATTTTAAAATAGTACACAAGATAAAATATTCTTCCTGATTCCACTGAAAAAATGAAAAATGGTTATATCAAAAACAAGGTAATGGAATGTCAGAAGCATTTACATGCTTTATGCCAAAAAGCAACAACAATAAAAAAAACAACTTCCCAGTGCCACCACCAACACCGTAAATACCTCCAACACACAATAACATAACTAAAGCACAACCAGGCAAAAGATTACTACTGTAGGCCCACAGCTGTAAAAATAAGAAGAATGTCTTTTCATTTACTCTGGAGATGTCTAAGTGGAAAATTACTGTGCTATCTCCTGAATTAAGTAAATATGGCTACTTGTGTGGTACTGAAACTCATCATATGCACAGCATGCTTCCAGTTTGTATCACAATGAATATTGAACTAATGTAAACATGTTTGTAGGGAAGAGCACGTCAAGAATGATTCACTCATTCTGTATTGCTAACCTAAAAAACATGTTGCTAAGGAAAAGAGCAATGAAATGAGATCAATTTGCTCATCCATCGGAGCAGTATATGGATAGTATTTATTTTATCTCAATTTGTGATTTAGGAAAGGCTCAATGTAAGGGCACAGATATGCTATAGCTAGCTATATTACGCCTCTTAGAATTATTTTACGTCCAGTATCATAATACTTTAAGGACCATTTTGAGACTATGTCTACGTGGGCCAAAACAGCTGGTAACTTTGGTCAATGCTAATAATAATTACAAATTTAAACTGATAAACTGGTTTGACTAAGTCCAAGTTTGATTATATTTTGATATACTCAGGCAAAATTTAATTTTGATAAGAATGGACTAGAAGTAGCTGATTTGTCTTATGAGTTTTGTTTTAGTTTGGAGTGGCTTTTGTTTTTGTTTTGGAGGAAGAGTATTTATGTAGGCATAGTTTGTTAGACTATCCTACACTTCTTACTGTGCCAGATTCTCTCAGGAATAAGCATGAAAAAAGTTAATTCCATTTCCAGAGGTAATTAACTTATTCCCAGTACTTGACCTTAAAACCTGACTCCCTGAATTTCTGATCAACTAACGTTGGCCTGGATGAAAACCTAAGAGGCCAAGTTGACCACCTCTGTGAGTTTAGCTGTTATTCAGGAGATTACTTCAAAACTAGAAATAAGTATGAACTTTAATCTCATAGGAAGTGAACACTCATTTCCAATATCATATATCTGGAGGTAGAAGAAAGGACTTCAAAGCCCATCCTCTTATTTTATGGATGTGGCAGCTGAGAACCAAGGAGGCTAAACTGCTTATCCAAGTTCATAAAAGTACTAAGTGTCAGAATTGGGACTCCTCTGTTCTCAATCTTTTGACCCAGAGAAAAACATGGTGATGAAAAACATGGTGTTGAAAAAAGAAGGGATTAACTTAACTCCTGTTTTTCTGTGTTTCAGTATTTTGCTAAATGTGTTTTTTTCTCAAATTTATTGTTTGGTCATGAGATACTCACTGAGGTAACACACAGAGGTCCCTGAGACCATAATATTCACTACAAAACCCTTGCCTGGCCTAAGTCCTCCAATTCTTAACTCTGTTAGCAGCCACAACTATAGCACAGCTTCTAGAGAGTGACAGAAAAAGCATATTCAAAGAAGATCACTTAGTGTTAATTACTACCACTAAGGTCACCCCAGGATGACAGCAATAGAAAAGTCTCAGAATCAGGCTTTAAGTTATGTCTGAATTTATCAAAATTGCAGGCTTATCTGAATGAAAACTTATGGTTTTCCCCAATCCAGGTTTTAATGAGACCTGTTTTTGTGTTGATAAATCTCCTTAACACGTCTTGGTTTCCACCAAAGATAGCTTGATGAACCTCATCAAGTAAATAGGGATACGTGTGTTCATCTCACTGACCATTTCCAAACTTATGCTTTTTGTTCATTTTTTATCTTCTTCTTTCTTCACATTTAATTCAAAAGGTCTTTGATTTCATCAGTGTGAGAAATCGCTCCAGGGACTAAGATTGCCGCTTTAATAAACAACATTAATGTGTTTCTGTGACCATAAATCATATATTATCTACTTCTACATTCTGGTAATTATCCTCTCTAACCTGAGCTAGATTCCTCATTAAGTAAGAGATATACAATTCAGAATAGTCCTCATAAGTATTTAAGCTTAGTACAACACTTCACGTTTCATTCCACTGGCATAGATTTCAAGAATCCAAGGCTACCCCCAACACACCAGAAACATCAAAGTGGAATTTTAATAGTGATAAACAGAACAGATAGCAGAATCAGGAAAGATCTTAAAGATTACCTATAGTAGGGATTTTCAACCATTTTTAAGTCATGGACCCCATTGGCAGTCTCCTGAATCCTATGGATACTTTCTTAGAATAATATTTTAAATCCATAAAATATAATACATAGAATCACACAGAGATAAGCAATTATAATGAAAACAAAAAATGTAATTGTTTTTCCATCCAAGTTCAGAATCCTCTTAAATTTTATCCACAGACCTCAAGTTAAGAACTCCTGACCCATATGAAGAAAACAAAATGCAGAGAGGGTGAATGACTTTCTGAAGTCAGCTGGGGCAAGAACATCTAGCTTCTGATCTAATTTATTTTTCTTTCAATTAAACCATGACTTCCCCAAACTATCTTCTCATTCACTCCTTAGATATTTATTGAATTGTTTTATATGCAAGGTACTACAGAACATAAAAAGCATAAGATATGGTTCCTTCCATTTAAGAAGCTAATATAATAATGCAAAACGTTACCAAGTTTCAGGAATGTCTTTAACTATTATCTGTTCTGGATATTATGGCAAGTCAAGCCCTACAATGTCATCTCAGCAAAGACATGGTGTCCCTGCAATATTTATTTCCAGTCACTCTCTTTTATCCTTTTCTCTATCCTCTGGATTTCTGAATATTTTTAATTCAGTTTGAGGCCTCTGAGGGCCTGGCAACAATTCTACCAAAATAACATAGTATTTAAATTTCTACATATGCAGCTACGGATCTAAGCTGAAGGAAAGAAAAAGATAATGGTCATTAAAACAAAAGTATTTTCAAGAACAATTACATTTTTTTCTTTTTCTATTAAAATCAGTTATGACATTAGCAACTCATCCATACGTATCTCATCACAGACAATGTCTATTGCTCTTATTAATACCTAAGATTTATAATATTTCTTGGTGGCCAATGTTTCCTTAAGCGGTTCTCTCTGTTTCTGTAATGAATGTTTTTACTTAATTTCAACAATACGTTTTGCCAGGGCACAGAATTACTAAAATCACGTCTATCTCTACGAGAGAACAGAAATTGGGGGAGGGCAGGCCAGCATAAGGTACATAGACAGGTATGCAGGCCACAGAAGAAGCCAAGTATTCTTTTGCATTCCTATAAAAAAAAAAAACCCACTACCAAGTCAGATACCTCAGGCTCAGGTACCTTGGCCCTCTTCCCTAAATTCTAATGGTTTGAGATTAGCCTTTTTCTGGGCATTTTAAAAATTATTCACTCAACCCTGTGGCTAATACCGTTAAAATTACCATGAAAGATCCAGATTGGAGCCTGAATGGCACCTGTAACCATAGTTACAAACCCCAGTAGCTGTGAGTGCTTTGCTGAGCTATAACACCTATCTTCTCAAACTTTAGTCAGGACGACATGAATGTTTAAGCAGTCTGCAAGGCTAGACATTTCATCAGAAACCACTGTTTTCTCCTGCCCTTGGCAAGAAAAAAAAATTAATTCTTGAGACATAGTCACTACTATTTGCTAATGAAATAAAAAAAACAAATGGCTCAAGTTTTTCTCATTATGAGTAGTCACGAACTCTTTCAAACTAGAAAGATGTTCATTACCCACCCTTTCAGCGCTTATTCCATATACTTATCACTAATGAGAATGAAAAGGCACCTCATCCATTTTACTATTTCACAAGTTGGTTTTCCTTCTGTAAAATGATCCCAGATAACTAGAGCTTTTCCTCATCTTTCAACCCCTCAAATGAATTCTTGTCAAGAGCATGAGACTCCAAGGCTACATGTTCTTCTGTTTTGCATTAGGGTATGCTGTCAGGAAATGTTAGATCTAAGCAACGAATGAACAGTCATGCCTCTGACTGCAAAGGGATGGAGATGCTGCCCCAATGTTTGGAGAGAAACAAAAAGATGCAGGCACATATCTAGATATTCAGTCTGTACAATAGCTGTGACCTAACCAGCTAGTGGATAGGTAACTTTATTTTTTTCAATTTTCATGCACATGTGTAGATTTAGGAACAATGTTGGTGCTCAGTTGTTTCGGTCATGCCTGACTCTTTGTGACCCCATTTGGGGTTTTCTGGACAAAGATACTAGAGGAATTTGCCATTTTCTCCTCCAGATCATTTTATAGATGAGGAAACTGAGAGAAACAGGATTAAGTATTTTGTCCAGGGTCACACAGTTAATGAGGCTAGATTTAAACTCAGAAAGATGTCTTCCTGACTCCAGAGCAAGCGCTCTATCCACTGTGTCACCTAGCTGCCCCTTTGGGCCAATAGGATACGAGAGAGAGAGAGAGAGAGAGAGAGAGAGAGAGAGAGAGAGAGAGAGAGAGAGAGAGAGAGAGAGAGAGAGAGAGAAGCAGCTGGCTGTGTAATATAATTTAAGGAGATAGGAGTGTATGATGCTAAAAGCCTCTCCCAAACACAAACATCTCCCAATGTGGCCTATAGACTTAGTTCCCTAAAGCCCTTCTGTGGATATATTTTGTAACTGGGCATTATGTTTTAGCTGGAAATGACCTTGGCTAGCTATCAAATTCACTGAAATTATTTTTATTGAATGAACCCAGGATTTAATTTTATTAAAAGGGAAGAGAGGAAGTCAAAAAGATGAGAGAAATCCCTAATTAAGGAGATATCACAGTGGAGAGGTCAGTCATCCAGAGATAGACAGCAAGAGAGCACTGGGCATGTGCAGTCTGGTCAGGGGAGGAAAAGAGGGCATCACAAAGGCAGGGAGGGTAACTGTGATAAAGACAAACTTCATCACATTCACAATTTTGCCTAATCTAAGCCTTGGATATTATCAGCATGTAGTCACAGTCCTCAGACCTTATCAAAGTACAGGGCAAGAAAAATGTCTCAGTGCGCCACCAATTAAATGTTTTACTACACTGAGAATGAAGTGCCAACATTTATATAGATTAGACAGGACAGTAATCATACCCTGAAAACTAAGCGATTAAAAACACATTTGCTGTGATCAAACTTTATGACAGCTAGAACTCTCAAACTTGGCAGTTGTACAATCTTAGTAAATATGGCTTTAATAATGAATTAGTCTCATTTATGGATTTTCCATATCAGATTGTTTAGAAGTTATTGTCTATGCTGGTGAGATCCTGTCATGCTGAAATAGGGGCTTTGGGTGTTTACGATATTTTGTTCATTCCCTTCATCAGGTAGGTAATCCAGAGCCTGCCAGTCATCTTCTGTAAAGTCACATTTCACATGTTTCTGAGATTGTAACCAATAGGGCTATTCAACCCAAATCCAACTCCATAGCTATACTCCTTATTTCTACACAGGAGATAAGGCAATTTTTATTCTATGACATTCCTTGGTGTAATAAAGTAATAAGTATACTCTAAGGTTTGGCAAAGCACTTTCATTGATTCCTTACAATCCTCACAATTCTCACAATCCTCCCCGTGAGTTTGATGCTACTTGTCTAGGATGATACAGCTAATTAGTATCTGAGAAGGAATTCAAACTCAAATATTCCTGACAATTTCTCCAACCCAGCATTTTCCATGTAAGGAAATTGAGGTATAAATGGATGAATTCACATGCCCAAGCCTATTCTAGACTTGAGACTATCACTATATGATGTTGAGTTAATGGGATAAAGTAACCTCAGTTAATGTGTTAATGATTTACTAGATCAATCATCTGGGATCATATGATTCCAGAGAACAGAGATGACTCAAAGAACAGCCAAAGTCTATATGGTGAGTATAAGCAAGTTCCAACACAGTACAGCAAAAATACTGAATTTAGTGTCAGAGATTGTGGGTTAAAATTCCATTCTTCCACTTACTATTTGTGTGACCTTATGCAAGTCATACAACCTGTGCTGGACTGATGTGTCCTAATACGTAAAATGATGCAGTTGAACTAAATGAACTAAAAGAAAGGTCCTTTCTAATTATGAAATTAGATCTTAATCTATGATCTTATATAATCAGAGATATGCTGGTAAATATTTAACAACTGGCTCTTTGAAAGAAATACACAAGAAATATTTTAGGTCTAAACAACATTATTAACATTTTTCATCATTTTCTTAAGTATAGAAAACCAACAAAACAATAAATCAAGGTCTGATTTGTAGTGTTTGCCAGTTTCTGAGATGTAAAGGCTCGTGCTGAAATGTTAACAACAGATTGTCTTGAGACAGAAGGAGATGATTCCAACACTGTCCTGACAAGATTACTAATCAATTAATAAATGTTTATTAACTGCTCACTATGTATGGCAGACATTGTGTCAATTTCTAGGGATACAATGTGACCCCTACCCTCAAGGATCTTATATTCTAATAATGCCATACAGAATAAGTACCCTGAAAGACATCAGCTAAGAGAGGAATAAATAGAAAAAGAAAAACAGGGGAGCCAGTCTTCAGATGGATAACGCAGACAATATACTGGATAAAGAAATAATAGAATGGCACATGGAAAAGGAGAAGGCAAGGTTGACTATGAACTATATTAGTGGAAGAAACACCCACATCAGCCCAGTAATGAAATCCATTCCAGTATCCTGTGGTCTCTCTTAGAAGGTGTTAGGGAGTGTAAGGTTCTAAAGGGCTTTGAATTCCCAATAGAAGATTTTATATTCACTCATGTGAATAACAAAAAGTCTTTGAAATGAACTGAATGAGAGGAGGTGACATGGTACATCTTGCTCTTTAATAAGATTAATTTGACAATATGCACTATACAAGTATATACAAAATACATATAAATAACAAGCATTTATTAAATACTTACTATGTACCAGGCACTGTACTGAGCCCTGGAGATACAGATAAAGGCAAGAGACAATCCCTGCTCTCAAGGAGCTCCCAGTCTAACAGGAAGCATTAAAACAACTATGAACAAAAATGATATTAACAGAGGGAAGACAATAGCATTAAAAGATATGGAAAATTTCCTCACAAAATGTGGGACTTTAACTAAGAATTGAAGGAATCTAGGACAGCCAGAAGGTGGAAATTAGGAAGTAAAGATTTGAGGCATATGGGACAACCCATATGCAGAGTTGGGAGAGAGAGTGTCTTGTGTAAGGAGACACAAGTCCAGTGGTGCTCAATCATGGAGAGTGAGTAAGATATAGGAAAATTAGAAAGTGGGGAAGTGGGACAGGTTATCAAGAGAATTAAATACCAAAAGTTTTCATATTTGATTCTAGAAGTATTAGGGAGAGAAATTTGAGGGAGGGAAGCAAATGAGCCGGCTACTGCAACAGTCTGGGTTTGAAGCAATAAGGACCAGTCCCAGACTGGTTAGAGTTGTTTTAAAGGTTAAATGGTTGATATGTGGCAACAAATCAGATATGTTGTGAGTGATGAGAGAGAGTTAGGAGTCAATTTTAATATCAAGGTTTCCAGATTGGTTCCTAGGAAGATACTAGGGCCTTCCACAGTAATAAAAAAGGTGTATATGGGAAAGAAGGGGAGTGAGAGGAAAGATAGCAAGTTTATAGGTCACTCAGTTCCAGATATCCAACAGGCAGTTGCAAGTGAGAACCTATTGGTTAAAATAAAAAATAGAGCTGGATAACTAGATTTGAAATTCATCAGCATAAAGACAGGCGATAATTGAATCCATATGAGCCATCTCCTTAGGGATTTCCCTCAGTTTTTTGACTTTGTCTTTTCCCTTTTAACAAAATTAAATTCTGGATTCATTTAATAAATCTTTGCACTGGCTGTCCTCAATGCTTGGGATTCATTCCCTTCTCACTGCTACCTTTTCAAATCCCTCACTTCCTTCAAAACAAAACCAAAGTCTCAATTTCTTCATGTCCTGAACTGCTATTTAAGTAAGAATCTTTTCATTATTTGTCTCTCTATTTAGATTGTAGACACCTTGAAGGCAAGAAGTGTTTTTTATTCAACTCCATATCCCTCAAAGCAACTATGCAGTATAAGGTCTTTCCCATATATAGTTCATGACTGAATTTGCTTCCAAAACAAATAAACAAACAACTTAGGTCAGCATGGATTTATTTATTCGATTAGCTGATTAGAATCCCTAGAAGAGTATACTTAGGGAAGGCAAATTCTACTACATATGGCAGAGGAATTTGGTGTAACCAATGCATGCTTATATTGATCACTTTTGTTTGAAGTTAGAGAGGTTTAATTTATTAAAAAACACCAGTCTTGTAAAAATTTTGCACCTTACATAAGAAAAAAAACTTCAAATCACTAAGAAATCTCAATTATTAAAATAAAAATTTTTAGTTAGATGGGATGTAAAAAAAGGGAGCTATAGAGAATTGGAGCCAAGATGGTAGAAAATAAAAAGCAACTTGACTGACCTCTCCCAACATCCCCTTCCATACAACTTCAAAACAATGCTTCAAATCAAATTCTAGAGTAGCAGAGTCAACAAAAGGTCAGGGTGAGACATTTTTTTTCCATCCCAAGACAACTTAGGACATTGATACAAGAGGTTTGGACACCTAGGTGGAGGCCAGCCTAGAGCCAGAAGTGACAACACCAGAGGTAAGCCTTGGGGCAGTTATAGTAGCCAAAACAGCTGCTTCCAGAACTGTCAGCCCAGACATAGTAAGGGAGTTTGGACAACTGGTCAAAAAGAGATTATGGGGAGCCTTTGTTATCAATCAGGTACAAGACCTGGTGCTGTTTGGCATCTCTATCACCCATGTGCAGTTCCAGGGCAGAGAGGAGCATGAGCACTTAGGGCCACAGGAGAGCAGGAAACCTGGTCACAGCACTAGCACTTATACATCAGGGGATTAATGGCCCTTCCTAGCAAAAGATCAGAGTCTAGATCAGGAAAGCAGTGACTACGTTTCTCCCTGGATCACGCCATTTTGGAAGAACAGAAAGTATGCAAATTCCCCGGACTAGCTCTAAAAACAGCAGAAAATGCTTAAAACTTGGGAGATTGGTTCCTCACTTGGAACTGAGCAGAGCCCAATTTTAACAAGAAGTTCAAAGTCAAGAAATAGGAAGAAAAAAGTGAGCAAACAACAACAGCAAAAATAATTTGATCTATAAAAGCTACTATGGTGGCAGGAGAGACCAAGTTAAAAACTAAGAAGACAACTATGTGAAAATAGTTATAAGCTAAGCCTCAAAGAAAAATGCTAATTGGACACACACACACACACACACACAGCAAGAATTTTTGGAACAGATAAAGGAAGAAATAAGATTGAGGAAGGGAAAACTGGTACTAGAAATGAGGGCAATGAAAGAAAATTATGAAAAGAGAATTAGCAACTTGATAAAGAGGCACAAAAATACTGAAGAAAATATCTTAAAAATAATTGTTCAATTGATAGAAAAAGGTATAAAAATCACTGAATGAAAGAATCTCTTAAAAAACAGAAATGAACAAATAAAAAAAGAGTTATAAATAGACATTGAGGAAAATAATTCTGTAAAAACTAGGATGGGAGAAGTGAAAATTAGTAACACTGTGAGACATCAAGAAATGATAAAACAAAGTCAAAAATGAAAAAAAGTGGAAGAAAATGTGAAATATCTCTCAGAAAAAACTAAACAGGAAAATAGATAAAAGTCAGATGGCTCAAGAATTATTGGACCTTAAAGCCACTATTAAAAACAAAACAATAAAACAAAAAAAAATAATTAGACATCATGTTTCAAGAAATGATCAAGGAAAGCCAACCCAAATATCATAGATCCAGGGGACAAAATAGAAATCGAAAGGATCCACTTTTCCACTCCTCAGAATAAAACACCAAATTGCAAGCTCACAGCAATATGATAGACAAATTCCAGAGTCTCCAGGTCAAGAAGAAAATATTGCTACTAGCTAGAAAGAATCCATTCAAATATTATGAATTCACAGACAGGATCACAAAAGATTTAGCAACTTTCACATTAAAAGAAGGGAAGGCTTGGAATAAGGTATTCCTTATGCTGAAAGAGAGGATTAAAACCAAAAATAACCTACCAAGCAAAACTAAGTATAATCCAAAAATGGATATTTAATGAAATTTAATTAAATGGATATTTAATGAGAGGTCATTCCAGCATTACTTCTTGAAAGACCAGAGCTGAATAGAAATTTTTACTTTCTAATAAAAGACTCAAAAGAAGTAAAAAAGGTAAGCACGAAAAGAGAAATCATAGGGGACAGAGCTAAGATGGTGGAGTTACAGCATGGACTTTCTAGAGTGCTGCCCCCAAGCCCAGCCAAATACCTGTAAAAAATGACTTTAAACAAATTCTATACCTGTAGAACCCACAGAATGATGGAGTGAAGTAAATCTCCAGCCCAAGACAGCTTGGAAGTTTACTGGGAAATGTCTATCACCCCACACTGGGAGTAGAGCACAGTCCATTGTGGGCTGTGCTGGCACAGAGGGGACCTGAGTAGGCCTTGGGAGGACTGAATCTCTTGGACCTGTGGTGGTTTCCAGACTTCATGACCCCAAAATGCTGAGGACAAATTGGAAGGTCAATGGAAAAAACCTGTGGGACCTGTGTGAGAGAATAGAGTGGCCCAGCTCCAGACCCAGAGTGGCAGGGAAGGTTTGGGGGGCAAAGGGGGTAGGAACCCACAGCAACCACAGCAGGAGCAGGGGCAGCTGAAGCCACTGTTTCTAGAGCTTTAGGCTTCACAGATTGTGGGGGAATGGAGCAGCTGACAGTACACCCCGCACACCCACTACAAATAGAATTGGCCAGATGGAAAAGAAGGTCCAAAAGTTCCATTCTCATCTTTAAGGAATTATTTTCTTCAGTGAGTTTTTGGACCTCCTTTTCCATCTGGCCAATTCTGCTTTTCTTAGGGCATTCTTCTCCTCATTGGCATTTTGTATCTCTTTTATCATATGGGTTAGTCTATTTTTAAAAGTGTTACTTTCATCAGCATTTTTTGGGTCTCCTTTAGCAAGCAGTTGACTCATTTTTCATGATTTTCTTGCATCGCTTTCATTTCTCTTCCAATATTTGCTCTTCTTCTCTTACTTCATTTTTAAAAACCCTTTTTAAGCTCTTCAGTGGTCTGAGATTAATTCATATTTTTCTCGGAAGCTTTGGATGGAGGAGCTTTGATTTTATCTTCTGTTTGCATATTTTGGTCTTTCTTGTCACCAAAGTGGGATTCTATAGTCTGATTATTGTTCTAGTTTTTGCTTATTTCAAGGGACGGGAAGAAGGATGAGGTGAGAGGGAAAAAGTGAACTTTATTCTAATCATATTTGGTTTAAGGAGGGAATAACATGCACACTCAATTTGCTATGAAAATCTATCTTACACTACAGGAAAGTAGGGGAGAAGTGGGGCATGGGGGGATGATAGAAGGGAGGGGAAATGGGAGGAGAGAGTAATTAGAAGTAAAAACTTTTGAGGAGGGATAGGATCAAAAGAGAGAATAGAATAAATGGGGAGTAGGATAGGATGGAGGAAAACACAGTTAGTCTTTCACAACATGACTTTTAAGGAAGTCTTTTGCATAACTACAGAGGTACAACATATATCAAATTTCTTGCCTTCTCAGTAGGGCTGTGTGGGGAGGGAGAAAGGGAGAGAAGTAGGAACATAAAGTTTTAAAAATGAATGTTAAAAATTGTTTTTACATGCTAGGGGGAAATAAGATATACAGGTAATGGGGTGTAGAAATCATCTTGCCCTACAAGAAAATAGAGGAGATGGGGATAAGAGAAAGGAGGGGTATGATAGAAGGGAGGACAGAGTGGGGGAAGGGGTAATCAGAATGCATGCTGTCTTGGGGTGGGCAGAGGAGAGAGATGGGGAAAAATTTGAAACTCAAAATCTTGTAGCAATGAATGTTGAAAATTAAAAATTAATAATAAAAATAAAAGAAAAATCATAAGGAATTCAATTTGGTTAAAATGCTTACTTTAATACATAGGAAGATGATACATGCAACTCCTAAGAATTTATCACTATTATAACAGTTAGAAGGAGTCTACATTGAGAGAAACCACAGGAGTGAGTTGATTATGTAGGATAATGTAAAAACAAATGGATGGATGAGAAAGAGGGATGCCCTGGTAACAGACAGGAAATTATTTCATATAAAAGAGGTGAGCAAGGAAGAACTGGGGGGTATAGACAAGCAATGCTTGAACTTCACCCTCATCTAATTGGTTCAAAAAGGTAGTACACACACACACACACACACACACACACACACACACACACGAATATAAAAATCGATTTTATCCAACACAAGCAGAAGAGGAAGGAAACAAGAAAGAAGGGGGAGTGATAAAAAGGAGGGTGCATAAAGAAAGGCAGTGGTTAGAAGCAAAACAGACTTTAGAGGAGAGAGAAGAAAAAGAAGAAAAACAGAAGAAAATAGGAGGGAGGCAAATGCACACTTAGTAAACAGAACCATGGATGTTTATGGGATGAACTCAGCCATGAAATGAAAGTGGATAATTGAATGGATTAGAAACAAAAATCCAACAATATATTGTTTATAAAAAACACATTTGAAATAAAGAGACTTACATACAGAGTTAAAATACAGGGTTTCAGGAAAATCTATTATGCTTCAAATGAAGCAAAAAACAAACAAAAAGACAACACAAAGGGATAGTAATCATGATCTCAGGCAAATCAAAGGCAAAAATAGACCTAACTAAAATAGATAAACAGGGAGACTACCTCTACCTAAAATAAACCATACACAACAAAATAATGTCAATACTACATATAGATGCACTAAATGTCATAGTATACAAATTCTTAAAAGAAAGTTATATGAATTACAGGAGGAAAAGACAGTAAACCTATACTAGTGGGGGAATTCAAACTTCCCCTTTCTAAACTAGATAAAGCTTACTATAAAATAAATAAGAAAGAAGTTGAGGAGATGAATACAATTTCAGAAATTTGGATATGGTAAACATCTGGAGAAGAATGAATGGTAATAGGAAGGAGTATACTTTTCCTCTACTATGGCATCTTTACAAAAACTGACCATATATTAGGACATAAAAGCCTCACAACCATTGCAGAAAAGCAGAAATATTATATGTACCTTTTATAGACCATAATGAAATAAAAATTACATTCAATAAAAGGTCATGTAAATACAGATTAATGTTATTTGGAAATTAAATAATCTAATCCTAAAGAATGAGTGGATCAAAGAACAAATCATAAAAATGATCAATAATTTCATCAAAGAGAATGACAAGACAATATTCCGAATTTTGTGGGAGACAATCAAAGAAGTACTCAGGGGAAAATTTATATCTCTAAATGATATAGATAAAGATAAATGTATATTTCACCATTAAAAGGTAGAGAAAGCAGTTCAATAAAATGGACATGCAATAACAAGAGCAAGGGAACCTAGAAAAAGAATAAATTAAAATACTCCCAATTAAGCACCAAAATGGAAATCCTTTTCAGGTACCTGCACACAATACAAAATACTTGGAAGTCTACTTGCCAAGACAAACCCAGGGACTATATGCACTTTTCTTTTGAGTTATTACAATTGTGCTTTGCTCATGGAAGATAACTCCTTCTTTAATATGGGTATTCCATGCCCATGACCAGTGTCAGTTTCTCCAATTTATCATGTTCAATTCCAAAGTTCTTCAGGGAGACCTTAAGAATGTGCTTGTATAGCTTCCAACCACTGTGTGAGAGGTCTTTCTGAAGCCACTCTGGCTTTCAGTTGATCTTCCAGGTGATGGATCAGCCCATTAAGGAGGACTCTGGCAAGAATCTTCAGCGATGTTCTGGCCCAGATGAGTAGATGAACACCAAGTCTCTCAAAGTTGCCCATTCCTTTTCTGCTCCACTGTTGCCAACCACGTCTTCACTCAGTTTTCCCTCTAAACTATCAACAAACTGTTTACACTTGGAGAAACACTCTAATCTGTTGACATTAAGTCTTCCAGTGGTCATCTTGCCTTGGGGCCACCACTTCTGTTTAAGGTAAATATGTAGTTTCAAGAAGATAAGTCTATGATCAGTCCAGTGCTGAGTCACACATCACATTCATCACTTTCACAGTCTGTCTATATCTACTTCTTACAATGATATCGATTATACTAACAGCTTTTATTAATATTAATTTTAATTAATTTTATTGTAATTACTATTAATTTTATTAATATTAATGGTCCATTAAATGTCAATATTTGCTGTGAGAGTACATCCACGAAGTTTTATTTAGGCAAAAAGAAGATAATGTTAGAAATGAGAAAGCCCAAGTCTTCAGTGGTAAGTGACTATTGCTTTGCCTATTTCCCACTCTATTCCTCACAAGGACTCCCTACCATGTCCGATAGTCTGTGTCTACCGTGGCCTTAAAGTAACCCAGAATTACAAACTTGTCCACTTTTGGCACATGGATGGTGAGGTTCTCCATGTCTTTGGGAAAAAAAAATATTCTTTGACCTCATCAGTGTTCATTATGGTGGGGGCATACACTCATAAAGGAGGCATGATACTTTCCTACAAGTGACAATCACAGTTTCATGAGTCTGTCCCTCACTCCTTTTGGGAGGCATACAAGCTTGTTGACTAGATTAGTTTTGATTGCAAAACCTATGCCAGCCTCATAAGTATGCCTCACTATGACAACCACTCCATAAAAATGTGTACGCGGCTCCAATATTGATAAACTGGCCCTTATTGGCCATCCTCACTTCACTCAGGACTGCTCTTTGGATGTGATACCTGCTAAGTTTTCTAGCAACAAGAACTGTTCATCTTTTGGGTCTGCTAGATTTCATGTGGTTCACAACAATGCACACATTCCATGCAACAGTGGTAAACAGAATCATCTTTGCAAAAATTTTTGTACCTTTTGGCGTATTTTAACCACAAGGTAGGATTCCCACCTGCCACAGTAAAGTGGCCAAGATTAGGTCAAGTAAAGCCGACAGTTTTTAAGGTGCTTTTTCTAGCCCCTTTTACACCCCAGAAGGTGAACAGGACAGTCCTTTAGAAAGCCTGCTCAGACACCCAGGGGTTGCCAAATCCCACTGCAGCTTCAGTCCAATGAGAAGATTTCCCTGTGCTCTGGGCTGCCTGTGTGAAGGGTTATGACTATAGAGCTTAGTATATTTGCAATATGCTGTTTTGTCACTTGCCCATCACCACAGAATTGAAAGCTAGGTAAAAATGTTAACATGGAATCAGTGCTGTCTTTTGACTCATGTATAAAATGGATTTAATTGAAGCAGAGTTACCAGGAGTCATCAACCTCACCACTCTCTCTTGCAGAGTCATTGTGTCAAGACAAAAGTGAAGGCCAGTGATGGCTCAGGATGCAGCAGATGATCTTGGCATTTTCAACGTCTAACCAAACACTGAGGGTTCCACAGCTCCTGTTTCTTCCACCTTCATGGCCCATTGGAAGAAATTATTCACGTCTACCTATTCTGCCAGGGGAGTCTTTACATGCTTGGAGTAGAGCCCCTCCCCACTAGCTCACTGACTGATTTGAGGTTGGTTACCCTTGGTTACCCTCAATCTCCTTTTAGCACATTTGCTGAAAATGACTTACCAGAATGTGGTCACTCACTACCCATTGCTACAGCTTCTTGGAGCCACAGGGGAGAATTGAGAGGCAGATGGATACACCAAATGTGTAAAGCAGACCTGAAAAGGACTTGGCAGCCTTTACTGAACATACACCCCAGGTACATAATACATGTTAGTAAATGACTCTAGTAGTTCATTGGTTCATAAACACAAAGATCCTAGCTTTGGGGTTAAGAAGTCACCATTCAACAAAAATTGTTGAGAAAATTGCAAAGCAATTTGGCTATATAAATATATATATATATATATATATATATACACACACACACACACACATATATGTATATATACATATATGTGTATATACATATATATGTATATATGTTCATATATACATATATGTGTATACATATGTGTGTATACATAGATATCAATTGGAGCTACTCTCCTCTTGATAAGTATTAAATGAACATGTAATTTTCAGAAAAAGAAAACAAAAATATCTATAGTTATATGAAGAAAATAGACTCTAAATCAATACTAGTAAGAGAAAAGTAAATTAGAATAATTCTGAGGTGCCACCTCACACTTATTAGAAATGACAAATGCTGACCCACAAACCATAGAACATCTGTAAATAGCAACTCACTGTGAATTCTGCAGGACCAGAGGCCACAGAACATTGGAGCGAAGGAGATTTCTGTTCCAGAGGGACCTGCAAACCTCTTGCAAAAGGTCCTTTGCACCCCGGACTGGGACCCAAGTATAGCCCTGCCACAGCCGCAGCACCGAGAGGAGCAGATCCAAGCAGGCTTCAGGGACAGAGTCTCCAGCAGCAGCGTGGGTCCCTCCACCCACAGATGACAGGGGTCGGTGAGAGAGTCTCTTTGGCAGGTCGAGAGGGGAGTGGGGTGCCCCCATAACTCAGCCCCCCTCGGGAGGCAGAAGCGGAGGTGGGAGCAGACAAGGGCTCCCAAAGCAGGCAGGAGCCTGGATCCATTGTTGAAGGTCTCTGCATAAACCCCCTGAGGGAACTGAGCCTGTGAGGTGGCCCTGCCCTGACCTGAGCACCTGAACTTAATCTCACACTGAATAGCAGCCCTGCCCCTGCCAAAAGCCCTGAGGCTGGAAGCAGCATTTGAATCTCAGACTCCAAGCGCTGGCAGGGAGGATCAGGAGGCGAGGTGGGTGTGAGGAGAATATTCAGAGGTTAAGTCACTGGCTGGGAAAATACCCAGAAAAGGGAAAAGAAATAAGACTATAAAAGGCTACTTTCTTGGTGAACAGGCATTTCCTCCCTTCCTTTCTGATGAGGAAGAATAATGCTTACCATCAGGCAAAGACACAAAAGTCAAGGCTTCTATATCCCAGCCCACTCAATGGGCTCAGGCCATGGAAGAGCTCAAAAAGGATTTTGAAAATCAAGTTAGAGAGGTGGAGGAAAAACTGGGAAGAGAAATGAGAGACATGCAGTCAAAGCATGAACAGCAGGTCAGCACCCTGCTAAAGGAGACCCCAAAAAATGCTGAAGAAAATAACACCTTGAAAAATAGGCTAACTCAATTGGCAAAAGAGGTTCAAAAAGCCAATGAGGAGAAGAATGCTTTCAAAAGCAGAATTAGCCAAATGGAAAAGGAGATTCAAAAGCTCACTGAAGAAAATAGTTCTTTCAAAATTAGAATGGAACAGATGGAGGCTAATGACTTTGTGAGAAACCAAGAAATCACAAAACAAAACCAAAAGAATGAAAAAATGGAAGATAATGTGAAATACCTCATTGGAAAAACAAGTGACCTGGAAAATAGATCCAGGAGAGACAATTTAAAAATTATGGGACTACCTGAAAGCCATGATCAAGAAAAGAGCCTAGACATCATCTTTCATGAAATTATCAAGGAAAACTGCCCTGAGATTCTAGAACCAGAGGGCAAAATAAATATTCAAGGAATCCGCAGAACACCGCATGAAAGAGATCCAAAAAGAGAAACTCCTAGGAATATTGTGGCCAAATTCCAGAGTTCCCAGGTCAAGGAGAAAATATTGCAAGCAGCTAGAAAGAAACAATTCAAGTATTGTGGAAATACAATCAGGATAACACAAGATCTAGCAGCCTCTACATTAAGGGATCGAAGGGCATGGAATAGGATATTCCAGAAGTCAAAGGAACTAGGACTAAAACCAAGAATTACCTACCCAGCAAAACTGAGTATAATACTTCAAGGGAAAAATTGGTCTTTCAATGAAATAGAGGACTTTCAAGCATTCTTGATGAAAAGACCAGAGCTGAAAAGAAAATTTGACTTTCAAACACAAGAATGAAGAGAAGCATGAAAAGGTGAACAGCAAAGAGAAGTCATAAGGGACTTACTAAAGTTGAACTGTTTACATTACTACATGGAAAGACAATATTTGTAACTCTTGAAACTTTTCAGTATCTGGGTACTGGGTGGGATTACACACACACACATGCACACACTCACACACACATAGAGACAGAGTGCACAGAGGGAACTGAAGAGGATGGGCTCATATCTTAAAAAAATGAAATCAAGCAGTGAGAGAGAAATATATTGGGAGGAGAAAGGGAGAAATGGAATGGGGCAAATTATCTCTCATAAAAGAGGCAAGCAAAAGACTTATTAGTGGAGGGATAAAGAGAGGAGGTGAGAGAAAAACATAAAGCTTACTCTCATCACATTCCACTAAAGGAAGGAATAAAATGCACACTCATTTTGGTATGAAAACCTATCTTACAATACAGGAAAGTGGGGGATAAGGGGATAAGCAGGGTGAGGGGGATGATGGATGGGGGGATATGGGGAGGAGGGAGCAATTTGAGGTCGACACTCATGGGGACGGTCAGGATCAAAAGAGAATAGAAGTAATGGGGGACAGGATAGGATGGAGGGAAATATAGTTAGTCTTATACAACACAACTATTATGGAAGTCATTTGCAAAACTACACAGATTTGGCCTATATTGAATTGCTTGCTTTCCAAAGGGAAGGGGTGGAGAGGGAGGGAGCTAAAGAAGTTGGAACTCAAAGTGTTAGGATCAACTGTAATGTTCTTACCACTAGGAAATAAGAAATACAGGTTAAGGGGTAAAGAAAGCTATCTGGCTCTACAGGACAAAAGAGAAGACGGAGACAAGGGCAGAGAGGGATGACAGAAGAGAGAGCAGATTGGTCATAGGGGCAATTAGAATGCTTGATGTTTGGGGGGGGGGGAGGGGACAAAAGGGGAGAAAATTTGGAACCCAAAATTTTGTTAAAATGAATGTTAAAAGTTAAATAAATAAATTAATTTAAAAAAAAAAAGAAATGACAAATGCTGAAGGGGATGAGGGACAATAGGTGCATTAACAAATTGTTGGTGGAGTTGTGAACTGGTTCAACTGTTCTGGAGAAGAATCTGGAACTATGACCAACAGGCTATAAAACTGTGCATACATCACCAGTACTAAATCCCTACCATAAAGAGATCAAAGAAAAAAGACCTATATGTACAAAAATATTTGTAGCAAATCTTTTTGTGGTGGTAAAGAAATGATGAGGAAGATGACTTCAGAAAAGCATGTGAAGATCTATACAACTAACACAAAGTGAAATGAACAGAACCAGGAAGTCATTGTACACAATAACAACAATATTGCAATGATAATGTGCTAGGAAAGACTTAGCTGCTCTCATAATACAATGATCCAAGATAGTTCCAAAGGACTAAATCCAAGATAGTTCCAAAGGACTAAATACTATTGACCTCCAAAAAGAGAACTGATGAGCTCTAAGTACAAATTGAAGTATAATTTTCTCATTTTACTTTTCTTGTTTTTTTTTTTTGACATAACTGATATGGAAGTATATTTTTCATGATTTCGCATATATAACTGATACACTACTTTTTTCTCGATGGGTGGGGGAGGGGTGTACAGAAAGGAGAAAATTTGGAATTAAAAATATAAAAATAATTAAAAATAAATCAATTAAAAAGAAAAACACAGAGAAGATTAAAATATCTCCTCTGAATTGCTAATTCACCAAAAATGGAAAAGAGGAAAAAATGTAAAGGCAATTTATCATTGTCCTTTATTTATACAACATTTGAATGTAGAAATTAATTTTAAAATTATTATTATTGTTAAATAACATATTTTTAAACACCTCTTATTAAGTGTTTTTTTAATCTATACCTAATCTACACATGTGGTTTTCCATTTTGTAGTTCAAAAACATTAGACAGATCATAAAACTCCTGAGTTTGGTCATTAAAATGCATTTGGGAAATATTTTATAAAATAAAAATGCAATGGAACAGAGATAAAAAAAAGGGGGGCATTGATATGTTAGGTCTATGTGCGTGGGAATTTACTTGAATTCTGTAGCACTGTTTATTTATTTTCCTCCTAATACAGGAGGAAAATAAAAGCTTTAACATCAAAAAAACACATTTTTTTGTTCTTTATTCTGACAGGTAAAATGAAAATCTCTCCAATTTTTAAGGGATATTAAACAACATGTTACCCAAGTTAGAAGTTGCTGTATTTCTTAATAATGAATATTGATAAATCCTTGAGTTCCAGAGCAGATATTTTGGTTTGTGTGTGTGTGTGTTTTTCTTTTAAATGTTTTATTGATGCTTAAAAAAAATGTTGTTGCCATTTTCCTCTCACAACAAAGGAGTGCAGTTAAGCAACACAAACCAACAATTGATCATGTGTGACAACATAATGCTTCATTCCAAACCTGTAAAGTATGGTCTCTGTACAGAGAAAAGAAGTATGTCTCCTTATCAATCTTCTAGAACCATTGCTCACTGCATTGATTTGTCTGATTCTTGTTAGTGCTATTTTCCTTGATTTTATTTTGGTCATTTTATCTGTTCATTCAGTTATGTTTACTTCAGTCTGAATGAATTCATGCATTCCCCCCCCCCCTAAAGCAGCATATGTTATGTAGTTATTTTCCCTACCCCCACTGCTCTGGAAGATTGGATACTCCAACTTTGATCACACATCTCCAAAGATCCTAGGGATATTTCTGAGGGATTTGTCTAATTCTAGCTCCCACTGTGCTTCCTGCCATGGCTATCAGTTGGTATCAATTAGTCAGCCAGGCATTCTTTTTTAGAATGGAGTATTTACTAATGTGGGATAGTAAGAAAATCGGTGCAAAACATTTCTCCAAAAGTTTTACTCTCCCAGAACTACTTACAGAATCGAGAGAAAAGTGGATTCAAGTTTACAGAGAACATGTAAATTCTTTCTCTGGAGTCCAAAAGATATATTTCAAGGTACAGGGCAGTTGTGATTTCCTTTTTTCCATAATGAGCTCTTCATAGAGCTTTGGATCTGTGTCAGTCTGTTCTAGGCTTCATTGCAAAAACTGTTGTTAGCTATTTTGGAGGACACTGCTAGGATACAGATGGGAAGATGAGAAGTCTAAATACCTTTGACCTTTGCAATCTCACAAGGTTCTTCTCCAGTGGAAGTGGAAGTGAAAGGAGCCTGAGACTAAGGCCTAGGATCTGCTTCTCTCCATATCCAATCAATTCCTTCCAAAAAGTTTAGCTAGAACAATCTCTCTTCTACTTTACTTGGCACTCAGTCTCTCAGCCTATAAGACGATCTATCCAGCATGAACAAGTTTTGGGCAGAAAAGAATTCTTGTGCAAAATAACTCCCATTGATAAGTCTTTCTTTCTTTCTTTCTTTCTTTCTTCCTTCCTTCCTTCCTTCCTTTCAGCATTTAGTCCATAATCAGTTATTGATAGATTCAATAGAAAAATGTATTTTTGTTTTCACACCATTAAGGCACCAGGACTTAACATCTTGACTCTTACTATAAAAGGAGTGGAATGATTTGATTGGTTTGCTCAATCTGCCTTTATCTTTATGCAAATTTTTCTAAATTATTCACATTTATCATTAGAGTGACAGAGTTGTATAGTGGATAGAGCACTAAATTGGAAGTCAATAACAGCTGTGTTCAAATTCTGCCCTAGATAGTCACTACCTCATTTAAACTCTTTGGGGTTCAGTTCCCTCCTCTATAAAATGTGGGTGTTGGTATCTAACAGTTCATCCTCTTCTAATTTGTAATTCTATGATAATTTCTTCAGGCACAGTAGTATCTACTAAATTTTGAAAAATGTTTTGCAAAATCTCTGTCATCTAATGTTACAGATAGGTAAGAGAAGCAATAAGACTGAGAAGACTGTTCCACCTTTCAAAATTCTCTTTTGCTAACCATAAATTATTGTTCTGTACATCTCTACTTCAAGTACCCTAAGCACACATACCCTCACTATGGATTTGTAATATTGAAAGGCTAACAAAATGGCAGACTGTGCCCAAGTTGTATGGATCTTAATCTTTGTAATTGAAAAAATGAGTAGACCCATGGTGTCATCAATGTGAAAAATCTTGCTGACAATGCAAACCACAAGTCAACCCCACAAATATTTGTTAAGTGTTTACCATGTACCAGGCCCTATGATAAGCACTAGAGGTAACCAACAATTGGGGAATAGCTGAACAAGCTGTGGTATGTGGTTGTGATGAAATATCATTGTGCTATAAGAAATGATGAGAAGGATGATTTCAGAAAAATCTGGAAAGATTTACATGAACTGATTCAGAGTTAAGTGAGCAGAACCAGGAGAACACTGTACACAATAACAGCAATATTGTATGATGAACAACTACGAATGACTTAGCTATTCTCAGCAATACAATGATCCAAGACAATCCCAAAGGATTCATGATGAAAAATGCTATCCACTCTCAGAAAAAGAAGTGATGAAACCTAAACACAGACCAAAGCATAGTTTTTCAATTTCTCTTTCTTTCTTTTTTCTTTCTTTTTTCTTTCTCCCTTCCTTTCTCTTTCTTTCTTTCTTTCTCTTTGTTTCTTTCTTTTTTTCTTTTTCCTTCTTCTTTCCTTCCTTCTTTCTTTCTTTTAATTCTGCCTATGAAGACTCCAAACTCTAAATAAGTTTGGATCATAAATCACAGAAATATTGTACTGTGTAGTGAAAAGCATGCTGGACTTCTAATGATCAGAGAGCTAGAGAGACCTAGATTCGAAGTGTATCTCAAATACTTCATAACTATGTGTTCACTGATAAGTCACTTCCCCTTCAGTACCTCAATGTTCTAATCTTTAAAATGGAGATAATACAAATAATTATGCCTGCAGTACTTACCTCATAAGGTTATTGTGAAGATTAAGTGAGATAATACGCAAGCCTTATGTTATTAAATATGAGTTATGCCTTCAAAATAAAGAGTCTAGGTTAAAAAAAAGAGTTTACTTTTTCTGAACACTGAAATAATCTTCCACCATTATAGATTTTTATCCCAATTCCTGTGAATTTTGGTTGAGTGAACTCTAAAAACAGTAAGAAAATAACTTTCTTAATTCAAACCCTGTAGAATTTTTCTGCACCAAGTCCCTGGTCTGTCAAATGGGAAAAAAGAGCCAGCTTGCAGGGAGAAAATTGTTTCCCTGGCTACCTATCCCTTTCTCTAGGACCCTAACCCAGTTAGGTGGGTAGAGATTTCCAAAATATTTTGTAGTTCTGTCTGTGTTCATCCATAGTATGTGCTAGGAAACCAGTGTTACATAATACATAGAGCCCTTTACCTTAAAAAAGAGTTGGGTTTGCATCTCACCTCAGACACTTATTTACTTGCTATGTGACCCTGCAAGTCACTTAACTTTTCTCATCTTCTGTTTCCTCATCTATAAAATGTGGATATCAACAGTATCTGATTCATAGAGTGTAATGTCAATGTGATATTCACAGCACCTATGGGTGGCCATGAATATGCAGGCAAAGTTCTGAATTGCAAAATACAATAGACTGTCCACATGGACATGTATTCAGAAAGACAAATCCCAACACCAGAAAGTCAAATCCATCATAGTAACAAGGAAATCTATACACAATAACAATGCAGAGGCCCATTCCCAAGCCTTCCCTCTGTTAGGCTTCCCACAAACCAGCTCCTTAAACAAATCACAGACAAGCTCCCCCACTCATTCTAGCCAGCTGCCTGTTTTCTCTCTCTCCCTCAGTACAGACTTCTCTGACCAATTTCCTCTCAGTTTTGTTCTAGCTGTGCTTCTTCTTGTTCTACCCTTCCTACTCTACTCCTTTCATGTGATTTAGACTCATATGATTCAGACTTCCAAGTGACTTAAGCAAGTCACATGGAACTATTAAAGGATGGGAAAGATCTTCCCTTGAGCAAAAATACATTAACCCATTATACAAAAATGCATTAACAATACACAGGGTGAGGAACAAAAAAGATAATACATGTAGTTTTATATAAATTTCACCTGTCATTACTATTATTCATTTTATTTGATGTCATTGTGATATTTTTATCTCCACAACTGATGAGCCCTTTCATGTTTGTGGCCTGGACTACATGTGAGTGAAAAATCAGTAGGAATTGTGGACAGGTCCAGAAAAGTGAGTTGGACAGAGGTCAACTTAATTGATGACGACATTCACACTGTGTAAGGCTGGGACCTGAGGGTAGATGTATTCCTTCTAGCGAAACCAACTTTGAGGTCAAATAAATTGCTTTCCCAGTGGACCTTTCCCCAATATAGCCTTCCTTCATTGCTTAATGATTTATTAGATGTTCTTAGGTTTAATCAGTACTTAATCATAATAGTTAATTTTAAGGTTTTCTTTATTAGTCTGGGGCCATAATACACTGAAATTCCTATATACCTTTCATTCAAGCTTTGGTGGAGTTACATTTTCACCTTTCATGGCATTAGAGTTTAAGCTGCTTTAATTGCCAAGCGAGACAACTGGAAAGGGGTCACTGAGGAGCAGGTTTCCTGAGCCAAATTTGTATAGCCCTGGAGTGAAAATTTACTGATGGGGGGGGGTAACCTCTGCAGACACATTTTTACCTCGAAGCCTTTGATGTCATTGTTTAGATTTTTTCAACACCCAATTGCCAATGGATCAACACAAACATGAAAGGGCTAATTAAGAGATTCTAACAATGGAACAGAGGAACCTTGTAAGAACTAATGGTCTCCAATTCCAGAAGCATTGCTCAGATTTATTTTAAAGCCACAAACATTGATTCTGGGATGTGTTCTGTTACACTGATTCCATATTGGCTTCTTTTAAAGAGCTTATTAGTCCAGGAAGAACAAATATCTTAGCTTGTTTTATTCAGCATTCATGAGAAGCAGCAGGAGAGCGTAGCAGCAGTTAGTCAGATAGTGAAGCCACAGGGTCATAGATTTAGAGTTGGACCAGGTCTTATTTAACCCTTACATTTTAAAGATTGGGTAAGAAAGGTTGCAATTTAACCTTTCAGGTTAAGTTTACATAGCTAGTTTGTAGCAGTAAAGACTCAAATTCAGGTTTTCTGCCTCCAAATCCATCAAGCTTTCCCCTATGTCACACTTGAATGTGGAAGACAAATAAGTTTCCCTTCCTCTGCCTCCCTCTGTATAGAGCAGGAGTATGACACTGTAGATAGAGAGTACTGCACTTAAAATCAAGAGAACCTGGATTCCAATCCTGCCTTGAATATCTCTTAGCTGTGTGACCCTGGGAATGTCATTTAACTTCTCTAGGATTCTGTGACTTCATCTGTAAAATGAGATGTCTGGACTTCTAAGGTCATTTCCAACTTCATGATCTTATGACTTCAGGCCTTCTGGTTCATTTGTGAGACACAGATTTCTCTCCCCCTCACCCCCGCCAACCCCACTCAGGGAGCTGGCAACCATGAAGATTCATGGGACACTGTGTCCACGCTGTCTAACTGGATCAATGAAGTTGTCTACCAAGAGCTTACACCCTTCATTTGTCAAAACATTGAAAAGAAAACTAGAAACCAGGTTTAGATTCAGGCCCAGAAAGCATAAATGGTCTGCTACTGAGGATCTAAAATTTTACCTAGGGTCAATTTAGGGCTAAACTTTCTCTGGAAACCTTATAAATATCTTCTTGGTGGTAGTTCAATCATAAGGGCTAGAAGTACACGGAATGCTTAAAATCTGAAGAAGTCACAAAACTGGAAGGGTCGACTTTGGTAATAAAAAACAAAGTTGGGATCCCAAAGATCAATAGACTAGACCAGAGGCTCTTAATCTTTTTCCCCCATCATAGACCTCTTTGGCAGTGTGGTGAAGCCAATAGACCCCTTCTCAATACTATTTTTAAGTGCATAAAATAAATAGGGTTACAAAAGAAACCAATTATTTTGAATTAAAAGCAGGAGAAAAAAGACTTTTTTCCCATCCAAGTCCATAAAATCCTACAACTTCAGGCAGCCACCTTAGGCTACCTAAGGTGTAGGCTACACCCCTGGGCTAGATAGATCAGTTCTAGAAAGACTGAGGGATAAAAGTAAACTCTGACACTTCAGCTACAACAACAACAACAACAACAACAACAAACATTATGCATAAGAAAAAGAGATTGATTGTTTGGGAAGCAATGACAACACATGAACAGCATTCTTCTCTACCTAGGACCTACATTAGGTGACAGAGAAAAAGAAAGAATTTTATCAAATCATTGTTTTTTGATAAGAGATGCGGACTGAAAAGTTAATGAAAACAGAATGTGGAAAGCAACAGGAATGAGCTGCTCCCATTCTTCCCTCACATGGGAGTTAGTTCCTTTTAAAGTAAACATACACATTCCACAGCATGGAGTATAAATAAATATAGCACAAACTCTGATTGCTGGCATTGAAGGTAAGATTACAGTAGATTTTATTTATATGTTTACAGGACAGATCTGAGATTTACAGAATCTCAGAGGAGTTGGTATCATCAAAACCTTCTATTCCTTCTGAATCTAAAATAATAATAATGATAATCTCCTCTCCAATACACCAATACACCATGGGATTTGTGTTCAATTTTAGTCACCATTTGAGGAAGGACATCCACTGAGCGTCAATAAAGGAAGGCCAACAAGGACTTTCATTCTGTATCTAAGCTTGGTTGAACCTGTTGGGGATTCAAAGCCCACAGAAGAAAAGACAGGGTGCAAAGGGGACATGATAGTTTCTTTAAATAGTGGAAGGCCTCTTATATAGAAATGGGATTACACCTGTTCTATTTGTCCCAAGAGGACAAAGCCAAATCAATGATAAAAATTAGCAAAGAGGAAATTATGGGATTGATATCAAGAAATTTTTTTTTAACAACTAAAACAAAAAATATAATGAACTGCTTTGAAGTGTAGTGACTGTCCATCCCATCACTGGCTTCAAAAAGGATTGGATAATCACTTGTAGTATGTATTTTGCCAGCGATTCATTTTGGCTGTGATTTGGACTGGTTCTTGAGATTCTTCAAATTCTAAAATTCCATAATTCTGTGATACCCACAAAAATTGCTAATCTAACTTTGTTTAAAGATCTCAGTTGAGAGATGATAATACACTATTTATAAGGTGACCCAATTCACTTTTGGACAACTTCAATTTTTAGGAAGATTTTCCTTATAAAAGAAGAAGAGAAATTTGGCTGCAGGAAAAAAAAACCTATTACAAATTTACATGTAAAGTCTTCAGATAAGCTGTGAGTGATTTGGCTTCCAAAATGGGGCAGAAAATTAATTGCAATATAAATAAATATGTTTAAAAAAACTCCTAAAGGATATAAGTTATGTATTTTCAAATGGAGGGGAAAAATAACTTTTATTCGTTAAAAATATATATAAAATTTAAATGTGAGGAAGCAGTATCCAAAGACACACTAGTTCAAAAGATCACTTAGAAGATTGTTAAATGACTGAGATTTTGAGGGATGATATATCAGTCCCTGAGTTCATTTGTATTTAACTGACTTTTAATGATGAAAGGGTTAAAACTCAAAAAGTGATAAATTGAATATCTACAGTCTGAGAAGATTAAGTAAGGACTGTATCAATGTCTATTATTTTATCCCTTTCCTACTTTTGTAGCATGAACTTTTTAAATTTCAGTGTTACATACACATCATAATTTTGAATTTGTATTTTTAAAATTGGTATTTCTTTTTAATCTTTGCTCTGACAAGTTTTCATCATACAAAGACAGGTGATTTGGAAATAACTGCTACATCAATAAATAGTTGATTCCTGACAAAATATAATTAATTTCTCTTTTTAAAATGTTATTCAGTTCCTATCATATCTTGCATCTCTTTACTTTCTTCTTAGGGAAGATATGATATATAGATGTGAGAACTCTGTATATCCATAATCATTTGGTCTTCCTTATTTATTTCTTCTAACCCATGTTTTTCAGCATATTTTACTGTCCTCCTTATAATCACATTTCTTTATACTTCATCCCCAACAGAGATGTTTTCATCTAAACTGCAATTATTTTGATGGTAACCTTTTTGCAATTATCATAAAAATTATGATCATTGAGATACCCAAGTTTATGTGTGTGTGTGTGTGAAATGAAATGATGCTTTCTGTTCTCTTCCAACAAATGATCAAACCAACTCTGCCAACTTCTTTATGTGCCTCCCCCTAGAAAAGGCAGTTAGCTATCTTTTCATTTAGCTGTGTCTTCCTTTTATCTTCTAGTTTCACTTCTATCCAGAGAATAAAAATTTATATGATCTTTATATGATCTTCAGTGTACCTATTCTTTAGTCATTGTCCAAGGATCCCACATTTAGATAACATTGCACCAAAATCTAAAATCTGTTTGTATATGTCTCTCGGTGCCATCTCGGTTGATATGCAGAATTATAAGGGGACTTCATGAAACTAAGAGCCATGTCGTATTTTTAATTACTTCATGGGTTGACACTCACACTCTCCAAAGCTATCAAGATGATATTCCTGAGACAGAAGTCTATGATACTACTCTCTTGCTCCATAACTTTCAGAGGTTTCCTACTATCTCTAAAATATAGCAGAAAATCCTCGTTATGATATTTAAGAACCTTCAACAATTTGACTCCAATCCACTCTCCTAAATTCGTTTCCCATTATTCCATTTCATACACACTATATTCGATCCAAATTTGACTTCTTGTTATCTTCTGGTATCTATTTCCCATCTCTCACCTCTGAACATGTATCCCCAATTTATTAATGTTCAGCTTACTGTTTTCTGATTATTAAAATTATTTTCTTCCCTTAACACTAGAAAGAATTGAAGGGACCGTTCTAATCCAACCCCTTCATTTTTACAAATGAAGACCAAAGGAAATTAAGTGCTTTTCTCTCATAAATGACAAATATGTGCTACAGATGGCAAATACTTATAGAGTTCTGCAATGTAAGATCATTTGGTGCTTAGATAATCAAAGAAGGTGTAAGGAAGCAGGTGTTAATTGAACTAAGTCTTAAAAATGAGTAAGATGTAAATGGAAAGAAGAAGGACATTTCATGAGATTGGAATAAACTGAGCAGAAATACTCTTGCTGAAAAATGTAAATTGTTTTCAGGGCATTTGTTATTTAGTTGTTTCAGTTGTGTTCCACCCTTCCTGACTCCATTTGGAATTTTCTTTGCAAAGTTACTATAGAGGTTTACCATTTCTTTCTCCAGCTCATTTTACAGATGAGTAACTGAGGCAAATTGGGTTAGGTGATTTGCCCAGGATCATGCATTAGTGTAAGTGTCTGAGGCTGGATTTGAAGTCAGAAATATTAGTCTCCCTGATTCCAAGTGCAGTGCTCTAGTCTCTCTGTACCACCTAGTTGCCTCTTTTCTGGGTTTAGTAAAATCATTTAACTTTATCCCAAATGACTGTTTTATTTTGGAAAAATAATGGGAGATAAGGAAACAAAGGTTGGTTAGGGTCATTTTTGAGAGGGCTTTGAATGCCAGGTTAAAAAATATGTATAAGCCTGTCTTTCCTTCTTAATTACTTAACTTAATTTTTGTTACAATTATTTCTTTCTCTTCTTTTTACTCTCAATATCTGTCTCACCAGGAGGTCAGAAGTCAGGAAGTAATAAATATGGAAAGGACAAATTGCATGGTTTTATGGGACAGTGAGACAATTGGTTTCTTCTGCCTGTAGCACTAGTCAGGTACTATTTTCTCCCATCTGTGACTCTGGAAAAAAAAATGCTAGGCCCCTGCAGAGCCAGAAGGGGAGAAGCAGATTATTTCTGTAAAATTTTTTGGTAGTTATGCATTTTGCAGATCTTTCCTCCAACTTTTTTTAGCCCTTTAACTTATGGACAGGCTTTTAATTTTTTTTATATTTTTTTCTACTGGTTCTTTTCCTGAGTGGTGCTTGGCCCACTGTAGCACTTTGTACCTAGAAGGGGCTGGAAAGCTTCAGACAGCAACTGACTAGCATGCTGATCCATTTCTGAAAGCTACAAATATGGCATCTTTATATGCTGTGTAACCTTTCTCATATTATTCCCAATTTGTTTTTTCAGTTTTTTTCCCAGTGAATGCTATTTCTGGTACCTATATAGAGTTTTCTACCGCACATATATATTTAACCAACCCATCTTTTATTTTCCTCATTTTTTTGTCTCTCTTATCCCCAGTCATATGTCATCGCTGGTGTTCCTAAGATGAACTGCAAATTTTTTTGGCTCCTTTCCATACTTGCTATTTTAATTATCCTTTCTAGGACTTCTTTGAAATTAAAAAACAATATTGCTGCCTTATGGGTTAGTGAGTGCCCTATTTATTGAAGATGTTTAGGCACTTACAGAGGATGTTATATAGGACTTCTTGCACCGGGTGGGAGGTTAGACCAAATGACAACTATTGTCTCTTGCAAATCTAAAATGTTAAGATCCTCTGGTTCTGAATTGATCAAAGCCTTTGTATCAGCTTCACCTTATTGCTTTAATATTTACTGAGGTTTTTAATCTATTTCCCTTTCTACCATCTCTGGTGGCAATTCCTGTCTCCTCTCAATCATTATTGTCCATTGATCTATTAGAAAATGGGCATATACTGATCTCCTTTAAAATATATTTGATATATTACCAGAATTTTAAGAGCTTTTTATATGAAAATATTCCACAGACTCCCATTAAGATGTCTAATTTTTACTACTATTCCGAGTTCTCATGTTTTATGTGTATCTCTTTACAAGGGAAGAGTATGAGAGTGACCATTACGTCATGACAGCCATAATTATAGGTATAGGGTGTGTGCTGCTCAAGTGGGTTGTGTTTTTCCACATGGATTTATGAAGATGTGGCTCACAAGGAGGCATGAATCTCTAGAATTTCCTCTTTGCAACCCTTTCTAAGAGAAACTTAGATTCCTGCCAGGAAAGGAAGTAGGAAATTGATGCTATGAAGCTGGCTCCACAGTTATTCTCAGAGAGAGGAGGTATTAGGATAGAATTATATCTATCCACCCCTCATAAATATTGTTGGTGTAGAATAATTAATTTTTTATTCATGCTGAACTCCTAATAACTATCTCATATCAGGGAAGAATTTCCTAAAATTACATGGTCAGGTCTTAATTCCCTTCCCACAAAATGCCAGCTTCACAAAGAAAAGCAAATGAACACATTTATCCAAGCCCATAAAATAGAAATCAGAGAAGTTATATAGATGAGAATACACCAGACAAAATATAGAGCGAATGAATTCTTCCACTAGGAGTGAGATATCTCAGCTCAACCAAGAAAAGAGTCCCATATTTCACCTAAGTAACAATTTCTCAAAGTCTATAGAATGTTAAGCTTGGAACAAGGATATGCTCAACATATCAGGCTCTCTATGCGTCTACTTCTTCCCAGAATCTTTCTCTACATCCAAGATCCCCTCCCTCAGTAGAAATTAGGACTGTGAGTCTTCTCTTTTGAAGCTGGAAATCAGAAGAAGAGAACCTCTCTGCTCTCAATCTCTCGCCAACTACAACCCTCACACAGGTAGGAGGACATTATGCAGTCAGAATCTGCCAATGAGGATATGCAACAGAATTCGAGCCCCTGGTTATACAAGAAAACCCAAAATTAGTGACAAGCTCTAATCTAGGTGCTTTACCCTGGAGGAACTTCTACTGTAAAGATGTGAAAACAGACCAAAGCACACCAGGAGTCATTTTCATTGTCTAAAATCTACCCACCACCCCCACCACCCCACTCCCTGCCACACACACATCCAAGCAAAACTTTTGCTATGCTGAGAATTTCCTTCTGTAACCTTTCAGTACCTTTCTGCCTCATCAACACCAGTTATCTTGAAATCTCATTTGAAAAGCTCATAATTTTTGTGCCCTAACAATGTTCACTGCAGTACACTGGAAAATTTGCATTTATGTTACATAAAGCCATTAGTGGGGCTACAAGAAGTATGTAGGTTAATGTTCCAAAGCCCTAGTTTAACTTGTGTGAGTGTCTAAAAGATGGAAATGTTTTAAAAGGTGCTATGCATCTAGAAATCCCAAAATAGTCTTTCCTCAATTCTTTCTTCTTTTGAGGGATCGGGCCTTTAGACTTTGGCCAGCTTTGTGACATTGAAGACTGCTGCAGATTCTAATGCCAGCTTATTGACCATTTCTATCAGCATCATCCAGTTTACTTACCTTGAATCATAGTTTATTCCATATTCTTGTTCCCTTTTTCCATTGGTCGTTCATTGATACAGCGACTATATGGCTCTCAAAGGTAGAAAGAACTTCTTTCCTCATCTATCCCTTCTTTTAAACTTTAGCTATATGAAGGCCCCATTGCCTTAAATAAGATACATGCTCAACGCAGAGAGAATAGGTAGGGGAAAGGGAGAAATAATGAGTGTCCTCCTTTGATTCCCTTACAAGCATGACCAGCAATTTAAAATGAAAGTGTATGCAACTAGGACTGTATCTTCTTCTAGTGATTAATGCAGAAAATACAATTAAAGTATTGAACTTGGAGTCTGGAAAATGAGTTCAAATACCACCTTAGAATTAAACTTAATGAGTTTGCAACTCTGGGTAAGTCACTTATGTCTCAGTTTACCCATCTGTAAAATAGAGATAATAATTGCAACAATATCAGCATGCAATTATCAGAAAAAAAGTGAGATAATATATGTAGAGTTCATTAGAAATCTGAATGTGCTACATAAATCTAAGACATCATTATGAGAATGCCAATGGGGAGAAGAGGGAGGTTATTTTGTCTTATACACTGGTCATTCCCTCTTAGATACAAACGGATATATTTCCACCCTTTCTTACCATCCCATTCCCCTCAACCCAAGCTAGGATTTCACTGAAGTAGTTAACTCAATGCGTCGAAAACCACTCCCCCATACAGATCTGCAACTCTTTTGTTAACTTAAAGTCTTAGAGATTTGAATAAGGCACTAAGTCATTCCCTGCTCACAGGACGAGTACGTGTTAGAGGCAGAAATTGAATTTTAGTCTTCCTAACAAGGCAAGCCCTTTATCTCCTTCTTCCCTTGATCAGTCCTACATGAATCTTAAACTTACTAACTTGTAGAAAAGCAATATATTTCACACTTGTAGGAAGATGCCTGCAAAACAAAAATAAAAACTCTCCCCTGTGAGGGTAAATCTACAGTTAGCTGACATCAAAGATTGGGTGAGTCAAAGTCACATCATCTATGCCAGCTGTCATTAGTCAAGTCTTTTCAGTGTGCTTCCACTGAGGTTTGAGGCAGTGGCTAGTACTGATCAGATGTTTCAGTTTTCTGTCACACATGTCAACACATTATTGGTTGAGGCAGCACAGTACAATGGAAAAAGTATTGACCCTGGAGTCAGAAGACATGGCGTTGAATTCTATGTAGGACACTATCTGTGCAATCTTGGACAATTCACATAAATCCCTAGTCCTTGGTTCCTTCATCTGTAAAATGAAAGAGTTGGATAATGACTTCTGAAGGTCCCTTCTGATTCTCTATCTGTGAACCTACAATCCTGTACATTAACATTTAGATGTTTACAGAAAGCAGCCAGGAGGGGAATCATCTCAGAGCTTCCTTTATTCACCAAAATAGAACCAATTCATTTACTATACTGAGTCATTGCATATGCCTACCCCAGGGCAAGCAAGAGCTCTTCCTGAATGATGATAAATACAGCTTTACAATAGAAACTGACTTTGCAAACCATCACTGAGGAGGCACAATATTCAATTCTAAGAGAAAGAGACAATAAAATTATAAGACTTTTATTTGATTTATCCTCCCTGGGCATAGATTAACTACATGGCATCTTAGTGGGCATTTCAGTAGACTGGAATGCTTAAGATTCTTGAAAAATGATGATAAGGTAAGAGATTTAAATTGGTGTTAAACAATGATTTAAATAAAAGCCCAAGGGAAAAAAAATTAAAGGAAAAATAAAAACCTGAGTGATCTTCCCTGAAGACCATTAGCTGAAGGAGAAATTAGATTCAAAAGGTTACTGGTATATTTCATATAGCAAAATATACAGCATGTTTTATACAGCATTTTAAATGATCCACTAAATGTGCTTATGAATTATATCCAGAGAAGAAAGTAGTAGAAGGGTTATTATTGGGAGTAGAATAAAGACCAAATTGAACAATTCAGTTTAATGTGAAATTTCTAAATATATTGAATATGTAAACTTTTTTTTGCCATTTGAAGATTAGTGATATTACACAATTTGTTTCATTTTTCGCTTTGCAGAATACTATATTTATTTTGAAGAAGGAGAATTTTTTTTTAAAATATCACATTAATACTTGCTTTCATTATCTCTCCCTAAGTTGATTTTCCTAGCAAGAGAATTAACATTTGTATACATACACACACAGAGAATACAATGCAGTATGTTGTGTGTAAATATCACACATAAACAAACATACAATAGGATGCTATTTAAAGAAATAAAATACTTGAAAAATGTCTGGAAGTACATTAAAGATGGTGAAATACAGGCAGCAACTCAGCTGAACTCTGCCAACAATTCCCCTCCAAACAACTTTAAAATAACTCCTCAAATCAAATTGTGAAGTAGCAGAGACAACAAAAATTCCAAGCGATAATTTTTTTTCCAGTCTAAAACAACTTAGGAGGTCAACAGAAGAGGTGAGAACAGACCTAGAACATAGTAGGAGCACCAGCAGTGAGCACTGGAGGTGGTAAGACAGCAGCAGCAGTTTCAGGAGCTCTCAGCAAAGTAACAATCAAGGGATTGAGAAACTAGTCACAAAGAGATTCCTGGTGACTCTTGTCTGGCTTTGGGTTCAGCTGGCACTCATTGGCACATCTGTTTCTCAAATATTGTTCTAGGTCATGGTTCCAGGGTGGAGAAGAATGTTTGTGGTCAGTCTCAAGGGAGCAGGCGCCCTGGTAAGAGTTACAGGGCAGAGAGAAGTGCTGGTACTTGCCATCATGAGGGAGCAGCATACTTTTGGATAAAAACAAGACTGCATACAAGAAGAATAGTGACCATACTTATCCAGGATCACAATATATTCAAAGCACTGACAACTTGAAGACCACCAGAATTAGCTCTGAAAACATTTGGAAGAAAAAATCTAAAGCTTGAAACAATGTCTTCCAATCTTCAGGTGAACAGAGCCCAACTTTAAAATAGAGTTCAAAGTCAAGAAATAGGTTGGGAAAATGAACCTGACCACAAAAAGCTACTACTGTAAGAGGAAAGAGCAAGGCATAAACTTAAAAAAAAGATAACAATGTGGAAATAGCTACAAACAAAGCCTCAAAGGAAAATGATAATTGGATACAAGGCCAACAAGAATTCCTAGGATAGTTTAAAAATGTAAGAGTGGTTAGGAAAAAATTGGGAAAAGAAAAGTGAGTGATGTGTGTGTGTGTGCACCCGCGTGTGTGTTCATCCTTCATTGCCAAAGAAGACCATGCCATCAGAGAAATAATGACATGACTTGCACTTGACTTTTTTTTCTTGAGTGAGGGAGGGCTGTGCTGGTCACCAGCCTCATTCTTTCTCCAGAGCCATCTGAATCAAGTGACCAGATATTCACCAGGATGACTGGAGATGGCTCAGGATGAGGCAATTGAGGTTGTGACTTGCCCAAGGTCACACAGCTAGTGAGTGTCAAGTGTCTGAGGTGAGATTTGAACTCAGGCGCTCCTGACTCCTGCACTGGTGCTCTATCCACTGCACCACCTAGTGATGTGAGAAATTATGTGAGTGATGTAAAAAATTATGAAAAGAAAATTAACAACTTGGTGAATGAGGCACAAAAAACACTAAAGAAAATAAAACTTTAAAAACCAGTAGGCCAAACAGCAAAAGAGACACAAAAAAATCCTCTGAAGAAAAGATCTCTTTGAAAAGAAGAACTGGCTAAATATAAAAAGAGGTACAAAAACTCACTGAAGAAAATAATTCCTTAAGCATTAGAATTCTACAAGAAAAAGTTTATAATTTTATGAAACATCAAGAAACAACAAAACAAAATCAAAAGTAAAAACAGAAATGTGACATACCTCATTGGAAAAAAAAAACAACTGACCCAGAAAAATATATTAAGGAAAGATAATAAAAATTATTGAACTACCAGAAAGTAATGATCAAAAGAAGAGCCTCCCCTTAAAATTAAAAAAAAAAAACTATAGAAAAAACTGCCCTGATATCTTAGATAAAGAATGTAAAGTAAAAATTAAAAGAATCCACTGATAACCTCTTGAAAGAGATCCCAAAAATGAAAACTCCCAGGGATATTATTGCCAAATTCAAGAACTCCTGCATCAGGAAGAAAATAATGCAAACAACCAGAAAGAAACAATTCAAATACTGTGGAGAAAGAGTCAGGATCACACAAGATTTAGCAGCTTCCATGCTAAAAGACCTAAGGGCTTGGAATATTATATTCCAGTAGGCATAGAAGTAGGATTACAGACAAGAATAACCTACCCAAAAAAACTGAGTGTAATCCTTCAGGGAGAAAATGGATATTTAATGAAATAGAGAATTTGCAAGCATTCCTGATGAAAAGATCAGAGCTAAATAGAAAACTTGACATTCAAATACAAGACTCTTGAGAAACGTAAAATGGTTAGCATGAAAGAATCATCAAAACACCATAAGTGATCGTAAACTATTCAATAAAGACAAACTGCTTACATACCTATATCAGAAGATGACATATGTTACTCCTACAAACATTATCATCATTAGAGCAGTTAGAAGAAGTCTACATAGACACAGGGCATGAACGTGAGTAGATTATGTTAGAATGATTTTTTTATAAAGGTTAGAAAAAGAGATGTGCTGGGAGAAAGGGAAAGGAAGAGGATGAATGGGAGAAATTATTTCACATAGAAGAGGTGTATCCGTAAGCACGCCAACATACAGGTTCTTAGATCTGCATTCATAAAAGGAAAGCAACTTTCAAGGGGTTAACAATCACTTTAACCTAGCACATATATCATTCACCTAGTTCAGAGGAGTCAGCACCCTGAGCTTCAAAGAAAATACAGAAAAATCAAAGATCAACAGACATGGCTTTCTCTGCCTAAATTCAATAGACAGGTCCAACTGTCTGATCATAGTCACCAGAGAGGGAAGCCCAGACATCTGAGTTTTCAAAGGCAGGGGTCTCCTTTAGCGGCTTCCCAGAGTCCTCATCTGGCCAAATAAACACTTCCAGTAAGCCACAAAGTAAAATCTCAACTCAGAGTATTCATACCTTTTTTAGAGCCAGAGGACATCCCAATCCTTGAGAACCAGTGTCTCATTAACAAAGGCTTGGGCTTTCCTACAAATCTGCCCTAATCAAACTCTCCTTATTGGGCATGTCTATTAATGGGTGGGGAAGATCTTTAATCACATTAAAATAATTTTTACTGTTTCTAGTGAAAGAAACTCTTGTTTCTGTCCTTTACTCCTAGTAAAGACACTTGATTGATAAAGGCAAAATTCAGTCAGAGGTACTTAATTATATTAAACCAAAAAACAGCAAAAGATCTTACTTTGCTTACCCTTACAGTATGTGAGCATTGAAGAGCTCTGGAAGGGAAAATTGGAGGAGTGTGGAGGGAAATCTTGGAATTGATTCAGAGAGAAGAATATAGGTAGAGAGACAGATAGATATACACACTCATTTGAGTACAGAATCCTCTTAGGGAAAAAGGAGCAGAAAGGGATAAGGGAAATAAAAGGGGCAATAAGTGAGAGGACAAATTATGGCAGACAGTCACCAAAAGCAAAACAGACTTTTGAAGCAGGACAGGATAAAAAGAGAAAAAAAGGATAAATGGAAGAAAATGGGAAGGAGAGAAAAATACATGGTTAATAATCATAACTATGACTATAAATGGGATGAACTGACCTATAAAATGGAAGTAGCAGAATGAATTAGAAACCAGAAATCCACAATACCTTGGGTACAAGAGGCAACTTGAAACACAAAGAAACAAACAGCTAAAATAAGGGGCTGGAGCAGAATCTATTAAATTTCAACTGAAGTAAAATAGGCAGGGATCGCAATCATGATCTCAGACAAAAAGCAAAAACAAAAATAGACCTATTTAAAAGGGATAATTGGGGAAACTACATTTTGCTAAAAAGTGCTATATATAATGTAGTACTATCAAAAAATTTTATAGTAAGTTTCTCTGATAAAGGCCTCATTTCTCATATAAATAGGGAAGAGTCAATTTTATAAAAATAAGAGTCTTTCCTTACTTGATAAATGATCAAAGGATATGAACAAGCAGTTTTCAGAAAAGGAAATCAAAACTATTTCTAATGTGGCATGCAGATTGTGGGAACTGAGTGACCCACAACAGTCATTTGAAAAAGTGCTCTAAATCACTACTGATTAGAGAAATGTAAATTAAAACAACTCTGAGGTGTCACTTCAGGCCTATCAAATTACAAATGCTGCAGTGGATGAGGAAAAATAGGTACGGTAATGTACCATTAGTAGAGTTGTAAATTGATGTAACCATTCTGGAAAATAATTGGAACGATTTCCAAAGGACTTATAAAACTGCACACCTTTTGGTTCAGTAATACCACTACTAGAACTGTATCCCAAAGAGATAAAAAAAAATGGAAAAAGACCTATATGTACAAAAATATTCATAGCCACTCTTTTTGTCTATGCAAAAAATTGAAAATCAAGGAGATGCCTATCAATTAGGGAATGACTAAATTATTTTGTAGCACATGATTGTGATGAAGTATTATTGTGCTACAAGAAATGATGGGTTGAGTGGTTTCAGAATAAACATGGCAAGACCTATATGAACTGATGCCAATTGAAAATAGAAGAAATGGGAGATATTGTATGTAGTAACAGCCACGTTGGAATAATTATCAGCTGTAAAAGACTGGGTTACTTGATCAATACAATGATCAATACAGTTCCAAATGACTCATGATGCAAAAAATGTTATCCATCCCCAGAGAGAGAACTAATAAAGTTTGGATGCAAATTGAGATATAATTTTCTTACTTCTTCTTTTTGCAATATAGCTAATTTGCAAATATGTTTTGCATCATTTCACATGCAGAATAAGTTGATATCATTTTGATTCCCTTCTCAGTGGGTGGGGAAGGGTAAGGTGGGGAGAAAATTTTAAACTCAAAAATTAAAAAGTAAAGAATGTCAAAAATAAATAAACAACAGTAAAAGTCTGATTAATTTCTAATATATCCTGCTGTGTTAGCCTGTTTTAACTAAAAATAATTCTTCCATGTAATGTGGTAAAACCTTGACTCTGTTCCTTATATATCTGAAAACTTACTATTATATTTCATTTACTATTTCTTATATTTTTAGGAAAAAGGAAAAGGGAGAGCTAGTTTGTTTTTTTTTTTAGCTCTGGCAGTTTCCCACTATTATCATCCTATTTTTAGAAGGTTATTCACTTCTTTCCCCCTCCAAATTTCCTTTTTCCTTCTTTCTTTTTTTCATTACTGATCCTCTCCTCAACTCCATGATATTTTTCCAGCCTAGACATCTTCTCTGATTCTGCCTATTTGCTCTTTAGCTCTTCCATTTTCCTTTTTAACTTTTCTTCTTCTTTCCTCCTTAGTCATCGCATTACTAACCATCTCCCTCTATTATGCCAATATTTGATCATCCAAGCAAGCAAGGAAGAAACTTGCAGTGAAAACTAGACTGTATAAGCAACCATACCTTCCTACTGTTTCTCACATACAATAGGCCTAGAAGATAATACTTGCTTGCCTACTGCCCCATAGACTCCCTAATTCCCTTCAAAGTTTAGCTCAAATATTTCCTTCTAAGGGAGCCATTTCCTTATCTTCCCAGATTCTGTCTTTCCCCCCCAAAAAAGTTATCTTGTATTTATTTTGAATGATTTTGTATATACATAAATAAATATACAAAAATATTTCTGAAGAAAAAAAATGCAGCCAGGGCCATTGTAAGTCATCCCGACCTATGTCTTGCCACTACACTCAGATGACTCTGGAGGAGAGAGGGAGGCGGATGACTTTGCACAGCTCTGCCTCATTTAAATCTAATTCACTTGCACGTTAAGGCATCACCCTCCTGATGTCATTGGCCCTCTGAGAAGAAAGGACAAGTAATAACATTCCTGGAGGAAATTCCTTAATTTGTTTTTAATTTGTCTTTATACCCAGAACATCAAACAATCCTGAACTGGCACCTAGTATGCACTTAGTGCATACTATTGATTAACTGATGAAATAGGACCTTGTGCGTACTTAATCCTTCAAGATGTTCAGTTAACAGACTCTGTCCTTTCCATTTGGCTTCTGTGCCCTTTCAGATTGGCTCCTGATTTCTTTTATAATTTATCTGTACTCATCACATTAATTTAAGATGCTATGATTCTAGTTGATAATAATAGTGATATTGATTACTATTTTCAGTTTTATTATTAACCCCTAGTACACCCTCCCATATTTCTGACAGATATTGGTATCTTCTTTCTTACTATCCACTTCCTTACCATCACTCTTAGAGACTTCTATATACAGGCATAATGATGACAGAAGGACCTTGTAATACCCTCTCCTATCAGTTCCTTGAATTCTTTGATCACAAGTTTTACTCTACTTCAACCAATCATCCATATAGTCACACCTTGGACCCTCTCAGTCTATTTATCCTACTCTGATCCTTTTGCCTTCTGAAATCTAGCCTCAACAAAATATATGGCTAGCTTCATCAATGATTTTTACTCCAGTCCAGTGAACCTTTGAATTTCTACCTTTCCTAATCTGGTATAACTGCCCACCATCCACTTGTAAAATTGTGCCAGAAGAAATCCTAGAACCCTGCTGGCTATATCCAGTACAAATACATGTTACTGTCTCTGCTGCCGCAAGGTAATCCTTCTGTTTCTTATCAAGTCATAGGAGTTGCTCCATACATGAATCCAGCTTCACCTTTTCCTCCCTCATTTTCATCATATGTTGCCACCACCATTAACTTGACTAAAAAGAGCCAACACTTGTTTCGTATCTGCTATTTATAAGACATTGTGTTTGGGTACTGGGTTAGAAACTCTAAGGGTAATTTAAATGGGAAGATCTTTCCCTTTCATCAATAAGTCTATGTGTCCTGCTTAAATCACATGGAAGCCTAAGTCTGTGGTGGGAAGAGCTTGCTGAACAGATGGAACAGGAAGAGTGGAACAGAGCTGAAAGGAAGTTGGTCAGGCTAGTCAGAGCTGGGAAGGACATAGGCATGCAGCCACAGCTAGGCTTATGAGTGTTTGTGAGAAGTCTCAGCAGGGGATTTGGATGGGGGAGGGGGGGTGGGGAGGGGAATGCTTGGAAATGCCTTTGTTCCCTGCAGTGCTAATGTGCATTGACTTCTTGGTTACTTAGACAGATTTGGCTTTCTGTTGTCGGGATTTGGCTTTCTGTTGTTGGAATTTGGCTTTCTGGTGTCTGAATAAATGTTTTTCTTCTGCCTTCTACATGGATATAATCTGTTATACTTTGTGATTTAGAACTATACTGGCATATTCATAGCCACCTTTAGTGCTGTGAATATTGCCTGAGTAATATATTTGGTGTCACAAATAGAATCTCAGGGTATAAAATCTCTACTTGGAGGTAGAAAAGATTTAGAAGAAGAAACAGATATTCCAGGATGGGAGGATTTACCATATTCCTCTCTGACAAGGGAGTGGGGTAAAAGCACTGGATCCTGTGAGAAATGGGAATCAAGTTTACAGGAGGGGGAACCTAGACACTTGAAAAGGTGCTCACAAGGAATACTAATAAGGCCAGGGAAAGCACCAGCAAGAGTGTGTAGGAGAGATTGGATTTTATTAACAGGTTATCGTATTATGTGTAAAAGCAGAGACAAATTGCTGAAGGAAAAATTTCAGATGGAAAAAGAGTTAGCTAATTTGCATGAGAATTCTCATGTTCCAACTCTCCTTTACAAGAGTAAGCTGAGGGGTCTCAGGTGCAATAAAAAGCTGTTCATTTAGCTAAGAAGAAGTGAAGGCTAGCAAAAGAAGTATGCGTATAAAGTGTGCATACAACCATTGTACAGATCCAGCTTAGTTACCAAGACAATGACTGTCAGGAGACTGTGTGGGCAGAAAATATAAGGAAGCCAGAGTTGGAAAATGAAATAATGCTACAGAGGGAGATTTCTCAGGCAAAGTTCACCCCATACTAAGGCAAAAACCAGAGAACCAAGCAGGGAACACAATGCTTAGGAAGATAATTCAGTATTTTACTTAGCAAGAGGTCACAGATGTTTTGAGTTAGTTCATGCAAAGGATGGGAAAATTGTTAATATCTTTAATGATGAGAATCAATGATGAAAGGGTCAGAGGAGTATCTACAGATGGTAGATTTTGGAGGCATAAATTATAATTCAACTAATGAACTATACAGAATGTACTGAGAAAGGGGGCATACCAGAAAGTCAAATTCCAATACCAGAAAGCCAAATCCATCATAATAACCAAGAAGTCCATACACATTAGCACTGCAGGGGACAAAGGCATTTCCAACTCTTCTCTCCTACCCCCCTGCTATGGCCTTCCCACAAACAAACACTCGTGAGCCTAGCTATGCCTGCTTGCCCGTGTCCTTCCCAGCTCTGACTAGCGTGATCAACTTCCCCTCAGCTCACCTCTACCCTTCCTATTCCACCTGTTCAGCAAGCCCTTCCCACAACATGTGACTTAGGCCTCCATGTAATTTACGTACATCACATGGGCCTATTAATGAATGGGAAAGATCTTCCCATTTAAATTACCATTACAGAGAGATAACCATAAAAAAAACTAGACCTATTCCTTCTTTTGGGAAGCTGTTTTGCCAGGGAACATAGCAAACGTACATGTACATAAGTAAAAGCAAGATAAAATTAGGAGGGAGAAAGATTATAAGCAAGAAGAAATTAGAAAAGTCATCAAGTAGAAAGTATTACCTGACCTGAACTTTAAAAGAAATTAAAAATTCTTGGAGGCAAGTTAAGGAAGATTTCAAACCAGGCATGAAAGATTCCTTCAACTGCACCATTCCTTGCATTCAGATTTCTACATATCTTCACCCATCCTCTTTGAAGGGGATATTCTTTCTAATCTCCATCTGTTCCATTAATCCCTCTCTTACTCAATGATTTTGTTCACTCCGCATCCTACCCTACTCTCTTTCTTTATCTTTTCTTTCATCTTTCCCTTTATTTGCTCCTTTCCGTCATCTCAGCTTCTTAACATGTGGTCCACTGAATGTGAACTTGAATGGGGAAAAAACAAACAAACAAACCAAACATATCCTTCATTATTTTCACTAGTCTTTGATTTTCTTTGTAAGCATATGTAGTTTATTTTATGCATTTAAAAACAAAACATTCTGAGAATTGGTCTATAGCTGTCACCAGACTATCAAAGTGATAGATGACCTTAAAAGGTTGCCTTAAAAATGCTCACATCTTTCTAATCCTAAAAAAAGTGACTTTGTCTCCCACTTACTCAAGATATAATCCTATCTTTTTTCTTGTCATAACTGCTGGAATCATGTCTTTCTTCATCATTGTTCAGAATAAAATTAGGCAACGACTGGTGACCTAGCTTGAGAATCAGGAGTTTGAGATGATACTAGAGAACAAACTTGTAGAGCAAAGCTGTGGAAGAAGTGGGAGGAAGATGGGAATGAAATAAAGTCAAAGGGTCAGCCTAGACAAATAATAGTGCTGATAACAACCACAAATGCTAGCATTTATATAGTGCTTCAGAGATTGCTATAAATATTATTTCATTTTAAACAGAGAAACGGAGGCAGGTAGGGGTCATTAGTATCTGAGGTCCAATTTGTACTCAGGCCTTCCTGACTCCTGAACTCCATCCAGCACTGTACCATCTTACTGACACTAGATAGAAAGTTGCCTCATCCTTGAAGACTGAAACTAAAGGGCGAGGAAGAGTTAATGGGCATGATGAACAAATAAGTTCTAAAATATGGAGGGGAAAGAGGTGAGGGCTGATGAAAAAGCTCAGAGCAGATATCCTCAATTTTCTTATAGTTCCTTGTTTGATATCCCTACCTCATGTCTATCACCACTCCAAGATATCTTCCACATAGCCTTCATGGATTTTCCTAAAGCAAAGATCTGGGCATGTCGCATACTCCTACCCACAAGGCAATAAACTCCTGTGATTCCTTATAGCTCCAGGGATCAAAAATAAAAGTGCTCTCTTTAACCATATAAAGTTATTTGCAACTTGGTCCCTTCCTATCTTTCCAGGCTTCTTACAAATTACTCACGTGGTGTTCTTTTATTGGGTAGTCACAATGGTCTACTTGTTGTACTGCACATAGGAGATACCACCTCCCATTACTGTGCTTTAATATTTACTGCCCCCTATGCCTGGGCTGCTTTTTCTCCTCATAGTCATCTCTTGGTATCCTTGATCTCCTCTAATATATTTCCCTCCAAATTTACCTCATATCTCTTTAATATGTTTCCTGAATATACCTATCTATATACTTGTTGTGTCCCAGGTTAAAATGTAAGCTCCTTGAGGACATTTAGCTGTTATATTTTTTGTCTTTGTAACAGCTTAACATAATACCTGGCACATAGCAAGTGATTCATAAATGACTTTTGATTGCTAGATTGAGGTTCAGTTAGCTTCTGGGAAGGGACAGAGTTATGGACTTGAAAAGAGAGAAGCCAGTACAGAACTACTGTGGTACATGTGATACAGGGAATCAATGAGATATGAAGGAAAGGATTTCTTCACCGCAGTTAGGAGTCAGTTGAGATTAGATATCACAAATATAAACAGAACACCTGTAGCACTGGGCTTACATAACCTTTCTCCAGGAGTATTTGGAACAATATAGTCAAGTTAATGAGCATTTATTAATTGTTCACTATGTGCTGAGAACTGGAAATACAAATGCAAGCAAAAAAACAGTCTTTGCTCTCGAAGAGAAAAGGGAACTGAAAAAATAGTGGCACCTACATTGGGAGATGTGGTAAAAAGAAACAAAGAAGGATAAGTGATTGGTCTGGGACCTTCCTCAAAATGAAAATTTCAGGAAGAACAAACTCATCATTAGAAGGTGGCTGTAGGAGTAGAGGGCATGATGATGAAGAGCAGAGGATGAACAAGTGAAAGCACAAGATGCAGAAGAGGGGGGTAGAACAAGAGGAAAAGGAATCATTCAGGGGTTCAGGACAGCAATATTTTTTTTAAAACTTCTGAAAATAAGACATAAAACAGGCATTTCCATAACATAGTGGAATAGAAAAAAAGATGATTGCACATGAAACTGAAAATCTGTTATGTACAACTTGCTATTCCTTGATATGTAATAAAGTTATCATGAAACTTTTTTTCCCCTTTTTTCTTCCCTGTCCACCTTTCTAGAGATGTCTACCATTAGACACAGATGTGTGTATGTATGTGTGTGTGTGTGTGTTTAAAAACATTCTATACATATTTCTATTCATTAGTTCTGCACCCTTGCCCTAAAGGGGCCAAGGTCTCCCAGTGTATCCTGGGTCATCTCCAGTCATCCTGATGAATATCTAGATTCAGATGTCTCTGGAGGAGAAATGAGGCTGGTGAGCTCTCACAACCTTCCCTCATTCAAAACAAACTCAAGTACAAGTCACGTCATCATTTTTCTGATGGCATGGTCTTCTTTGACATCAAAGGATAAACACAATTATTTGTTAGTTCTATAACTCCTTAAATTGCTTCACAAATGTGACGGAAGGAAGTAAACAAGGTTGTTAGACTAGGAAATTAAGGACTGGGTAAGAGACATTCTAAGGATAAAGAAGGAGTCCAGGAGGAGTAACTCAATGGCAGACATAGGACAAAAATTTTAAGTTCAAGATCATGGAGATATAAGTGTCAGGTGATGATGAGAGCTAAGGTGCACATTAATCTTCCAGGAGTTGTATTCCCTTGTGATATAAAATTGTGTGGTTTATTTTATGTGTGTATTTTAGGGGAGATTCAATAAACAATCATTTGTTAAGCACTTACTATGTTCCAGACATTATGTGAAATAGTTGATTATAGAGACTAAGTGAGTCTCCCCCCTTCATTAATTAATAGTCTAGCTTGAGGAAAATATTTGTATGTGTGTGTGTGTGTGTGTGTGTGTGTGTGTGTACACAAGCATATATACATATACAAATACTTACATATGTATAAACACATATACATATAGTTCCCTATTTATGAATAAATATGTACATACATAAACATATATTTGGACAAAATCAGGAAGAATAGACAAGAGAATGGGGATGGGGTAGGAGTGTCTTACACCTGTGAGAGACCAGAAAAAACATGCTGCATTACAACCTACCATAAAAGTGAACTTCTTTTGTATTTATGATTATGGAGTAATTGGATTAATATTCATGTATTAGACATAATCTCTAATTCTGAATTGGAAAAAGATCATAGAGTCATAGAAATAGAGTTGGAAAAGACCTTAAAGGTTATCTTGTCCAACACTCTCAAATGAAAAACTGAGGCCTCCGGGCTTCAGTTTAGTGGCTTCCATATGTCACACAGGTAGTAAGTTGAGAAGAGAGCATTCCATTATACCATTTAAGTGGTCCAAGAAAGGGCATGCTTCAAATAAAAAAGTAGATGAGGTAATATTCAGCTCTAAGTCTATACTGACTTATTTGATACAGAAAAGTTATATTTAAAAATCTGCAAGGACACACATATTAATCAGCTGAGCTTTGATGTTGAGGGGAAGGTATGAATGGAAATGGAGGAAAAACATCTTTAAGCATTGAAACCATAAGTGTATTTTGGCCAAGTAGAATGATTTAGAATTTAGAATAGAATTTAAACTGTTTGAGGGCATGGAGGTTTTCATTTTTGTATTTGTACCTCCAGTTGATCAACATGGCACTCAGCACATAATTTATTGATGTCATTATTCAGTCATGTCCAGCTCTCTATGACCCCATGTGGGGTTTTCTTTGTGGAGATACTAGAGCAGTTTGCAATTTCCTTCTCCAGCTCATTTTAGAGATGAGGAAACTGAGGCAAACAGGGTTAAGTGACTTGTCCAGGGCCATACAGCTAGTAAATATCTGGATCCAGATTTGAACTCATGAAGATGAGCACCCTGACTTCATGCCCAGCATTCTAATCCTTGCATCACTTAACTGCCAGCTGGCCTATAATAATTACATAACAAATCTTATTTGGCTGATCACAATAAAAAATTAAAAGGGTAAGCATCTGTGGTACAATATGAAATGACACAGGATCCTCACGCTGTAACCATTCGCAGATTGAGACGTGGTGTGAAGATTGCCACTTATGTGAATTTCTCAAAATTCTGTTATGAGCTGTAGAATATTTGTTCAATTTGCAGGTTTAAGTCTCAAGATGAGAGAGTACATTGTGTTGAAATTAGTGCAGTAAAGTTGTTTTGCTTGGCAGTTTTTTACAAGGCGTGCTTATGAGTATTAGACAGTTGGAGGTGAGGAGATTGGGAGGCCAATTTTTACGAGTCACAACAGAAAAGGGAATAATTATTATCACTAATACAACAATAAGTTATGGTCTGCAGTAAACAGTCCTTCCTTCTCTCCTGATCATTCTGGGTGAGATCCCCTAAAAAATTCTACCAAGGAAAATCAATGCTAACATTCAGGCTGTTTTACTAAGGGGCGTATATCCCTAGGAAAATAGGCTAGGCCCTCTTGCAGGCTTTAACTCCTCTTCAGGAGAAGGTAATAGGAGACTACATAAACTAGTCATCTGAAATCACCAAGTTTAACAGTTATTCAATGGATTAAATAAATTATTTGGACTTGACTATTACTTTTACACTTGTTCTTGAAGAGATTTTGAATTCACTGGATGCACTTTTACTTAAGGGGTTATTTTCATTCTCCAGCTATAATCACTCTTCTGTTCTTACTATATAGGTATAGCCTCTCCCCATCTCAGTCTTCCTTTCCCTCACTGTTAGTATATTTAATTACTTGATATTTATTTGCTCTATTCACATAGTAATATATTTTACTACTTTCTTTGCTTTTACAATGCCTAGATTTCTGCCTATATCACTCCCTTTGCTTATTTTTTTAAAAACCTGTTCCTTAGAACAAAGATTCTTTTTAATTCAGCAAAAGTTATCAGTGCATTAACAAAAAATCTGTTATATACAGTGTTTGTTATACACACATACACACACATACACACACACACACACACACTCACACTTTTTTGCAAAGTAAGAAGAAAGGTGTTCTTTCATATCTTTTTTTAGAGGCCACACTTATTCTTTATGTTTTTGCAACATTCAGTTTTGATTGTATTAAGGTTGTTTTTCAGTGAGTCAACAAGAATTTTTAAGCTGCTATGATGTTCCAAAGCGCTAGGGATACAAAAAGGGGGTGGATCCCTTAAGGGACTCATAGTCTAATGGAATAGAAAACATGAAAACAACTATGTTCAAACAAGATATATAAAAGATCAGTTGGAGAAAATCTCAAAGGGAAGATGATAGAAGTAAGTGGGAAAAGGAAATATTTCTTGCAGAAAGTGGGATTTGACAGAGACTTGAAGAAAGCCAAAGTAGTTAGGAAACAGAGATGAGGAGGGAGAGAATTTCAGGGATGGTGGCCAACCAGTAAAAATACCTTGGGTTGGGAAATGGAGTGTCTTATTTGAAGAACACCAAGGAAGCTAATGCCGCTGGATGGCAGAATACAAAGAGGGTGTAAGAAGACTGGAATGGTAGTAGGGGTCAGTTTTTGAAGTACTTTGAATGCCAGACAGAGTTGGTGATAGGAAGTCACTGGAATTGAATGAATAAAGGGTGAGTGACATCTTCAATCTTATGTTTTAAGAAGATTAATTGGACAGTTGATTGAAGAATGGACTGGAATAAGGGAAGACTTGAGGTAGGGAGGCCAACCCGGAAACTATTTGTAACAGTTTAGACTTGAGATGATGAGGGCCTGCACCAGTGTGGTGGCAGTGTCAGAAAAGGAGAAAGGAGTATATAAAAGAAATGTTATGAAGGCCTTGGCAACAGATTGAATATGGGGAAACTGAGAAAGAGACAGACAAACATACAGACAGATAGACAGAGAAAGAGAGAGAGAGAGAGACAGAGAGAGACAGAGAGAGAGAGAGACAGAGAGAGAGAGAGATGTTGAGGGCCAGGGTGGAGTACGGTTGACAAGATCAGGATAGATCTTCACGGAAACTGTTCTTTGTGACTGTGCTCATTATCTTCCAGAATGGCTCTCCATGCCCCCCAGATGTTGCTGTCTCCCTGACAGAAACTAGAGAATTACAGAAAACAAGGGATATGTAAAATAGATGCCCTTTAGGCTAACAGTCTTTAAGACAATAAGACTGATCAAATCAAAAGGACAGGAGATGAGCAGAATGTCTAGTAGACTTGCAGTTTCTGTCTATATATACCCGGACCCTCAGATAAATACACGGAGTTGGTCTATCTTCTCTCGCCTCCTGTGTCCTTCTTCTTCACCACATTACTGACCACATTACCGAGCCGTGTGGGGACGAAGACGGTCCACTACAGAGAGACAGAGAGAGAGAGAGAGAGAGAGAGAGACGGAGGGAGGGAGGGAGAGGGATAGAGAGAGAGAGAGGGAGAGGGAGAGGGACAGAGAGAGGGAGGGAGAGGGACAGAGAGAGAGAGAGAGAGAGAGAGAGAGAGAGAGAGAGAGAGAGAGAGAGAGAGAGAGAGAGAGAGAGAGAGAGAAGAATCTAGCATGATATTTAAGTTTTAAGCCTGGGTGAATGGGAAAACAGTAGTACTCTTGAAAGTAATAAGGAAGTTAAAAACACAGGAGCATTCAGAAAGGGAAGATAATAAAGTCAGTTTTTGAACATGTTTAAGCTGTATAAAGGACATCCAATTAGAGATGTCAGAGATATAAGTTTATAGATTAGGAGAAAATTTAGGGTTGGATGAGTAGATCTGACAATCTTTGTCATAGAGGTGATAATTGAATCCAAGGGAAGTGATGAGTGAAATACAAAAGAAGAGGATCCAGAATAAAATCCTGAGGGACATCTACCTTTAGTAGGCATGATCTAGATGAAGATTTGGGAAAAAAATAGACTGAGAAATAGTGGTCAGACAAGTAGAAGAACCAGGCTTGAGAAGTTTCATAGAAACCTAGAAAGAGGAGTCACTTTATACTGTTTTCCTGACTCTATTTCTTTACTTTTCATCAGCTTATGTGAGTATTTTCATGATACTCTATATTTATTATTTTCATTACTTATCACAGTACAGTAACATTTCATTATATTCACATACTTCAATTTACTTGGTTATTACCCACTCAATGGACATCTATTTTGTTTCCAGTTCTCTGACACCAGAAAAAGTGTTGCTAAAAATATTTTATTATGCATGGACCTCTTTATTCCTTCCTTCGTAACTTTCTTTCTTTCTTCTCTTTCTTTCCTTCTTTGTTTCTTTTTTAATTCTTCCTTCCTCCCTCCCTTCCTCCTTCCTTCCCTCCTGCCTTCCTTTCTTCCTTCCTTCCTTTACTAATGACATCCTTGAGGAATATGCCTAGTAGTGAAATCTATAGGTCAAAATATACAGATGTTTGAGTCTCTTTCTTTGCATAATTCCAAATTCATTCCAGAATTATTATTCTAATTCACAGACTGGCCAACTCTGCATTAGTGTTCTTCTCTTTAAACATACCTCCCCAAAACATTCACTATTCCCATCTTTTATTGCCTTTACTGATTTTCTGGGTGGGGAATGAAACCTCAAGGTTGTTGTGGTTACACTTTCGTTGGTGATTTGGAGTATTCTGTCACATTTATTACCATTTTGCAATTCTGCTTTTAATTGTTCACATCCTTTGATCACTTAAATTTTGGAGAACTGATTTTCCCTTCTATTAGCTCTCTAGATATCTTTGATAAAAGACCCTTATTAGAGATATTTTAAGCAAATATTTTCCCATTTTCATGCTTTAATTCTTATTAGTGATATATTCATTTTTATGCAAAAGCTTTCTGCTTTCATGTAATTTTGTTATCTTTTATGATTGTCTCTGTCTTGCATTTGGTTGAGAATTCATCCCAGGTTCATTGACATGAAAGGCATATGGTGGTTCTTCTATAACATTTTTATGAAATGATTCAGGCCACAAATTCATTTTTAATTTATTGCGGTATTTGGCATATGATACTGTCTAAACCTAACTTTGGGCAGAATGCTTTTTAATGTTCCCTGAAGTTCTTTAGGGTTAGCATTAGGGTTAGGGTGAGGGTATCATATGGGTAGTTTTTTCCTTGTAATCTATTCTTTCAAGTTTATCAAACACAATGCTGTTGAGTTCCATGTTTATGATTCTCCCTTATCTGTTTTATTTTCAACTAGCGATCAAATTTTCTGTTCTTTTACTCAATATCAGATAGTTTGGATGATTGATGCTTTATAAAAGTGGTGTCAAACTCAAATAGAAATGAGGGCCACTTAAGTTTCCCTGCAGACACATCTTGACTTAGAAAACTACATGCTAACATCATCTGTGTGCTATTGTATTTTTACATATTTTGTGATTTTTCCAAACACATTTTTATGTGATTCAGAGCATGTTTAACCCCTCTGCTTTAGAACAGTTTGAGATTTGGATATTTCTTCAATATCTTTACACATGTACTTTTTGTAGCTCTCAAAAGAATATAAACTCGTTGGGAGTAAAAATTGTTTCATTTTTTATATTCCCTTGTGCCTATTGCAATACCTGCCACATAGCAGTCACTCAGTAAATACTTCGGCATTTGACTGATAGAAACCCTAGGCACAGATTCCAACACAGACAAATAAAATTACCTTTTACCCTTAGCATGACCTTACTAAGACTGATCCTATAGATATTAAAATAAATTAATAATCAGAATCAAACAGAGGAATTTTTTCTTTGCTTTGTTTCTACATATATATATGTAGAATGTATATATATATATATATATATAATATATATACATAAATGTATGTGTGTATATGTGTGTATGTGTGTGTATGCAGAATGGTACAAAAGAAACGGGTGGATGCTGTTGTAGGAATCCAGGAACCTGGATTTTACCCCTGATTTCTCCACTAGCCCCATTCTGTAACTAGCCAATCTACTTCACATATCTAAACCTCAGTTTGCTCATCTATAAAAGGAGAAGATTGAATAGATGACTTATGAGTTCCCTTCTAGCTCTAAAGTCCAAGGAACTTAGTGGTTATCAAAATATACTTGACAATAAATCAGTCTACGCAAAGAAAAAAGAGAATAATTGAATTTTTAGAACTCAAAGAGACTTTAGAGATAAAATAATTTAACATTTTAGAGATGACATTGGATGAATAATTCAATTTTTCAAAAGGTAAGGGAGTGGGAGATGGACGACATGGACCATTTGCACAATTAATAACATATAGGTAAGGGATTGAACAGTTGCCTTAGAAGGAAAGTTTTCCTCTCAAGTGAAAAACATCTGGCCATTTCATATGCATGAGGAAAAAAAAAACACTTTTTCCAAATAACTTATACATTTTTTATTTTGGTGGATTTTTTTTTCCTCCCAAAATATCCTGAAGATCTTTGACAGGAAAGACTAGACATATGGAAAGTTTCAACTTTTAAAGTTCACTGAAGTTGTTCTCCAGAAACAACATCAACAAAAAATAGCTCTGTTTTTAAAGTTTAAAAAATATGTTTTCATATTCAACATAACTCAAAATGTCCTAACTAAATTTGATCAAACTTTTCAAAAATTTGCAGACTAATACCATGGACAATCAGAGAAAATATAAAAAATCCAAGAATTATAAAAATAAGCATTTACATAAATTCAAAGAGACAGGTTGTTGTTGTTTTAAACTAGATGTAACCTCAATCAGAATGGTAACTAAAAATAGATGGCATATAGAACTTTAACATTTTGAAAGTGACTAAAATGTGCTATCTCATTTGATCTTTATAATACACAGTTAGGTAAGTATGGAAGACACCATTCTTCCCATGTGACAGATCACAAAACAAGCCATGTGCCCATGGTCACATAACCAGTATGTGTGATGATCTGTATTGAAAGCCAGCCTCTCCTGACTCTGAGGGCACCATGCTTTCTCTAACACCTCATGGCGTCTTATAAGTGCCCACACTCTTTATATGCTTAGATGGGGAAATACGGTGCTTTTCATGAAAACAAGAGAAATGATGATCCTTACTTTGATTTTTGGTGCTCCACTGATTAAAAACCCTTTAATGATCCCCCTTTATCTACTGAATAAAGTTGAAACTTCTTTGTCTGACACTCCAAACCCTTCTCAATCTACTTCCAGCTCTTATTTCATCTTACTTCCCTGTATGGAGTTGAAAATTTAGACTGAGAGGACTACTTCCTCACTGTTCTCTGTATCATCAGTGTTGAACAGGAGACCCACAGGCCAGAGTACCAGATTATAATGTAATTGGGATCTATCTGACACAATAAATTAAAATATAGTAGAATATAGATAATGTTAATTTCTCGTTTTCTAAGTCAACATACGGCCAGAAGGGATCACTACGTAGTCTTTGCTTCTTGAGTTTGATACCATTGCTTTATCTCATGTCTCAAGGTGCAGCCAGGTCCCCTACAGCTAACAGACAACAAAAACTGTCTATGTATCAATAAAGGTTACTGGTGGCAGCAAAGGGCCCCCATGATAAGGTGCCTCTGATGGTAAGGCAATGATACATGAGGGAATTTTAAAAGAGAGGGGAAGCAGAGGCCCTCCAGAGCTAGGGAAACTTTCCCCCTGCTTCTCTTAGAGTCTAAGAATGCTTAGAAAGTAGAATTGGGGAAATCAGTTATACAAAAAAGCTGACAAGATGCCAAATAGACCAGATCAAAGATCAGGGTCAGGGTCAAGAAGAAAAATTCAGAACTGAAGATCAGGTTTGAGTATAATACAACAATAATATTATACAAAATACTGGCACAATTAAAGATGTGGAGTAATCAGAGGTCATTGGAACACCTCATTTACACTGAACCAAATCACATTTTGATGGCTCTCAATGGGTCTTTCAGAGCATCCCCTCTGAATTTTGAAGGGGTTCTAATGTGCTTTCAATATCCTATGATAACTTGTCTACACAAGCAGATCCTCTACTTTACTGTGTTTGCTTTTTTGTGTTGTTCTTTAGTCCTAGACTGTATCTCTTCCTCATTCTCACTTATTGAGAGTCTGAACATTTCAAATATCACCTCCTTCATGAAGATTTCCTCGATTCTTCTAGCTCAAAATGATGTCTTCCTTGACTTAATTATCAGAAGAATTTTGTTTTGCACTGTTAATGGCATTTAATAATGTTTTGTTATTTTTTCTTACTTTAGAATATGTCTTCTATTCTCCAATACATTTTTAACTCCTTAAGACCAGGGATATATAGCTTATACTTACATAGAACTCTAAGTTTTACAAAATATTTTAGTTACATTATCTCATTTGATCCCTGGAGCTACCAAGAAAAATAGGCAACATGAGCATTATTTCCATTTCACGTGTGATCTATGACCATACTCTTCTGGAAATACCACCACCCCACCCCCAAACTACAGATGTAGAAAGAGTCACAGAGAGGGGAATTATTTTTCCAATGTGCTAAAACAATTAAGTATAAGAGCTAGGATTGAAAACCAGGTATTGGAACTCTAAGTCCATTTTTTTTCTTTTAAGTCAGAGATGATAAGTTATATTGATGTGAAATTTCAAGGTTTGTAAGCCAATTTCCTAATGAGAACCCTGGGACCAAAGTAGTGAAAATATTACTGGTTCTATTTTCACATATGAGAATACTGAGGTTCAGAGAGCTTAACTAATTATTCCTAAGGTCATATAGCTAGGAAATGGCTGAGCTGATGTTTTGACTAGATCTTCTTACTACACATTCAGTACTCTTTCCACTATACTATGATCTTAGTATATCTCTCTGTGGCTAGAACACAGCCAGTACTCAAGATTTTTGTATCAATCAATCAATAAAACACCCAGATGCCGAAGCAAGTATCTAAAAAAAAATCCTCCAAGTTATCTTTCACTGTGCTGTCCACTCCAACTCTTCTTAATCAGATGTTGGCTATATATGTATATATGTTACATAACCAAGATCACAAATCATCAGGTCATATAGCATGAATAACTATAATCTGACAAAAGTTGAATTATAAATATAGGCATATAAATAGAGCATTTGCATTTTGCAGTCTTCTTTATATTTTGCAGGGGTTTTTTCCTTATATCTGTAATGTGTTAGAAATGAATACATTGTCATATCTCTGTGCTCATGTTCTTAACAAGGATATTTCAGCTCAGGCCCTGGAAGGAGATTTACTAATTAATTGCTGATGCAGAATGATTCTGGGAATCTAACATTGCTTTTCATGGTTCCTGTTTTTCTATGGCTCAACAACTCTATTATTTTGTCCATATGCTAAAGAGGTAAGTCAGAGTTGGCAAGGTGTTATATAGATTAAAGAAAGAAGAAAGGGTGACCTTTCAAATGAAACAAAACAGACCAAGCAATTAAGATAAAAATAGAGGGAGACAACCAAGAAAAAATTTCTCTGGGATATTAGGATTTGGCTTTGTTATCAATGATACACAGAGCTGGTCCAAGGCCTCTGTTGTCCTGGACAGAGTAACATGTAGGCAGTTGCTGATCTTCATCTTGGCATTCTACCATGTTGCTTTTGTACCCTCCTTCCCCCAATTGGCTAGTTTCCTGAGCAGCTGTCTCTCACACAGCACTGCTCCCTGTAGTGATATACAAACAAAGACCTCCTTGCACTATTTAATAAATATTCCCTGGTAGGCACTGGCTTCAAAATTGGTATCTCCCCTTGGCCAAACTGGATCTCTAAATTAAGTTTCTAGTTTTACTGTAATTGTTACCTGTTTGTCCCTACCTCTCAATGAACCATTCAGATATGTCATTCACTCAAAATTGCCAACAATATTTTATTTATGTATCTTTCATATTAGAGTCTGTCATATTCCTTAAAAGGCATAGTTAACATTTAGAGAGATATCTAACATCTCATGCTCATGGTTGCAACTCAGAAAATTTGGAAATCATTACCATATAACATCACTTAAGGTATTGTCATCAACACCTTTACAAGCAAAGCCCAGAGAAGAAACTTTTCTTAAGGAAATAAATAGAACTTGAGTCATCATAGCTCATGAAAAACACTGCTGCTTGTCAATGAATAATATTTCCCCAAAGACCAGTCAGAGTAGAGAAAGTGTTAAGTATACAATGCCCACCACCATTTTTCCTACAGATCTCCATGGCTACCAGCAGGTGGCACTTGTCACCCTTCCCAAAATTCATATGAGCTCATTAATCTTCACCCTTGCTTTGGCTCATTAACAGTGTATTTATTTTGTGGTGAGCAATCTGAAGTTCTCTGCAGCTCCCAGGGAGTAAATGAACTCATGAACTGGGCAGCCTCATGGCAGAACCTGATCCTGGTCTGTAAGAACAGAATGGGGGCCCAAACCTGACTTTATAGGGAACTACCCAAAAAGAAAGGGTCTGTCTATGCACTCCTTGAAGCACTGAGTAGAGGTGTTCTTATAAATGTTTAATGACAGGATCTCCAGAAAAAAACATTACATACACACACACAAACACACATGCATACACACATATTTTTAGGTTAGATCCCCATTATTAATATTTCTCCACCACTTTCTTAAGTCTAGAAAAATGCTTTAAATTATAAATTGACTCTGATTTGCAGCATGTGCTGATTTCTGAGGTACAAAATTGCTTGCAATGAAAATTTGACACTGGGATCTCTTGAGGAGTACAAAGCAGTACAGCACACTACTAAGAGTCATAGGAAGAGAAGAGGACAATTCAGGAATAGGTACCTATACTGCAGAGTTTTGAAGCAAACCTAAGAATACTTTAATCCACTAACATTTAACTGTAGCTTATCAGGATCATGGCAGAACTAGCAATCAATTCTTTTTATTTAATTTTTCATTTTATTTGTTTTCAGTGATCTACAATCACTTCCATGTAACTTGGATTTTTTCCCTCTCCCTCTCCCTCCTTCCACCCTCTTTCCCACCTCCCTCCCTGAGTCAGCATACAATTTTATATAGGTTCTGCACATACATTCCTGTTAAATACATTTTCATCTTAGTCATGTTGCACAAAGGAATTAAAATGAATGGGAGAAATCGTAAAACAAACCAAAACATAATACAAAAGAAAATGATCTGCTACATTCTGTGATCGAATTCCATAGTTCTTTGTCTGGAGGTGGAAGGCATTTTGCCTTAAGAAACCATTGGGAATTTTTTAAGTCCTTGCATTGCAATGAAGTTCTAAGTTTACCAGAAAAAATTCCTCGCACACTGTGGTTGGTTGTTGCTGTGTATAAAGTTCTGGTTCAGCTCTTTTATCTCAACATCAGCTCATCTAAGTCTTACCGGGCCTCTCTGAAGTTTTCCTGTTCATCATTTCTCATAGCACAATAGTCTTCCATTACATTCATATACCATAATTTATTCAGCCATTCTCCAATTGATGGGCATCCCCTTGATTTCTAGTTTTTGGCCACCACAAAGAGTGCTAGCAATCAATTCTTGATAGGGGATTATATAAGAAGAAGGGGAGAAGGAGAAAAGATTATGCCAGCAATCTCAGTTGACCACCAAAAGATTAAGATAGAAGTCCGATAGTGAGACAAAGTATAGGTAGTACTAGTCACCCCATTTAGAAAAGCAGCTGCAATAGCAACAGTGCCTAGACTACAGAAGGGATAGGAGCAAGCAGGGATCTCTGAACGCCATTCAAGAGTACAGGAAAGGATAGAGACTAACCCTCACACAAAGCCCCAGTCTAAAAACTGAGACTGGAAATGAATAGAAAATATAAATATAAAAAACAATAAATACTGGCTTACGAGAAAATGAGAAGTACAATGATGAAAAGAAAATAAGTCCTTAACAAATATAAGTAAGACTTCCAAGAAAAATATGGCATTTACACAAGAGAAAATAGATGAAGGGGTTAAAAATGAAATTTTATTTTTAAAATCCATTTATTTCATTAAATGTTTTCAAATTAATGTAAAAAATTAATGATCTCTTTTTAAAATTGAAGTTCTAAGTCCATTCCTCCCTTCTGGGCATCAGCACTTTGATATCAATTATACATGTGAATGCAAACCTGTGAATGTAAAACATTTCCACATTACTCATGTTGCAAAAGAAAAAAAATACAATTCAGTCATTTCTTAACTGATGGGCATCTACCCAAATTCCAATTCTTTGCCAGCACAAAAAGAACTGATATAAATACTTTTTTACAAATAGATCTTTTTTTTAAATTCTTTGATCTCTGGAATACAGACCTAGTTGTGCCATCGCGGAGTCAAAAGATATGCAAAGTTTTACAGGCCTTTGGGCATCCAAATTGTTCTCCAGAATGGTTGGACTAGTCCACAACTGTACCAACATTACACTAGCGTTTGTCTGTAAGAACAGAATGGGGGCCAAACCTGACTTCACAGGGAACTACCCAAAAAGAAAGGGTCTGTCTATGCACTCCTTGAAGCACTAAGAGTAGTGGTATGGGACATTTAATGGGACATTACATTAGTGTCCCAATTTTTTACGCTTCTGCTTTCCCATCTATCATTTTTCTTTCCTGTTGTGTTAGCTAGTCTGACAGGTATGAGATATTATCTCAGAGCTGTTTAATTTACATTTTTCTAATCAGTAGGAATTTAGATTGAGGTATAAAGATGTTCAGAGAAGACTAATATCTCTAGTGAGGGTTGTCAAGTTCCTTTCAGGTCTGCTTTCCACCTTTGGTGTCTACCTGCCACCCAACTCTTGCCTATGGCTCCAAGACTATGTAGCATGAGCAGTGGCCACACCCAGTAAATAATTTGAGGAGGTGAAGGCAATTGACTAGTCTCAAATCTGTAAGTGAGTTAGAGGTGTGCCTACCCAACCACATGATGACTTCCCCTAGCATAATGAGCCATCAGTTACAGCAAATGGAGAAATTTTGAATGGTGGGAATAAGTTCATTTACCTTGGAAATATGCTTTCCAGGGATGTGCATATAGATGAGGTTGACACATTCATTGCTAGAGCTAGCTTAATGCTTGAGAGGCTCCAAAGGACAGTGTGAGAGAGGAAAGGTATTAGGCTGCCAACAAAACTGAAGGTCTACAGAGTCATTGTACTAACCTCATTGTTGTATGCCTGTGAAACCTGGATAGAATATCAGTGCCATGCCAGGAAACTGAATCACTTCCTTTTGAATTGACTTAGGAAGATTCTGAAGATCACTTGGTAAGATAAGGTACTAGATACTGAGGTCCTTACTTGAATTAAACTGCCAAGCATTCAAACTGTACGTCGAGAGTGCAACATCGATGGGCTGGTCAAGTTGTTCAAATGTGAAATGTATGTTTGCCTGAAAGGCTATTTTATAGCAAGTGAACAGGAGGAAAGCACTCACAAAGAGGTAAGAAGTGACATAAGGACACTTTCAGGGTCTCTCTGAAGAACTTTTAAATTGATTGTGAGATGTGGGAGACACTGGCACAGGACTACTCAGCATGGCATGCTCACATCAAAAAAGGTATTGTACTCTCGAAAAAAAAGTGTGATTCACAAATTTAGAGACCTCTCCTCTCTAAATATTCATATGGAGTATTTGTGCCTGACCTATGGAAGAGCCTTCTAAGCTTGTATTGGTCTGATCATCCATAGTCAGATGCACTGTACCTTGACCCCAACATGGGAATGTTATTTTGGTCCTCTTCAAGCATGGTAAATTACAATCAATGAGTTAGGGCATTTTTCATGTCACTATTGATAGCTTTGATTTCTTCTTCTGAAAACTGCCTATGAACATCATTTGATTTGATATCATTTATCAACTAAGAAATGGCTTTTTTTTTATAAATTTGGCTCAGTTCCCTATATATTTCATAAAAGTGGTCTTTATCAAAGAAGAAGAAGCTAGATGGCTTAGTAGATAGAGTGCCATACATGTAGTCAAGAAGACCTCAGTTCATATCTGATCTCAGATACTTATTAGCTGTGTGACCCTGGATAAGTCATTTAGTATAGTTTGCCTCAATTTCCTTATCTGTCAAATGAACTAGAGAAAGAAATAGCAAACCATTCCAGAATCTTTGCCAACAAAACTGCAAATGGGTTCACAGTCATACATGGCTGAAATGATTGAACAGTATCAGAGAAACTTGCTATTAATTTTTTCTCAATTTCTTGCTTTCCTTACAGTTTTGGCTGTGTTAGTCTTGTTTGTGCATAACACTTTTAAAATTCATAGAAATAAGTTTATTTATTTTACTTTCCATAATGCTCTCTATCTTTTATTTGTTCATAAACTCTTCCATTATCCATAGATCTAACAGGTATATTTTTTCTAAGCTCCTTTAATTTACTTATGATATCACCCTTTATGTCTAAATCATTTATTCATTTTGAACTCATCTTGGCATATGGTATGAGATGTTGATCTATGTCTAGTTTCTGCCAAACTCCTTTCCAATTTTCCTAGAATTTTTTTTGTCAAATAGTGAGTTTGTGTCCAAAAAGCTTGCATCTTTGAATATATTAAAGACTAGATTACTTTGATTATACTGTGTATTATGTATTTAACCTCTTCCACTAATTCATCATTCTATTTCTTAGCCAGTACCAGATTATTTTGATGATTACCACTTTGTAATTTAGTTTGAAATCTGGAACTGCTAGGCTACCTTACTTCATATTTCTTTCACTGAGTCCCTTGATATTCTAGACCATTTTGTTCTTCCAGATGAAATTTGTTTGAATATTTCTAGCCATATAATTGTTGGTAGTTTAATTGGTATGACATTGAATAAGTAAATTAAATTAGGGTGAATTGTCATTTTTACTATATTGGCTCAGCCTACCAATAAGAAACTAATTATTCCCAGGTTGTTTAGATCTGTTTTTATTTGTGTGAAAATCATTTTGTAATTGTGTTCATGTAATCCCTTGATTTGACTTGACAGGTACACTCCCAAGTATTTTATATTATCTGCCATTATTTAAAGGGAATTTCTCTCTCTATTTGTTCCAGCTAGGTTTTGTTGGAACTATAAAGATATGCTGATATTTTATGTAGGTTTGTTTTATATCCTGCAACTTCACTGTAGGTGCTAGTTGTTTCAGCTAGTTTCAGTTGATTCTTTTTTAGTTGATTCATCAACAACAAGCAATAATTTTATTTCTTTATTGTTCATTTTTCTTCCTTCAATTCCTTAAGGCTTCTCTTTCCTGTTTACCTTTTCACGTTTCTCTTGATTCTTGTATTTGAAAGTCATATTTTTCTATTCAACTCTGGTCTTTTCAACATGAATTCTTGGAAATCCTCTATTTCATTGAAATTCCATTTTTTCCCTGAAGTATTATACTCAGTTTCACTGGGTATGTGACTCATGATTTTAATCCTAGCTCTTTTGACCTCTGGAATATCATATTCCAAGCCCTTCAATCCCTTAGTGTAGAAGCTGCTAAATTATGTGTTATTGTGGTTGTATTTCCACAATACTTGAATTGTTTCTTTTTGACTGCCTGTAATATTTTCTCCTTGACCCGGGGACTCTGGAATTTGACTACAATATTCCTAGGAGTTTTCCTTTTGAGATCTCTTTCAGGAGGTGATCAGTGAATTCTTTCCATTTCCGTTTTACATTATGATTCTAGAATATCAGAGCAGTTTTCCTTGATAATTTCTTGGAAGATGATGTCTAGGCTCTTCTTTAGATCATGATTTTCAGGTAAATCAATAATTTTTCAATTGTCCATCCTGGATCTATTTTCCAGGTCAGTTGCTTTTCCACTGAGATATTTCACATTGTTTCTATTTTTTCATTCTTTTGATTTTGTTTTGTAATTTCTTGGTTTCTCATAAAGTCATTAGCTTCCATCTGCTCCATTCTAATTTTTAAAGAACTATTTTCTTCAATGAACTTTTGAACCTCCTTTTCTATTTGGCACATTCTGCTTTTTAAAATATTATTCTCCTCATTGGCTTTTTGGACCTCTTTTGCCATTTGGGTTAGTCTATTTTTAAAGGTGTTATTTTCTTCACTATTTTGTTGGGTCTCCTTTAGCAAGCTGTTGACTTGCTTTTTATGATTTCCTTGCATCGCTCTCAATACTATTCCCAATTTTTCCTCCACCTCTCTTACTTGATTTTCAAAATCCTTTTTGAGCTCTTCCATAACCTGAGACCATTGCATTTTTTTTGGAGGTTTTAGATGTAGAAGCCTTGACTTAGATGTCTTCTTTTGATGGTATGTTTTGTTCTTCCTCATCCAAAAGGATGGAAAGGAATACCTCATCACCAAGAAAGTAACCTTCTATAGTCTTATTTTTTTTGGACATTTTCCAAGTCATTTACTTGATTTTTGAGTCCTTTGTCAAGTGGAGGGTACACTTTAGGTACCTGTAAGTTCACAGTTCCTTCAAGGTGACACAATCAAGAGAGAGGAGTTTACTCCTCTCCTGACCTGTACCTGCTCTGTGCGTAACCACAAGCATTCTTATCTGCTCAGGATCTGTGAGGAGGATTTCCTCTCCACAGTCACCACAGGCTCTGCCATGCCAGCACTCTTCCTCAACCCAGGACAGCCATTCAGAACTGAGATCAAGATCAGTTGCTCAGTTCCTCCAAGGTCTTTAGGCCAAAGGCTTCAAAAGTGAATGCTGCTTGCTACAGTGGCTGCTGCCACCCTAGAGCCAGGACAGATAGCATTCATCTCTCACCCAGATGAAAGAATTTTCTTACCCACCTTTGAAGCTATCTTTGGTGTTTGTGGATTGAGAAATCTGGGAACTGCAGCTGCTGCCCCTGATTCTGTGCCCTGAAGCCTGCTCCTGTCCTGTCCATGGGCTGGGCTCTGCTCTGAGTCCTGGTACAATAGATCTTTCCTTGTAGCCTTCCAGGTTGTCTTGGGCTGGATGTTTCTTTCACTCTGTCGTTTTGTGGTTTCTGCTTCTCTAAAATTTGTTGGTCATTTTTTACAGGTTTTTTATGGGCTATTGGGGGAGAGCTACAGTAAGTCAGTCTTTCTACTCTGCCATCTTGGCCCCACTCCCAGGGTATTTTTTTAAATAAGACCAGCTCTGAATTTTATGATTTCAATTTTTTGCTTTCTATTTTATCAATCTTACAATATTTTTTTTTGAGGATTTCTATTTTGATTTTTAGGGATTTTTACTTTTTTTCCAGTTTTTTAGTTGTATGCTCAATTCATTGACTTGCTCTTTATCTTTGCTATTGTTATCCATATTTAGAGATATGAATGTTCCCTTAAGAACTATAGAGGCCACATCCCACAAAGTTTGGAATGTTTCATTGTTTTCATTGTCTTTAATGAAGTTACCCATTGTTCCTATGATTCGTTTTTTGACTTATTTATTCTCCACAGTTATTTAATTTTCATTTTTAATTTTAATCTATAAATCTATATCCCTTTATTGTATTTAAGTTTTTATTGCATTATAACCAGAAAATGGTATATTTAATATTTATGCTTTCTCTGAATTTGATTTTGAGGTTTTTATTTCCTAATATATGACCAGTTTTTGTGAAAGTGCAATGCACAGCTCAGAAAAAAAGATATACATCTTTTCTATTCCTATTGAGTTTTCTACAGAGGTCTATCATATCTAAATTTTCTAAGATTTTATTCCTCTCCTTGATTCTTCATTATTTACTTTATGGTTAGATTTATCTAACTCTAACAGAGGAAGGTTGAGTTCCCCCACTGGTATAGTTTTACTATCAATTGCCTCCTTTAATTCATTTAATTTTCCTTTAAGAATTTGAATGCTATGCCAGTAGGTACATATATATTTAATTTTCATATACTTCACTGCCTAAGGTTTTTTTTTTTTGCAGTAGTCTCCCTGATTATCCCTTTTAATTAGATCTATTTTTGCTTGTTGTATGAGATCTTGATCAATATCTGTTTCTTCTTTTTTTTTTTATGTCAGTCAACAAATAATAGATTTTACTCCAGCCCCTTATTTTAAAATTTGTGCCTTTCTGTTTCAGGCATGTTTTAAAAAACTGTTATTGGATTTGGGTTTCTAATCTATTTTACCATTCCCTTCCTTTTTAAGGATGAGTTCAAATTATTTGCATCCACAATTATGACTACTAACTGTACATTTCCCTCCATCTTGATTTCATATATATATATTTCCTTTTCAACCTCTTTAGATGTGAGGGAGATTTAAGTGTTACTACAAACATTCATTTTTCCCTATGCCATAAAAGATCTTCTTCTCATATCTCCTTTATAAAGTGAGATAATTTTACCCATCTCTATCTCCCTTTCTCCTTCTCTAAGAGCATCCCTCTTTCTCACCTATCTACTTTTTACACCATTCCAACATACTTTACTCACTCTCACATACTTTTTCCATGTATCATCATTTTACCTGTGCTAATAAAGACAAAATTCCTGATAAATATATCATATTTCCATATAGTAAAAGTTTAACTTTACTGAATTCCTTATGATTTTCCTTTCATGTTTACCTTTTTAATGCTTCTCTTGAGTCATATTTCAATGTCAAATTTTCTCTTAAGCTCTGCTCTTTTCATCATAAATGCTTAAAAGTCCTCTATTTCATTACACATTTATTTCTGGTTATAATCTTAGTTCTTTTGTCTTCTGAAATACAGCTTTCTAAACCCTCCATTTTTTTAATGTGACAGCTACTAGATCCTGAGTAGTCCTAACTGTGACTCCATGGTATTTGAATGGTTTCTTTCTGGCTGATTGAAGTATTGTGTCTTTAACCTGGGAGTTTTTGAATTAGGCTAAAATATTCCTGGGAGATTTCATTTTTGGATCTCATTTAGATGGTGATGAGTTTATTCTTTCCATTTCTAATTCAATGGAAATTGAAGTAGATTTCAATTCTTAACAATTTTTTCAAGTTTGATGTCTAGGCTCTTTCTTTCATGATGGATTTCAGATAATCCAATAATTTTTAAATTATTTTTCCTCAAACTGTTTTCGAGTTCAGATATTTTTCCAATGAGATGGTCCACAACTCTTTCAATTTTTTCCACTTTTTTCACTTTGTTCTATTATTTCTTGATGTCTCAGGGAGTTATCAGTTTCCACCTGACCAACTGTAATTTTTAAAAAATGATTTTTTTTCCAGTGAGCTTTTGAAACTCTGCATTTGGCTAGTTCTGTTTTTTAAGAGTTATTTTCATCAATGAATTTGTATATTTCTTTTTCCATTGAGCCTCTTTCACCAAGCTATTATCTTCTCATAATTGTCTTCCTTTACGTTCATTTCTTTACCTACTTTTTCCTCTGTCACTCTTATTTGGTCTTAACGATTAGTTTTAGCTCTCCCAGGAATTATTGTTGGGCTTATATTCAATTAATATTTTACTTTGAGTGGTTGCTTGTATCTGGTTTGACTTCCTTATCTTTTGCCGAGTTTGTGTCTTGATCTCCCTTATCATTATAGTAAATTTTTATGGTCAGGTTCTTTTTGTGTTTGCTGTTGTTGTTCTTAACTCAATTTTCCACCCTACTTCTATTTTATTAAATTTGGAACTTTATGTTAATGTTGGGTTCTTTTGCCAGTATGCAGGTTAAGTGGTCACTATCTCAATCTTCAGACATTTTCACATTGCTATTTCTGAATTTGGGGAGTTTCCAGTGCTTCCAAGGTGGTGTGATCACCTCAAGCTTGAGAACTTCCAAAGATGCTAATGTTTTTGTCATCACCATCTAGTACCACCACTCCTGTTTCATCCATGTGGGCTATGGGCAAACCTCCATCTTTCTAACCTCCTATGTTGTCTTAGAATGGAAGCATTTCTCATTCTGACCTTTTGTTAGCTCTGTAACTCTAGTATGTTATTCGAGTTGAAATTTTAACGTTATTTGGAGGAAAATGTCGGGAAAATCTCTGCTGAGCATTGTTTCTGCTTCACCATCTGGGCTCTACCCCCAGAAAACCTCAAATTTTATTTTTAAGGGAAAAACATTGAAAAAATGATACATAGTTTTGAGAAAAAGGTAGAAAGTATCACCCATGCTGTAAGTTCATTGAAAATTTGAATGGACTAATCAGTACTCAAAAAAAATTCAAGAAACAATAAGAAAAATTAAAGCAAAGTCAAAAAAAAGGAAAAATAGATGAAAACATAAAGCACATGCTATCACAAACAATGACCTACAAAAAAGGTCAAGGAAAGATAATTTAAGAATGCTTAGAATCCTTGAAAATCATCACCAAACAAAAACCTGTGATACTATGAAAATCAAGAAATGACCAGAAGGCAAAACAAAAAGGAGAAAGGATATACTAAAAACTTCATAAAAGAAACCCAAACAAGTATAATCTTACAACTTAAACCCAGAGTCTCCATACCAAAGGAAAAAAATATGATGAGCATCCAGAAAGAAAGAGTTCAGACTCCAAAGAATGACATTCAGGATGACAGATGCCTTGGCAACTACTATTTTAAAAGAGGGAAACTTGAAATAAAATATTCCAAAATGCAAAAGAGAAAGACTTACAACCAAGAAAAACATATAGTAAGTGTAATCAAACAGAGAAGGAAATGAAGAACTATTAGAATAAAGGATTTTCAAGTATTTCTAGTAGAAAGACTAGAACTGAGTAGAAACTAAAATGCATGCATAAAAGTAAACAGAAACATCTGAGTTAATAGAAGTAAATTATAATGAAGTCCTTATATTTGAAGTGAGAAAAAAGGACAAGAAATACTTTCAGAACTTTAATGCTTTCAAAGATAACAGATAAAACTGATTAGGAGAAGAACGAAATTTTGTTGCTACTGTTGTTTTTGGCCAGTTTATTTGGAGACCAAAACAAATGAGGGGAAAGGAATACATTAAGAAACAAATTAGGGGGTGGAGCCAAGATGGTGGAGTAGAAAGACGCATATACGCATAGCTCCGAACCCACAACCCATAGAACATCCACAAAGAAGTAACTCAAGGCAAATTCTGCACCCAGAGGCCACAGAACATTGGAGCGAGGGAGATTTCTGTTCCAGAGAGACCTGAAAACCTCTCGCAAAAGGTCATTCGCACCGCGGACTGGGCACCAGGACTGAGAGCTGAGTATAGCCCTGCCGTGGCCGCGGCACCAAGAGGAAAAGATCCGAGCAGGCTTCAGGGACAGAGTCTCCAGCAGCGTGGGTCCCTCCACCCACAGGTGACAGGGGTCGGTGAGAGGGTCTCTTTGGCGGGTTGAGAGGGGAGTGGGGTGCCCCCATAACTCAGGCCCCCTCGGGAGGCAACAGCGGAGGCGGGAGCAGACCGCGGCTCCTGAAGCAGGCAGGAGCCTGAATCCATTGTTGAAGGTCTCTGCATAAACCCCCTGAGGGAACGGAGCCTGTGAGGCGGCCCTGCCCCAACATGAGCACCTGAACTTAATCTCACACTGAATAGCAGCCCTCCCCCTGCCCAAAGCACTGAGGCTGGAAGCAGCATTTGATTCTCAGACCCCAAGCATGGGCTGGGAGGATCCAGAGGCAAGGTGGGTGTGAGGAGAATATTCAGAGCTCAAGTCACTGGCTGGGAAAATGCCCAGAAAAGGGAAAAAAACCAAGACTATCGAGGGTTACTTTCTTGATGAGCAGGTTTCTCCTCCCCTCCCTTCTGATGAGGAAGAGCAGTGCTCACCATCAGGGGAAGACACAGAAGTCAGTGCTTCTACATCCCAGCCTCTCAAAGGGATAAGTTCTGGGAAAAGGTCTTAAAGAGCCCAAACAATTTTCAAAATCATGATAGAGAGGTGGAGGAAAAACTGGGAAGAGTAATAAAAGACTTGCAAGCAAAGTATGAACAACAAATCAGCACCCTGCTAAAGGAGACCCAAAAAAATGCGGAAGAAAATAACACCCTGAAAAATAGGCTAGCTCAATTGGCAAAGGAGGTTCAAGAAGCCAAGGAGGAGAAGAATGCTTTCAAAAGCAGAATTAACCAAATGGAAAATGGAAGATCCAAATGCTCACTGAAGAAAATAATTCTTTCAAAATTAGAATGGAACAGATGGAGGCTAATGACATTATGAGAAACCAAGAAATCACAAAACAAAACCAAAAGAATGAAAAAATGAAAGATAATGTGAAATATCTCATTGGAAAAACAAATGACCTGGAGAATAAATCCAGGAGAGACAATTTAAAAATTATGGGCCTACCTGAAAGCCAGGATCAAAAAAAGAGCCTAGACATCATCTTTCATGAAACTATCAAGGAAAACTGCCCTGAGATTCTAGAACCAGAGGGCAAAATAAATATTCAAGGAATCCGCAGAACACCGCATGAAAGAGATCCAAAAAGAGAAACTCCTAGGAACATTGTGGCCAAATTCCAGAGTTCCCAGGTCAAGGAGAAAATATTGCAAGCAGCTAGAAAGAAACAATTCAAGTATTGTGGAAATACAATCAGGATAACACAAGATCTAGCAGCTTCCACATTAAGGGATCGAAGGGCGTTGGATAGGATATTCCAGAAGTCAAAGGAACTAGGATTAAAACCAAGAATCACCTACCCAGCAAAACTGAATATAATACTTCAAGGGAAAAATTGGTCTTTCAATGAAATAGAAGACTTTCAAGCATTCTTGATGAAAAGACCAGAGCTGAAAAGAAAATTTGACTCTCAAACACAAGAATGAAGAGAAGCATGAAAAAGTAAATAGCAAAGAGAAGTCATAAGGGACTTTACAAAAGTTGAACTGTTTACATTCCTACATGGAAAGACAATATTTGTAACTCTTGAAACTATTCAGCATCTGGGTACAGGGTGGGATAACACACACACACATGCACACGCACACGCACACACACACATAGAGACAGAGTGCACAGAGTGAACTGAAGAGAAGGGGATCATATCTTAAAAAAAAATGAAATCAAGCAGTGAGAGAGAAATATATTAGGAGGAGAAAGGGAGAAATGGAATGGGGCAAATTATCTCTCATAAAAGAGGCAAGCAAAAGGCATTTTAGTAAAGGGAAAAAGAGGGGAGGTGAGAGAAAAACATGAAGTTTACTCTCGTCACATTCCACTAAAGGAAGGGATAAAATGCACGCTCATTTTGATATGAAAATCTATCTTACAATACAGGAAAGTGGGGGAAGAAGGGGATAAGCAGGTTGGGGGGGATGATGGAAAGGAGGGCACGGGGAGGAGGGAGAAATTTGAGGTCAACACTCATGGGGAGGGACAGGATCAAAAGAGAGAACAGAAGTAATGGGGGACAGGTTAGGATGGAGGGAAATATAATTAGTTCTTACACAACACTACTATTATGGAAGTCATTTGCAAAACTACACAGATCTGGCCTATATTGAATTGCTTGCCTTCCAAAGGGAAGGGGTGGGGAGGGAGGGAGGGCAGATTGGCAGACAGGGGCAATTAGAACGCTCGGTGTTTTGGGGTGGGGGGAGGGGACAAAAGGGGAGAAAATGTGGAACCCAAAATTTTGTGAAAATGAATGTTAAAAGTTAAATAAATTAATTTAAAAAAAGAAACAAATTAGATAAAAGGGGGAAAAAACCTCATTATTTTGCATAAGTGGGGTACTCAAGAAGACAAAGCACGGAGAAATGGAGTTAAAGAAGTAAGTACCACTTGAATCTCATTTTTATCTCCCCTGGTCAAAGGATGAGTGAGTATATTCGCATATAGATATTCAAATAGGAAACAGTCAGGGGTAGGTAGAAGAAAGAGTGGTCTGTAAAGGGAAAGGTCAGGGGAAGTCAGGGAAAGAATAGTTAGGATTAAAACAAACCTTAACTTTAGATGGTGAAGCATAAAGGGGAAAAAAACTTGTGATCAGAGTTTAGCCAAGGAGAAGGAGGAAGGCCAGTGGAGTGGAAGCATTGCATTTCCATTATGAATTAATAGTATAGATTGCATTCTTTACCCTTCACCACCTTTTTCTTCATTGTGAAGTACAGGATGGGAAAAAATGGAGAGAAAAAAGTATAAAAGGGTATAAAGGAGGAAATACACAATCATAACTGTGATAAAAAAACAAAAGGAAACTGCATAAAATGGAAGATGATAACAGAATAGATTACAAAAAAGAATTCAGTAATATATTGTTTACAGGAAACACCCTGAAAGCATAAAGATTCATGCCAATTTAAAATGACTGGATGATGTAGAATTTATTATGCTCCAGGCAAACTAAAAAAGAAGAAACATTCATACAAAGCAACCATAAAAAATAGACTTGGTTAAAACAGATAAACAGCGAAACCACAATACATTTAAAGCAAAATAGGCAAAGAAAAATATCAATGCTGTTGAAAAACTGAACTAGCAGAAAAAATAGATAGCAAAACTATAATAGTTTGGGATCAAAATTTACACCTTTCAGACCTAGACAAATCTTCCAAAAAAGATAAACAAAGAATAAATTAAAAACTTAATTTTTTTAAAGTTCGATAGCATAAATCTATGATGGTTACTAAATTGGAATAGAGTTCTCAAGTATCTCTAGTGCCTTTGCCAAAATTGAATCTATTCTACACCATGAAAATCTTAGAAAAGAAACCAGAAATCCAGAAATGTTATAAATTTATTTTACTGGCCACAGTGCAATAGAATTACAATTAATAAATGGTATCTGAAAAAAGAATTCAGTTGGTGTCCAAGAAACATGACTCATATGCACAAAAATATTTATCTGAAAAATTTATCATCGCAGAAATGAACAACAAAAAGGGTGCTGATTGTTTGAGAAAGATTAAACAAATAATGGCATTGAATATAATGGAATATTTTTGTGCCATAAGAAATAGTGAAGGGGGGTCAATCCCAAAGAACTCTCATATTTTCACTGCTGTGGAATATCCTCCTGTGATCTCCTTTACAAATGGGCTCCTTGACTTGAAGCTCCTTTCTCCCTAGCCAAGTCACCTGTGATTGTCCACTACAGTCCACTGCCTCAAAGGGGTTATTTGGGAGCCACCACAGAGATTTACATTATCGCAAAAAGAATAAGCAACATGGCAACATTCTTGTTCATTACTTCACTCCTAGCAACCAATGACTTTTACGGAAGTTTCCACTTCCAGTAACAGCTCCAGTAACAGTGCTCTGTAGGAAGTAGGAGTAGTCTGTTCTAGAAAGTAGGAATAGTCTGAGAAAATGATCCTCCACTATCCAAATCAGACCCAGCCCACTGGTGGACAAGCTTCTATTCATGACAAATATAACAGAATCCTCAGAGCACTCAGGAAATTTCCAGGTTGCTCATGGCATGGTCACCTGTAACTTGGTTCAGAAGGCTGTGAGGAATTGTCATGTTAACCATCCAGGCAAAACTACCAGTGGGCCTTCTCCATGAATGTCATCACCCTCCTTTCTGTTTCTTGCTCCCCTTCAAAAGTGTGCTAAGCATTAGAGCTCATTTACCCCTTCCTTCTCCTCCCCCTCTTCACTCACCAACCTATTGCCTTAGATTAGACAGGTTGTTTAAATGTAAAAGTAGTTGAGTTGTGTTGTGTGGGTATGTGTGTGCATGTGTATTTAAAAGAAAACAGAAGCAAAACACCAAAAAAAAAGAAAGAGTAAAAAAACCACAGTTATTGTTTGCTTTACTGTCTGAATCAACTATGTCCTTTCCAACACCCTCAGTAACTTTATATACTTTGTACTCAAGAGAAACTAAAAAAACTCTGAGCAGCATTTTAATAAAAAGAAAAAAGAAATAATGAAAGAACAGATTGAGACATCTATTTTTTTTCCTTTTTTTAAAATTGAATTATTTTATTTATTTTCAGTGTTCTACAATCACTTCCATATATCTTAGATATTTTTTACCTCCTTCCTCCTTCTTCCCCATTCCCTACCTGAGATGGCATACAATTTTATATAGATTCTACACATACATTCCTATTAAATACATTTTCACCTTAGTCATATTGCATGGAAGAATTAAAAGGATTGGGAGAAATCATAAAACAAAACAAAACATAATACAAAAGAAAATGAACTGTCTTATTCTGAGATCAAATTCCATAATTCTTTCTTGGAATGTGGAAGGTATTTTGCCTCAAGAGTCCATTGGGAATTTTTTAAGTCCTTGCTTTGCAATGAAGTACTAAGTCTATCAGAAAAATTCCTCACATACTGTGGTTGTTGCTGTGTACAAACCTCTCCTGGTTCTGCTCCTTCCACTCAGCATCAGTTCATATAAGCCTTTCCAGGCCTCTCTGAATTCTTCCTGTTCATCATTTCTTATGGCACAATAGCATTCCATTACATTCATACACTGCAATTTATTCAGTCATTCCCCAAGTGAAGGGCATCCCCTTCATTTCCAGTTTTTGGCCACCACAAAGAGAGGTGCTATAAATATTTTTGTATACATGGGACCCTTTCCCATTTTTATTATCTCTTTTGGATACAGTCCTGGAAGCATTATTGCTGGATCAAAGGGTATGCACATTTTTGTAGTTCTTTGGGCATAGTTTCAAATTTCTCTCCAGAATGGTTGAATCAGCTCCACCAACAATGAATTATAGTTCCAACTCTCTCATATCTTTCTCCAACATTTATCATCTACCTGTTTTGTCATATTAGCCAATCTGATAGGTGTGATGCAGTATTTCAGAGTTGTTTAGATTTGCATCTCTCTAATCAATAGTAATTTACAGCATTTTTTCATGTGACTATAGACAGCTTGAATTTCTTCCCCTGAAAATTGAATGTTTATATCTTTGGACCATTTATCAATTGGGGAATGACTTGTATTCTTGTACATTTGACACAATCTCTACACATTTTAGAAATGAGGCCTTTATCACAGAAACTAGTTACAAAAATTCTTTCCCAGTTTTCTGCTTCCCTTCTAATCTTGGCTGTATTGGGTTTGATTGTGCAAAAACTTTTCAATTTAATGTAATCAAAATTATCCATTTTGTACTTCATAATGTTTTCTGTCTCTTGTTTAGTCAAAAATTTCTCCATTCTCCATAAATCTGATAAATATTTCTTACTCCACTAAATTGTTCATAGTATAAATCTTTATACCTAGATCCTGTACCCATTTGGACTTTATTCTTGTGTATGGTATCAGTCACTGGTTTATGCCCAGTTTCCACTACATGGTTAAACAGTTTTCCCAACAATTTTTGTGAAACAGTGAGTTCTTATCCTAAAAGCTAGGGTTCTTGGTTTTATCAAACAGCAGATTGCTTTATTGATTGACTACTGTCTTGAGTACCTAATCTATTCCACTGGTCTACCCCTCTTTTTCTTAGCCAGTCCCAAACAGTTTTGATAATTGCTGCTTTATAATAGAGCATGATATCTGGTAGGGCTAGGACACTTTCCCTCACGTTTCTTTTCATTAGTTCCCTTGATATTCCGGACGTTTTATTCATCCAGATGAATTTTGATATTATTTTTTCTAGCTCTAGAAGATAATTATCTGATAGTTTGATTGGTATGGCACTGAATACGTAAATTAATTTAGGTAAAATTGTCATTTTTATGATATTGGCTTGGCCTACCCACAAGCAAAAGATGTTTATCCATTTATTTAGATCTGACTTCATTTGTGCAAAAAGTGTTTTGTAATTGTGTTCATATAGTCCCTGAGTTTCTTTTGGCAGGTAGATTCCCAAATATTATATATTGTCTACCTTAATTTTAAAAGGGATTTCTCTTTCTAACTCTTGCTATTGAGCTTTGTTACTAATATACAGAAATGCAGAAGATTTGTGCAGATTTATTTTGTAACCTGCAACTTTGACAAAGTTGTTTATTATTTCAAGTAGTTTTTTACTTGGTTCTCTGGGATTCTCTAAGTATATCATCATATCATCTGCAAACAGTGATAACCTAGTTTCTTCGTCGCCTATTCTAATTCCTTCAATTTCTTTATCTTCTGTAATTGCTACAGCTCACATTTCTAGTACCATATTGAATAATGGTGGTGACAATGGACACTCTTGTTTCACCCCTGATCTTATTGGAAATACATCTAGCTTATCCTCATTGCATATAATGCTTGCTGAAGGTTTTAGGTAGATACTGCTTATTATATTGTGGAAAGTTCCATTTATTCCTTTGCTCTCCAGTGTTTTCAATAGGAATGGGTGTTGTATTTTGTCAAAAGCTTTTTCTGCATCTATTGAGATGGTCGTGTGCTTTCTGTTAGTTTTGTTGTTAATATGATCAAGAATGCTAATAGTTTTCCTAACATTGAACGATCCCTGCATTCCTGGTATAAATCCTACCTGATTATAATGTGTTATTCTCATGAAAAATTACTGTATATTTTTAGTTAAAATCTTATTTAAAATTTTTGCATATATATTCATTAGAAAAATTGATCTATAATTTTATTTCTCTGTTTTAGCTCTTCCTGGTTTAGGTATCAGAGCCATATTTGTATCATAAAAAGAATCTGAGAAAACTTCTTCCACAATTTTCCCAAATAGTCTATATAGTATTGGAATTAACTGTTCTTTAAATGTTTGATAGAATTCACTTGTGAATCCATCTGGCCCTGGATATTTTTTCCTAGGGAGTTCGTTGATTGCTTCTTCAATTTCTTTTTCTGAGATGGGGTTGTTTAAGTATTCAAATTCCTCTTCTCTTAATCTGGGCAACTTTTATTTTTTTAAAGAATCATACATCTTATTTAGATTGGTAAATTTATGGACATAAAGTTGGACATAGTAATTTCTAATTATTGTTTTAATTTCCTCTTCTTTGGAGGTGAATTCACCCCTTTTATTTTTTTATGTTGGTAATTTGGTTTTCTTCTTTCTTTTTTTTTAATCAAGTTGACCAACAGCTTATCAACTTAATTGTTTTTTTCATAAAATGAAATCTTAGTTTTATTTATTATTTCAATAGTTTTCTTAATTTCACTTTTATAAATCTCTCTTTTGATTTTCATTATTTCTAGTTTGGTATTTACTTGAGGATTTTCAATTTGTTCTTTTTCTAGCTTTTTTAGCTGCTGGTGCAATTCATTGATCTCTTCTTTCTTTATTTTTTTCATGTACGCATTCAAAGACATAAAACTTCCCCTAAGAACTGCTTTTTGCAGTATTCCATAAGATTTGGTAGGTTGTCTCATTATTGCCATTCTCTTGAATGAGGTTGTTGATTGTTTCTATGATTTATTGTTTAACCCACTCATTCTTCAAAAGTAGATTATTTAGTTTCCAATTAATTTTTTATTTCTATTTCCAAGGCCTTTGATTACATATAATTTTTGCTGCCTTATGATCTGAGAAGGATACATTGACTATCTCTTCCTTTCTGCACTGGATTGTGAGGTTTTTATGGACCAGTACATGATCAGTTTTTTGTATATGTGCCATGTATTGCTAACAAAAAGGTATATTCCTGTCTATTCCCATTCAGTTTTCTCCAGAGATGTATCACATCTACCTTATCCAGAGTTTTATTCACCTCCTTAACTTCTTTCTTGGTTTTGTTTTTCTTTTTTTGAGATTAGATTTATCAAGTTCAGAGAGTTGGAGGTTGAGGTCCTCCACTACTATAGTTTTGCTGTCCATTTCTTCCTGTAAGTCCCTTAACTTCTCCTCTAAGAATTTGAATGCTATACCACTTGGAGCATATATGTTTAGTAATGATATTACTTCATTGTCTATGGTGTCTTTTAGCAGTATATAGTTTCCTTCCTTACCTCTTTTGATTAGATCTATTTCTGCTTTTACTTTGTCTGAGATTAGGATTGCTACTCCTGCTTTTTTTACATCAAATGAAGTACAATATACTCTGCTCCAACCTTTTACCTTTACCCTGTGTGTATCCTCCCATTTCAAATGTATTTCCTGTAAGCAACATATTGTTGGATTATGGTTTTTAATCCATTCTGCTATCTGTCTCTGTTTTATGGGAGAGTTGATCCCATTCACATTCACAGTTATGATTATTATCTGTAATCTTTACTATCTTTCCCTCCATCCTCTTTCCCCCTGTTTGTGCTTTTAGTTCTCCCTTCTCCCTTACCCTCCACAACAGAGTTTTGATTTTTGGCCACTGCCTCCCTCAGCCTTCCCTTCCTTCTTTCAGCCCCCCTCCCTTTTACTCCCCTTTCCCCTTTCTACTTCTTCCCTCCTTTTAAGCCTCCCCTCCCTTTCTTTACCCCTTCCCCTCCTACTGCCTATAGAGCTTGTTAGATTTCTATACTTAACTGAATTTGTTGTTCCCTCCTTGAACCAAATCAGATGAAAGTAAATGTCAAAAAATGCTCATTTCCCTTCCTTCTTTTCCTCTGTTGTAATATAATTTTGTGCCTCTTCCTGTGATGTAATTTATCATTTTCTGCTTTCTCCTTTTCACATCTCCTGTTACAATCCCTTTGCACCCTTAAATGACATTTTTATCATCACATCATTTACTTTATATACGTTCTCTCTCTCTGTATATTCCTTTTATATAGCATGATAAATATAAAATTTTCAATATTAACAAGTATCATCTTCCCTTATAGGGATGCCAACTGTATGCCCATATTTAATAACAAGATTTTTCCCCCTGTTTACCTTTTTATGCATCTCTTGAGACTTATGTTTGAAGATTGAATTTTCTATTGAGCTCTGGCCTTTTCATCAGGAAGGTCTGGAAATCTCTTATTTCATTGAATGTCCATCTTCTTGTCTGAAATATTTTGCTAAACCTTGCTAGGTAATTGATCTTTGGTTGTAGTCCCAGTTCCTTTCCCTTATGGAATATTATGTTCCTATTCCTTCTGTCTTTTAATGCAGAAGCAGCAATGTCTTGTGTGATCCTGACTGTAGATCCCCAATAGTTGAATGGTTTCTTTCTAGCTGTCTATGGTATTTTCTCCTTCATTTGATGGTTCTGGAATTTGGCAACGATATTTCTTGGTGTTTTTAGTTTGAGGTCTCTTTTGGGAGGTGAACGGTGGCTTCTTTTGATGTCTACTTTACCCTCTGGATCTAAGACTTCTAGACAGTTTTCCTTGATGATTTCTTGGAAGATATTGTCCAGGCTCTTTTTTTTATCATGGTTTTCTGGAAGACCAATAATTTTTTGATTTTCTATCCTGGGTCTATTTTCTAGGTCAGTTGTTTTTCCAATCAGAATATTTTACATTTTCTTCTATCTCTTAATCTTCAGATATTTTTTTTGAATGATTCTTGATGTCTCAAAGAGTCATTAGCCTCTACTTGCCCAATTCTAATTTTTAATAGATTATTTTCTTCAGTTAACTTTTGGATCTCCTTTTCCATCTGTCCAATTGTTCCTTTTAAGGAGTTATTTTCTCAAGTTGATTTTTGTACTTCCTTTTTAATTTTTCCATTTTTCCTTTTTAAGGAGTTGTTCTCTTCAATGAATTCTTTTTTCATATTTTTAAAATTGTTGACCAGTTTTTCATCTATTTCTCTAATTTGGTTTTTAAAATCCTTCTTCAGCTCTTCTAAGAACTCTCTTTGTGCTTGCAACCAGTTCATATTCCCTTCTGAGATTTCAGATGGGAGTACAGTCTGAATACTGACCTCTTTTGTATTTGTGTTTTGGTCCTTGTCCCCTTAGAAAGATTCTATGGCCTTTTCTTTTCTGCTTTGCTTCTTTTTCATGATGATGATGATCACCTTTTCCCTGGCTTTTGAGGTAGACCTCTGCTTCTGGGGCACAAGCAGCTCTGTTCCACAATTCTTGTGCCTTGAACTTGAGGCTTTTTATGTTGTAGCCTCTGGTTCTTTCAGTTAGAAACTAAAATGCTACAGTTTACCTGGTGCTGAGTTGGTTGGTGTGAGAAAGCAGAGGTCAGGGGAAGTCTTTCTGGGTTTCCCCAAAGCTATTCTGGAGCTATCTGTGTTAAGTGTGGGGGAGGGGTACAGCAGGTCTCCTCTGCTGAGCTGGAGCATAGGCAAGCTCAGTGGTTGGTGGTTCTGTCTACACTAGTGTCTTCCTGATTCCCATGGGATGCTGAGGCACACCTGTGGTCCTCGTGTTGGTGGTTTCAGGCTTCACCGCACAGGGCTCAAGATCTTCTCCCAGTTTGCTGAGGTGGGGCTGTCTGGGACAGCTCTGATCCTGCACTGGTCCCCTGCAGTCATAGCAAGAGGGACCCTCCTTGGTGATCTTCCTAGCCTCACATGCTAAGAGACTTGTTTGTCCCTTCTGCTGATCCCACTGCTCCAGGATTTTTCTGGGAAAATATTTTATGATCCTTTCAAGGTCAACAGAGGGAGGGGGAGAACATTTACCAATTCTTTCCACCATCTTGGCTCCCAGAAGTTCAAGTAGATGATTTAGAGATATTTAATCTGTGGGCTGATAGTGTCAGGAGCTGCTGCTGCAGATACCTGGAGCTCTGTGGCTCTCACTTGCTTGGTTCCACTGGACTCCCATCCTGGGCTTATATGTCCAAGATTCCACAGTGGAACTGCAGCCTTTGAGAACATGGAGCTTCCTGCTTGGCCCTGCCATGGCGGGGACGATGCTGCTACAGCCTGTGTGCCATGTGCTCCTCCAGCCCCATGGAACAGATCCTTCCTGTTGACCTTCCAGTCTGTCCTAGGTTGTGAATCTGCCATAGTCTGCCCCTCCAAAATCCAGTCAGATTCTCTTTTTAGAGATATCTGAAGGAGTTTGCCTAAGAGCTTAGGTGAGTAGTTGTTCTCACTCTCTCCATCATCTTGGTTCCACCTCTGAGACATTCATTGTACAATAATTATGACTCCATTATGTCCTCTCATGGTTTAGGTTCAATGTAAGAATGAAATGAGACAGTCATAGGTCATACAATTAATCAAAGGAAGTTTACTTAGTGATAGCAGAGAAATTATACTCATCAAGAATATAGCACTTCCATATAAAAACCTGAGACAGACAATTGTTTTTTGATGAATCCTGAAGAACTTGGAACATTCAAGAAGTCTGAATCACACATACATAAGAGGGGCTTTTTATGACCTTAGGTGATAAGAAAACCCAAGACTTATATTCTTGAGACAATTACATCTCAAGGACAGCTTTAATGCCTTTCCTTTTAACCTATATGGGATGAGTTTTCAGAAAAAGCCATCCTAGCACCATGGAAGAGGTCTCTGGTAGATAATATTGTTTCTACAATCCTTAGAAGGATTCCTTTGATATGAGGGACAGGGAATATTACTTGTTTTGAATACAAAAAGAACTGAATAGAACTAGGAGAATTATTTATAAAATAAGCATAATGTTGTAAAGAAAAACAATTTTCAAAGACTAAAACTATAATCTATGTAACAATCAATCAGGACTCCACAAGACTGATAATGAAACATGCTTCCCATTTCTTGGCAGATTGGTGACAGACTAGATGTGCATAAGGAGATATGCATTTTCCAACACAATCAATTCACAAATTTGTTTAGCTTTACTTTTGATATTTGTTAACAATGAAAGGCTTTTAATTTGGGCTGAGGTTAGGGAGGTGTGAAGTGGTGAGGGGGAGAAATGAAATTGAAATTTAAAACATATAAACACAGAAGATAAGGGAGGAACTAAAGAAACAGAGACAGATAAGCAGTGTTGGAATTACCAAAGTAAATTTAAAATACACTTTAAATAATCTCAAGATGTATATAAATGAAATGAGATTCAAGATGCTAAAAACAATTTCCCTTTCTTTTTTTGATATAAAGAGATCATTTATGTTGATGCTTGCCAAGGTCAAAACAATTGCCTTGGACCACTGTCTTGATTAGAGTAGCAGTTTTTCACAATTGATCATCTTTACAATATTGCTATTACAGTGTATAATATTCTCATGGTTATGCTCTCATGACTTTGTGTCACTTGATATGTCTGCCTAGATTTTTCTGAAAAAATCCTGCTCATCATTTCTTATAGAAAAAATAGTATTCTACCACAATCATATACCACAATTTGTTCAACTATTCTCCAATTAATGGACATCCCCTTGATTTCCAATTTTTTGCCACCACAAAAAAAAAAACTTCTATAAATATTTTTGTGTGAATAGCTCCTGTCCCCTTTTCTCAGATCTTTTTGGGATATAGACCTAATAGTGGCTTCACTGGGGAAAAGGGTATGCCAAGTTTTATAGGCCTTTGGACATCATTCCAAATTGCTCTCTAGAATAGTTGAACTAGTTCACAACTCCATCAACAATGCTTTAGTGTCCCAACTTTTCCAACTCCCTGTGACATTTATTTTTTTCTTTTCTGCCCTACTAGACGATCTACCAGATGTGAGGTGATATTTTGGAGTTGCCTTAATTTGAATTTCTCTAATCAGTAGTGATTTAGGCCATGTTTTCCATCCGACTATCTTATAGTTTTGATTTCTACTTCTGAAAACTCCAGTATTTGCCCTTTAAACATTAATCGATTGAAGAATGGCACACACACACACACACACACACACACACACACACACACTGAGAGAGAGTGAGAGATTGAGAGAGAGAGAGCTCATTTTCCTCTATATTTAAGAAATGAGGTCATTCCCAGACAAAGTCACTGCACTGTAAATTTTTCCCAGTGTCCTGATTTCCTTGTAATTTTGACTGGATTGGTTTTTTTTGTTTATTTTTCTGCAGAAACTGCTTAATTTCATGTAATAAAAATGTCCATCTCACTTTCTGTGATCCTCTTTATCTATGGTCATAAATTCTTCACTTGTCCATAGATCTTAAATTTACTATATCCTAATTTACTTTACATAGATCCTAATTTACTTATGATATAACCTTTAGGTCTAAATTGTTGATCAATTTTGATCTTTTCTTGGACATATGGTGTCAAATGTTGTTCTGTGTCTAGTGGCTTCCAAACTGTTTTTCCCAGCAATTTTTGTCAAATAGTGAGCTTTTACCCCAAAAGCTGGGATCTATGGGTCTAATACTAGATTACTATAGTAATTTAGTATTGTGTATTGTGCGCCTAATCTATTCCACTGATCTATCACTCTGTTTCTTAGCCAATACCAGATTGTTTTGATGATTACTGCTTTGTAACATAGCTTGAAATCTGGTACTGCTAAGCTGCCTTCCTTCAAATTTCTTTTCTTGATATTCTTGATATTCTAGACCTTTTACTCTTTCAGATGAATTTTGCCATTATTTTTCTACCTCTATAACATAATGTATTTTTATTAGTTTGTCACTGAATAAGTAAATTAATTTACTAGAAGTATCTTTTTTTAATTATTATATTGACTTGACCTTCCCATGAGCAATTAATATTTGTCCAGTAGTGCAGATCTGTGTTTATTTGTGTGAAAAGTATTTTGTAATTCTGTTCATAGGCTTCAAGTTTATCTCCATTAACAATAATGTTTTCTCTTGGCTTTACTTATCATTTTAAGAAAGGTTCCCTTTATTTCCATACTTTCTAATGTTTATTTGTTTAATAGAAATGGATGTTGCATACTTTCAAAAGCTTTTTCTGAATTAAGTGATAAAATTATACGATTTTTTTTTGTTATTGAAATGGTCAATTATGCTGATAGCTTTCCCAACACTGAACCAGTCTTGGATTCCTGGTACGAATCACATTTGCTCTTAGTATGTGATCCTTGTGATATATTTTTGGTAATCTCCTTGATAGCATTTTATTAAAAATTTTGCATTGATATTCATTAAGAAAATAAATTTTTGTCTTTCTTTCTCTGTTTTTCCTTTCTCTGGTTTAGGTTTCAAAACCACATTTGTGTCATGAAAGGAATTTGGTAATACCTGTTTTTTCAAATTGTTAATATAGTATAGGAAATATTTTTTCCTCAAATGTTTGGTAGAATTCACTTTTAAATCCGTCTGGTCCTGGGGATTTTTTTTCTTAAAGAACCCTTTGATGGATTATTCAATGTCTTTTTTCTAAGATGAGTTATTTAATTTTTTTCCTCTTTTGTTAATATGAGCAGTACACACACACATGCACATACACACATACACACACACACACCACATTTGGTAAATATTTATCCATTTCACTTAGCTTGTCAGTTTTACTGCCACAGACTTTGGCAAAATAGCTTCTAATTATATCTTTAATTTCATCTTCATTGTTAATGAATTCCCCACTTTCATTTTTGTTACTGATAATTTACTGTTCTTTTTAAAATCAACTTAACCAATTGTTTCTCTATTTGATTTTTTCATAAAATCAGCTTTTAGTTTTATTTATTAAATCAAGAGTTTTACTTTTTACTTTCAATTTTATTAATCTATTCTTTTATTTTCAGGATTTCCATTTTTATGGTTGGGGAATTTTTACTTTGTTCTTTTCCTAAAGTTTTTTAAAGTTGTATGTCTAATTCACTGATCTGCTCTTTTTCCTTTTTAGTAATACGCATGTTCAGAGATACCAATTTTCTATTATGTACTGTTTTGGCTGTGTCCCACAAATTTAAGTATATGGTCTCAATGCTGTCATTCTCTTTAAAGTAATTATTGATTGTTTCCATGATTTGTTTTTTTGACCCACTAATTCTTTAGGATTAGGTTATTTAGTTCCCAATTATTTTTAAACTCTACTCACACAACTCTTTATTGTATATATTTTTTATTGTATTATGGTCTGAAAAGAGTGTACTTAATATTTTTTGCTTTTCTGCATTTGGTTGTACTGTTTCAACTTTGAGGGTTTTTTGTTTTTTGGTTCTTTTGGACTGCTGATTTCAGATCTAGTTCTAGGGGTTTGAAAGTTTTCAATTATTGTAAGGTAGTGTGATCTGGAGAGAGGCATGGTCACTTCTTTTCTGATCAGGTCTCTGATCCTTACCCAGGAATGATCCTTCATCCTTTGGGATTACAATCGATACTGCTGCTCAGGGTCCTTGCTCCCTCTCAACTGAAAGGGCTCCTCTCTGCCCTTGAACTGTGACTCAGAACTCGATATAAGCAATGGAATTGCCAAGCACTGTCAAGTGCTAACACAGAAGTCCTATGTGATCTTTTTCTGACTGAGTTGTCAGGTCTCCCTACTCACTAGCTTGAGAGCTCTGGAAGCTGCTTGCTCCTTCCTAGTCCCACCTAGTTCCACCATTGGTGTTTCATCCACGTGAGCCCTAGATCAGCCTCCACTCCTGTGTCACGGATCTTTCCTTCCAACCTCCTGAGTTGTCTTCAACTAGAAGAACGTATCACTCTGAGCTTTTGTCACTCCAGTGTTAATTTGAGGCATTTTTTAAAGTTGTTTGGAGGGAAATATTGTGTGAACTCTTCTGAGTTCTCCTTCTCTGCTACTTTGGCTTATCTCCAGACATGCTACTCTTTTATTTTTTAACCAATGCCAAATGATTTTGTTGATTGTCATTTTATAATATAGTTTAAAAGCTAGAAGAGCTAGTCCCCTTCTACTGCTAACTTTTTTGTTATTTGCCTTTTGATTTATTATTAATTTATTATATATAATGATATAATAAATGTAATATGATTTATTATTAATAAGCATTATTAATTACCTACTGTTCTAAGCACTGGAGTTACAAAGAAAATCCAAAAAAGACAACCCCTGTTCTCAAGGAGTTCCCAGTCCCATGGCAAAGACTGGGTACCAATAAAGGTCTACAAATAAGATAATGATAAGATAAACTGGTGGTAATCAAATGATTAGGAAAGATTTCACTAAGGGGAATCAGAAAAGTTTTCTTCATGAGAATGAGATTTTACCTAAGACTTGAGACAGTCAGGAGATAAGAGAAGTCAGGAGGCAGAAAATAAAAGGGGGAGAATTCCAGGTGTGGTGAACAACCAGTGAAAATGTCCAGAGTCGGCAGATGGTGTATCTTGCTTGAAAAACAGCAAGGAGGCTGGTGTCACTGGATGACAGAGTACATAGAAGATGCAAGAGGAATGGAAAGATAAGCACGTGCCAGATTACAAAGGGTTTTGAATACCAAATAGGAGATTTTATATCTAATCAGAATAAAACAAACAATAAAAGTTAGCATTCTTATAAATTTTAAGGTTCACAAAAGTGTATGTATCTTTACACACATATATAATACATGTAATGTTACATATGTTTTATATATAACATATGTAATATGTTACTTATATTAACTCATGTCAGCCTCATGACAATCATATGAGGTAGGTGCTGTTATTTTCTCCATTTTATAGATGAATTGTTTCTCCAAATGAATTTTGTTATTATTTCACTGAATTTTGTATTGTATCCCTCTAATAGTTTGATTAAAAGCATTAACATGTAAATTAACTGGTAATATTGCCATTTTATTATACTGACACAGTTCAGTGACTTCCTTTATGCCCCAGAACCAATTCTGTCTATTCTGTGATCCTTCTTCTCTGTCTTCCTAGTCAGCCATAGCTCTACATGGCCTAAGATAGCATTTTGCTTAACCCAGTCTTAAGTCCTTATTATGCAAAAATATGCATTTTAATTTTCCATTTCCATAACTGTCTGTTAGACAGTAAGCTACATGAGGTTAGAAACTCTCTACTATACAAACTTTTAAAAATCTCTTCCCATTAAGTTTGTTTTTATTATTTACTCAGAAACTCCATCTCAGTTCTCTGTACAGAGTAGTTACTTAAACTGTTTATTAAATTAATTGAATGAATGAACAAATGAAGCATATTATTGTCAGGATATATTATATTATTTCTGGAATATTGATCAAGTGCCTTCAGCAAGGTTCTGCTGCAGTTCCAACCCCTATAAAGTCAAATTTAAATGCTTTTTCAAAGTACAATAGTAAAATTCTTATAGGGGTCAACAACCTCAAATATTTTCAATGGCAAAAGTTTTATAAGTCCCAACCACTGCAGTTTATTTTATGTAAAACAAAATAAGTGACTATTTTTGCATTGCTAAGGAAACAATGCTTTATTTCCTTTTGCCCCTATCTCATGTACATTTTTTTCAGGCATATGAAGGGATGTGTATTTGTTTGCCTCTTGGCAAAAGATAAAAAAGAAATACATAAAAACTAGTGATTCCAGAACCAATTGTAGATGGCACCAAGGCTGCATTAAAGTCCCTAGTAAAGGAGATCTAAAGGGTGCTTTCTTGACTTGCAATGCCAATCCATGTAATGTGCTTTGTGTAATATTTGCAAATCAGAAGCAACTGTTCAAAAGAACCACAAATTAGAAAAAGAAAAGCCTTTGTTGTTTCAATAATATTTTGTTATGATAATGGAAGTCCTCTGAAAACACTGCTCTCCCTGTTTTATAAGCTAGATATACAACTAATAATGAAACTTAAACATAGTTCCTAAAAATTAAATTGTATTTGTTTACAGTGGAATACATAAACTTTGTATTAGGTTCCATTCCATAAAAGGAGGTGAGACTTGGCTTTAATATGAGATTTTATGCCATTGGGTAAGGTGGGGAATCAGCAACATACAGAAGATAGTTAGAAGGAAGAATTTCTCAACCAATACAGAGCACAAAGAGAAGGGGAAAATCCACTTATTTTTCAAGGTGATCATAAAACCACATTGCATTATATTAACAATAATAATAAGTAACTGCACTTATGCAGAAAATTCGCATTACTTCCCTCGCAATTCTAGCTTTCTTACCAAAGCTAATCCTCCTACTTGCTTAAGCAACTCCATTTTATTCATTCTTCTCCAATAGATTGTCCCCTGTCATATTTACTACTACCTACAAACATGTCCCATGTCTCCCATATTGTGGGGGAAAAACCTCTCACTTCATCCCTGCATACCTGCTGTCATCCTACGTCTCTTCTGTCCTTTGTAGCTAACTCCTTAAAAAGGCTTTTTACAATAGCTGCCACTATTTTTCCTCTCACCTTCTTCTTTACCTTTACATTCTGGTTTGCAAGTTTATCATTCCATTGAAACTGCTCTCTCCAAAGTTATTAATGATCTCTTAGTTACCAAGGACAATAGCTTTTTCTCGAACCTGGTTCTCCTTGACCTCTCAGAAGCCCTTGACACTGTTGATCAACCTCTCCTCCTTGATACTCTTTTTTGTTTTTTAAAGCTTTTTGGGACATCACTCAATCCTGATTATTTTCCTACCTATCTGAATACTCCTTCTCTGTCTTTATTTCTGGATCCTCCCTCAGATCTTGTCCTCGAGTCATAGGTGTATACTCTAGGGCCTGTTCTGTGCTCTCTTCTCTTGCTCAAAGAACAAGTTGGAAGTCCAATTCACTCTAGAGCTTGTAGATTGGACACCATGTCCCCACTCACAGCACAGAGCTAATGTAAATCAATAAATAGTAACTGTTTCTCTTTTACCCAGGAACTCTGAGAGTCTTTCCCTCCCAGTTTGATTTTTTAGTTTTTTTTTTTCTTTTATTAAGTAACTGTTAATTGAGTAACTACTGAAAGAAGCCCATTGAATGGGCATATCTCATTCAAAGTGAGAATCTGAGCCTTAAACTAAGGTCAAGGTACCACGTTGCATCCTGGGTCATCTCCAGTTGTCCTGATGAGTATCAGGACACTGGTCCCAGATGGCTCTGGAGGAGAAAGTAAGGCTGATGACCTTGCACAGCCCTCCTTCACTCAGATCAAAGTCAGCTGCAAGTCACTTCATCATCTTGATGTCATGGTACTCTTCCAGAACAAAGGACAAACACAACACCAATTTCACTTGGTGATCTCATCTGCTCCCAGAGATTTAATTAGCATCTTTATGCTGCTAATTATCAAATACGCCATTCCTGCTCCAAAATCCCTGCTGACCTCTAGTCTTGCACATCTTACTGCTTTTCAGACATTTCAAATTCTAGACATCCTCAGTATGTCAAAAAGAGAACTCCTTAGCTTTTTCCCAATCCCTCCTCCCACCCCATCTTCCAAATTACTGTAGAGGGCAACACTATTGGGCTTAAGGCCTAGGAATCATCATGGATTCCTTGCTATCTCTCATCCCCATATCCAAACTAAGGTCTGACAATTTCACTTGTCTTCTAAAATCTCTTCAATACCTCCTCCTTTTCTCCTCTGACACTGTGACCATGCTAGTGAAGACCTTTATCACCTCAGGCCTTGATTATTAAAATAGCCTGTTATGAATTTGCCTGGTTTAAGATTCTCCCTACTTTGAGTCATCCTCCAGTCATTAAAGCAATTTTCCTAAAATGCAAATTCAATCATGTCACCCTCCCTCCTCAATAAAGTCTCACTGCAGTGTGACTATTATTTCCCCAGTTTTAGAGATAGATAAAATGAGTCTCTATTTAACGACTTGCCCTGGTTGCTCATAATGATTTTTATTTGAAAGGACATAATACTTTCCCATATAATACCTCTTTGGAGTCCCATAGCAACAACGTGAGGTGAGTTTAGAAAGAGGACTGGAAGATGGCAGCTAGCAACAGGAAAAAAAAAGTTTAAGCTGCTCAGTTTTTATCTTACATCTATTTTGTTTGAATTAGCAAAGAGAGATCAAAAATGGCTAATAGAGGGTTAATATCTGGGATAAGTAAAGAGATCAAAGGGGGTACCATGATTAATTCAAGTCACCTCAGGCTCAGATCAACTTTATCCTTGAGTACTAAAAAACTATGAATGACTACTGAGCCACAGTTGGTGATATCTGAAAGATCATGAAAAATGAAAGAAGTCCCAAGGGATTAAAGAAGAGATAATATTGTCTCATTGAAAAAAAAAAACAACAAAAGGAAATAGCATTTATAAACCATAGGCATGATTTTAATTCCTGAAAAACTGTAGAATGAATCATTAAAGAGGTCCCTTTAGTCAACAGCTAAACCAGGATGTAGTCACAAATTGATGATCACAGAAGGCTTCATCAAGAACATATCATGACAGATTAATCTTAGTACCATGTTTTTCCAGGGCTAACTGGTAAATCAGGGGAATACTCTAGAGAAAGTTTACCTAAATCTTAGCAAAGTGTTTGATCAAGTGTGTAAAGACATTCTTATGGGGGTGGGGGAGGGAATGGAGAGATGTAATTCAGTACTATTTAGATTCAGTAGATTAAAGCTGGATAACTGAATCCGAACTATAATAGTTAACGGTTGGATGTCAAATTGGCAGAGAGACTTCAACAGAGTGTCACAGGTATGTGTGCTTGGCCTCGTGCTATTGAATTTTGTATTCAATGACTTAAAAAGTAGTATAGATGCAATGCTTATCAAATTTCCAAATAATACAAAGCTAGGAGAGATAGCTAATACAATAGATGCTGCAGTCGGGATCTGAAAGGATCTTAATAATTTGGAACACTGAATTAAATCTGAACTTACTGTAAGGGAAAGAGGAGACACATCTGTGACAAAGAGCATTTTTGTAATAGCACCTCTAAGGAGAAGCACCGAGTGAGATGTATACGTTTGTCCAGGTGACCTGAGGTCCTGGACCTCAAGTTTCTATTATTGTGGATCTTTTTGTTTCCTTGTCTGAGCACATGTCATAGATTAGAGTTCTTGAGGATGGATTAACTATTCCCAAGTAGCCAAGCATTGATAGAGTTCCTTCAAATGCATATTGCAAAGTTGCCAAGAGCCTGAACAAATCCTGCCCAAGAAGATCCTTTGTCAACCTTGAGGGTTACTAGATATGTAACCCCAAACTAAATGGTTTCCAAGAGATTGAGAATTCCAAGTTGGAGTGTCAGGAAACAGCTTCTTAAGGAGAGATTTCCTGAAAAGAATGAATCTTGGAGAAAAAAGATCAGTGCCAAGAGAGGATAACTATAGCTGAAGGGATAAAGTCATACCACAGTGTGAAAAGAAATCTACATCTTGCTAACTCTCCTATTGCCAAGCATTTGCCGTAGGATTCCATTTCTAGCCTAATTTCTGTTCCTTGTACATGACACTCTATAGCTCATTTTCACACTCAGTCTTGCATAGGCTCTCTCTTAAACCTAGAATACACACCTTCTACTTGCCTCTGCCCCTTGGAATCTATTATTTGCCTCCAAGGCATTTCTCAAATACATCTTTGCATATAAAGACCAGTCCTGATTCCATAGCTAATGTCTCACCCATAGAGGAAGCTAGGTGGTGCAATGGATAGAGCACCAGTGGAGGAGTCAGGAGGACCTGAGTTCAAATCTCATCTCAGACACTTGACACTTATTTGCTGTGTGACCTTGGGCAAGTCACTTAACCCCAATTGCCTCATCTTAGGTCATCTCCAGTCATCTTGATGAATATCTGGTCACTGGATTCAGATGGCTCTGGAGGAGAAGTGAGGCTGGTGATCTGCACAGCCCTTCCTCACTCAAAACAAAATGAAGGGTAAGTCATGTCATTATTTCTCCGATGGCATGGTCTTCTTCGGCAATAAAGGATGAGCACACAATGTCTCACTCCATTGTGATTACATTATATTTATTGTTTATTTTTGTATTTGTAAAAATCTTTTGGCAAGTTTTGCATTATGTGTTTGTATTTACATATGTTCTTTGTATTTACTTAAATGTGCATATGTTGCTTACCACCAAAAGTGTGCTTAGACAAAAGTGCACAAGGACTGTAAGACTTTTTTTTGCAATTGCTTTATCCTCAACATCTAACACAATACTGGGCAATAGCTGGTACTTAGGAAAAGCATGTGTGTGTATGTATGTACATATGTATATACCTCTATGCATAAACGTATATGTGTGTATGTATGTATAAATGTGTATGTATATGTATATTTAAAAGGAATAGCAAATTGTACATAACAGATTTGCAATTTCATGTGCAGTCATCTTTTTATTATACTATGCTATGGAAATGATTGCTTTATTCCATAAATTAAAAATAAAATTAAACAGAAAAAGCTTATTGAATTAATGATTGAATAACTTACTATAATAAGATTAAATTTATGGGAATAGATGTAAAATCTTAAACTCAAATTTAAAAACTTGGTCAGACTTACAAGATGGGGAAGTCAAGGTTAGATAGGCACTTGATCTGAAAACATTTTGGAGGTTTTAGTGGACTGCGAGGTTACATGATCTATGCCAATTTGAGACTGCAGGAAGAAAGGCATAGTTCCAGAATAAGGAAGTAGAAGACCCTCTATATTCTGTCTAGTCACACTACATCTAGAGTATTATATTTAGTTTTGGGCACCTCTCCTTAGGAAAAATATTGACAAGTTGGAGAGTGCCCAGAAGAGGGCAAACAGCATGGCATAAGCGTGGAGTTGGTTTGATCCACTGGTGATATTTTAGCCAGAGGAAACATATTTACATATTTGAAGAGCCATAATGCTGAAGTAGGATTAAATTTGCTTAGTTTCATCCCAATAGGAAGAATCAGAAATGATGGGAAGAAGTTGCAGAAAGGAAAACTTAGGTTTGGTGTCAAGAAAATCTCCCTAACAATGAGTTATCCAATTGGGCTGACTTGGAAGATTTCCCCTAAAGACTTTTCCCTTCACTGAAGAATTTCAAGTAGAGCCTAGATTACCATTTATCAGGCTTCTTAAGGTGGAGATTATTTTTCAGGGGTGGGTTAGACTATGGTAAGGTCCCTTCCAATTCTAAAATTCTGTAATTCTATGAATGGATGTTGATGCCAGTGTCTCAGGCAATGACATAGTATTGACAGTATCCCTGAATTCAGATCCTACACTCAGGAGCTAACTGCTGTTAGTACTAAGTAGGTACTTAGAGTGTTGAATATTTTAGCATAGTGGTTATATCTATAAGTGAACCAATGCCTGCTCGTCCACTCCCAACCATTTACTTGAAAACTATGTAATAATAAACAGACTGGTTCAATTCCTTTCTGCTTGCTGTCCTGGACCTTGTTGTTACTACTATCTTCTGAAGTCACCCAATAGCATATTCATGATCCACAAATGTTATTATAGAAGACCTTTGCTGCTATATTATGGAGCTCAAAAAATATCACCCTCACAGAAAATTCTTGTTCAGTCTGTGGGAATACAATGTGCTATGGCTGGGATTAGAAGTTTCAGACAGTACCTCAGCCACGTCTCGTCTTGTCTGTATATCCTGGTAAATGAGGTCCTAAAATGAGTTTCTTACAGATCAAGGACTAAGAACTTGAAAGAACTCTAGTGTAACTCACACAATATTATCATTTCATAATTAAGGAAATTGAGTTCCAGGAAGATTATAATTTGTCCAATGCCACAGCAACAAGTGAAATTAGAAGTTAGAATTCGAACCCAGATCTTTTGAATGCAAATCTAGGGCTTTTCCCACTGCACTCCCTAAGCCATTTGTTTGTCTTGTGGAGGGAAATCTTAAGAGCATCAAATCAGTCTTGGTTTGTGGAGCCATCTAACTTCACTCACAAACTGCTCTCTGAGATGCAGATGAGAGCACCCACTTTTCTCTATAATTAGTTATATGATAGGGGAGTTCTTCAGAGCCTATCAGAAGCTATCAGAAACAGAGGGGGAGGGAGAGGGAGATGATGATGATGATGATGATGATGATGATGATGATGATGATGATGATGATGATGACAAATGCTTTGTCCTATCCTTAGGAATGTAAGTCAAGGATATTCTCTTTCTTTTTCTGAAATTAGGGAAATTTGCCTTTCTCTAGTCCTTTGTTACCTTTTCTATTCTCTATGACCAATTTTCTTTCTTTTTCTTTCTTTCTTCCTTCCTTCCTTCCTTTCTTTCCTTCCTTTCTTCTTTCCTTCTTTCCTACCTCCCTTCTCTTTTTTTCTGAAGTGACTTGTCCAAGGTCACGTGGATGAGAAGTATAAAGATAATGCTGGAACTGCCCCATTTTAGCTTTGAGAGTTAACTAGGTAATACTTGTTGATTGATTCCTGTTTCAACTAACTATTCTTGCTAAGTCGGTAATGAATTCCACTGTTTTTAGGCATTTGATGAACTCCAAGTGTTTTGAGCACCATGCTCAATAACAACATAATCTAGGAGTACTTTCTGAACTCTTTGATGTAATTGTGGGCAGATAAACTCATCAAGGGCAGAGACATATTCTTACTAACTCTCTCCTTATCTCAGGATTCAAATTTTGTATTATTCTTTTTTGATTCTATACTTTTTATTCCAAAACTCAATCTAATTGAAAGAGGAAACAGAAGGGAAAAAAGAAAGAAAAAAACATTTGCCCAGTTAGGCATTATTTTTACTTTTATTATCAGTCTCACATTTATCCCATGCAGTAATAGTATTTTCTTTGATTTTTTTGATCTGGAAGTGATCTGTACAGAGATGATAACTGAACTCATGAGAACCAAAGAGATCAACAAATAAGACAGTAGAGAGAGAAGAGGGAAGAGAACACAGGAAAGAGCCCTGGGGAATAACCACACTGAGGAAAGAGAATGCCAAGAAGTATCACCGAATGATTAAAACAGAATTCAGTAAGTAAAATATCATGAATGATAGAATTCAAGCCTCATTGGGACAATTGTGTGTGTGTGTGTGTGTGTGTGTGTGTGTGTGTGTGTGGGTTTTGGTAAGACTGCTATTTAGCCATCTTATAATTTGTCTTACTAAGTACAGTTCCATCAAATACAAGGTGGGATCCTCTTTCCGGTGTCCTCTCTTTCTCTCTGATACATACTTTTATGTGACATGAATAGGTTTCCATGACCCCTCCACTGACAATCATACCACAAGACTCTGCTGCTTCTCACCAGTACTTCCAAGTCTTCTAAGAACTTTCAATATTCATTAGAATGATGCTAGAGGAAAGTAAATACATACTTATCTACTTATTAGTAAAGAATTAAAGAATGTGTTAAACTCTTATAAATGTAATGCCATATTGTGCAAAATAAGTGGTTACAATGAAAAGTAGGCAAGTATTAGAAAAATATCAAAGATGTAAAATCGTAAAGTTTATCATGTCAATAAATTTAATGATTTTGTTTTTGTTCCAGTTAATTTGCTAAATACCACCAGGCTATTTTATCCCCTTGTCTCAACCCCTAGTTTGGTTACCAGAAAGACATTGCTATGATATAAAGAGTTAATATACTCTTTCTCAATTATTTTTGAAGATTCCTAGTCCTTTAATGCTTGATAAAATCCTTATGTAAATTTGTCTGATGCAGTAGCCACACTCCTCTATGTCTCCTGGAGTTCACTTATGACATTCATTTTTTTTCTTTCTGAAATTGGGTTGTTTAGATTCTCTATTTCCTGTTTTGTGCATTTGAATATTTTATTTTAAAGATATTCATACATTTCATTTGTTTTTACTTTTGTTGGCATGTAATTGGATATACGAGTTTCTGATAATTTTCTTAATTTCCTCTTCATTCATTGTGCATTCTCCCTACTTTAGAGTCTCCTACAATTACTTCTGTATTCATTATGTCCTTTTAGTTTGCAGCTGGATTTTTCTTTAAGTATTTAAATGGAGTATTCTGAGTGTATATATTTTTATACTGACACTGTTTCACTTTAAGTGTGACCTTGGACAAGTCCTTAACCTATAGGTACCTCATCCAACTAACTAGCAATTGTTTACTAAGTCATAGAGGAATTGAATGTTTTTAAACAAAGAGTTTACCATAGTGATAAAGTTAGATATCTTTCTATATTTTCATTTTGTTTCATATCTTTGTTGCCTTTCCATATGATGTGGCTTTCATTCTTGCCTGTCTTGAATGTTGCCATGACTGAAAAGAGAGGTAATCATTGCATTGTGGTTAATCACTGTCTTGTAAGCCAAGAAGACCTCTATCACTGAGAGGTTGTATGACCTAGTAAGAGTCACTTAAACTCTAAGTGTGCTAGTAATCTGTCTAGGACTCTAAGTATAAATGTGCCAGACTTCACTGGCAGAAGGGATTTCTTCACCATTTTATCTTCTTATACTCTCACCTCAGACACTTGACATTCACTAGATGTGTGACCTTGGGCAAGTCACTTAACTCCAGTTGCCTCATCCTGGGTCACCTCCAGTCATCCTGATGAATATCTGGTCACTGGATTCAGATGGCTCTAGAGGAGAAGTGAGGCTGGTGTTCTGCACAGCCCTCCCTCACTCAAAACAAACTCAAGTGCAAGTCATGTCATCATTTCTCTGATGGTATGGTCTTCTTCTGGTAATGAAGGACAAAGGCACATCTTCTTATATTAATAAAATCATAAGTCCTAACCTTACTTGTGTAAAAGAATTATGGCTACCCTTGTTTCTTTCTATATTCATCAAAAGCATAATAATCTTCATTCCAGGCCCACACTTTAACTCTTTAGGTGCCTTTACATTTTAATAATATTCTTTTTATGCAGGAAATTGTTGGGTTCTAAATTTTTATCTATTCTGCAATTATCTTCCACTTAGACTAACTTTAAGGTTAGACTCTTGTTTTATTTTCATTAAATACTACTATATTAGTTAGTCTTTCACAACATGATGGTTATGGAAGTATTTTGCATGACCACACATGTATAACCTACCTCTAACTGCTTACTTTCTCAATGAACGTAGTTGGGGAGGGAGGAAGGGAGAGAATGTGGAACTCAAAGTTTTTAAAATGAATGTTAAGAAAATGTTATTATGTGCAACTGGAAAATAAGATATATGGGCAATGAGGTATAGAAATCTATCTTATCCTTACAGGAAAGTGGAAGAGAAGGGGATAAGTGAAAATGGGAAGATGATAGAAGGGAGGGCAGATTGGGGGAACGGATAATCAGAATGCATGCTGTATGAGGGAAGGGGAGGGGAGAAATGGGGAGAAAATTTCAAACTCAAAATCTTTTGAAAGTGAATTTTGGAAACTAAAAAAAATTAATTTTAAAAATAAATAATGCTATATTGCCAAAAATCAGTACCAAGTAATGGCAAATTTTTTTTTTGTTTGTTTAAAGCAATCTCATTCCAGTTGCCACCCTCATTTAGAGAGACATTGTCTCTCTCCCTAATTCTCACCCCTTTCTACTCAGATGTTTAGGTCCACTCTAGCTTTAATGTGTGAGTGTGTTTTTATGTGTGTGTGCGCATATATATTATATAATATAGACATACATACAAATTTGTCATCCCATATTAGTATATGTAGGAATGAAGCATAAATAACAAAGGAAGAATAATATCTTCAAGACAAGCCATCACTCTTATACAACATGCAATAAATGCACATTGGATCTAAATATGAAACACATATTACTTGCATTCCAACAATGTACCCTGTCTGGGTGACTGAATACCAACTTCTGTTCTCACTAAAGTATCACTGCAGATTTGCCTAATAAACAGATATTTCCATGACCTTCAACCAGCCCTTGAATTCTACTTTTACTGATAGGAATAAAGACTAAACCTATGATTTCCTCAGTATAGGAAGTTCTCAGAATAAGAAACTCCTTCTACAAACACAGACAAGTCAGAACCTATCAATAAATTAAATATATGAGATTACCCCATAAAAGTAATCTTTCTCTTTGTTCTTTCAATGATCCTCAAATGGTATAACTTCCAATGGATAATAGGCTTGTTTCTTCCTTTCCACTATAAATACATGTGTTATACCATCACATAATTATTGTATACCATAGAGGCATGCTGATTTTGTCTTTTCTTGACTTGAGTCTCCATGTCAAGGGCCCTGGTTTTCTTAGAAAGAATTATTGAAAGTCTCTGGCAATGCTGAAAAGCCATCTTTTTTTTTCATGAAAGACATTGTCATAGGGTACAAACCAGAACTCTCTGCTTATTAGATCTCACTCCTAGACATCATTGAAAAGTCCTGTATTGATCTGTATTGGTTTTATTCCGTAGCCTTGCTGGAGGCAGTCTTCTTTCTTCTAATCAGTTGTTCAGGAACATGGCAACTGTATTTCAATCTGATTTAAGCAGGAGTTCTTCTCTAGTGACATCTTGTGGATTTTACTGAACTATGATATGTTCTCTGTTTCCAGTACTTCTGGAATTCCTCATATGATTTTCTGGAATATGGTATTCAATCTCTTTACATAATTGAACTTTTTAAGAATGTAATATTTTCATATTACTCATCATTTTTTTCAAGGTCAATTTCTATGAGTTGTCAAGACCTCAGGAGAGTTTACAATCTTGTCTTTTGATAACTATATTTATTTTATCTCAGCACTTGTGTGTTCCTTCTCTACCATTAGTATTTTCAGTGTCCACTGCTTTATTAAGCTTTTCCAACATCAATTCTGTTTGTTTTTCAGTATTCTCCTTTAATGTCTCTAGTTTGTAGTTGTTGGGTTTTTTTTTTTAAACATCTTTTAATTCATTTAAAAACTAGTTTTGGAGTGCATGTTGACATTCTGTTCTCACTTCAAGGGTTCTAGTTCTTATTGAAGTAGTATTCCATTTTTGTAGAGAGTTCTCTTCTTTTGCTCTCATAGTTTTTATTTATTGTAATAGGCCATCTTTTTCACTCATTCATTCCACTTGTCTTTCTATCAAATTTTCTGTGAATTTTTCTCCACCATGGTCAACACCCTTTTTGTGGTCTTTTTTTTTAATAAATTCTATTTAGTAGATACCTTGTAATTTTGAGATGATTACACATGAACACTCAATTAGTCACTTGTCAGAAGTTTCATATTAATAATGTACATGAGTAATAAATGGATTAGACAATAGTATCATTAGGCAGACTAGGAACTGGTTGAATGGTCAAAGAATGATCATTAATGATTTAATGTTAATTTTTAAGTAGGTCTTTAGTGAGACGTCTCAGGGATTTGTATTCTACCCTATACTATTTTAAAAAATTAGTATTATATCTGTAATAAAGACTTATATGTCATTTATGCTTATCAGTTTTTTTAAGAAGAATGAATCTGGAAAGACTAGTTAGCATCCACAATGGTAATATCAAGATACAAAGAGATTTTGAGAAGATACAATGCAGTCAAATTTAATTTGATAAAACTTAATAATGATAAATATAAAGACTTACGCTTGTGTTCAAAATTAGATTCATATGTACAAGAAGGTGAAGCATGGATAGATAGAAGTTTGTATAAAAAAAACTTGTAGTTTAAATGAACAGCAAAATTAATATGATTCAGCAATGTGACATGAAAGCCAAGAAAGATATTGTAATTTTAGGCTATATAATGAACGTGAGAGTGTCCAGGAAGGTGACAGCCGTCTGTACCCTGCCTTATTCAGATCACAACTAGAATATTACAATTAGCCCTCATCACTTCATTTCAGGAAGAATACTGATAAACTAATGGGCAACTAGGATAGTGAAAAGTCTGTTTCTGGGGAGGGCACCCAAGCACACACTTTGTCATTCAGATTTAAACTGCTGGGTCATCCTCAACTCTTCCATCTAACACACCTCTGGCATTGATTCTTGACCTCATCAGCTCTCAAATGTTCAATTACAATTTCTCTACAAGTGATACCCAGATCTACAAATCCAATACTAGTTTCTTTCTTTAGATCCAGGCCTCATATTACCAGCTACCTATTGAATATTTGAAATGGACATCTCACACTTAACCAATCTAAAATAGAACTCAATATCTTTGTCCCACAACTTTCTAAACTTCCCTATTGCTCTCTAGAGCTCTATTATCTTTTAGTATTACAAACTTTGGTATCAACTTTGGGGATAGGTAGCTCAGTAGATAAAGTACTTGGCCTGGAATCAGGAAGTCCTGAATTCAAATCTGGCCTCAGATACATTAGCTGTATGACCTATGGCAAGTCCCTTAACTTCTGTTTCTCTGTTTCTTTGTCTGTAAAATGGGGATAATGATAGCACATATATCCTAGGGCTGTGGTAAGGATCAAATGACATAATAGTTATAAAATGCTTGGCACAGTACTAATGGGATGCTCATTCCCCAGCCCTAACATCATGTCTCTGGAAGCCTCTAAATTTCCCAGTAAACTGTTGCTCTGTGAGAAAATCTTCTCTTGTTGCAGAGCACATTCTCTTAATGGAGCATATACAGGGTGCCTAGCCCAGTGATTTTTGGCCCTGGCTGGCCCAAGGACTCTCCCTCACACCACATGCCCAAAGTCCATGCCTCTGGCAACTAAACAAAAAAGCTGTCTTTTCTGCTTCAATATCTGGTATCAGCAAAGTTACCTCTGTGAAACTCCCTCCATTTTCCCATCCATAGTTCTCAAAGAAACCTGGACCCCTAGATTACCTAATTAGAATCCTTAGCATCCTTTCCCTTATCCCTTTTCTAGATGAGCCCCAGCGCCATCCTCACTAACTTGCAGATTCCCTAAGGATCCTTGTCTGCTTTTGCTAAAGCATTACAATAAACTTTTTGCCACTTGACTAAGAGAAGGCTTGAGTCTGTGAATTCTTTCCAGGCAACTCTAGCTTGGCATTCTTAGAGTCCCAGCACCCTTAAACCACATCATTCCCCTCAAACCTCTTCAGTACCTGGCACATTACTATTATTGTCATCATTATTATCTCCCACCACTTAATCTCATTCACTTCACATATCAAATCACTTGCCATTTTTTTCAATAACACATCTCAAATTCATCCCCTCCACCCCACTCATATGGTTATCCTTCCAAATTAGGATTTCATCACCTCTCATGTGGAGTCCCATAGTCTCCCTGTCTAAAGGCTATCCTGACTTTAACTCATTCTCCACATAGCTATTTCCCTAAAATATAGGTCTGTTAATGTCACCCCCATTCAACAAACTCTAGTAGTTGCCCATTTACGTCTAAGATCAAATATAAAATCCTATTTCACATTTAAGATTTTTCACAACTCTACCCTATTCTTCTAATATTTCATTCCCAGCTTCCTGCATTTGCATTACAGCCATACAAAGCTCTTGCTGTTACATACTCTCTCTGTCCCTCTCTCTCTTTCTCAATATACACATATATACATAAACACATAACCAAATACATGCACACAACGCTCTATGGAAATTGGAAACGAGTGTTTATAAGTTTATAAATCATCTTCAATATGTGGTCAGTGAGGCCACAGAACTGAATGAGATGGTTGAGGTTGTATAATGAGATAATAATAAAATGAAGCTTTTCTTGAATTAAGCTCCAATGTTGAAACATAGAATGAACTACCAGATTTAATCTGACAAGCATTTATTAAGCACCTAGCATAGTTAAGGCACCATATTTGATCTGAGGGATACAAACACTGACATGGCACAAGTCCTCTATGACTTTTCACAAGTCTATATCACTTGTTCTCTCCAGTTAATTTTTGAACTTCCTTTTCCATTTCTTCAATTTTCTTTTTCAGATTGATGTTCTCATCAGTGAATTCTTTTTTTATGGTTTTAAAATCATTGGCCAGTTTTTCTTTTATATCCTTCTTCAGACGTTCCAGGTAATCTAGTTGTGCTTGCGAGAAATTCATAGTCCCATCTGAGGTTTCAGATGGAAGTACAGTCTCAGCTCTGACCTCTTTGGTGTTTGTGTTTTGGTCCTTATCCCCATAGAAAGATTCTATGGTTTTTTCACTTTTCGTCTGCTTTTTCCGATTCATGATGTTGGCTGAGTGTTGTAGCTTTTGGTTCTTTCAGTCAGAAGGTACAGATCTTCAAGTTGAGTTGATGTTTGTCTAGGCTAAAAGCAGGCTTTTTTTTTTTGTTGTTGTTGTTGTTGTTGTTGTTTCCCAGATCAACCCTGGGTTTAGCTTGATAGGTGTGTGGGAGGTGTGGTCTGGTCTCAGGATATCTCCTCAGCTGGCCTGAGGCAAAGGCAAGGTCCGAGGATGGTGATCCCAGCTTCCCTATTGTCTTCCCTTTTCCCCTGGAGGGCTGGGGCACGCCTAGAGGCTAATGCGTGTTCCCGCCCCTCCTGGGGCTCGTCTCCCGGGCTGAGGCTTGCTTGGGTCTCAGTGCGAATTTTTCTCTGCCCTGGGTCGTCTGTCCCTCCAGACAGCCTCCACCACGGTAGGAAGAATCCCCCTTTGCCACCTCTCCAGCCTCTGGTGTTATGAGACCACCCGCCCCCTTCTGCTGCTCCCACTGATCCAGGATCAATCTGGGGAAGAATTTTATGGTTCCCTCACGGTCATCGGGGGGGAGGGGAGAGCACTTACTGATCACTCCGGCATCCCAGCTTCTGGATGTTCAAGTAGTGACCCACTGAAGTCCCGTCTTTAGGCTCTATATCACTTGTTATCTAAAATATATACTGTCCTTAAAAATGCCATTTATAATCATTGTTGTTTTCACACAAAGAGATTCAAAGCAATCCTGACCCTGAGAAAGTGAAGTCAATTCAATGTCTTCCACAATCTCATGTCAGCCTATCTACTGAAACTCATTTCTTCCATTCGCACCCAGATAATCTATGTACCACTCAAGCTATGCTGTTCCCAAAATATCTCAATTTACTGCTTCCGGGCCCTTGACCCTGCTGGTCCTTATGTCTGAAATGTCCACCCTTTGTTCACTTATTGAACATCTACAGATCCTTTGAAGTACAATGCAAAGAAGTCAAATAGTCCATAAAATATACTTTAGTCTGTTCTATTTTTATCTTTCACTTTAGACATTACAATCTGTTGTTTATGTTTATCTCTCCCCTTAGACATCACAAATTGTTGTCAGTTCACCTCTCCCTGTGCCTTGCAACCCCAAAAACTGTTATTCATTCTCATCATAACCTCCAATTCCTACCTTTCCAGTAATCTGTATTGATCTTATGTGTTACATCTTCCCACCCCTACCCCCATGTTCTGCAATAAAGTGACACTGGTCTCCTCACTATTCCTCACAAGTAGTATTTCATTGCCCAACTCCAAGCTTTTCCATTAGCTGTCTCTTATGCTCAGAACTCTCTCCCTCTTTGTTGCTAATTTCTAGCTTCCTTGGCTTCCTTCAAGTCTCAGTTAGAATTCAGCATTTGGCAAGAAGTTTTTCTCAGTCTCCTTTGATGCTATTGACTTCCCACTATTTATTACCTCCTATTTATACAGTAAACATCCTGCTTGTTCATAGCTTTTTGCATGCTGTCTCTTCCATTAGACTGTGAGCCCCTGGAGAGTAAGAATTGTCATTTATCTTTCTTTATATCCCAAGGGCCAAGTACAGTACCTGTCACACAGTAGTTCAATAATAGTTGACTGATTGACATAACAGTTTCCTGTTTAGCACTTTCAGTATATTTGTGTGCATTGTAATTAAACAAATTTTGATATTGAAAAAAATGGGAAATGGGTGGAGGAATGGATAGTGGCACAAAGGTTAACTGCTTCCTAAAAAAATTTCAAGTTTGATGTTGGATTCTCTACAGATGGAGCACTTTTTTAATGCTCCTGTTTGCCTAATTATATGATATGTAGTTTCATAGATGAGTCATCCAGTTCATAAATTAATATGTATGTGGGGGGTTATGTGTACTGAACTGTGGATAGACAGTGAGTTGGATTGAAAGCTAAATAGGAATATGAAAGAGAAATTCAGATGACATTTGGGAAATTATGCATTGCTTTTAATGATTCCAAACTTCCCTCTGAAGCAAAGGCCTGCCTTTTTAACATCAGCATTTTTTCCAGTGATACTTCATGGCTATGTAGCGGAATTCTATATTATCCAAATATTTGAAGTAATAGGTCACCCAAAAGGCAATGAAAAGCCATATTCTAGGTGTGAATAGGCTATTTCACATCCCTAAAGGAGAATTGCACAGAAGAAGTAACATAAAAGACATCCTTAGGGATATATTTTTATGCGATGGTAAAAGGATATATGTTGGTCATATGGTAAAAGACAGGGAAAGGATAGGGAATAGGCATTTCTTAAGGGCATACTGTGTGCAGCAGTTTTACAAATAGAATTTCATTTGTTCGTCACAATAACATGGTAAGATAGGTGCTATTATTATCCCCATTTTTACAGTTGAGGAAACTGAGTTAGGCAAAGGTTAATGACTTGCTCTGAGTTGAACAGCTAGCAAATAAAGCCAGCTTTGAACTCAAGTCTTTCCTGACTCCAGACCTAATACTCTGTCCACTATGCTGCATAACTGACTAACCAACATACAGCCCATCCTTACAATGTCAAGAGATCTAAATGAAATCCCTCAGCACATTGCTGGAGGGTATGGGGGACAGCAGACTAGAATAGATGTGATCAGAGTGTGATTTAAGAGTGTTAGTTGGGCAGGGGGAGAAGTAGGCAATAAAAGGAAAGATTTATATAAGAGATAGGCTTAACTAGACAGCAACTGATTAGATGGGGAGTGGGGTATGGAGAGGAAAGAGATGATTCAAAGTCCTGGGTCACTGGGGAAAAGAAGGGCTGGAGGTACTATCAGTAGACATAGGGAAGTTGGCATGAGGGAAAGATTCACACATTGGCTAGCATGTTACTACAACAAATGTTTCTTGAGGAATTGAATATTATAAGTTCAAATTTGACCTTTGAAGTTGTAGAGATGGTGTGGCATCTAGGGAAACAAATCTTGTGAGTAGCAGGTGCTGCAGGACTAGAGGAGAAACAGGCTAGACACAGAGATTTGAGAACAATTTGAACTTATGGAAGAAGTTGAGAACCTCAAAGGAGAGACGACAGAATGGATTTATAGAATGATTGATAAAAAAGAACAAAAGACAATAAACAAACCAGGCCATGATAAGTATCACTTTTTCTATACTTGTTGCACAGTATAAAATAGACGTGTGATAGCTCGTTAGGCTTTTCTTAGCCTTACCTTCCAAACTGATCTGGAGAAGAAATACAGTATTTTAGTCCCTTATAGAAAACATAACCATTTCCCTTTGTTCTTCCCTTAAATAAAAAAGTGATTTCAAATATTATCTAATTCACCTCACTATGAATCTTCTTGGCATGCTCCCACTTCTATATCCAGAGATAGTCCAATATCTTCAAAGTTTTATACAAGGGAGATAAGTCCTAGGAGAACAGAATCCTACACATTCAGCTTCTTTTGTATCTTTCTTATATTAGAAAAGCAAGATAAAACCATTGAGGCTGTTGAAACACTTGAAAAGTTGCTTTAGGATTTTTCCCTCACCTTTTGTGAGGTGCCAGCTTCATGCCATCCGTGGGGCATGATAACTACACTAGGTGAATGATTTTTCTTTATTTTGACATCAAGAAAATGTTCATAGGAATGAAATCTGAAATGAAGGGATACATGTTCTTTTGTTGGTCACCTGTGGTGACTGTGAACTTAGAGGAGAAACTGACAACTTTAAGCCTGTTAAATTTCAATGGTCTTAGGGCCATCTTAAATTTTGCAACATTTTGAACATGCAAGAACAAACTGGAGAGCATAAATCTGTTTGTGACAAGAAAACAGATGCTTCTATGGGCTTCAAGTTTTAGTTAATCTCAATGCAGCCCTCTATGAAAAAGCAAGTCTCCAATTACAACCATTCTTCCCATTATCCTGAGCCCAGCTGTTTCTTTTGTTAGGAAAAAAGTAACAAGAAATAATTCCTAAATAATATATTGCTGTCTTGTGTTCTGGAATACTATTTTGAGGTGGCTTTCCCAGATCCCTGGCAATGATTTACATTTTGGGGAAAATTAATGTGTATGTGAGCAAAGAAGTTTTGACCAAAACTTTGGCTTACCCTTAACTGGAGGCAGCTGCTATAGGGAAAGGAAATTGGCTCTGAATTCCTGAGATCTAGGGTTGAACTCATGCTTCTGATGCTTTTGGTAATACCCTGTTCTAAAAATTAGACTCTTTTAAGCAGAGGTCAATAGAATGGCCTGAAGGTCCACTGAACTTTCTTTTTCTTTGCCTTTAGGTTTGTCTTAGATAAAAAGAGCAGAATTCAGTGACAATCTCTCCAAGATCCCTGTGAGAAAAATTCCTAACATTTTCGCAGAAGTTGTATTCTCTGTCTAACCTTACATTTATATTTGTCTCTAGTTAACCCTTGGTTTCTTTGTATATGAGGTAAAGTTCCCTTTAGTATAAACATTTGGATAATGAAACAGCAGATTATATTGCTGGTGTCACAGGGAAAATTGGGGAAAGAACTGATCTTTTCTTCAGACTACTGTTAGCCTTGGTCATTCACTCTGAGATACTTGTAGAGCCAATGGCGCTTCTAAGTATCTCATTTTCTTCCAACTTAGGCCTCCCTTTGCTCCTCAACATTTTTGCTGGAAATTTCCTTCTACAACCAACCTTTCAAATCCAGGCTCTCTTTTTAAGATAGCTTCCTTGTTTTATACAAACTGACCTAGTCACGCAATAGTTTTACTTGATTCAGTGAGGTGTGTAAGTCCTGTACCCACGTAGATAAAAACCTTTGATTTGATCAAAATAAGTTGTTACCCAGTTAACTATCTAAAGCTAAAATGAGATAATTTCAACATCACTTTTATACTGCTTATCCAAGTGCTCTTAAGGAAGTCACTTCAGAAAAAAAAGGGAAAGAAGGAAGGAAGAGAGGAATGGAGCACTGGAAGGAGGGAGGAAGGAGGGAAAGAGGAAAGGAGGGAGGGAAGGAAGAGAAGAAGGAAGGGAGGAAGGAGGGAATGAGGGAGGGATGGAAAGAGGGAAAGAAGGAAGGAGGGAAGAAAGGAAGGAGAGAAGGAAGGAAGAGAGTAAAGGAGGAAAGGAGGAAGAAAGGAAGTGAGGGAGGAAGGAAGGAGGAAAGGAAAGAAGAAGAAAAGGAAGAAAGGAATGAAGGAAGGAGGGAGGGAAGGAAGAGAGGAAGGGAGAAAGGAAGGGAAGGAAGAAAGGAGGGAGGGAAGGAAGGCAGGAAGGGATGAAGGAAGGAAGAAAAGAAGGAAGGAAGGAGGGAAGGAGAGGAGGAGGGAAGGAAGGAGGGAAGGAGGAGGAGAAGGAAATGATATGTTGTCAATTGAATGCCATATTCTTCTCTCCTGACTAAGGCTGATGTGTTCACTTTGAGCCAATGTCTATATTCTATGCAGGCTTATTGGTTGCCTTTGACCTTTACAGTGGTTGACAAACATGTTCTCATTGTGTGCATTGATTTTCTTCAGACTTTGGCTGTTGTGATAACATATGTGGACACAGAGCCCCTTGCTCTAATTCTGTATCTCTATGGAACTACAAATTACATCTTTATTTTCTAGTACAAATAAATGACACAAAGGAAAACGATTTATTCGGAAGCCATGGCACTGAACATTGTATTTTGAAAGAACTGATGGTAATCATGTTGATACACTTTTAAACTAGAGTTATTTAAATGAGCTGTGTTTTGGCATACAGAGAGAATGATTTTCTGTTATGAAGATCAAACAAGCTGTTAGAGAATCATGGAAGGCAAATACAGAAAATTGCCTTTGCCCATACCCTGACAGGAAGAGCACTAGGAAGCCCAGAAAACAGAAGCATCTGTTTTGCTTACAAGGTATCCAGGAAACTCTTTGTGGGTATTGCTTATTTGAACAAGGTGAATGAAGCATTCAACAGACTAATCATTACTATCTTAAAGGGCTATATACCTTGTTTACTGAAGTCACAAAACAAAACATAATTAAATTTCTTGGTGCCAAGGATGGACTTCACAGATAACGCTGAGACTCTAGATCTGAGTCTGCCTAGAGACGAAAAGAGAGTTTGATAGGGAATGTCTCAACAACTGTTCAATGCTCTTCATAAGCCAAATGCATTCCCCTCCAGGTGCAGTTGAATAGGTTCCTGATAGGTCAGCGCATTAGTCGAAGCTCCCTATCAAGGTGGCCATCTTGATAGATGCTATATTATTCTGTAATTCTATCATTAATTCACATATTTGGAGCTGGAAGAGACTTTATAGATCATTGACTTCAACTTGCATGTTTTTTATGAGTCAGTCGGTCAAGAAATATTTATTAAGTACCTACTGTATGCCAGGCACTCTGCTAAGTGCTGGAGAAACAATGAAAGGCAAACTAAAGTCCCTGCTCTCAAAGAGCTTGTAGTCTAATGGGGAAACTGAAGGCTAGAAAAGTTACTTGCCTCAAATCACATAGTAGTCAGAATTATAATGTACGTTTTCTAACTTCCAATTAAACACTTTGTGCAAAAGTAAATTCTCTGGACTATTGGCAATTCATTTCTTTAGTTTAAAGTTTGTTTTTGATTAAAATGAAGGTCTCTTCAGTGGACATAATGACTCAGACCTCATAAATAAATTCTACCTTAGTCTGACTGAGTTGATCATATTCTTTATTCCATGGCTTCAAACTCTGACATTATTGCAAATTACTCTCGTGTTTTTCTGTGGTCCCAAGCTCCAGACCAGCCTTTTCCACTGGTACTATATATATATATATATATATATATATATATATATATATATATATATATATATATATATATATATATATATATATATATATATATATATATATATATATATATATATATATATATATATATATATATATATATATATATATATATATAAAATTTAACTCAGGTTCTCCAAAAATCTGTTTTTCCTCCTGACTTCCTTATTTCTGTCATGATATTACCATCCTGTCATTAACTTTGGCTTGAATCTACAGAATAATCTTTGATTTGTCTGTTTCCCCGCTTCCCTCTATCTAGTCAGTCTCTAAGTACAATTACAGCCATTTTCTTAATATTTTTACATAGATCCTCAGTTTTCATCCCCTCTGCCACTAACCTAACTTAGCCCTAACTCTTGTCTGAAACTACTTCAATCACTTCCTCACTGACTTACTTTCTTCTAGTCTCTAGGCTTTCTCCTAATCCAATGCTTTAGATAGGCTACATTCACACAGGCATCAGATAGTTAGATATGGGCATTTTTGCCTCATAGGTGAATTAGCTTTGGTGATATTAGGTCCCCTGGTATCTGTAAAAGCCACTTATACAATACTAGATATGCATGAAGAGTAGCAAGTCTTTCCTACCACTCTCTATGGAAGCTTAGACACAGATATGTTCTCTGTCTGCCATACTAATCTGATTAAATGTCCTAGGAGGTACAAAAATTGTCTATGAAGATTGGAGAAAACCAGATGCTATCTATTTCTGCACATCTGAAGGGATTCTGCTCCTCTGTGTCTCTAGGGATCAGTTCACTTGCAACTATACTCAGCTTCCACAGGCTGGCAGAAGGAATGGGAGGTGGCATACTTCTTCCAGGTCCCTCATTATAGAATCTACAAATAGCCCTCATCCTCAAAGGACAGAATTACTTGCAGCTGTGAATCATAATGTGACAGGATATTACCCGAATATGTACCACAACTAATGACTATTCTACTTCTCTAAACTTAAAGTACCCAATATCCAGCATGCTTTGCACTGCTTGGGTCTCTCATGCTTAGAATCTTTTGCCCTTCACCTCTATACCTGGCTTCCTTCAAATCCCAGCTTTGCTCAAATTCCCACTTCTGTAAGAAGCCTTTCCTGGTCCAGCTGCTAACACTTACCGTTCTCAGATTGTCTTCTGTCTACTTCACCTGTATTTTGTATGTATTTTCTTGCCTATCTTCCCTATGAGAATGGAAGAAGTTTGTTGGGAGGGACCACGTTTTTCATCTTTCTCTATATTTCCAATATTTAGCACAGTATCTAGCATATAGCAAGCACTTTATTAATATTCATTAACTTGACGTCACTTCTGTCTTTCTATCTTGATTCACACTATTCCCTTGGAATATTCTTCACCACTAGTCCTATCTCTAAAATTCTTGCCCATATTTTAGGGTACAGCTTAAACGTTGTATCTTCTATGAAAATGTCTCTGATTCTCCTCAGTCAGGAATAAGTTGCCTCCTCCGAAGTACCCTAAAACTTTGAATCTCTCTTACTACTCACAAACCATGTTGGTGTTTGTGATTTGAAATGTGTAGGATGCTTCACACCCTAATGATGAGGAGAAGGAACACTGCTTTTAAAGAGATGAGACTTCTAACTCCCTTGCTACTGGCACGCTTTGCCACCATTGTGAATTGCCTTTATCTTTATTGCCTCCACCTACTACTATGATTTCTCTTTTAAGATTAGGTGTAAAAAGTTTTAGGCATTCTCAGCTGAACTGAGAGCATAAGAACAGAGTAAGATACAAAGCATTCATTCATTCAACATACCTAAGCACCTATTGTCATGGGGGTCACATGGCATATACAGAAACAACTATAACACTAAAGAATACCTACATACATAAATGGAAACATGGGCAATTTACTATGTGAGATGCAAAGGGAGGAATAGAATTCATTATCAAAGGAGTTGGGAGTAGGGGTCTCAGAAGAGCCAATATTTCATTTGGCCTTTAAAAGATAGGTAGAAATTCCATCATCAGAAAGGGGAAAGTTGTAGTCCAGATCTTGGCAAAGGGATGGAAAACTAAGAACAATAATCAGTTCAATTCTGATGCCCAGAGAATTTATGGACTGGATGGGAATAGTATGAGGTAAAGCCAGAAAGGTAGAGAGGATCTTGAATGCCAAGCTAAGGAGCATAAATTTTACTCAGGAGACAACTTTACTCTTTGACCAGCTTTGTACTTAAGTATTAGTATGGTGACAAATTGAAAAGCAAAGAGAAGAGATGTGGGAAGATTATTTCAGTAGCTTTGCTTACTGAGGACCTAAAATTGGGTAGTGGCAATAGGCATAGAAACAAAAATACAGAGAGAGAAGTGGGAAATGGTGGACTGGGGGTTCAGATTGAGAGAGACCGTTGTAAATATAGATACAGATATAGGTGTGTGTGTGTGTGTGTGTATTTTTGTGTGTAAACATACACGGTCAACACAGGGATCTGTTTTGGTATCCATGGTTGTGATACCATTCTTGTGTTTGCTTGCCACTGGCTAGGTGAGAGGGAAATAAAATATTTTTATCTTCATTGGGAAAAAAAGTCAATATTTTTAAGAGAAAAGAGAATAAATATTGATAGGCATCAAGATGGGACACTAACTCATGTGTACCCATTTTGTCTGTGACCAATTCTGTTGAATAGATATTTATGGCCAATATATTGTTTAAAAATAGTAGCATGATTGATTTTACTCCATTTATTTTATATTCCAATCTCTGTTGGTAAGAAAGGCCAATAAAATATTCGTGTAGGTTAGAAAATCTCTGACTTAATTTACAAAAATAGAGACACAAGTATCTCTGCAAAACATACACACACACTTAGAAGCAGCCTACATTTCACATTATGTTAAAACTTTTATGAAAATGGCCAGCTCCATTAGCTCTCTTAATAATTTAATTTGTGTAAGAATAATATGGTCCTAGTTAATCAAGGATATACCAATAAATTGATTTGAATGACCTCTCTTTGCACTGCAAAGGCCCCATCTACAAACAAGCCCAGTTTAAAGGCTTTATTTCAAGCAGCTTCATAACTGAATTCATTCTCTTTCAGATTACTAGAGTCTTGTCTGAAATTTTCACTCCAGGCTAGAATTATTTACTGGAGAAATAGAGCTCACTCTTTTACTCTTCTCATCTTACATGATTTTCTATTACTTGTGCTCTTTCTTTCCAGGAGTTAACTCTTTTCTTATCAAATGTAAAGCTCACAGACTAAATCCTTCTAGATGGATGACCTTGTCTATTTTATCATATTTTTCAATGATTGGAAAGCTTCAAGTAGATTTGGATTACAAGCTTTCAGCAAATAACTCCCTTGCCCTTGTACTGTTACATATACATTTTTTGATCTCTCACTTACAAGTTTCCTAGAACACCATGTATAAATGACCCAAAGTAACTAGAAGCTGAGCTTCTACAACTGCATATTCTGTGCCCCTTTTTAGGTCACTTTTTATCACTTCTTATCTATCCCTGGATAAATTATCCAAGCATGTCTTTTGGTATCAGTAAACTATAAACCCCTTGAAGGCAAGAACTATCCCCTTTGCTTTTGCATTTGTTTCCTCAGTATCTAGCACAATGCCTAGAACATGGAAGGTTCTTAATAAGTGCTCGTTTATTCATTGCTTTAAGTAATTATTTCCCTTCTTAGATCATTGACCAAGATACTCTAGTCAGCCTCTTTGTAGACAGTAGTATCTGACAGTAGGGCGTACCATATCCTCGGAATATTAGCAAAGGATGAAAATCCAAACTTCATTTTTTCCATTTATGAAAGACAAAATTTAAAGTAAGTCAACAGAAATATTCATATCCCTCCTTAGGCTTTGTCAGGTGGAGAGAGAGGAGTGAAGAAAGCTGTGGAAAGAAACGAATTGTGACTGCTGTATGTAGTTTCAAAACAGGAGTGCTAGTCTACAAGTTTCATGAGATTTCAGCCATCATATTACTTTCTTTTATTTTCTTTTTGTGTAGACCATTGGCAGTTATGGATATGGCTAAATGAAGAATTATTAGCATATCAGAGACATTTTGCCTGAGTTATTTTATTCTTCATTCACAATATTACCTTAAGAATTTCAATTTGTTCCCACTTTTCTGATCCTTCCTGAATCATATATTCTTAAGTGAATCAGCTTACTATACCTATCAGCTCACTGCAGTCATCATTAATCAAACATAAAAAGAGGTAGGTTGGTATAGTGAGAAAACAATGGCTCTGGGATCAGATGACTTGGGTTTAAATCCTGACACTAAACATCTGTGTTATCTTGGACAGGTCACAACTTCCTCTGCACTTCAGTTTCCTTGGATGTAAAATGATGCAGTTCAACTATGGATTCTAAAGTCCCTTCTTGCTCTCTGACTTCCCTTGCCATATTCATATTGAAAGCTGAAAAAAGACCTTAGATTATTGATTCTACCCACCACCACTCCCAATCATATAGATAAGGAAACTGAATCCCAGAGAAATTCAATGATCTGGTTAGAACTGTTGTCAGGACCAAAAAGAATATTTTCTGACATCTTGTCATAGGGTTTAGTATAAAATCTAAAATTTAAAAAAAGTTCATAGAAAGACACATAGAAAATCAGTGGCATATTTTATTATTATAATGTTCTATCAGCACAATGGTTCCCATAAAGATTCCTTAAAGTGTCATCCCTGTTACTTTGCCTTGATATTGTGGAAATAAAAAAAAAGAAGATTTCAAATACTGCCATATGCCCAGAATTCTTTTTTTTTTTGGAGGGGGGAGTGAGGGGGTGCTAGTGGAAAAGACAATGTAGTTGGACATATTTAGTCTATATGAAGTAAAAAAAGAAATATCAGTTTTTTTAAAAAACCATTTCACTTATTAAGCATATCTTGCAATCTGCTTATATTTCTATTTAGCATTTAATGCATGGACAAGTTAAGAGGCTTCTACTTGGTCAGTCGATGAAAATCAAATTGTACTAATTAAATTGAAAGTCATTACTGACCTTCCCAAAGATTAAGAAAAGTGAACTGTGGTCTAAAATCTAGAGTAGACTTCCAAGTGGATTTAAGCCCTACCGCTCTGTTTTTAACATTTGATGTACTTTTTTGCATTCCTAGTGTGATGAAAATATTTGGTAGCACTTCAGAATATTATGTAAATAATTCATTTTATCTTTTATAGTGATTTCAGGTTATTATTTTCAATTGAATTCCTTAAAAAACCTGATTGCACCTGTATCAGTCCATATTCTAAACCTGCAAGCACGCTAGCAACTACTATAAAGAGAGAAGAAATGCTATGACAGCCTGAGAGGAACATTTTAGAGGAATTATTTGGGTTGTTTGAACGCCAACTTTTCTTACATTTTGCCTTCTGAGTTTTTCTGCTTTGCTACCAGATATTAAGCAGTGTAATTTGTGCTTTTTCAGTGCCACATTGTATAAAAGCTCAATGCTTAATTTCAAATCCTTTATGTGTATTTTTCAAATTCATTACCAACAAATTATCCATTCCATGACAATTCTACATCTCACACAAATGGAACATTAATGCCTTCTCAAGGATCAACAAAGAAGACACATGTAACATGCAAAATTTTAAATGTCTTCATAGTTGGTTCTGGGAAAGAAAAAGAAAATCTCTCTTGTACCTCCATTCGAATACTTTAAATTAGTTAGCATTTTGAATTAATAAAGAAGGGAAAATATTTAACAAATGAGTAAGAACTAATCATAGATTAGAAATCATTTCAATCTGTTTCTGTGGAAAAACAAATCCAGTTAAAGTTCCAGCAATCATTTTGTGGAGATGGTCATCCAAACCTTTCTTCCATAACCCATAGAAACCATTTAAGAATTCCTTCTTCATATTTAAGGCTCACGCTATGAAACCTCTGTTCTCTTCTACTTCAAGTAGGCTAAAAGATCTGTGATTTCCTTCATGTGAATACTTCCTCCACCAATGCAGATCTCAATATAAGATTCAATTCAAAAAGCATTTGTTAAATACCCTGTGTGTAAAGAACTTGTTATGTTCCGACACAGACAAAATCAAAGTCACTACTTTCTAAGAGCTTAGAATCTCCTAATTTCTGAGCCAAGGAGCTAGTTAGTCAGTCAATGAGCAGTTACTTAGTACCTACTATGTGCCAGGGAGTGAAGAGAATGAAGATAACTTACTAATGGAATCCAAATCTAAACACTTCCACACCTTAAGGGTCTTGATGAGCTGCTGTGGAGGACAAGAACATGACTTGTTCACAAGTCTTTAGTTACAAGCTTCTCCAAACTTAGCTGGGAGAGAAGTGTAATAAACTGCAAAGTACATGGATTTTGGAATCAGAAGATTTGGATTTGAATTCCTTCACTGTAACTTCAAAGCTGTATGATCATGAGCAAATACCTTAACCTCTCTGAACCTTCCTTTTTCTATAAAATTAGAAAGATGGCCTACAAGAGTTGCAGATTCTTTCAGCCCTAAAAATCAATTTTAAAAATACATGCATATAGCCCAAGTATTATTTTCCCCCTAAACAGTTATGTATTATATTAATCTGGGTGATCTTTGAAACCAATTTCATTTAAACCTTCCTTATTCTATTGTCCTATTTTTTTTCCTAATGATATGTTTCATTATATTTGCCTCAGATGATATATTACACCAGTTCTCATATCCATTGTCTCATCATCCTCACCTCAACTTTCCAATGAAAGTTTCTGAGCAAATTAATGTTACATTTGGCTCTAGTTTAAGTTTCCCCAAAGGTAAGTGAGGGGAAGAAAAGGGTATTCTTTGTACTAGTAGACACTTGGTATTTGATCAAATTATGTTCTGCAAAGGTGAAACATAAAATGTTTAATAGCAATATGCAAAAAAAAAAAATGTTTGTGTCGCCTGAAGACTTGAATATCAGTCTCCCAATGGGTTGTACTAGTTGGAATAAGTTAATCATTCTGTAAGGCATGATGTCATGTTTTTATTCTTGCAAATCTTTCTTCTCTATATATATGGTGAAACAACTGTCTCATAACTGATTCATGTTTGTACACTGAGGGCAGAATGTCTTTCTTCGCTTTTCACTTTTTTCATATATTATTGTTAAGAAATAATCTTGTGAATCATACTATTTTCCCACAATATAAGAAGAGCTTGCTCATGACTATCCGAAAGGGTCTTTGTTTAATGATGAAATACTGGAACCTAATAATTACATTTCTAGACAATTTGAACTTGTGCTCCAATGGGCTTCTCTGGATTCTAGCCTGCGTTTTGCAAGCTTTACGTTTTCAATTATTCTTGACAATGTTCCAAAATGACTTTCTTAAATATGATTTGATGCCTTTGATTTCATTTATATTTTTATGGAAAACCAATACTTTTATTATTGTCTTGTTGAGATCTATCTTCAATATAAATTACTTTAAATTACAGAGATCTGAAGTAATCTTTGAATTTCATTTTGACTGCTTCTAATATTGCTAGTTAAACCATTATCTTTCTGCATTCTCTCTTTGCCATTCTCTCTCTTGATCTCTCTTTCTCTTTGCCTCTGTCTCTCTCTTTCCCTGTGTCTTTCTCTGAGATTGGTCTCCCTGTCTTGCCTGCCTACACACTGAAATCACTGAATATGCATTTGCATGTTAACTAAGTTTGGAGGATTTTGAGTTCTTTGTAGAATTTCTCTCTACTTTATCATTTACAAGAGAACTCTTTCAAAAATGAAATATATTCATCAGCGTTACATGTTCAGATGGCCAAGTGCCCCGTGAATTGATGTTTATTGTTACCTTTCAGTACATAAGAAAATCCATTAAAAATTATCTTATTTGTCTCCCTAAGGAGAATATATAAGCTATTCATACATTTATTTGCATTTCCTTCATTTCTTTCCCCTTCATTTCTAGCACAAATGTCAATATGTTTGGTGCTTGTGTCCCTCCCACAATGTGTCAACTTGTTTTTCTTTAAACAGACCTCTCATAAAGAATATCACGCTAAATATATAGTTAAGTACAATATGTAAATTTTGTAATTCAAAGCATCTTTGTGTCTGTCATTCCTCCACTGTTATAAAGAAAACAGATGGAGACCAAACAGGAGGGGGAACTATTTTAAATGGACTATTTCATACGTTGTCATGAATAACACAATTATCACTTATTGATCATAGAAGCATGGAGCTGAAAAGGGCATCAGAAGACATTCAGGCAAACCCCATAATTTACAGATGACAAAAATGGCATTCAGCGATATTAAATGTCTTCCCTAAGATCAAAAAGATAATGAAATCCTCAATGAGATTTGAAGTTAAGTTCTTTGACTTTAGAGCCAGGGATCCTTTCACAATATTGTGCTACCAGTGATAGGCTGGCTACTTCATACCTAGATGCTCTTGTTCTCAGAGAGCAAATATGGTTTGCTATTTCTACTTGAATCCTCTTCAGCTTGATAGAAACAGCCATAGGTTGTGTTCCAGGAATATAGTCACAGGCACTGAAAGTTCTAGAAGAATGTGACAGGCAACTATCAAAGTAGGGGGAAAGAAGGAGGAATGTTGGAGAACAGAGAAGGAAAGATTTTTCTTATCTGTGGAAACAAAGTACATGTAGAATGTCCATGTAGTATTTTGCTTTTCCAACTAGATTATAAAATTTCTGGAGATTTTCTTCTGATCAAAAATATCATTTCTTAAATTCTTTTGGATTATCCTCACTACCATATTGACATGGAACCCAAGAGAAGAACATTTTAAGTGAGTAGGGGAAAGGGTATAAAAAAAGTGCCCACTCTCCTAGTCTTTCAGTCTCACCCCAAATGATAAGGGTTAAGGAATCAGAAACTAGAAGGCCTGAGATAAATGACTGCCTGGCAGACTGAATTCCCATCAACTATAATTATAACGCCTTAAATTTCAGGACACACAGGATTGGGCCGATTGACTCCAAGGACAAGAAGAACTTAGAGAAGCTTAGAAATAAAAAGAATAGATTAAAACATAGTTAAGAACCAGTATTAACTGATCAGGTGGTTGCAAACTTTGTAATATCTTCCTTTGTTATTTTAATATCCTATATTTTCCTACAGAGTTCACAGGAAAGTAAGTCCTTTAAACATATAATAAACCTATTCATTGATTTTGGAAAGTCATGTTCATCCTTCGTTGCAGAAGAGGACCATGTCATCAGAGAAATGATGACATGACTTGCACTTGACTTTGTTTTGAGTGAGGGAGGGCTGTGCAGGTCACCAGCCTCACTTCTCCTCCAGAGCCATCTGAATCCATGATGTGTCCAGTGGTATATCCTAATTGAAAAGTAGGAAAAGGGAGAAGGAAAAATTCTGTAACCACTTCCATTGACTAAACTGGATAGAGAGGAAGCCTGGATCATTATGAAAAGGTAGTGACAGCTAACAACTACTTTGACCTAGTAATCACATCTAAGAGCTTTCAGAGGAGAAAAATATGATTAAGAAAGGACTAAGTGGAGCAAATGGAAGAAGGAAAGGAAGCACAGTAGGTCAATAATAACAAGAAAGAGACAATGCATGGACTAGTCTAGCTAGGGTGGAGGATTACTGTTAGGACACAGTTAGATTATTGGGTATTCTCCAAATTACATACATAATTGGGCACATAGGAAGTTGTTAGTTTGTTTGAATTTGTTTTGAGTAGGGGGAGGAAGATAGAAGCAGCTGGGTGGCTCAGTGGATAGATCACTGGGGTGGAGTCTAGAAGATCTGAGTTCAAATCCAACATCAGGCACTTCCTAGCTGTGCAAACCTGAGCAACTCTCTTAACCTCTATTTGCCTTAATCCACTAGAAAAGGAAATGACAAATAAATTCAGTATCTTTGCCAAAAAAATCTATGGACATCATGTTCCACAAAGTCATGAAGAGCTGGGCATGCCTGAATAATTGAAAAACAAGGATGTTTCTGTTTAACTTCACTTTAATTTAAACTCTGTAAATAACTTAAGAGTTATCTTAAGTATTCACAATATGAGTTATTTCTACCTAAATTAATTTGCTTATTCAGTGCCATTACCAATAAAACTATCAAAAATATTAAATAGAGCTAGAAAAAATGGTAGTAAAATTCATCTAGAAGAATAAAAGATCCAGAATATCAAAGTAATCAGTGAAAAGACATGCAAGGGAAGGTACCAGATCTTAAATTGTATTATAAAGTAGCAATCATCAAAACTACTCAGTACTGCCTAAGAAATAGAGTGATGAATCAGTAAAATAGGTTAGGTACACAAGATACAATAGTCAATAACTATAGTAATCTACTGTTCAATAAACACAAAGACTCCAGCTTCTGGAATAAGAACAAACTATTTAATAACAACTTCTGGGAAAACTAGAAAGCAGTATGGTAGAAACTAGGCATAAACCAACATCTTACACTGTATACTAAAATAAAGTAAAACTGGGTATTTGATTTAGATATTAAGACTGATAGTATAAGCAAACTGGGAGAACAAGGAATAGTTTACTTGTCAGATTTATGGAGAACAGAAGAATCTATGACCAAATGAGAGATAGAGAACATTCTGAAATACAAAATGGATAATTTTGATTACATTAAATTGAACAGTTTTTGCACAAACAAAGCTAATGTAACCGAGATTAGAAAGGAAGCAGAAAGCCGGAAAATTATTTTTAAAGCCAGGACCTCTGAGAAGGGCCTCATTTCTAAAATGTATGGGGAACTGTGTGAAATTTAAAGTAATTCAAGTCATTCCCCAATTGATAAATGATCAAAGGATAAGAACAGGGAGCTTTCAAAGGAAGAAATTAAAGCCATCTATAACCATATGAAAAAATGTTCTAATCACTATTGATTAGAGAAATACAAATCAAAACAACTCTGAAGTACCACATCACACCTATCAAATTGGCTAACATGACAAATAGGAAAATGATAAATGTTGGAAAAGACATGGGAAAATTTTAACAGTAATACATTATTGGTGGACTTGTGAACTGATCCAACCCTTCTGGAGAGCAATTGGGAACTATGCCCAAAGGGCTAAAAATAAAGTACATACCCTTTGATCCAGCAATACTAATTCTAGGGCTGTATCCTAAAGAGATCATAAAAATGGGGAAAGGACTCACATGCACAAAAATATTTAAAGCATCTATTTTTGTGGTAGCAAAGAATTGGAAATTGAGGAGATGCCATTCAATTGGGGAATGGCTGAAGAAGTTGTGGTATATGAATGTAATGGAATTCTATTGTGCTATAAGAAATGATGAGCAAGAAAAATTCCAAAAAAAAAACTGGAAACACTTGTATGAACTGACGCTGAGTGAAGTGAGCAGAACCAGGAGAACATTGTACACAGTAATAGCCTCATGTAATAGGCTCAGCTCTTCTTCTTCTTCTTCTTCTTCTTCTTCTTCTTCTTCTTCTTCTTCTTCTTCTCAGCAATGTAAGGATCTAAGGCAACTCCAAAAGACTCATGATGGAAAATGCTGTTCACATCCAGAGAAAGAATTTTAGGGTCTGAATGCAGAGGTATGTGTATTCTTTGCTCTCTTTTGTTGTGGTTGTGGTCGTTTGGTTTCTCTTTCCTTATTCCTCCCATTGGTTCTAATTCTTCTTTGCAATATGACTAATGTGAAAATATGTTTAATATGAATGTATATGTAGAGCCTGTATCAGACTACATGCCATCTTGGGGTGGGGGGAGGAAAGAGTGATGGAGAAAATTTAAAACTCAAAATCTTATGGAAGTGAATATTGGAAACAAAAAAAATAAAAAGAATGAATTACTAGAGAATTCTTTCCATTTTCTCCTTCATACAAGCAATAATAATAATATTTTATGGTTATATTAAAAACAAATACTGTATTTTATATTTTACCTGATTTCACATGTATTTTATAATGGCCCAGTGGTAGGTAGTCTCAATTATCTCCATTATTAGATGAGTTAACTTTAGTGACTTGCACGTATTCACATGGAGAATAACTAATAAAGCTGGGATTGGAACCCAGATCTCTTCAAAGTACCTACTTTCCATCACACCACAGCTGCCTCTCCAATTAAGCTAAAAAAACAAAACAAAACAAAAAGCCTCTACTGGCTATGTTTATGATAGAACATCGTGCAGCCTGAGGGTCTGTACTGGATGATGAAAAATGTTGCTTTGGCACGGTCAGTGTACCCCTGTTTCTGGAAGTTTCATTCCAAGAGGAAATAGCTTATTAGATACAAGTGACCAGAGGCAGTGACTGAAAAGGTCATTGATAGTTTCTAGGAATATTTTTTTTTTCTGGAAAGACTATGATTTCACCTATCTGGTAATAACAATTATCAGCTCTGACCCACTTAGGTCAGATCGCCATACCACAGATAAAGAATGTTGTTTGTCTTCATTTAGTTATATATAGTGCTACCGCAGAAGCCGGTATCCATTACAGTTCAGATAACATCAGTACTAGTCTAAATTTATACTACAATGGAACCTAATGATGTTCTAGTACACGGGTTTAAAACAGGAAATGAAACCACTTGGAATCTGACTGGGGCCAAATGTGATGGGGAAAACAAAAACAGTGAAAATCCCATTTGTACTGCATGGAGAAAACAAGAGCACTAGCCCCCTTCCCCTACTACCTCTAATAATTAACCTAAGGAAGAAGTCAAGATGAAAGTATAATTATGAGCCAGATTAAAGAAGTCACTGATTTACCAAATATGGCCCTATCATCAATTTTTGAAATATCACTTTTTAATTATAAATGTAGTCTATTCGATAAATCACTTATTATAAAAAAGCACTTATTTTTTTTAATATACTCGTAAATTTTAAGTAATCATTTTCTATCCTTTTTGGAATACTTGCTCAATCTCAGAAAATATAAAAGTTATGTATTTCAGTGAATTTGAAGAGATTAGCCGAAGGAACTGTGTGAATCTTTAGTCTGGACAAGAGAAGACTTAGTGGGTAGGACACATAAAAGCAATCTTCAAGTATTTGAAAGGGTAGTATATGGAAAAGAGATTAAAATTGTTCAACTTGGCCCCAAAAAGTAGAATGGAAAGAAAGGTGTGGAATTTGCAAAGAGGTGAATTTAGTCTTGGTGTAAAGGAAACATTTCTATCCCAAGGTGGAAAGGGGTGGTAGCTTGTATGAGTAAGCACCCCAACATACACAAGGGGACTTGCTATCACAGGTTCTTAGATCTGCATTCATAAAAGGAAAGGCAACTTTTGAGGGGTTAACAGTGACTTTAATCAAGTACATCTATCAATCCTTTAACCAAGCACATATGTCATTCACCTAGTTCAGGCGAGTCAGCATCATGAACTTCAAAGAAAATAGAGAGAAATTAAAAGTCAACAGACGTGTTTCCAAAACGTCTGATGCTTAACATACATGCATCTTTAGCAGAGAGGGAACATCTGGGTTTCTCAAAGAGGGAGGGAGGCCTCCTTAGAGGCTTCCCAGAGTTCTCTTCTGGCCAAACACTTTCAGTCAGTGAGCCCCAAAGTTAAACCTCACCTTCAGAGTATGCACTTTTCAGAACCAGACGGCATGACCCTCTGACCCAGTGTCTCAATAGAAAAAAAAGGTACTTGGGACCCTCCTGCAAAACAACTCTCCTAATCAAGCCTCCCACAATGGGCAGGCCCATCACTGGGGGGGAAAGATCCCCTTCAGTCACATTCAAATAAACCCATTAAACCTCTTGATTACACTAAAACAAAAACAGCAAAAAAACATCCTATTTTACTTGCCATTGCATAGCTTTCCCTTCATTAGGGCCCTTCAATCAAAGGTTGTATGGCCTCCTATCAGCTTTGTTATAGAGGAGATTCCTGTTTAGGTATTGTTTGGAAGAGGTGGCTTCTTTTAACTTACATTATGATGCTGTGAGATAAACTATTTTGGTTTGTTTTCAAAATAAAGGAACATTTAAATTTTCATCAAATAGTATACCTGCATAAGGAAGCAAATAGAGCTACAAAAATAATTGAGGAAGACTCTCAAATTCTTATTATTGATTACTCTTCAATCTAGTTAGAAGGATTCCAGATCCTCTTTTCTACCCAAGGACAGAACTTAGCATTGTATTTTTACATTTCTTCAGTAAAATACATTTTCCCACCATTAAAGTGACTATCACTTTCACTGTGCAATAATTTTATATTGAAAAATCTCCATAGTAGGAAAGCAAAAAACAACACCTGATGTACTTTTGCAAACATGATCTCATTCCAGGGCCACTCAAGTCCCATGAGTAAGTGACTATAGACATAATTCCCATTTTACAGATAAGGAAACTGAGGCTAAGATGAGACTCAGATCGCAAAGTTAATAAGGATCAGATGCAGGATTTGAAACCACCTCCTGCTGACTCTAAATCCAATATGCCATCTAATATGTATGTCTAGAAAACTTTTTTTTCTCAGGTATTAATTAACTAAGAAATCTTGGAAAAGAATGAAATAAATGTTCATTGAATGAAATGAAAACAAAAACAGAGCCAACTATAAGGGAAAAGATAAAGCACACAAAGCCTATCATTCTTCTTTGAGCCTACCCTTTTGGTGGTCCTACTCCTTCACTTCAGAAAATAAAGACAAAAAACAGGATTATACCACGTCAGAGTGAGAGGAGGCCTCAAGAGCCATCTAGTCCAACTAATACTTCTGAACATTCACTCTATAATGGCCAATATGTGGCAAAACTTCCTTTGCTTGAAGATCTACTGTGAGGAAAACTCACAACCCCATGCCTCCCATTCTATTCCCACATAGCACATTCATGTATTTCCTTACAGTATGTTTCATGTAGACTTCTGGTGCTAAGATCTTGGAGTGAGGAAGGAATCCTATGAAGCCCTCCCAAATTCCCCTCCAAACAACTCAGAATTGATGTAGGAGCAGGGAAGCAGTTTATCAGCATGACAGTGAAGGTCTGTTTCACTATGGTGCAAGGGGAGCCAGGTCCAAGTGCAGCAGCAACCAGAATCATAGCAGGAGGTCTAGGGCAAGGCTCCATGCCTGGGTCAATCCACCAGCAAGGCCCAACCGTCCTGAAAGTCAGTAACCCCCATAAGTAAGTAAGCAGTCTGTGCAGCTCAGCAAGGTCCTACCCCCAGCACAAGTTACCAGTGAGGTCTTGACCCCATTGCCCCCCAGCAGCAGATCCTTGTCCCAGGACAGGTCAAGAGCAAGAACCAGCCCCTAGAGCCTAACAGCAAATAGACCTGGCTTCCATAGCAACCCAGCAGCAGGGCCCCATTGCTTGGACATATCAGCAACAAAATTACTCCTCCAGGTCCTACCAGCAGACATGGCACTCTTTCTATAGCAACCTAGCAGCAGGGCACCACCCTGGGGTTGACCAACAAGAAGATTCCTCCTCTACCATAACAACCCAGAAGTAAAAGCCCACTCCTGGAGCAGGTCAGCAACTAAACCCCACAACTAGTGGAGGCCAATAGGGAGGCCCCACCCCCCAGGTTCAAGCCAGAGCTGCTCTTTGAAGTCCAGTGAAAGTCAGCAGCAAGAGCCAGAGTCCCAGCCCACAAGCTTGGGACAATGTTAGACCAGAGACCAACTCTGTCACAAAAAAGGCAGAGAAAATGAGCAAAAAATAAAAAGGAGCTTGAATATAGGAAATCACTATGGTGATAGGAAAGGTCAAGGCATAAACTTAGAAGAGAACAATAGTGTCAAAATGGCTACATGTGAAGACTCAAAGAAAAAAGTTATTTGGTCTCAGGCCCAAAAAAAATTCCTGGAAGAGTTTAAAAAGTATTTTGAAAAACAAATTAAAGAAAGTGAAGAAAAATTGGGGGGAAATGAGAGTAATGTAAGAGAATCCAGAAAAAAAAAGTATGGGAAAAGCTATACAAATGTTTACTGGGGAAAATAACTCCATAAAAAATAAAATTGGCAAAATGGAAAAGGAATGGCAAAAAGGAAATACAAAAGCTCACTGAAGAAAATAATTCCTTAAAAATTAGAAATGGAAAAAGTGAAAATTAATGACTCTATGAGACATCATGATACAATAAAACAAAATTAAAAAAGTAAATAAAAAGTTGGAAGAAAAACTGACCTAGAAAATAGATTCAGGAGATTTAATATAATAGGTATTGGATTACCTGAAAGTCTTGATAGAAAAAAAAAAAAGAATTCTGGACAACATCTTTCAAGGAATTATCAAAAAAAAACTGCCTTGATATATTAGAACAAGAGGGCAAAAAGAAATTTAAACAATTCACTAAGAACCTTCTGAAAGAGATCACAAAATGAAAACTCCCAGGAACATCACAGCAAAATTTCAGAGCTCACAGATCAAAGAGAAAGTATTCCAAGAAGCCAAAAAGAAATAATTCAAATAACATGGAGTCATAGTCAAGATTATGTAAGATTTTGCAGCTTCTACATCAAAAAGCTGGATGGCTTGGAACATATATATCAGAAGGCAATGGACTTGGATTACAAATAAGGATCATTTACCCAGAAAACTGAATGTAATCTTTCAGGGTTTAAAAAATGGATATTTAATGAAATAGAAGACTTTTAAACATTTCTAATTAAAAGACCAGAGCAGAATAAAAAAATTGAACTTCCAAATACAAGACTCATTGGAAACATAAGAAGGCAAAAAATAAACAAGAAAGAGAAAACATAAGAAATTCAATAAGGTTAAACCCTTTATATTTCTATATGGGAAGATACAATTTGTAACACTTAACAACTTCATCAATGTAAGAGCAACTAGAAGAAGTTTATAGACAAAGAGTATGGATGTAAGGTGACTTTGATGGGATGATAACCTCCATCCCCAAGAAAATTGTACGGGAAGAAGAAGGTGGGGAGTTGAAGGGGATAAATTATCCCACATAAAAGAGACTTGAAAGAGCTATTATAATGGAGACAATGTACTAGGAAATAAAAACCTTACAACCAAATGCAGAAAAGCAGAAATAATAAATACATCCTTTTCAAGCCATAATGCAATGAAAATGACATTCAACAATGAACAATGGAAAGGGAGATTAAAAATTAATTGGAAATTAAATAATTTAAACCTAAAAACAAGTGGGTGAAAGAATGCATCATAGAAACAATCAATAATTTCATTAAAAAAAGTGATAACAATAAGACAACATAACAAAATTTATGGGATTCAACCAAAGTAATACTTAGAGAAAATGTATTTCTCTAATTGCTTATGTCAATAAAATAGAGAAAAAGCAGATCAGTGAATTGAGCATGCAACTAAAATAACTAAAAAAAGAACAAATTACAAATCCCCAATTAAACATCAAATTGAAAATCATGAAAATCAAAAGAGAGATTAGTAAAATTGAAAGTAAGAAAGCCATTGAATTAACAAATAAACTAGAAGATGGTTTTACAGGGGAAAAAAACCTCAACAACAAAATAGATAAACCATTGAGTTAATTTGATTATTAGAAATGAAAGAAAAAAAACAAATTACTAGTATCAAAAATGACAGGAGTGGCAATAGGACAATTGTTAGGAGTGATTTTGCCCAATTATATGCCAATAAATTTAACAATCTAAATGAAATGAATATCTATAAAAATATAAATTATCCAGGTTAACAGAAGAAATAAAATACTTAAATAACCCAATCTTTGAAAAAAAAATTTAACAAGCCATCAATGAACTTCTTAAGAAAAAAATTTTCAGGATCAGATAGATTCACAGATAAATTCTACCAAACATTTAAAGAACAATTAATCCTAATACTATATTAACTATTTGAAAAAATAGGTGGAGTCCTACCAAATTCCTTCTATGACAAAGATATGGAGCTGATATCCAAACCAGGAAGAGCCAAAACAAAGAAAGAAAGTTATGGACATGTTTCCTGAATTAATATTGATGTAAAAATGTAAATAAAATACTAGCAAAGAGATTGCACTATGTTGCACTAGAAAATTCCAGAGAATCAACTAAAAAACTAATTGAAATTACCAACAAAGTCCAGCAGGAAGAGATCAAAAGTGAAATTCCATTAGAAGTAACTGTAGACAACAGAAAATACTTGTGAATATTCCTGTCAAGACAAACCCAGAAACTATATCCACACAACTATAAAGGCTTTTCACACAAATAAAGTCAGAGCTAAAAAAATGGAAAAATATTAATTGCTCATGGGTAGGTTGATCCAATATAATAAAAATGACAATTCTACCTGAATTAATCTATTTAGTGCTATGCCAACCAAACTACCAAAAATTATTTTATAGAGCCAGAAAAAATAGTAACAAAATTTAACTGGAAGAACAAAAGTTCAAGCACATCGAGGGAATTAATGGAAAAAATGTGAAAGAAGGTGGTCTAGCTACACCAGGTCTCAACTGTATTATAAAGTGGTAATTATTAAAAGAAACTGATACTGGCTAAGAAACAGAGTGATGGATCAGTGGAATAGATTAAGTACAAATTACATTACAGTAAATGACCATAGTGATTTAGTATATGATAAACCAAAACATTCAAGCTTTTGGAACAACATCCATTATTTGACAAAAATTACTGAGAAAACTAGAATAAATCATTTGATATACAAAATTAAAAAGTTTTCACACAAACTAAAGCAACCCAAATTACAAGAAAAGCAGAAAACTGGGGAAAATTTTGCAACAAGCATCTCTGATAAAGGCCTCATTTATTAACCATACGTTATTGAGTCAAAATTATAAAAATAGAAGTCATTCCCCAACTGATAAATGATCAGAGAAATCAAAGCTATCTATAGGCATATAAAAATGCTCTAAATCACTATTGATTAGAGAAATGCAAATTAAAATAATTCCAATGTGCCACTTCTCATGTACAAGAGTAGTTAGTATGACAATATATGAAAATGTTGGATGATGGAGAGGTTGAGCAAAACCCAGGACACTAATGCACAGTGAGTGGAGTTGTGAACTGATTCAGTCATTCTAGAGAGCAATCTGGAACTATAGCCAAAAGATTATAAAACTGTGCATATTCTTTGATCCAGCAATGTCACTGCTAGATCTATAGTCCAAAGACATCCAAAAGAAAGGGAAAAGGACCTGTTTGTAAAAAAAATATTTATAACAGTCCTGATATTGATTGAATACAGACTGAAACATGTTATTTTTTACTTTCTTTCTTTTTTTGTCTTCTTGCACAAAATTACTAATATAAAAATGTTTTACATATAAAAGGAAAAAATATGTTTCATGTTACCTTTCCTGCAATTTTTACTCATGCCTCCTAATTCTATCAGAGCCAATCCTGATGAATTTAATCCTTTTTCCATAAGTCTTTCACAAACTTGTCATTTATCATAACATCAATTATTAAGCCCCACTGTTTTTTTGTTTTATTGTTTTCTCTAAATAAGTCTACCATCTTCAACCAATCCTTATGTGGTAAACTTGAGGTCCTTTATTATCCTGGTAGCATCCTCTGAACATATTTCACTTCATCAGTGACCTTACTATATTGCCATGGCCAATGGTATGTCCTAACTGGAAAAAAATGTTGTTTCTTATCTTTTCTACAATATTACACTTTACCCAGAAGTACCCAGGATATTTTACATTCTTCCCAGAGTTTACCTGTACTTTCTTTCCTATAACAGATGTTTTCTCCTATTATCATCTTGAAATGGATATGATAAACTCACTTGTACTATCATGTTAAACAGTTCAATTTGTTTACCTAAAAGTATTTGCATTTTAAAAGGAAAAACTTTCTTAATAATATATCTTTAATGGAATTTTAGACAGGGTAAACTATTTTTAGTTAGAGACCTTTCTATGCCCCTCAAATTACAACATCTAAATAGCTGACTAACCTCTTACACATTTAAGAATATCAGTGAGGTCAAGAAACTTCTCTCTATTCCACAACTCAAAAGCTACACATCTCCTAGGGTAAAGAGGAGAGTCAAAAAGAATAATTTGTAATTCACTGTCACATCTCATCACCTTCTAATCAGGAAGACAGGGAGGGCATCTCAGGTTTATGGTTTTATGTTTTCAGACCCAGTGGGTCTCCACAAATACAACTCATTATGAAAGACCTACCAGTTCACAAAACTTTCCTATCTTTTCTGACATGAAATTAATTTGTATAGAGAAAACAAACCTCCAATCATTTCTCACAGTTGGAATTGTTATTACTTTTTTGTGGAAGGACAGCAGCAGATAAGATGATTATATAAATCTTTCTAATAGTTCAACCTGGATCATTTACTATGTATCCAGAACAGAAAGTGTTCTGATTTAAAAGGGATAGACACAAATAGCTATTTGGGAAATCAATTATTTAACACATTGTCTAAAGCAATGAACATATAGGTAAAGTAAAGCACCTTGACTTGCTTCAACATTTCCCCAAATTTAGGAGGCAAAACTGAATTAATTTTATATGATGCCTCAGGAGATACAGCTAAATGCCTGAGAATACTTAGACAGGTAACTATATACCTCTGAAACAATTATGTAAAATGAAATTTGAAGCAGTCAGGTACTGTATATAGCCTATATGTTTACAATTTGGGGAAACTGGGCATAAATAATTTATTCCAGGAATCTTGAGGTTTATTTGAGTTGAGTTTCTTCTTAATGCTTGAGACCATATTCATGACTATAATTCCAGATATTCTGTAGGCATTCATTAGAATTAACCATACTTTTGGTTTCTTATGCTGACATATTTCCAGTACAATTTAGTTTACTTTAAAATTTGATATTATTTTGAATCATATATTTCATTAGAACTTTTTTACCACTAATTTTGCCTTTACAAACATTAAAAAATTAATCTTTATTCCAGAAGGACATCTTAAGTGCATATGCAGAAAACAATAGTTCTCATTATCGTAAACATCTGCAAGCAGATTTCTGGCAAATGTGGTACATACAAGCATCTAGTTAAGCACAGCTCTCTGTAAAAATCACCTGAAGAAGAACATGAAACTATACCAAAAATTTAAAAGAGTTCATCAAAAAAAAAATTAATGGAAAAGGAAAAGGCAAACAACAAGCAACCATGCTATTACCCTAAACAAACACTACCAGTCTCATTCTGAGCCCATCCTGAGGAAGAAGGAAAATGGTCGTCATCTCTTGGCTTGGAGCCTGGACATTTTAAGCTGGTACTTAGATAGTGTCTATTTCCTGGCTGGATCATGAAAGTCCTTGTTCAGAGATAGATCCAAGGGAGAAGAGTGACAGTTACATAATTGTAGAGCTAGATACCTCCCCAGCACCATTCCCATGGGAACGATGAATTCTCAGAGCTGTACATGAATTCTAACTGTTCTCTACTCCCATCCTGAGGCCTGAACTGAGGAATTTTTAATGATGATATTTTAGTAATTACTAAGTCAAGAGAAGGTCAGAAGCAGCAGTTAGGTAAGAATGGGGTTGAGAACAGAGGGGGAGAACTATCATCCATTATTCCTAATAAAGTATTAATAAACACAACAAAACAAAACCCCTAATACAATGAAGAAATATTGTGAGTTAAGAGAACCCCAGGATGAAAGTCCAGAAGAATAACTTGAAAATAAATGTAAGTATATATAAGGATGTAAGTATATATAAGCCTAAAAAAAAAGGCTCCTTCTCTCTCCCCTACCCCTTCTTTTCAATCTTCTTCTGTGTGTTATCTTTCCCCATTACATCATAAGGTTCTTGAGGGAAAGTATTGTCTTTCTTTTTTTCACATCTACGTAACCAGAGCTTACCACAGTACCTGCCACAAAGTGGGCATTTAATACATGTTCATTAAATGGTGCCAAATAAGGCTTGCATTTTCAGACTCAATGTGGCAATTTTAACTGTAGCTATTTTCTTATAAGGGGAGGATCTGTAGAGGATTTGGGAGTTAATGAGAAGTGGCAGGGATGTAAGCCCAGAAAAAAGAACCTAAAGAATATTTTAAATACAAAATATTAATATTAATTAAGTAATATTAATATTAAATATAGAATATTTTAAGGGAAAAAAGTATAGAAACTTAAGAAGATATTAAGGAAAGGAAAAGGATTTGAATTACAGCTCTGGAGGATAACTGTGAAGAGAAATAAACAGTTTAGAAAAGAAGTTGCAAAAGTTTGCTAAAGTAATAGCCACCTTAGAAAATAAAAGAGAGAAAATTAAGCTCATAATCTCAATGAAAACTACAAGGAACATTACCCAAAAGTCAAAAGATAAAAAAAAAAAACCATAAGTATCTACTACCAAAAAAAAATGAGTAGGAAAATAGAATGAGGAGATATAATTTAAGAATCACAGAGCTTCACCCAAACTATAATGAAATAGACAACCTAGGGTCAAGATGGAAAATGATTAAACAATATATAATTTCTCTCCCTTTCCCAAACATGTTTTGAAGACTTGGGAATAGAGAGAAAATGATATAGTAGAAAACACTATTCGGCAGGGGGAAACACTCTAACAATAGATGTGAATGGAATGAATTCACCCATAAAACAGAGCAAACTGAGCATAATGGAACAGAAAGGAGATTCCAACAATTTACTGTTCAAATGAAAAATATTTAATGTATAAAGTTACAGTAAAATGCAAAAAGTGGTAAATGGTAAAGTGGTAAAAATGTAAAAAGTAGTAAAATCTTGATTGCCTCCTCTGAATTAAGAAAAAGCAAGGGTAATGATCATGAAAAGGTATAGAATTGATGTGCAGGGATAACCAGGGAAACTACAAAAGCTTAAAGGCACCATAAGCAATATAACAATACTAATATTAAATATTTATGCATCAAGGGCATAATATCTAAATTCTTTTTTTTATTTAACTTTTAACATTTATTTTCACAAAATTTTGGGTTACAGATTTTCTCCCCCCCCCAAACCCAAGCATTCTAATTGCCCCTGTGACCAATCTGCTCTCTCCTCTATCCTCCCTCCCTGCCCTTGTCTCTGTCTTCTCTTTTGTCCTGTAGGGCCAGATAGCTTTCTTAACCCCTTAACCTGTATTTCTTATTTCCCAGTGGTAAGAACATTACATTTGATCCTAACACTTTGAGTTCCAACTTCTTTAGCTCCCTCCCTCCCCACCCCTTCCCCTTGGAAGACAAGCAATTCAATATAGGCCAAATCTGTGTAGTTTTGCAAATGATTTCCATACTAGTTGTGTTGTATAGGACTAACTATATTTCCCTCCATCCTATCCTGTCCCCCATTACTTCTATTCTCTTATGATCCTTTCCCTCCCCATGAGTGCCGACCTCGGATTGCATTCTCCTCCCCATGCCCTCCCCTCCATCCTCCCCCCCACCCTGCTTGTGCCCCTGTCCCCCACTCTCCTGTATTATGAGATAGGTTTTCCTATCAAAATGAGTGTGCATTTTACTCTTTCCTTTAGTGGAATGTGATGAGAGTAGACCTCATGTTTTTCTCTTGCCTCCCCTCTTTATCCTTCCACTAATAAGTCTTTCGCTTGCCTCTTTTATGAGAGATAATTTGCCCCATTCAACTTCTCCCTTTCTCCTCCCAATATTTCTCTCTCACTGCTTGATTTCATTTTTTTTTAAGATATGATCCCATCCTCTTCAATTCACTCTGTGCACTCTGTCTCTATGTATGTGTGCGTGTGTGCATGTGTGTGTATGTACACCTACCCAGTACCCAGATACTGAAATGTTTCAAGAGTCACAAATATTGTCCTTCCATGTAGGAATGTAAACAGTTCAACTTCAGTAAGTCCCTTATGACTTTTCTTTGCTGTTCACCTTTTCATGGTTCTCTTCATTCTTGTGTTAGAAAGTCAAATTTTCTTTTCAGCTCTGGTCTTTTCATCAAGAAAATTTGAAAATCCTCTATTTCATTGAAAGACCATGTTTTCTCCTGAAGTATTATACTCAGTTTTGCTGGGTAGGTGATTCTTGGTTTTAGTCCTAGTTCCTTTGACTTCTGGAATATCCTATTCCATTGCCTTCAATCCCTTAATGTAGAGGGTGCTAGATCTTGTGTTATCCTGATTGTATTTCCACAATACTTGAATTGTTTCTTTCTAGCTGCTTGCAATATTTTCTCTTTCACCTGGGAATTCTGGAATTTGGCCACAATGTTCCTAGGAGTTTCTCTTTTTGGATCTCTTTCATGTGGTGTTCTGCGGATTCCTTGAATATTTATTTTGCCCTCTGGTTCTAGAATCTCAGGGCAGTTTTCCTTGATAATTTCATGGAAGATGATGTCTACGCTCTTCTTTTGATCATGGTTTTCAGGTAGTCCCAGAATTTTTACATTGTCTCTCCTGATTCTATTTTCCAGGTCAGTTGTTTTTCCAATAAGATATTTCACATTATCTTCCATTTTTTGAATCTTCTTGCTATGTTCTGTGATATCTGTCTTTCTCATAAAGTCCTTAGCGTCCATCTGTGCCATTCTAGTTTTGACAGATCTATTTTCTTCAGTGAGCTTTTGAATCTCCTTTTCCATTTGGCTAATTCTGCTTTTGAAAGCATTCTTCTCCTCATTGGCCTTTTGAACCTCTTTTGCTAATTGAGTTAGGCTAGTTTTCAAGGTATTAATTTCTTCAACATTTTTTTGGCTCTCCTTTAGCAGGGAGCTGATCTGCTTTTCATGCTTCTCTTTCATCCCTCTTATTTCTCTTCCCAGTTTTTCCTCCACCTCTCTAACTTGATTTTCAAAATTCTTTTTGAGCTCTTCCATGGCCTGAGCCCATTGGGTGGGCTGGGACACAGAATACTTGATTTCTGTGTCTTTGCCTGATGGTAAGCATTGTTCTTCCTCATCAGAAAGGAAGGGAGGAAGTGTCTTTTCTCCAAGAAAGTACCCTTCAATAGTTTTATTTCTTTTCCCTTTTCTGGGCATTCTCCCCCGCCAGTGGCTTGACCTCTGAATATTCTCCTCACACCCACCTCACCTCCTGATCCTCCCAGCCAGCGTTTGGGGACTGAGATTCAAATGCTGCTTCCCGCCTTAGGGCTTTTGGCGGGGGCAGGGCTGCTATTCAGTGTGAGAATTAAGTTCAGATGGTCAGGTGGGGGCAGGGCCGCCTCTCAGGCACAGTTCCCTCAGGGGGTTTATGCACAGACGTTCCACAATGGATCCAGGCTCCCGCCCGCTTGGGGAGCCCCTGTCTGCAGCTGCCTCTCAGCTTCTATCTCCCAGGGGGGCCCGAGCCATGGGGACACCCCACTCCCCTCTCGACCCGCCAAAGAGACTCTCTCACCGACCCTCGTCACCTGTGGGGAGGGGGCTTGTGCCGCTGCTGGAGATCCCTTCCCTGAAGCCTGCTCGGATCTGTACCTCTTGGAGCCGCGGCCGCGGCAGGTCTGGGCTGGGCTCCACGTCTGCAGCCTGATGGACCTTTTGCGAGAGGTTTGCAGGTCCCTCTGTGGGTGGAGGGACCCGTGTGGCCGCAGGAGATCCCGTCCCCATAGCCCACTCAGATCTTTTCCTCAAGGTGTCGCGGCCGCTGCAGGGCTGCACTCAGCTCCCAGTCCTGGCGCCCAGTCCACAGCGCGAAGGACCCCCCACTAGAGGTTTGCAGGTCTCTCCGGAACAGAAATCTCCCTCGCTCCAATATTCCATGGCCTCTGGGTGCAGAATTCACCGTGAGTTGGTCCCCTCTAGCCGTTCTGTGGGTTGTGGGTCATAATATCTAAATTCTTAAAGGAAAAGATAATCAAAGTAGGAGAACTACAAAGAAAAACATATTGGGTACTCCAGCATCCCTCTTTAAGTCAAGACAGACTTAACAGAAAAATGAACAGGAAGGTTGTTAAGATTTTGAACAGAATATTAGAAAAATTAAGCATGATAGACATTTTATGATTACTAAATGGAATTTTTTAGAGATGTATGCATTTTACAGATTTACATGAAACTTTGTGAAAAGTATCCATGTGTTAGAGCATAAAGAACTCATAAAGCAGAAATATTAAAGAATGACCATACCATCATAACAATTGTAATCAATAAGGGAATTATGAATAAAAAATTGGGACTTAGAAGCCAAACAATTAATCATAACTAGGTCAATATTAAAGGAAAAATTATTGGTTATGTCAAATAAAATTATAACAATCAATACATAAAAATTCATATAATCACTCAATTAATTAATAAACACATATTCAGTGCTTGCTATGTGCCAAACATTACAGTAAACATTTAAGATACAAAGAAAAAAGTAAAAATAGGTCCTGCCATCAAGTAATTTTTGCTCTAAGTGTGAAGATAACATGGACATAAAGAGGTATACATAAGAGAAAGAAGGCACCTGTTACTGAGGGCACTAATAAAGTTTCCTATATAAGGTGATATTTGAATTGTTTCTTGAAGGAAGCCAGCAAATCTAAAAGGCAGAAGGGGGAAAAGAAAATATCCAACAATGAGGGTCATCTAGTGTAAAGTCCACAGAAATGGAAGATGGAAGATATGTGTGAGAAACAGAAAATTAAACAGTATCTCTGTACTGCATAGTATGTGGAGGAAAGTTATATACAAGAAACCTATGAAGGTATAAAGAGACCAGTTTGTAAGATCATTCAGTGCTAAACAGAGGAGTATTATATTTGATCATGGAGGCCACTGGAATGTGGTGTGTGAGTGTGTGTGTGCACATATGTGTGAGCATGCATGAAAACGTGTACATTTGGTAGGAGAGTATGACATGGTGAGACCAGTGTTTTAGGAAAATCACTGTGGGGAAAATGAATTGGGACTGAAGATAGTTGAGGAAGAGAAACCAGCGACAGTAGTGATGAGCTCTAGAACTAGGGCAATGGCTCTAAAAGTGGAAAGAAAGGAAGTATACAAGAGATTGAACACTGAGAGAAAGAATAAGATTTGGAAATTGATTAATGCTATGGAGAAAGTGAGATTGAAGAATTTGGGATGACCACGAGGTTGCCAACTTGGTTGATTGGACAGATGGTTGTGCTTTCAGCAATAATAGATATGTTCAGTATAGAAGTGGACTTTGTAGGGAAAGATAATGAAATCTATCTTGGACATGTTAAGTTTGAAGGGCCTGTGGGACATTCAGTCTGAAATGTATAATAGACAGTGATATAGGATGGTAGTTCAGAAGAAAACTAGGACTGAGATATGTCTGATAGTCATCTGCACAGAAATGATAAATGAAATCATGAGAGCTACTGACATTATCAAGTGAAAGAGTATAGAAGGAAAAGTGCACTTTGAGTAAAGTATAATTAGTCAGTGCCTACATCTTCTTGAAGATATAAAAGTGGGGGCAAGCAACCATAGGTTGACTTATTTAAACTTAATCCCGAAATGATATTACTCTTTCACTGATGTATTGTCTTTGTACCCACTACTGTAACACAGTAGTTGAAAGACATTTCAAATGGTCACTTCAGAAAGCAATGACAACAGGTGATAATTTAGCAGAGTGAGACAAAAGCAGTCTCTGAATAACATAAAACCTACTGAGTTCATCTTTTTTCTCCCCTTTCTTTTTGCTTCAGCAAAAAGACACTCTGTATGTGTCTCTTTCTTCCTCTCCTTTCCTATAGATAGTTTTCTCCTTTTCAAATTCCTCTCTTTCTCATCCTTCCCTTTCTTTACCTTCTTGATAGCTTTTATACCTGTCTTTTTTCTTTAATTTTTCTGTAAGATGGAATGTATTAATTCAACCCTTCTCTGATTTTTAATAAAGAATTGCTCTATCTCATAGCAATTCTTTATTAAAAAATCAGAAAATTACTGAATAAAATTTATATTCTTTCTTCATTTTAAATGGAACTGCATTCAGTGTTTTAAAAAGTTGTTTTGTGTTTATGTGGAATTGGAAAGTTATTTTTTTTATTTTAAATTCTTTGAATTAGTGCCGCTCAACACAAAAAAAGGTTCCTTTTACATGAAGTAGAAGAAGTCTGTCAGTGTTCATCCTTCATTTTTGAAAAAGACCATGACATCAGAGAAATGATGAAATAACTTGCACTCGACTTTGTTTTGAGTGAAGGAGGTCTTCAATGGGAAAGGTGACTGGGAAAGGTGACTTACCATTTCAATTGGCTATACAACTAGGGTCTGTTATTCACAACTGGAGTATATCACCGTGCATATACTTCGGTGTTTGGGCTATGATCAATCAAGATTTATTGGATGTTCCCTGGATTTCTAACTATATACATTGAGGTGCTCCAGTGGAGAAAAGCAGGTAAAAAGAGACACTCAGAGGCTGTCATAGTCTTTAGGACAGACAAAAATAATTTGTTTCAAAGGACGATTTTACACTAGCTATCAAGCCAGAAGCTTAATTCCCTGAATGCAGTAAGCATAGAAATATTCTGGACTCAGATGAGAGAATTAAATTACATCTGTGTGGTTTTTTTTAATCTAAAGCATCACTTTATTTAGTAACTCTAGTCTAAGGTAGTTCATTTTTTGAATGTAAAGGCAATCCCAATCAATTTGCCAGGCAGAAAGTTTTTGGAAGTATATGACATCAATAAGTGCATCTCTCTAGTTTATGACTGAAAATCAAGAAATGATATATACCACTATTGATTTCATCCTATACTTCTTTTCAGTCACTAATTCATTAAGGAACCATTTAGAATGGTAAGGTCTCAGAGTCTCAAGGTCTGAGATTTTCAAGGAGAAATAATGGCAATAGTGAATGATCCAATATGGTGACAGACCTATGTCATTTTTAGCAAAACTGCTGACAACTAAAAGCAAGTGAACATCTCTCTGGAAAAATAAAATTTTAAAATTTAACCTCCCTTGAGTTTTATTCAAAAATGTCCATTTCTGTCATTTATCAGCAAAATGAGCCAATTTCTACAGCTAGTTATATGTCATGAGCTTTAAAAAAGAAAAAAAAAGGAAATGGTTTCACTTAGACAATAGAAACATCACAATTACTACTCCAAGTAAGGATCTGAGAGGTCCAAGGTAGGTGACCAAAAAAGTGTTTGGGTCCAATTATAAGATCTGAAAATTCCAATATGTACTCCATTACATATCTGAGTAAAGAGAAAATATGTACACCACATAATCTGCAACTAAATGTGTTAAAGCTCCTCTTCTAAATTTCCATAATTCCCTTCAGTACAAATAACTACATGATCCTGAGTTTCTACCCCTTTGAATGACATCCTGGATCTTTCTGATCTCCCAGAATGCCTAGCAACAAGTACCCTGAAACACTTTTCCTTTGATCCATAATGAAAGTCATGAAGGGATTCTCTCATGTGATTTCTCGAAATGTAGGTAAAAAAAAACCTCTTGCAAAGATTTTCATTTAAACATCACCTCTTCGTCTATTGCCTTTCTAACATAAATAATTGGCATCAGCATGAGGAATATTTTTCTCAATTTAGTAATAGATCATGGCAACCTTGACCAAGTACCTGAGATCAAAGACAACTATAAAATAAGAATAAATGCCTAGAAAACATAGTGGAATATGTAGAGAATACCTATGTACCCATGTGATGAATGTAGGGCATGGTTAGAGCTTTGCATGCATTCTTTTCTAATATATAAATACAAATGATTTTGTTTTTTACTGAAATTGTCGATATAAATGAACGTATTTTATGACATGGTAGAGATTTCCTAAAATTCTAAGTTGATCCCTGACAGTAAATTGTATACATGTCTATCGCTCTAGCGTCTAGTTACTGGTATATTACTCCAAATATTGACCTAAAAGCCTGAAAGAGATAAATAATTCCTATAGTCCAGTTTAATGTTGTTATTGTTTTTTAAACCAGGGCATAACTCCAATATGGAGAGAGTCTTAACTTGCCAAGTCAGTAAAACATGTAATAGATATTCTGAAAATTACCAATTTCATTTCAATAATCAAAATGCATACTTTTAGAATCAGACATACGTGTGTGTGCAAAGAATCACATCTCAAATTTTACATCAGCTGAAAAGTCTCAGATATTTTTTCCCAGTTTTCATTATCTTCATGTCTTTCCAGCCTTCTCTTCTATCGGTATTTACTGCTCGTACTCCTAACACATGAGGGGAAATGTTCACTAGTGGTTTCAAATGCATTATTGGCAATAAATTTTAAACTGATCACTGTAAGTTCTACCATAACTCTTCCAAATAAAAGAATCTTAGAGCCATGCAGAAATGTTTGAATAGGAAGGAACCTTAGAGATCATTTAAAATAAGAGAAACACAATGCTAGAAAGGATCAAGAGATCATCTGGTCCAATTTGCTCATTTCTATAGCAAAGAACACCAAGGCTCAGAGGAATTCAGTGACTCACAGAAGATCATGTAGTCACAACTGGCTTCATGGTAGATTCTTTTCTTTATGTTAGATTGAACTTATGCCACATGCAGTGTGTCTTTGTATCCGTAATTTAAAAAATATATTCAGACTATCTTTCCAGTAAATTTACAGTTTGGAGATATAGATTGACTTTCTATAAATCATGAAACTACAACAAAAGCTGAAATACGCCTTTAATTCTTGAATTAAAATTATTTTTTCTTCTCCTCTTCTAAATCCTCTTATATTATGAGGGCCAGCACTGAATTTAAGAGCTAGAAGAGATCTTTAAGATTATATATTCCATCTCATTAATGGGAAAACTGAAGTCTGAAATGGCTTAGCAGCTGATCCAGTGTTCTATAGTTAGGGTCTGTGGATAATTAAAACCCAAGTTTCTTGATTTTGATGTCCAATAGAGGACATCAGACTATGTCTAGCTTTAGGGATGCAATAGGTGAAAGCTATAATAACTAGTGGAGATCACTAAGTATGATGTATTTTAGCTTTAATGAAACATCTGATACTGGTACTTGAATTTCACCTTGTTTACACACTAAGAGTTTTAAAAACTGATGAAATGTTAACAATGATCTAGGAAACAGGAATTAGACTTTTGATGTTATTGGTATAGGTGTCTCCAGGAGGAGATCGGTAACTTATAATATTAGAGAGTTCCCTAGAGAGCTAGGGGTTAGGTGACCTGCATGAGATTGCAGAGTCAGGATGGATCAAAGATAGGACTGGAACCTAGGCTTTTCTGGCTCCAAGACCAACTCCCTAACGATTATACCATGCTGATTCTCAATGGTAGTAAAATACTAACATATGTGTATATGTTAGTTTTCTAGAGTAAGGTTTTTGTTAGAATTAGTTAAGAAGAAAAAATCCTATGGAATTTGTTACTGGGGTAATCAAGCTAAAGTCAGTTTTCTTCTTCAGAACTCAGCTTTCTAATCTATAGAATGAGGATATTGAACTTCAGGATTTCAAAGGTTCTTTCCTGCTCTAAATATATTATTCTTACACAAGATCCTGGCCATATTATATATTACAACAGAGGCAATTATGTGGCATTGCGTGTGGATAGACATTTGAGCCTGGAGTCAGGGAAATCTTAGTCCAAAAATAGCCTTAAACACTTACTACATGTGCGACCCTTGGCAAGGCACAACCTCGATTATCTCAATTTCCTCAATTGTAAAATGCAAATATTAATAGCAGCTACCTCCCAGGATTGTTGTGAGGATCCAAAGCTAAGTAATATTTGTAAAGTGCTTAGTAGGCACTTAATGTACATTTGTTTTCCTCTTTCCTTTCATCAATAAGTATCATAGAAGGAAATTGCCTACTGTTAATTTATGGAAATGCGGTTTAACTTCTAAACATGGAAATTCATAACCAAAGATTTTATCAATCAAGAACATGATTTTTAGGTACATTTCCTGAAGATTTATGGCAGAACATTGATTACTTGGATTACGGATTATACAAGTAGACTTATTTCCAAGCTGGACTTATTTCCTGGTTTAAAAGGTTTAGAAGTGAGGGAGTTTTGGGAATTAATTGAAAAAAGGCCTCTAAATTACCATTTGAAACAATAATACTTGATCAAGTTTTCTTTTTCTTTTTAAAAAGAAATGTTTTTTAAAATATTTACTTACTTTTAAATTTTTTTTAAATTACAAATTCCAAATTCTCTCCCTCTCTATACCCCTCTCTCATACATTGAGAATGCAAGCAATATGATATGAATTACACATGTAAAAACATCCAAAACATATTTCCATATTTGGCACATCACAAAAACATCAAGAGAATATAGAAAGTGAAAAAATGCTTCACTTTATATTCAGAATTCACCAGTTGTCTCTCACTGAAGGTGGATAGCATGAGTCCTTCCAAATTGTCTTGAATCATTTTATGAATCAGAGTCATTGAGCCTTTTGCATTTTATCATCCTGACAATATCGCTATTACTATGTACAATGATTTCCTGGTTTTGTTCACTTCGCTCTGCATCAATTCATACATGCATTCCCAGGGTGTGACATTTAGCTCATCATCTCTTAAAGCACAATAATACTGCATCACAATTTTGTACCACAGCTTGTTGGGTCATTCTCCAATCAATAGGCATCCCCTCAATTTCCAATGCTTTTTCAAGACCAAAAAGATGCTACTTCATTAAATATCCATCTTTTTCTTCTAAAGGATTACGCTCACTTTTGCTAAGTCATGTTGTTATTTTTGATTACTCTTTCAATCACATCTGACTCTTCATGACCCCATGGACCTGCACTATCTTCCAAAGTCTGCCAAGTTCATGGTCATTGTTTCAGGACACTATTCATTTCATCTTCTGCCACCCCTTTTTTTCTTTCCACCTTCAATATTGCTTTTCTTTCTCAACATTGGTTTTCCCCCCAGTGAGTTCCATTTTCTCATTATATGGCCAAAGTATTTAAGCTTCAGCTTCCATATTTGACCTTTCTGTGAATAGCCGGAATTAATTTCTTCAAATATTGAAGGATTTGGTCTCCTTGCTATCCAAGGGACTCTCAAAAATCTTCTCCAACACCACAATTCAAAAGTGTTGATTCTGCAGCGCTGAGCTTTCCTTATAGCACAACTTTTGAAAATATGCATTGCTGCTGGAAAAGACATAACTTTGACTATATGCAACTTTTTAAACAAGGTAATAACTCTGCTTTTTAGTGTGCTGTACAGATTTGCCATAGCTTCCCTTCCAAGGAAAAAGTATCTTAATTTCATGGCTTCAGTCACCATCTGCAATGATCTCTGGGGCCAAGAATACAAAATCTGACACTACTTCTATTTATTCTCCCTCTATTTGACAAAAAGGGAAAGGACCAGTTGCCAAGATCTGTGTTTTGTTTTGTTTCTGTTAAGCTTCAAGCCATTTTTTACACTCTCTTCTTTCACCCTCATTAACAGATTTCTTAATTCCTCTTCACTTTCTGCCATCAGAGTGGTATCATCTGTATATCTGAGATAATTGATTTTCCCCCAGCAACCTTAATTCTGGATTTTGATTCATTCACTGTGGCATTTTGCATGATATAAGCTAAACAAATAAGTTGACAATATACGGCCTTCTCATACTCCTTTTTCCATCTTCCATTTATCAGTTGTTCCATGTTCAATTCCAACTGTTGCTTCTTGGCCTGCATACAAGTTTCTCAGAAGACAAGTACGATGAACTGGCCCTCTTAGCTCTTTGAGGATTTGTCATATTTTGTTGTGATCCATTCAAAGGCTTTAGTGTGCTCAATGCACCAGAAGTAGATTCTTTTCTGGAACTCTTGTTTTCTTCATATTCTAGTGAATATGTTGACTATTTAGTCTCTAGTTTCTCTGCCTCTTTGAAAATTAGCCTGCTATTCTGATAATTTTTGGTTAACATATTGTTGAATTCTAAATTGTATACAGTAAACATTTGTTGCTGTTGTTTAGTTGTTGTATTTGTTTCATCATGTCTAATACCTCATGACTACATTTGGGGTTTATTTGGTAAAGATACTGGAGTAGTTTGCCATATCCTTCTCCAGTTAATTTTACAGATAAGGAAACTGAGGCAAACAAGGTTAAGTGAGTTACCCAGTGTCACAGAACTAGTGTCTGAGGCTGGATTTGAATTCTAGTTCTCTCGACTGCTGGGCTGGCTCTTTATCCACTGTACCTCCTACCTACATATATTTTGTGGGGTAGCTTACTCTTTATTGAAATTCCAGCTCTTTTGCCTTGTCGAATGTCATATCCCATGCTCTCTGCTCCTTTAACATGAAAGATGCTAAGTCTTAAGTGATCCTGACTATAGTTCCATAATAATTGAATTGTTTCTTTCTGGCCACATGCAGTATTTTCTCTTGGACCTAGGTGCTCTGTAATTGGGCTATAATATTCCTAGAAGTTCTCATTTGGGGGATGTCTTTCAGGAGACAATCAGTGAATTCTTTCAATTTCTATTTTACCCTTTGTATCTAAGATATCAGGACACAGTTCCTTTATAATTTCTTGAAATATGCTATCTAGGCTCTTTTTCATCATTGATTTCAAGTAGTTCAGTCATTCTTAAACTATCTCTCCTTGATCTGTTTTCTAGGTCAGTTGTTTTTCCAATGAGATATTCCACATTTTCTTCTATTTTTTTCATTCTTTGGAATTTGTTCTATTGTTTCTCTAAGCAACCGCAAGTCCTTCTCTCTCCCCTGGGAAGGAGATATTAAAATGAGTATGGGCAATGAGTTGCCAAACAGCACCTGCTTCTGTGCCTGGTGTCAAATCAGGGTCTCCTATAAAGTCTTTTGGACCAGATGTCCAACCCCTTGCCATTTCTGGATTGAGAGTTCCTGAAGCTGCAGCTGCTGTCATGTCACTTCCACAGTTGGTATTGTCATCCTGAATGTTCAAGGCTAGCCCCTTTTTGGTGTCACAGACCTGTCCTGCCAATCTCTTAAGTTGTCTTCATCTGGGAAAAAAAGTGTCTTACCCTACCTTCTTGTCTATGCCACTCCAGAGTTTGATTTCATTGTTATTTTAGAGTTGTTGGGAAGGGAATATTGAGAGAGTTTTAGTGTTAAGACTTGCTGCCTCTACTCCATTATCTTGGCTCCAACTCATCAGTTTTCAATACACGAGCAAGTAGAGAACTTTTTCTAAAGAAATCAATTTACTATCCAAGACAGATTTTGGAGGATCTGCCCTAATATGTGTTAGAACATATGACCATATATATTTTGATAACTAAGGCTTGGGAATCAGAAAAGTACATAAGACCTAATTATCCAATCACCAATCTTCTACACAGGGATGCTGCCCATATCCTGACACATTTCTGAGGATCTTTCTTATTTTACAATTACCTTTGCCTCTAGATATATGTCCAGCGAAAACACATTAAGGAGTTGGGGGAACAAAAATCTATGACAGATTCATTCTTTTCCATTCATGATATTAGCTTAATGTCCACTTATGAAGTATCATATAATGCTCATTCCTGTTGATTATAGGTTGGCCTATATGGTTAATGAGGTGGTTTCCTACTCTGCATGATTGATTCTAAGAATTTAAGGACTCTCCTCAGCTGTAGTTCTGTAAATATATTCTTCCACTGCTTCATTCATCATTTTTCTTTGATAGACAAGACCTGGAGTCCTGGATTCTAGTACCAGTCCTTGTACTTATTGCTTGTTTGACCTATAGCAACGTATTTCATTTCTTTGGGCCTCAGTTTGTTCATCTGTAAAATGAGGAGTTAGGCTAGATGTTCTATAATTCAATTCAATAAACTTACATTAAGTTCCTATTATGTGCCAGGCATTGGATATACAAATAAGAAAAGAAAATAATCCCTGAGAGCCTCAGATGCAAAAGGAGTCAACTGGAGGTCTTAGTCCTGCCCTCTACAAAAGAAGGTTTTGGAAGGAGTTTGGAACAGCATCCCCCAGCACTCAAACAAAGGAGAGAAGAGGTGGAGGGGAAGTAGTAGTATCTAGCCTTGAGTTAGAAGCATAGTAATGAGATTAGAGGTGATGATCTTTTCTTGTGAGGGGCATTTCATTCCTTGGAGATGAAACCAGGCAGAGCAGCAGATGAAAAGTCTATGAAATTTGCCCATATCTTTTTTCATCTTCTTCTACATTTAAATAACTACTTCTGAGCTCTATGGAACACTGGAAAGAGTTCTGAACCTGGGAATTTCAGTCCAAGTTGAAATATGTCACTTGATATGTATGTGGCCTTGGTCAAATCATTTCAATTCTCTGGGCCTCCTCAGCTCTAAAATGAAGTTCTTAGACTATCATAGTTTCCAAAGTGGGTGATACCACCCCCTGAAGGACACTGAAATGGTCCAGGGGGTCCATAGTAGTTTGAAATAACCCAATTTTTTTGAAAAGCACAAAAACATTAAAAAGTTAAAGAAAATAGATTTCCAGGGGTACACTATTTTTAAGGAAGTGGTGGGCCAGATAACTTTGTAGTAGATGGTCTCTATTGTCTCATGAGACTATGAAAATTTTCTTGGCTTCATCTTGAATAGATATGATTGCTATTTCTTTCTGTCTTCTTACCAGTCCAAAAACAACCTCTTCAATTAAAAAATAAAATAAAAATGCCTTCAACAACATTCTGGATAGGAGTTTCTAAGCATTCAAAGAGAATATTGTCCTGCTACATATAAGTCAGGAGGGATATTTCATAGAACTGAAGTGATTAATCAGTCCATATATGAGGTTTTCATTTTCCCTTCTTTAATCCTGTAAACTATTGTTCCAAATATAAACACATTCCTAGCTACTTTTTAGTAATGTTTGTGCCCTATTTAAGTACTACATGAGAAAAATTTTCCTTTATGTAACTTTAATATTTTTGCCTCAATCTTAAGTGTGATTTTTCATTATATATGTAACAAAATCATCCAAAGATCCAGGTTTTCTTTTGGTAACAAAAATAAAAGAGATCTGATATAGAGAAGCTGTGCTTCTCTACAACTTTCTTAAACTTATCTCTTCTACAAAGGATGCTTACAGAAAGGTGTTATGACATTCTGTGAACTGAAATTACTTTAAGTGTGAATAATTACTAATCATATTCAGTTACATTAAAATTCAATGTTATGTTTTTAATGAAACATTTCATTTTTTTGTTTAATTTTTTTCCATTGGATAAAGAATCTTGAATATCCCAAGTATCCTAACATTAATACTTTCCTAATTTTGTTACATAATTTATATCAGTAACATTATGATTGTTCCCTTTTTCTGAATGCTTTTAAAAGAGCAAGACACACCTGAGCCACATGGACAAGTCAAGAACATCTCCACTCTCTCAAATCTGTTATCCACCAAGCTTCCACATGCTTCCATCTTCCATCTTGAATTACCATAAAATTTGGTTAAACAGTTCTGCAAGAATTATCATGAACCCATTGTGGCTGGGTAATTTCAGGTGAATGACATTCATAACTAAGAAAACTGAGATTATTAGGTTTAGCAAAATGTCATGCCATGATTCATTTCTGCTGATTTTGAAAATGCTTCGGCAGGGATTAAATTAGCAAAAGAAAGACCTTTTAGGGAGTTCAGAGAGAAAGAGCTTAGGAGTATAAAATTGGAGTGAATGACATCATTTGTTTGAGGATCTAAACAAGCAATTTGAGAATTAAAATGATTGAGACACCACATAAAGCAGCAGGAATTCAAGAAGTAAAAGAGAACGGTTATGCTGCTTGAAAGACAGTGATCAAGGTGAAAGTAATTGGTCATGACACAGGATGACTACATCTCTATAGTTAAAGTCAAGGAAGAGATTGGCATGAATATCCAGATGATCAAGAAGAAATAACAACTGCTCTCCCCAACCTTTCCATGGAGCATCCTTAATGCTCATGTTATTTTCCTTGAACTGTGATATTTCTACCTTTCAGTGCTTCCCTGTCTCTTTAATGGCATTAAAATAATAATATAATCACATGAGTTTACTCCAAAGAGAAATGAAGCGTTTGCATGTACATGTTTCCATTGCTATTAACATTGCCCTCTGAATCTCTGAATCAAGTTCATTTAGTTTGACTGCACTATTCTTGTGTCATCAAAGCCCTGGCTCAGACTTTAAACTATAGCTAACTTAATATTTTTACATGCATTTCATATCCTAAGTTCAATCAGTCTTATAAGGCAGAATTAAAAGAAGATGTATAAAGTAGGTTTATTATTAGCAAGGATTACCCTAAAGAAAAAACTGAAATGTGTCTTCCACCTCAAGCGCTATAACGGAGGATAATTGGAGAATTCACGGTTGTATGTATCTGGTTTAAATGAGGACTGATGTTCCATGCTATCCCCAAACATGATCTATTGGGAAAGCCCACATTTTGGTGAACAAAAAGGTTTTGTTTCACATAATATTAAACTAGTCCTGAGTGAATCATGAGATTGACTCATTAAAGCAAGTGTCACAAAGAAGAGGTAAATGAATGTAAACATAAGGGTGTGAAATGCTGAAAGAATAGCTGAGGCTTTTTTTAAAAATAAATTCGTCTCCTAGCTATAGAATGGTAATTTCTGTTGTGGGTCCCAGAGCTCTTCTGCCATGCATGCTATTTCTGTAAGATGAATCTTCTTTAGGACATGGGCTGCCCTTTTATGTTGACTGTGTGCGTGTGTATGCATAAAATACCACATTTCCAATTAGGCTTCTGTATACTCAGTAAGGAAGACGTATCAGGGCTGTCTGCCTAAAAGCCTTGCAACTAAAAGGAAATCTAGAAAAAAAAAAAGCTGTTCAGAGCTGTCCAAGATCGGGGAACTTGTTTATTAGGGGCCAATGCTTTCTGACTTCCTGTGATTCCAAAATCTACCTACATCTTTTGTTTAGTATTGTTTGTGGATACCACTGAAGGCATAAAGTATCATTTATTTTCCCTCATAAGATGGGGGGAGAAAGCTAGATCTTATTCCACGATGATACATGCCCTATTGATACTCAATATGGATTAGTTTCCAACAATTTAGATGTATTTCTTCATTATAAAATATGCTTTACATGTTATTGAATAGCATCACTTTATGTAAAAGGAACATCAAGATCAGAATTCTTTCTGCATCTTAGCACTTATTTTGTCTTTCTTTAAGGATCAACAGTCTGCACATGGACACGTTGCAATATCACTACATTACCTGCGAATGTTAGGCCCATTTGGTAGAATGATATGAGGTATAAGAAAAAACGTGATATCTCAGAGAAGAAAAAGAGGCAGAATCCTATGGTAAAAAGAACAGCCACTCTGGAATCAGAGTACCAGTATTCAAATTGCCCCTCTGGCAATTACTAGGTGTGTAATCTTGAAGAAATCATTTCACTTTCCTATTCTTCAGTTTTTTCCTCTATAAATAGGAGGTTGGAGTAGACAGTCTTTCAGATCCCTCTCAGCTCTAGCGATGACCCTATGATAGAACATGACATAGAATCCTGGAGTCCCAATACATAAGGATGTTTCCTTGAAGCATTACTCTTTGTAAATGTCTACATTTCCCTATAAACCAGGGAAAATTCAATGGAGAAAAAGAGGAAAAAATAGGAGTGGATTGAAACAAACAAAATAAACACAAATAATCAAACACAAACAAATAATCAAACACAAAAATAGGAACCTAATTAAAAATGCTGGACTCAAAGCTATCAGTATTCCAAAGTTTGGCTATATGTGGCCCTAAGTGCAAATTCAAAGTGATTTAATTATGTTTTGAGCCAAAGATAGTGGAAGAGAGAATTGTAATGTATCAGACTGAGCCATTGAGCATAGCTTTTTTATTGTCCACTAGAGCTCTGCACAATATGATCTGAAGCTCATTTGGAATAATTATCACATCTTTGTGACTCAATGTTATTTATTTATAGGGTTGAGGGGTTCACAGGGTTTGTGAGAGGTCATCAAGTTTATTTTCCTTGCCACAGGGAGGATTACCCCTAAATTCTCAATTCAACTTAATGAACATTTATTAAGTGTATACTTTGTGAAGGGAGAAACCCAGAGTTTAGATGAAATACCAGTTATGACCTTGAAGAGATTATCATAGAGTGAGAGGATATTATACACATACACAATAGCCATAATACAGAAAAGTACATAAAAATTTCATGATAGAGGCAACAATTGCCTAATATGTAAAAAGGCTAATAGCAACTGGAAAAATGGAGAAGGATTAATGCAAGAGATGGCATTTGAGTTTGACTTTAATGAATGAGTACAATTCAACAGATAGTAGGAAAAAAGATATTCCAGGAACAGGAAATAGTGCAAGCTAAACATGGAGGCAGCGCCATTGGGTGATTGAAGGGGAATAGTATGATATAAAGAAAGAAAGATAGAGATTCCAAATCATAGAATTCATTGACTGGTAAGCAAAATACTTTGAATTTTCCTTGATAAGCATTAGGGAGTAACAGTGACATTTTTTTTCATAGGAGTGACAATGACCAGATAGCTGTTTAGGGAAGAATTTTCTCACTGTAGTACAAAGGATAAAAGAGGGTACCAGATTGGGAAGGGATTTAAGTTTTTTTTTCCTTAGGGGCAAAAAGAAGACAGAGGAGTTTCTTGAATGGGGGTACAATTATGCATGCATTTTAGGAAAATCACTTAGGCATTTTTATGGAGTAGTAATCAGTGAAAAAGGAAAAAATATTGGCATTCCAGGTAACCAATAGAGAAGCTATTGCAAGCCATTTTTTTTGGTAGAAGAAATTGAATTGGGGGGGCAGAAAGATTTGGAAATTGAGGGGATGCTCATTGATTGGAGAATGGCTGATCAAGGTATGGTGTATGAAACTGATGGAATAATATAGTGCTTAAAGTAATGATAAAAGGGGATTGTTTTAGAAAAACCTAGGAAAACTTGCATGGTTTGATGCAAAGTTAAGTGAACAGAATCAGGAGAACGCTCTATATAGAAATTGCAATATTTTAAGTAAAGCCAACAGTGACTTAGTAACTGATCAATACAATGATCCACCATAACTTCAAAGGACTTGAGGTACAAAATGCTTTTCACTTCCAGAGAGAGAACTGATGGACTCAGTTGAAGCATGCTTTTTTTCCTGTTTCTTTTTTTTTCTTCCTTTCTATGGGAGACAGGAAAGTGGAAATGTTTTCTGTGTGTGTGTGTGTGTGTGTGTGTGTGTCTGTGTGTGTGTGTGTGTGTGTGTGTGTGTGTGTAATAGCTATCACATTTCTTGCTTCCTCAATGGGGAGGAGGGAGAGAAGGTAGAACTGGAAATAAAATTGACATGTAAATTATAAAAACGAGAGAGGATACCTTATACCTGACACAGGTTAAAGGCTATGTGAACAGGTAGAAAGGGAAACATGAGAGGTATTATGGAGGTAAAACCAACAAGACTTTACAACGGATTCGAAATACTTAGCATTGGTGTAGGTATGTCTTTAAGCTTTGCAGTACACTTTACACATTGTCTCATTTGATCTTCACAACATTGCCAAGAGGGAGGTATTATAGCCATTATACTGATGAGGAAATTGAGACTGATAGAGCTTAAATTAAATGTCCAGGGTCATAGAGCTAGGTAATTGTCAGCAATAGGTTTTAAATTCGGGTCCCTTCTTGACTCTAATCTAAAACTCTATATGGGTAATAAGTTAAAATCAAGAGTTGAGAAAGATTCCCATGTTATGAACCTGGGTCCCTGGAAGAATATCTGCTCCTCTGACAAAATGGGGAAATTAAAGAGCAGTGGGGTATATAGGGAAAGATAACTTCTGCTTTGGATCTGATGGACTTTGGCAGGTCTATGGAACATCCAGGTAGACACACCCAGCAGGCAACTGGAGAACAACACTATATATGGATTTTTGAAAGAGACAGATGAGGAATAAATATGAAGAATTGTGTCATCTGTTCAATCCAGAGGAAATGATGAGAATTTGAAGAGAGACAGAGTATAGAAATAAAAAAATAAGTAGCTGCAGCCTTGATCTTTGAGTCACTTTTATCACTTCCTAACTGTCTGGACTCCGGGTGGGTAACTTTGTTTCTTTAGACCTCAGTTTCCTAGTAGCTATATAACCTACCTCCTGAAGTTGTTGCAAGGAAACTGCTTTATAAATGTTAAAAGTGCTAGGCAAATGTCCCTATTGATAATTATCATGCCAGTGCTCAGCAGGAACCTCTCCCTGATGTTGAACTTAAAAGCCCTCATGTTACCATTGTCAGTCTTTCCCACTTTCTTTCTTCTTCTGAGTTGATTCTTTTAGAGATAAGAATAAATGCCTCGCTTTGACACTGACAAAATATATTTTATTTTTATTAACGCATGCTTGCATGAAGTTATTTTCTATTTGTGCTTTCTCCCTATGAGAATTAGAGGGGACATGGGGATAAGTTTTAGTATTTTCATTTTTCTGGGGGAGAAACTGAGGCACAGGGAGATAAAATGAATTTCAGCTGGAGTCAAACAATCAGCAATGAATCAGGAATTCTAGATAATTCAAGCTTTGTGCTTGTCCATTCACATACTATGTCAGAGGGAGCAAACTATTCCAAGTATTAGCTCTTAAAAGCTGCAGTTTTATTTAAAGATTAGTGAACCCAAATTAACCCAAGTGTAGTATGCAACATTTTTATTTTCTATTGTCTAAAACTGTGCTAATATGCAGTTTTGCTTTATAAGATATTCAAGCTACCTTACTGGGTTGACTAGAGCACAAAAAGAGATTAAATGAGTTGTCCGAGGTCCCGTCACAATTTAGTGACTCAGTTCCAATTGGAAGCAAGGATCATAACCCTTTGCTCTAAGCATTAGACCGCCTAACTTCCCATGTTCATAAAACAACAATTTGCTCAGTGGAGGAGGGCTAGGCCAATTTGTCCTTGCTGTGGGTTGTTGTCATTGATTAACTTATATATACTCCTCCATTTTTATGCTTAATTATTGCAGAAGGATGTGCAGTCGGGGGTGAGATTCTACTTTGCTTTAATGAAAAAAATGTTTAGGGCAGCATTTTACTCTAAAGTGTAATTTAGCTTTTCCATTTTGAGACGTGTTTATCACTGTTTTAAAAAACACATTTTGAAAAGTGTTTATCAGCTATCACTGAACACATTACTGATGTCTAACATTTATTTAACTCTGACATTTACAAACTACTCCACACAGTATTGACTGGTGTCAGTAATTCTATCCATTTTACAGATGAAAGGAACAGAAGTTAAAGGACTGACCATCAGTTATGCAGCTGGTAATTAATGGGACCCAAGATAGCATCTAGGTTTTCTAACTCCAAGTTCAGTATTCTTTCCAATATACCATGCTAGCTTCTAGGATGGGAGGCCATTGCTACTCTAAACCATCAATCAGCAAGTATTTATCTACTATGTATTCAGCATTGTGAAACATAGACAAGTATTGTACATGATCCTTGCCCTCAAGGAGTTCATAGTCTAGTTGGGGAAATAAAATTTCTGTGCCTGAAGCAACAGTGAACAATGCAGTCATAGCTTAAATTTATGTCACTTTTAGATTATAAATTGCTTTCCTTCCAAAAGCCCTGTGATAAACTAAGTATTGTAATTATTATTTTTGTCAACTTATAAATAAGCAAATTGAGATTCTGGAAAAAAATAAAGTGGTGTGCCTATAACCATTCTACAAAGAAGTGGTAGATCTTGGATTGGAACCCAAATCTTCTGACTAAACGTCTAAAGTGGAACCATGTTACCTCAGAACTTACTGAATTATACAAGTCTACTGTGTGAAATACTAAACTGTGTGGTAGAAACTTTATACGTTATCCTCATTCAGAAGAAAGACAAATGAAGGCTGCAGTAGTCAGAGAAAAATGCCTAGAGAAAAAAGGAGCAGAGCTTCAGGTGAGTCTTAAAGAAAAGATTGGATTTCCATCGTCAAAAGGGCAAAGATATCTAATGGTGTGTGTAAGTGTGTGAGGATGTTATGTCTGAGGTTTAAATGAGGAGAATGACATGAATGAAAACCAAGATTTAGGAATGAGAGTGGAAGTATAGAGCCACAATGTTGACAAGGAAGTGGCTTCAATAAGCATTTATTAAGTGACTACTAAGTGCAACTTAATAAACTAGGCACCGGGGATGTAGGGGTGCACAAACACATGAAAATTCAGGACTTCATCTGTCAAGGCTCCTTCTACCAAATACTGCAGATTTATCAAATCTCATAAGTCCCAGGGAGCTGTATGAGGTACACAGAAATTAATGACGTATCCAGACACATATAGCTCAAAAATGAAAAGGTGGGCCTTGAGCCCTAGTTTTATCATACAGATGATAGAACACTTATTAAGTGCTTACTATATATTAAGCATTATATACATTCTGGGCACAGAAATACAAGCAAAAAAGATAGTACCTACCCTCAAAGAGCTTATATTCTAATGGAGGAAGATAACACATGTAAAGGACTTGGAAATCTTATACAAAGAAAAGTACAGATACCACCAGGCTATCTGAGGGAAGGTGAAAATGTCCAGAGAGAGAGCAGTGGAGCAAGTGTTGAAATGAACACAGCTCATTAAGGGGTGGTTCAGACCAAGGAGTTTTCCAGTAAGAAAAAAAAAAGAGCTGCAGAGCACCTAAAGGTGCAGTACTTACACTGTGTGATATTGTCTCTATGTAGTTTATTAAACTATCTTATTTTCTGAGAAATGCATTATAATTCTTGAAATCAGGAAAGTTGGGTTCAAACACAGATTCTTATGTTCTTGGAACTAGATGAAGCTCAGAATATCTCCATTAAGGATAGAGTTATGGTGATGGTCATAGTGATTTGAGTTGTCCTGAGAGAACATAAGGTCAGCATTGCCAAGCATGGAAAGCAGTAGTCTCCAGATTCTTTCACTTTAATCAGAAAAATAAAAATAGGGTATGTGCCCCAATACGTGTATTATCTATTTCCTTATAAACCATATGGGTGTTCTCTAATACCGATAATTTTGAATATACACAAACTAGACATTTTAATATAATGGAGTAAAATGAAATCATATTTAATTCTAGAGAAAATTGAGTAGAGAGAATATTAATGTTACTATTGTTAACAATCATAGTATTTTGATAGCATGTAAGAGTTTGCAAAGTTCTTTGCATGTTCTGTCTCATTTGATCATCACAACAAGCCTGTGAGATATTATCCTCATTTATCATATGAGGAAAGTGGGCTCTGGGGGTAAGTTAAGGGATTTGCCTATGGTTGAATTTGAACTTGGGTGTCCCTGACTTCAAGTCCAGGATTCCATTCAGGAGATGAATGTGAGAGATGTAGAAGCTATTTTTTTTCTCAAAGACTTTTTTTGCCTCCCTCACTTTGTTTCCTCTTTACTCTTATTATTAATTTATAATTAGATTTAATTTTAATTATAATTTAAATTGTTCATTTTTCTTATATGAATTTAGTTTTATATATATAAACATAGATTATATATCTACATATATACATATTTCCCCTTCTTTTGTCACTTTTTTCTTTCACTCAGTGACTAATCCAAGATCTTCCCCTTCCTTTCTCCTTCCCTCACTCTTATTTTTTAGAAATTTTATTTACTTAATCTTTTTCTAACAACTTTTTCTTTAGTTTCTTTATTGTTTTTCTTCTCTTCCTATCTATTCTCAAATCTACTTTCTGACTCACAGGATATACCCTTATTTGTTCCTTCATTAAATTCTCTTTCTCCCTCATGGGAGTATAATTTCTGAAGTTTAGGTTTGATCTCCATTAGATTGTAAGCTCCTTAAGGACAAGGACTATCTTTTGTCTATTTTTTTTTTAATTCCAGCGCTTAGCATGGTGCGTGATATATAGTAGTCACTTAATAAATATTGATTAATTGATTTCCTTTGTCTATTCCATTTCTATGTTATGATAAATATATCTTGTCTTATCTTTTGTTTTCTATTGTGCCTTAAATCAGAAATATCAGTTTGTGACAGATGTATGCTTCTATCTCCTGCCTTCCTTGAGGTTCCAGTTAAGATCCCATGTCCCACAAGAAGCCCATTCTGATTCCACCTTAATGCTGGATGAAGCCCTCTTAGATTATACCCAGTTCATTCTGTATGTGTGGGACATTTCATTTGTGTGGGACTTTTTGTATGTTGTTTCTTCCATGAGACTGCAAGCTTCTTGCCAAGGGGGATAGTTTTTTTGCCTCCATCTCCCTGTGCTTAGCATAGTGCCTGACATATAGTAGGTGCTTAATTAATGCTTGGTGATTTGATGTAATTTGATCAACACTCTCTGGTCTTTCTCCTTTAACCAAGGAGCAGGTTAGGCTACAAACCTCCTTCAACTTCCTTACATTGAAGAATATGAAGGTTGTTCAACTGAGTCCCTTCACTTAGTCATCCTGAGAGAGATGGTACTCTCCCCAGATAGGTGTTCAGTCCTCTCTCCAATAGTCAAGACCTTGCCACAAATAGTGGCATATCATTTGATTCTTTCCCTTATTTTTCCTTCACTTGGCCAGGTACAACCAATGTCTGTTGCATTTTATGGAATGGCAAATAGGGTGTTTGGGTAGAGTCACTGAAAGTATGTGGAATCCATCCTCTGTATAATCTTTGGGGACAACAAGACTGACCCCAACTGGGTTGCCTTTCATCTTTCCCTAAGATCCAATGTACTAATCCATGAAATCCCACCTTTCTCTATCCTCTGCTGTTGAGACATAGGGTAAGAGGAAAATACTGTTCAGGCAAAGTCCATGCACCTACAGGGATTCCTATTCTGAGGTCCAGGCCCCCAACCATGATCCTGAGAGTTTACTTGGTCTTTGCTCTGTTGAACTGGAAAGCTGGTCAGGAAAGTGAAGGAAAATCTCTAGGTATTAAAATTCTTGCTCATCCATAAGATTTTTTTACCTTGCTAGGGCATGTCTTCTTATGTGGATTTAGCTCTAATTAAATCTGGAGCAAAATTCGTTTTTGGGGAACGTTGAAGAGGATTATAGAAAGTGACTGAACAACTATTTTGTTGTCAGGTAACCAAGAGCATTAACTTTGAACAAGAGATTTTTCTACAGTGTAACTTAGTCATTTGCCAGAAGGTCTAAAGGTTTTTGTGTTATGAGAGACTTATCACTTCTAATCTTTTGTTTATAGAAAGATGTTGAAATATACCCAGTGAATAAAAACTTCAATATGTACTATTTGTATACATACATAAAATTATTTTTTAATTCTGAAATGGTCTTTATTCTCATACATCAACATTTCTCGGTTAAAATCTTTGAAAGTGAAATCATCTTACACATACATTGAAGGCAGTGGTTTGGTTTGGTTCCTTCATATAAAAACAAACAAAATGAAAAGTAATAATTCGGCTAGTTAAATGTTATGTTAACTAGGGATTATTCTTAGTTACATGGCATTTTTTTGGTAAACATGAACATCTCCATCTTAGTAGGAGAATCCAATTCTCTCCAGCATTTCCCTATATTTCTAAGTATGACTTTTGTTACTACATCTGTCAACAGTAATTTGTCAATCATCACACTTGTTTCATACATTATTACTGTACTACTAAGTAACAACATGGAATCAAAGAATGGAAAGATAGAGTCTTTAAGTTAAAAAGGAGTTTACATGCCATCTACTGAAATTCACACCCAGCACAGGCACTCCACACATAACATTCCTATTAGCTGATCATCCAACTTCAGACTCACTACTAGTAGGAAACTCACTGCCCTCCCACCCCACCCCCTGACTGAGTCTCCCTATCTTACCCAGGCTGGAAGTCCAACCTTTCCCGGCTTATCCAAGATTTCCAGTCTGGGCTGATTTTCTTCCTGATCCTCATAGAATCCCCACCTACCCATCCACCCAATACGTTTTATACCTTTATAGCTCTGAGCTCCCAAAATCAAGAGATCTCTTGGACTCAGCCTCCCTAGTAGCTGAGCTAAGACAGAGCTAATCTTTTTACCCCCTTCTTCCCCATTACAGGAAGAAGATGAAGCATGATAATAGTGGATGTTACAGTAATAACATCTTCCATTGCATTAGTCCTGTTGATTTTACAGCATCTGCAAGATAGATACCCGACATGGTTTTCAGTTAAATATACAACTTTTCTCTTACTCTGTTTGTCATTAATTTGTTTTTGCCTCAAAAACATTAGCCAAATCTAATATGTTGCTTTCTATCTCAGGCTTTTAAAATAGGCATCTTAGAGCTTAGATCTAAAGGCATCTTAGATCTTCATTTTGAACCAAATACATGTGTCTGCAATTGGATTAAATGAATGGAAATTCATGAAAATGAGGCACAGCTAACCTCTTTCATGCTCTTGTTTCTTATTAAGAAATAATATAATTTTGTCATGAGATCATGGTATCCTGGTGCTAGACAAATACTGAAGCCAACTAAAGTCTTTTATCAAAAATTAAACTTTGACTTAGAGCCAAGAATTTTGTTTTCAGCCTAAGATGCATGGCTTCTATGTCGGCTTTGTAACTAATTGCTCTTATACATAATTATTGACGCAGAAGCTTCCATTTCCTTTTGGCCTGGTGGACGTGGATATTGAAAAGGGATGCTACAACATATTTTAATAGCATGTTGTGACAAGCATGCCAGACACTTCTGTACTTCAATACTTACAGCCTTATTCCCCTGAAATAAGCATGCCTTGTACTGCTTTCTATTTCTGCACCCATATTTTGGCTCCCACCACCAATATTGCTTGAGGTTGTCAGTATTTGACATCTGGTAAATCTAATTCTTACTGGACCAGGGAATTTGCTAATTATGTTCCACGGTTAATTAGAAACCAAGGACTCACTGTAGAATAGGTGATTTAGCTCATCAATGAAAATACTGGGTTTGAGTCTTATTTTTAAATTGGAAAGATGATGTGGAGTGAAAAAGATGTAGTGTCCATTTTGGGGAAAGTAATGGCTATATTAAGTGAATATAAAATAAGAGGAGCTTTGAGAAGGAAGGTCCATATTACTAAAATTCAGATCTAGAATAAATGCAAGAATAAATCTATATTTGAGAGCTTTTATTTTTAAAAGGAAAAAATTGTTACTTACAGAGGCACAATCAGAGCAGTAGCTTCCTCTATGCTTTAAATTCCTTGATGGTTGGGTGGGGAGGTTGTGATTTATTTATTGTTGTTTCATTAATAAAATACATGATATATTCTATGTGCCCACATTGAACTTTATTCAACATTTGTTCTGTTGGATACACTGCACCTGTCATGATTTGGGATTAATTAAAGTACCCCTCAGGATGTGTGGAATTTCCCATGGAAATTTATGTACCACAATTCTAGGTCATCTTTAAAATGATGGAAATAAGGAGACTATAGTAGGATTCATTTAGTTGCTCAGTCATCTTTTACAACTAAATTAGATCTACCAAAAATTTGTATCTTTTTTTTTTCAATTTTGGTGCTAAGAAATATATGCTTTTTAATTTAAAAACAATTTTTAATAAAACAGTAACTAAACTGGATCTCTGCAACAGATCAACTGTCAGATCACTGAGGCTAATCACGAACAATACTGAATATCCTTTTACCACCCCATTCACTATCTACTAGTCATTCTACTAGGTCACTCTTTACCACATTTTTGTTATAGATATTGTGGGAAGGAAGATCTAGTTCTCTTATTTCCTTGGTATAAAGGATTTTCAGCATGGAAACTTCCTCCACTAATCAAGACTGGCAATTTTTCTGTAATATAGTCATAAAGATCAGCCCAGACAGAGCCCAGAGAGGTTATTTAAATTACCAATAATTACGCAAGTACCTGTAGTCTAGCACCTATTAAGCTAGCTATTAATGCTTTTTGATGAACTGCTTAACTATAGTATGGTTTGCAAATAGGAACTGAATACAAGTCTTACTGATTCTAAGGATATTCCTATACCCACTATACCAGGTAGCCTCTTTCATCTCCTTCATATTATTTGCTAATATGACAGTATGGCATGTGTGAATTTCTAGTCAATAAAACTGGAAAAAAAGTAATATGTTCTCAGCTGGGATTCCATTCCGGATATCTACTGAAGCACTATTTTAAACATTCACTTAAAGGGGCATTTGGTAACTTGCCTCCAATAGCCCCTGTCAGAAATTTTACATAGCTTAATTAGCTATATCCTTAAATACTAGCTCTACTGTTCCCTAGGGCAACAAATACCAATTAAATACATGAGGGATGGCAACGTGGTAGATGCTCTGCAGTAGCCTGGTCACTTAAGTAGGACATTGATGACACACAAACCCTTCTAAGGATTTCCAACTAGGGAATTCAAGGTGAAGTCACAAGAGTCCATCTGCCCTGGGAAGCAGAGTGCGCATTTGGAGGAAGCCATGAAAAAAATTCAAGGAGAGGTTTGCAGATGTTGGAAGTTATTTTGATAAGTGGGGCATAGCTACGTTCTCTCAGGAGGAACCAGAGAGCTATTTTGCCGTGAGAGATCCAAATAGAAAGAAGAAATACTTTTGGAGATGATACAATAAGAATCAGGAAATAAAACCTAAATTTGGACTCACTGAACCATTAGGCCAGAAACTATCATGTCAGTGGGCTGTACAGGATGCAAGTCATCTAATGAATTCATTATAATATAATGCCTTTCGAAAAGCATCTCACTTTCTACATTCTCCCTTTCTTTGTTGAATTTTACTTGCCTTTAAATCAAGTCTCTGCCCCATTCCTATACTGAAAACAGAGTTTCCTTCTTATCTCAATCAGGCCTTGACACCTGGACCTGCCACCAGATTGCTGTTCCAGTATTCTTTAATATAATTAGCTGAATGATAAAGTATTGGTGACGATGAAAAGCTACTCAGAGCAGAGGAGATTAAGCTCCTCTAGAATTCAACCTCATATCCTCCCCCCAAATCATTTCAGCTTGTGAGGCCATTCAGGGCATGGAAAAAGTTTGATTTTGTATCATTTTATTCACGTCATTATCTCTTTATTAAATTTCTACCCACCCCAACTCTATTTTCTTTTCTATTCATAGGCCCTTTCATTAGAATCGTGCCCCTTAATATAACCTGAATCTCGATATATTATCCTATAGGGAAACAAAGCAAGCACTAGTCCGTTATCTGTGTGCTGGTTAAGACTGTGAAACAACTCTAAATATATTCATACTTTTTAAAAAGTTCTAAAATGAATTTCTTAATATGAATATTTGTCAACAACTATGCTTATAGGATTTAAAGAATCGATATTTTTTTCTTCCTTCTTCATTCCCTCCCTCCTTTCCTTCCTTCCTTTTCAGTGATTGAAGATACATAGGAAGAAGAAAAAATACTTGACAACTTTTTTTAAAATTAATATCATTTTACAAAACTAATCACCCAGTGGACTAGAAGTACAGGGGCTACTCAGGGACCTGATCCTACTATTGATTAGCAAGTGACCTTTGACCTGCTCTTCTTCTGACCTCAGCTGCTTATTTGACAAACAGATCAGCAAAAGCTACTGCAACCCCGAATTTCTGAACTCAAGAGAGTCACCAGTCTCAGGCTCCCTGGCAGTAGGGATTACAGTTTGTACCACCATGTCTGGCTTTGATAATTGAAATAAACACAAATTTATTTTAAAATATTCCTATATTAATTTCTGCAGAGCTTAACACAGAATCACCAAATCCTCTGACCCTTCGAATCACAGGTTCCTAAAGCCATTCTAACATGCTGAGCCTATTGCTTCCCATCAATAAACAAAATGGCATCAATGCTTACAAAAATCTGAAGAAAATTTCAACACTCTTATCCACTCTTTTCTATGCATCTTTTCCAGGCAATATTTTGCCCTTGATATTGTTATTAACAGGCACACCACAGTCTAGGTCACTTCAGTGGCAAGCTAGCAGCAGGAAATATTCTTCCAGCAAACAGCAGGAAGAGAGGGCAGCTGCAGAAGAAAATACATTGGATAAAAGAAGCAAACAAGTATTAAAAATGTATATTTAGTGTCAGGCAGAAAAAATGTCAGCGTTTTATATTGAAAACAATAGAAGGTCCAATTCATAATTAAAACCTTAAATCCATCAAGAGCAAGATGAACGCATTTATATCTTTATCTCTCCCTCAGTGAATGGCACACAGGGGTACTTGATAATTTTTTTTATTGAATTGGAAAAAATAGACAAAAATGGAAAAATGGATATAGTTAATTAATGTTGAAGAGTTTGGTGGAAGGTGGATATACTAATGCATGGCTGGTGGGGCTATGAATGGGCCCGATCATTTAGGAAAGCAAAGCGATCTGTGCGTGTGTGTGAAAAAGTGAGAGACCACATAGAACAAGATATTTGTAGTAGCAAAGAGCTACATACAAAGTAGATGCTTATTTATTGAGAAATAGTTAAACGATTGTGACAAAGGAATGTAATGAAATATTACTATGAAATAATATGATACATACAAAAAACATGGGAAAACATATAAACATACATGAAATGATAAGCATAGCAGGCAAACAACATATGCAACGACTACAAAAATATAAATGACAAAACAACTGGAATTGAATAGTGCAAAATTATAATGGTCAAGCTTGGCCCCAGAGAAACATGATATAAGAAGATGTGCTAAGGTAGCTTGGTAGCATCATGGATAGAGTGCTGGCTGGCTGAACTTCGAGTCACAAAGACCTGAGTTCAGATCCTATCTTAGCCATTTACTAGCTATGTGATCTTACAAAAGACTCAACCTCTGAGTATCAGTTTCCTTATCTGTAAAATGGGAACAATAATAGCACTGATTTTACAGGACAGTTTTAAGGATCTAGTGAGATTACACACATATGACATTGTAAATATTAACAATTGTTATATGGGAAAGAACTTCAACCTTGTTTCTTGGCAGAAGCAAGAGAAATGTGGATGTGGAACACTGCATATAATGTTAGCTTTTATTCAGGGTATTTCACTGAACTATTTTCTCCTCTCTTTTTATGAGAGAGAGAGAGTTCTCTGAGAGGGAGAAGGATAGATGGATAGATACATTAAGAAGTATACAACATGTTAAAACAAAAGATATTAATTCATATTTTTAAAAGGCTAAAGAAAAAAATGTAAAAACTTGGCTAAGGGTTCATAAGATTATAGTATTTTAAGATTTAGAGCAAGAATTAGGATTAGTGGTATATAGAGATTATCTATCTAGTACAGCTTTGTAATCTTGTTGGAGTTTAATTGAGTATCTTTTTTTTTTTTTACAGTGCTAACATATGATGTGTTGTATCTAATTTTAAAAGACTATCAGTAATGTTTTCCCCAACCAAAATATAGAATGTTGATCCTATGAAAGTTGGTATCATTTTATTCCAACAATAAATAATGAATGAATACATGTTGTTTTTAAAATCACATTTTAAAATTCCTGTTATTTCATTAACGTAGATAGCAACTTTCTGAGGAAATTCACCCTTCCATTGTAGAAGGGCAAGTTCCCTATCACAGAGTTTAATTTACTTACCCAGTTTGTGAGATGTGGGATCCAAACCTGAGTCTTCCTAACTTGAAGGCCAGTTCTCTAACCACTATATCACACTGCTTCTCAAAACCATATTCTACAAAAGATCACATGGGATTTTTTAAAAGGACCATCTTCCAGGGCTGATAGAACAAATCCTGCCCATCAACTGTTTTTGTAAGGCCCTTAGGAATGTTTTGGACAGTTTATAATAAAATTTAATTCTATTGAACAAAGTGAAAACTGTTCTTAGCTCACAGGTTGTACAAAAACAGGTAGTGGGCTGAATCTAGCCAGAGGGCCACAGTTTGTGTATCTCTGACTTGGATTATCAGATTGATGATTTACATTCCTTTCTGTAAAGTAATTTTGTTTAAAAAAGTTGATTTTTTTCCAATTAAAGAAATACTTCCAGATAGGAATAAATATAAAAGAGTCAATATGTTTCTTTAAGCAGAGTGATAAATATTCTGCTATACAATTCTTGACATAGATGAGGCTTTAAAGTTTGAAAACACCTTACAATCATTTCTCTCATGAGAACTTACAACAATCTTATGGGTTAAATACCACAGGTATTTAGGATATATCCTCATTTTATGGGTGAGGACACTGAAGTTCGAAGAGGTTATTAAGTTACCATCAAGTAAATGTCAGAAGTAGAATTTGATCTCAGGAATTCTTGATTCCAAGTTCAACATGCTTTCCATGACTCCATGTGGCTAACATGTGATGTGTTATATATCCATTATATATACTTATATATAATGTTATATATCCATTATATATACTTATATATAATGTTATATATCCATTATATATACTTATTGTGAAAGTAAAATGAGTAGAGAAATCATCCTTTAATCAGTAAGATGATATGAGACTGAGATTTTTTAACTTAATAATTAATTACCTGGAAAGAAAAGAGAAAAAGATTTTTAATCAGAGTGCAATGGAGTACTGCCTAGTTCAGTAGGATATGTTCTTATTCTCATCGAATTGACAAAGATTTCCAGAAGGAAAATGTTCTTTTGGTGACTATCACCCCCTTTCAGTCTTCATTCCGCTGTTAGGTAATCATCTCAAAGCAGACACGCTAAAGTAATGTGTTGAGGTGTCAAGTCTTCACAATCTGATATTTCATTTAGAAAAAACCATACTTATAAATAATAGTTATATCATTATAATTTCACCAGAGGCTTTAAAAAGACTCTAAAATGACTTGCTCATACAGAGCCTGATCGCAGCTGCTAGGATTCTTTACCTTTAATTCATTTAACTTTTTCATCCCACTGTATGACATTCGACTGATTGAGTCACTGCTTCCAGGGAAGCTCTGCCTGAAGGAACAGAGTTCATGGCTCAGCCAAAAGCCTATAATTAAACTATCCAATGATCTGGAGCATTTGCCACAAGCAAAGGTTCAGGAAATTATTAGGAACAGCAAATCTTGCAAAACAATAAGGAAAAATGAGACTGGAAAAAATAAATTGCACGAAAGTTCAACTGTATTATTTTTAAGAGGGTCATTACAGAATGACTGCTCTGGCATTTAAGATCTTACTAAAATGCAGGATTCAGTAATGACAGGAAACCAAAGGGGAAAAATTAAGTATTGAAACCCTTTTGGGATGAGTATATTCGTTGATGTGTTCAACTTTTATAACCTCAGGTGTTCTAACTAATTGTAACCTCAAGGATATTGTAACTAATAATACCTATTCCATGCTGATTTCAAATTTGAAGCATAAAAACTTAAATAATTTATAAGGTGCAATTTAACCAAACTATTCAATATTTCATTTATAAAAGTACAACTCACTTCTACTGATTAGATTATCCAACCAGACAAGTACAGTTAGCTGTACTTCATTCATTGAAACAAATATACATTTTTTCACAATGTTAATCAAAGGGAATTAAAATCTACTTGAACTGACTGGCAGCTGGGCAGGAAAAAACCATAAACAGGAACGTGAATTTCAAATATAAGCAAAAAGACATCCTTTTTCACAAGTATAAAAGTAACCCCGGCATGATTGGAGACATGAATAGCCCACAGTTTGTGATGCAATCTGCTTTAGTCATCACATTCCATCCCTGAGTGTCACTATGCAGACAGTGATGTCAAGATTGCATGAATTTCCTGATCTTTCAACTCATGGATGGGAAATAATGATGGGGTAAAATGTTATGCTGTTGACTTGGTTGAGAGGTTTTATGGATTTTGAACACTGCAAAATGGTCTTTATTTGCAGATCTTCATCAATAAATGCTCATGCTATTTCTGCAAGACCAAAGGTACTTTGGATTCAATATCATGTTGGTGCTATTATTTTAATTCTTTTTCAACAAAAGCGGAAGGGAAGTGTCTGTCTCCGTGCTTCAAGCAACATGACAATTTGCTTTTGAATATGACTAGATCCTGCTTCTTCTCACTAAAACTCATGACCTTCCCAGCACATACAGTGACAAGATGGCCTTACATTTCTCATTAAAGCTTCTAACAAAAAAAAAAAATGTATATCTAAAGCAGAGGTTCTTGACCATTTTTTGTCACGAATGCCTTGGTTCATCTGATGAAGCCTAAAAATCTCTTATCAGAATAATAATTTTAAATGTGTACAATAAAACATACAAGATGAAAAAGAAAACCAAAATTTAGTGAGAATAAAGATATAATTATTTCCATTCTAATATTGGGACCTACTTGGGGTCTGCAGACCACAGGTTAAGAACCCCTGAATAAGAGCCAGTGATTAAAATCACAAGCTCTTTGGAACCCCTGAAGGAGAATTCAGATGACAAGAGCACCAAAAATAATTACTAATCACAAGAAGCACATATGTGGCAGACAAGAGAAATAAACCATGTGACAACTTTCAAAGGGTAGAAGACAAGAAACCACCTAATTTTGTGAATATTCATTTCAGTTTAGGTAAACTAACAATGATCATGTATAAATATTAATTGGTTCCCATGTATTCTAAGTAGAGTAGAAGTCCTCCTTAGTAGTTCAACATGCTTTAGAGGTAATCCTGGAAGTTTTCCACACTTATACCCATGAAATACAAACGTTGGCAGAACTTTGCCCAGTGGAAATGCTTTATAAACTTAATGATAAATTGGATAGGTCTCAACCAAGAATCAGCCTACCTAAGTACAGCAGGAGTTAGTTGCAGAGTTTTTTCTTTGTTTGTTTGTTTGTTTTTCCTACAATAACTCATGAAAACTGAATGCTAAAGCATGAAGGGATTGCTGTGTTAACAAACACACACATGACAAACACCAATGAAATCACAAACCTCCCTGAGTTTTGAAGTTAAGTGCTTAGAATTCTAACTTGATCCCACGCAAACTTGGCCCCACACAAAATTTTAAAGTAGACAGTGCTTTGCTTTGGACTTCCCTCTCACTCTCTTTATGTCTTTATCTCTTTGGTGCCTATGTTCTGTCAATGCTCACACATGATTGCCCAGAATTCCACATTGGGGCATACTAATCTGAACCTGCCCTCTTGAATATCTCTTAATTATCTCATCAAATCTATCAGTAAACAACAACTCAGTCTGGTACCTGAATTCCTCAGGGCCCAAGTATAAGACTATCTTTCTAATCTGAAAGATTAATTGGAGCTAAGGCATTAATGTCAGAGATTGGCTTAATATATTACCAAAAGGGAAATATTTACATTTTAATATCCTAATCTGGATTTACTAATCAGAAATCTTGACTAGTAAAACATGGCCATGGATAAAGGGATCACTGAGAAAAGGATTGTTTCAACAATTTTTCCTACCAAACCAGGAAAGGTCAATCATGTTCAGCATTTTTTTCTAATTAATTTACATATTGCCCATCAATAAGTTGTTATTCATCAATTGAGAAATGATTGAACAAATTATATTATATGAATGGAATGGAATATTATTGGGGCATTAAAAATCATAACAGAAATTCAAAGAAGCAAAGGAAAATTTATATGAAGCAATACAGAGTGAAGTAAGCAAAATCTGAAATATATATATACACATATATAATTGACTATAATAATGTAAATAAAAACAACTCCAAATGCCACCAAACTCCGGTTCGTTTCAACGTCCAACATTAACCTAGCAGAACAGGTGATGAAATACATTTTCCTTTTCTTGGTAGTGAAGTAAAAGGCTGAAGATATAGAATTTTTTTAACTCTTTGAGAAGTAGTTGAAATTATCTATTAGATAAACTGTTTTCTTCATTGTATGGGAAAGTTCAATGAGTGGGGTGTGTTGGGAAAACATTGTAAAAACAAGAGGCATAAGTAAAACTTTAAAGGACTAATGGCTAATATTTATATGGAATCTTAACGTTTGAAAAGGACTTTTCATGATTATCATATTTGAAATGACATACTTTCAACACATGCAAGCCCACAGAATCAAGTTGCAATCATAAAGGCATCCACACATACGAGGTTTATGCAGAAATGCTTTAACATTTGTTCCTTCACTACTGTGTAATAAAATTATTTTATTAGCCAGCCTATAAAATATTTAATCTTCTCCTCAATTCTATTCAACATGTATTTACTGAATGCCTATGATGTGTCTCTTTGGGGTGTTCTGATACCTATGAAGCAAATTAGTTTTGACAAGGGGAAAGGGAAATGTCAGTAACACCATTCCAATGGCCAACATGGATTACTTGAAGACAGGAGGAAAATTTCTCTTGCAAACACATGCAGAAACAGAGACTGAGTTAAGCTCCCCTGGAGATGTGCTTTCTAGGACATATAGCCTCTGAGGACAGAATTTGTTTATTCTACAAATTAATGGAGAATAGGAGTACTCTGTCAAGAATGGCTGTTGGTACATACCAAAAACATCGCTAATTAATCTTCCTCAAATTAGTTTATGCTCATCTCTACAGCTTCATATTGTCTATAGGAGCATATCCAGACTCAAGGCCCCCAGGTGACCTCTTGAAGACTTGATATAATCAGATGTAAAATGAGACTGTTGGACTAAATAGCCTCAAAGCCTCTTACATCTTTAAAAAAAGGTCAACAAATCTATTAATTTTTATGACTTTATAACCTAGCCTCAGTCCACCTTGCAAATTTCCCTCCCATTATACAAATTTTCTATTTAAAAAAAGACCTAGTTCTCTCCTGTCTCCAAAGGATGCAACATACTCCTTCTTATCATTGTGCTTTTAAAAGCTCCACTAGAATGGTATATCCTGATCTGAGTTTCTGCCAGTACAAATCTAAACTTTTTTCAGCATTCTGTTGAAATTCAAGTTGAAGATAGATGATCATTTGGGGGCATATTGTGGAAAGGAGAGGCCTTTAAAAAACCTAAGAATTTTTCCCTGACCAATCTACCCCACCGTGATTTCTCTTCCACCATGCTCCAATAGTCCATATGATATAAACATTTAATTTACATGTATACCAGGGGAATGTTAGGGTCACTTTGTTCTGAAGTGTCACTGGTATTGAAGAACCCATCATTAAATTTTCAGTGTGAGAATTTCCACCTCAGAAAATGCTACAAATCAGGACTTGACTTCTTGTTCTGTCAACGGTCTAAATTTAGAAAGCGATGGAGAAAAATCTGAATAAGGTAGATTAAACTAAAAAATGTGTCAGCTACACATTATTTTCATAGAGCCAGTTAAATATTTACTAGCATATCCCTTAAATAAACATTTGTGGGGGGGGGGTGGCACCTTGAGCACTGTTGTCTTGAAGTTTGACTTAACTCTTGCTTTGAAGTGGTTTGTATGCCCTGTCTTACCAAGTAGATTACAAATTTCTCAAAGGGCAAAAATCATAGAATAAAATTCTTTGCATCCTTCACTGGACTTTATATACATTAGGGTCTCAAGAAGTATTGGCTGACATTGCTTGGGTTACATTTCAAAGACATCAAAAAAGGGGGAAAGGACCTATCTGTACAAAAACATTTACAGCATCTCTTTTTGTGGTGGCTAAGAATTTGAAATCAGAGAGATGCGCATCAGTTGGGGAACAGCTAAACAAGCTGGGGTATATAATTGCAATGGAATATTGTTGTTTTATAAGACATGAAAAGTGAGATGATTTCAGAAAAATGTGGAAAGGCTTACATGAACTGATGCCAAGTGAAGTGAGCAGAACCAGGAGGACGATGAACACAATAACAGCAATATTGTTCAGTGAAGAATTGTGAATAGTCTAGCTATTCTTAGCATTGCAAAGATCCAAGAAAATCCCAAAGAACTAATAGTGATACTATCAACCTCCAGAGAAAGAAATGAGATTGTTTGAATACAGACTGAAGCATGCTATTTTTTACTTTTTTAAATTCTTTTTATTGAATTAGAGTCTTCTACAAAATGACTAATATAGAAATGTTTAACATGATTGCACATGTATAATCTATATCTGATTGTTTACCATTTTAGATGAGGGAGGGGAAGAAAATGGAACTCAAAAAGAAAACCAAATGTTTTAACATATGATTGGGGAAAATAAAATATATTTAATAAAAAATAAGTATTGGGTGAATGAATGGGAATTTTCTTGGCTTGCACAGTTTGATAACTAAATAGAAAAACAACTGATCAAATTCATGTAGTAGCTTAGATATAGACATAGCAAATGCCAAGAAACCCCAGTATGACTAGTGTTTTCCTCCAAAGTGAGATACTTACTCATAATATCAAAGTAAGAGGACTTATGGAGGCAGTGGCTTAGGAAAGGGTCAAACCTTTTTGAGCTTTTGCTTAGGTTTCCAAAGCTATAGTTAATTAACCATAAATATTTACTGACAATTTATTATGCTCTGTTATGAATTGAAAGGGAAACAAGAAATAGAAAATACAAGCCTGTCTCAAGAAACTCACCATCAAGTTAAACAACTTAAAATATATGCAACAACTAAGTTACTATTATTATGTGGATCTTGATATGCTAAAGAAGAAATTCCTGAAATGAATAAAGAGATGAAATAGATGATGTGTAGGGGGCCTCTGTACAACTTTGGAATTCTTTGATTTTTCCGATTTTACTTTTCCTAAAATGATGCACAAGCCCAACATTATATGAATGTTCTATTTAGATGAAAGGTGGGAAACAAATCCAACCACCCTCTTGTTTCTATACCTGTAGAAAAGCTGAATCATGCATAAGTTTTCAAGTAACAGCAAATATAAAGTGGATATATGTTCAGTCTATTCATTTAATCTATATGTGAGGAGGTAAGTTCCAAGTGCCCACTGGAGACCGTTAAGCAGAGACTGGATTTATTGGGTACACAAGAGTAGGGATTCTCTGTGGACCTTAGAGGACAGAAACTGAGGTCCCTTTTAACTGCAATTCTGTGATTCTGTGAAAGCAGAGTTAGCTCTCTTTCTATAAAAATGTTACCTCTTGCACTTCTATATACTAAATACTATGTGATATATGTCTGAAGTTCACTTTAATCTCAGTATGATCTCTTGGCTTTCTAGTCTGATATCGATAAGCAAAGAAATAAAATGATAAACAGATAAATGAATAAGTAAGTGAACAAGAAAATACATGTTGTTGCTCAAGAGTTAAACCTAGAAAAATGTATAAAACCAAAGTAGAAAGCAGTAGTTGTCAAAATACTCCATGTGACAACAGTGAAAATGTTCCTTTAGGAATGGAATTTTATCATATTTCTCTAGTGAAAATTATCATGGCATAATCAAACCCTGCAGCATCCTGTTCTCTAAATCAAATAAAAATATATAGCATAAACCTACTATGGACAAAGCACAGTAGGGGGATAAAAAGAATTAGGTTTCCATCACTACCCCCTAAACGTTTAGTGAATATTTGGGGCAAGGCAGAAACATATGACATAGTTAAAGAAAACGAAAGTAGGATAGGTGGTATAGTGAGGGAAGAACTGGGTTTGAAGTCAGAGATTTGGGCTCAGATCTTAACTCTGCCTCACAATGCTTATGTTATCAGAGGCAAGTACTTTTACTTCTCTGACCTTAATTTCCTCAACTGTAAAATGAGTGTTAGACTGGACAACTTTTGAAGTATCTTCAGCTTTCTATGATCAAAAGATATACTTCAATGTAGTAGATGCATATTTGTGAAATTTTTGACCATCAGTCCTCTAAGTTTAGAGGAATGAGAATGCTTTTCTAAAGTTCCAAGGAAGAGCCAGAGAATGGAAAGAGACCCTGAAGGATGGAAAGAATTTGGTTAATAAAAAAAGGAAGAAAAGAAGCATTGTGAGCAAATAGTCAAAGTGGTAAGAAAAAGAGGAAAGAAAAACTCAAGGCATGTTGGGAGACTGAGTGACCATAAATAAACCTTCTTTCCTCTCTAGGCTGCACTTTTGACTTTCCTACCGGTCTTTCTTTGCAATGCCCCAGAAGTTTCTCTACTCACTTCAGCCCTGGAATTCACACAACAGAAGGAACTTCCATCCCTGAAGCCCCTACTTCTGACTGTCTGGTTTCTCCAAGAACTCCTGTTTTAAGGAGGATGCCTGGGTCATTTATGTCTTTATTTCTCAAAAGCCTATACGCCTGATTCTCTTCCTTGAATTTCTCTACAATTACTCCAAGCCTTCCTTCCCCCCACACCTTTCTTGCTTCTTTCTGGGTAACTCCCTACCCCCCACCCCCACAACACACACATTAGAATTTACTTCTTTATGGTAGATCACAAATTTCTTTCTACTTGCATCTGTATTCCCAGTGCTTAGAACAGTGCCTGGTACATAATAAGCACTTAATAAATACTTGTTGAGGGGCAGAGCCAAGATGGTGGAGTGAAGGCAATGACTCACCTGGGCTCCTGGACAGACTCCTCTGGATATCTCTGGGGGGAGAATCTGGCCAGGCTTTGGAGGTGTGGAATCCAGTGGGTGACGGACTTTGGCAGATTTGGAGCCCAGGTTGGACTGGGGGGTCCATGGGGGGGATTTGTTCCGCGGGGGTGAGCCCCCAGTGCACAGCACAGCGTGGTTGGCGTGGTGGGGCGGAGGGGACCTGAGAAGCCCGAGAGTGGCGGGCGAAACCAGCGGAGCAGGAGACAAGCCAAACCAAGCCGGTGAGAGCCGCTGAGCGCCAGATATCAGCGCAGCAGCCCTTGAAACCTTCAGCCTGAAGACTAAACTTCGGTAAGTCACCTACTTGAACTTCCGGGAGCCAGGATGGCGGAGTGACCAGTAAATTCTCTCTCCTCCCCCCGATGACCGTGAAAGAACCATAAAATATTTCCCCAGATAAATCCTGGATCAGCGAGAACAGCAGAAGGGGGCAAATAGTCTCATAACACCAGAGGCTAGAAAAATAGCAAAGGGGGATTCTTCCTACTGTGGCGGAGGCGATCTGGAAGGACAGACGACCCAGGGCAGAGAAAATTCGCACTGAGACCCAGGCAAGCCTCAGCGCCAGGAGAAGAGCCCCAGGAAGGGCGGGAACATGCATTAGCATACAGGCGTGCCCCAGCCCTTAAGGGGAAAAGGGAAGACAATAGGGAAGCTGGGATCACCATCCCCTGACCTTGCCTTTGCCTCAGGTCAGCTGAGGAGATCTCCTGAGACCAGACCACCCCTCCCACACACCTAACAAGCTAACCCCAGGGTTGATCTGGGGAACAAAAAACAAACATCTGCTTTTAGCCTCGACACACATCAGCTCAACACAAAGATCTGTACCTTCTGACTGAAAAAACCAGAAGCTACAACACTCAGCCAACATTATGAATCAGAAAAAGCAGACGAAAAGTGAAAAAACCATAGAATCTTTCTATGGGGATAAGGACCAAAACACAAACACCAAAGAGGTCAGAGCTGAGACTGTACTTCCATCTGAAACCTCAGAAGGGACTATGAATTTCTCGCAAGCACAACTAGATTACCTGGAATGTCTGAAGAAGGAAATAAAAGAAAAACTGGCCAATGATTTTAAAATTATAAAAAAAGAATTCACTGATGAGAACATCACTCTGAAAAGGAAAATTGAACAAATGGAAAAGGAAGTTCAAAAATTAACTGGAGAGAATAATTCCCTAAAAGGAAGAGTTAATCAAATGGAAAAGGAAACCCAAAACCTAAGTGGGAAAATTGATCAAATGGAAAAGGAAACACAAAATCTAACTGGGAAAATTGGTCGAATGGAAAAAGAAGTACAAAAATTAAATGGAGAAAATAGCTCCTTAAAGGGAAAAATTGGTCAGATGGAAAAGGAGATGCAAAAGTTAACTGAAGAAAACAATACGATGAAGATTAGAATTGGGCAAGTAGAAACTAATGACTCAATGAGGCAACAAGAATCAGTCAAACAAAATCTAAAGAATGAAAAGATAGAAGAAAATGTAAAATATTTCATTGGAAAAATAACTGACCTGGAAAATAGATCCAGGAGAGAAAATTTAAGAATTATTGGCCTGCCAGAAACCCATGATGAAGAAAAGAGTCTGGACAATATCTTCCAGGAAATCATCAAGGAAAACTGCCCAGAAGTACTAGACCCAGAGGGCAAAATAGTCATTGAAAGAATCCACCGTTCCCCTCCTGAAAGGGATCCCAAACTCAAAACCCCAAGAAATATCGTTGCCAAATTCCAGAGCTATCAAGTGAAGGAGAAAATACTACAAGCAGCCAGAAAGAAACAATTCAAATATCAAGGACATACAGTCAGGATCACACAGGACCTTGAAGCTTCTACATTAAAAGATCAAAAGAATTGGAACCCAATATTCCATAAGGCAAATGAGTTGGGACTTCAACCAAGGATCAACTACCCAGCAAAGTTCAGCATAACATTTCAGGCAAGGAGAAAGTCATTCAACGAAATAAGGGATTTCCAGAGCTTCCTGACCAAAACGTCAGAACTCAATAGACAATTTGATCTTCAAATGCAGGTCTCCAGAGAATCATAAAAAGGTAAACAGAGGGGAAGAAGCAAAAACAAAAACTTGCTACTCAATTACGGCAAACTGTATACCTCCCTATAAGGAAAGATGATACCTGTTAATCTTGAGAACTGTGCAGCTATTATGATAAAAGGGATATATGTAGAGGGAACGGGCATAAAGTAAATGATGTCATGTCAAAAATATGATTTAAGTATGAGAAGGGATTGTAATAGGAGGTGTGAAAAGGGGGAAGCAGAAAATGGCAAATTATATCACAGGAAGAAGTACAAAACTATAGTAGAGGGAAGGAGGGGAGGGAGATGAGCATTGTTTGAGAGGTACTCTCATCTGATTTGTTTAAAGGAGGGAACAATAATCTTAAGTAGATAAGCCTAACTAGCTCTATAGGTAGTAGGAGGGGAAGGGGGAAGAAAGGGGAGGGTGGCTAAAAGGGAGGAAAGAAGCAATAAGAGTAAAGGGGAGTAAAAGGGAGGGGGGCTAAAAGAAGGAGGGGAAGGCTGAAGGAGGAGGGGGAGAAAAGTGAATACTATTGAGGAGGGGAAGGGAGACGGGAGAGCTAAAAGCACAAATGGTGGGAAAGAGGTTGGAGGGAAATACACAGATTGTAATCATAACTGTGAATGTGAATGGAATGAACTCTCCCATAAAACGGAGACGGATAGCAGAATGGATTAAAAGCCATAATCCAACAATATGCTGCTTACAAGAAACACATTTGAAATGGGGGGATACACATAGGATAAAGGTCAAAGGATGGAGCAGAATATATTGTGCTTCAGCTCATGTAAGAAAGGCAGGAGTAGCAATCCTAATCTCAGACAAAGCAAAAGCAGAAATAGATCTAATCAAAAGGGATAAGGATGGAAACTATATCCTGCTAAAAGGCACCATAGACACTGAAGCAATATCATTACTAAACATGTATGCTCCAAGTGGTATAGCATCCAGATTCTTAGAGGAGAGGTTGGGGGAGTTGAAGGAAGAAATTGATAGCAAAACTATACTAGTGGGGGACCTCAACCTCCCCCTCTCTGAACTCGATAAATCTAACCACAAAATAAGCAAGAAAGAGGTTAAGGAGGTAAATAAACTCTGGATAAGGTAGATATGATAGATCTTTGGAGAAAATTAAATGGGAATAGAAAGGAATATACCTTTTTCTCAGAGGTACATGGAACATTTACAAAAATTGACCATGTACTAGGACATAAAAATCTCACAATCCAGTGCAGAAAGGTAGAAATAATCAATGCATCCTTTTCAGATCATAATGCATTAAAAATTACATGTAATAAAAGGCCATGGAAAGAGAAACCAAAAGTCAATTGGAAACTAAATAATCTAATTCTAAAGAAGGGTTGGGTTAAAGAAGAAATCATAGAAACAATCAACAATTTCATTCAAGAGAATGGCAATAGTGAGACAACATACCAAAACTTATGGTATACTGCAAAAGCAGTTATTAGGGGAAGTTTTATATCTTTGAATGCTTACATAAATAAAATAGAGAAAGAGGAGATCAATGACTTAAGCTTGCAGTTGAAAAAGCTAGAAAAAGAACAAATTGAAAATCCCCAAGTAAATACCAAATTAGAAATACTGAAAACCAAAGGAGAGATTAATAAAATTGAAATTAATAAAACTATTGAATTAATAAATAAAACCAATAGTTGGTTTTATGAAAAAACTAATAAAATTGATAAACCTTTGGTCAATCTGATTTAAAAAAAGAAAGAAGAAAATCAAATTTCTAATATTAAAAATGAAAGGGGTGAACTCACCTCCAATGAGGAGGAAATTAAAACAATAATTAGAAACTACTTTGCCCAACTTTATGCCCACAAATTCGATAATCTAAATGAGATGGATGAATATTTTAAAAAATACAAATTGCCCAGATTAACAGAAGAGGAAGTTGAATACTTAAACAACCCCATCTCAGAAAAAGAAATCGAACAAGCCATCAATGAACTCCCTAGGAAAAAATCTCCAGGGCCAGATGATTCACAAGTGAATTCTATCAAACATTTAAAGAACAGTTAATTCCAATACTATATAGACTATTTTTGAAAATTGGGGTAGAAGGAGTCTTCCCAAATTCTTTCTATGATACAAATATGGTTTTGATACCCAAACCAGCAAGAGACAAAACAGAGAAAGAAAATTATAGACCAATTTCCCTAATGAATATAGATGCAAAAATTTTAAATAAGATTTTAGTAAAATGAATACAGCATCTTATCACGAGATTAATACATTATGATCAGGTAGGATTCATACCAGGATTACAGGGCTGGTTCAATATTAGGAAAACTATTAGCATTATCGATCACATCAACAACAAAGCTAACAAAAACCACATGATTATCTCAATAGATGCAGAAAAAGCTTTTGACAAAATACAACACCCATTCCTACTAAAAACACTGGAGAACGTAGGAATAAAGGGAACTTTCCATAAAATAATAAGCAGTATCTATCTAAAACCTTCAGCAAGCATTAAATGCAATGGGGATAAGCTAGATGCATTCCCAATAAGATCAGGGGTGAAACAAGGTTGTCCATTATCACCACTATTATTCAATATGGTACTAGTAATGTTAGCTGTAGCAATTAGACAAGATAAAGATATTCAAGGAATAAGAATAGCCAAAGAAGAAACTAAGTTATCACTCTTTGCAGATGATATGATGATTTACCTAGAGAATCCCAGAGATTCAAGTAAAAAAATAACTTGAATTAATAAACAACTTTGGCAAAGTTGCAGGTTACAAAATAAACTCACACAAATCTTCTGCATTCCTATATATTAGCAACAAAGTCCAACAGCAAGAGATAGAAAGAGAAATCCCATTTAAAGCTAGAGTAGACAGTATAAAATACTTAGGAGTCTACCTGCCAAAACAAACCCAGGGATTATATGAACACAATTACAAGACACTTTTTGCACAAATAAAGCCAGATTTAAGTAAGTGGAAAAACATTAGTTGCCCATGGGTAGGCCGTGCTAATATAATAAAAATGACAATTCTACCTAAATTAATATACTTATTTAGTGCCATACCAATTAAACTGTCAGACAATTATTTTCTAGAGCTGGATAAAATAATATCAAAATTCATTTGGAAAAACAAAATGTCCAGAATATCAAAGGGACTAAAGAAAAGAAATGCTTGGGAAGGTGGCCTAGCGCTACCAGACCTCAAACTGTACTATAAAGCTGCAATTATCAAAACCACTTGGTATTGGCTAAGAAACAGAGAGGTAGACAAGTGGAATAGACTTGGCACTCAGGATGCAGTAGGCAAGGAATATAGCAACCTTCTGTTTGATAAACCCAAGGACCCCAGCTTCTGGGATAAGAACTCATTGTTTGACAAAAATTGCTGGGAAAACTGGATAACAGTGTGGCGGAAATTAGGCATAGACCCATACCTGACACCGTACACAAGAATAAAGTCCAAATGGGTACATGATTTAGGTATAAAGATTGATACCATGAATAAACTGGAGAAGCAAGGAATAGTGTATTTATCAGATCTATGGAGAAGGGAAGAATTCTTTACTAAAGGAGAGATAGAAAGCATTATGAAATGCAAAATGGATAACTTTGATTACATTAAACTGAGAAGTTTTTGCACAACCAAACCCAATGCAACCAAAATCCGGAGGGATGTAGTAAATTGGGAAAGAATTTTTACAGCTAAGCTCGGGGATAAAGGCCTCATTTCTAGAATATATAGAGAACTGACTCATATGTATAATCATACAAGTCATTCCTCAATTGATAAATGGTCAAAGGATATGAACAGGCAATTTTCAGAGGGAGAAATTAAAGATATCTATAATCATATGAAAAAATGCTCTAAATCACTATTGATTAGAGACATGCAAATCAAAACAACTCTGAGGTACCACATCACACCTATAAGATTGGCAAACATGACAGAACAAGAAAATGATAAATGCTGGAGAGGATGTGGGAGAGTTGGAACACTAATTCATTGTTGGTGGAGCTGCGAGCGCATCCAACCATTCTGGAGAGCAATTTGGAACTATGCCCAAAGGGCTACAAAAATGTGCATACCCTTTGACCCAGTAATATCGCTACTAGGACTATATCCCCAAGAGATCATGGAAATGGGAAAGGGTCCCACATGTACAAAAATATTTATAGTAGCACTGTATGTAGTTGCCAAAAACTGGAAGTCAAGGGGATGTCCATCAATTGGGGAATGGCTGAATAAATTATGGTATATGAATGTAATGGAGTACTATTGTGCCATAAGAAATGATGAACAAGAAGACTTCAGAGAGGCCTGGAAGGACTTATATGACCTGATGCTGAGTGAAAGGAGCAGAACCAGGAGAACTTTGTGCACAGCAACAACCACAGTGTGCGAGAGTTTTTTCTGGTAGACTTGGAATTTTGTAATAACGCAAAAACTTCTTATAAAAAAAAAAAATCCCAAAGGTGGTTCTCAAGGCAAAATGCCTTCCACACTCAGAGAAAGAAATATGGAAGTCATTCACAAAATGTAGCAGATCATGTTTGTGTATGTGTATGTGTTTGTCTATCATGTTTTGATTTGTTATATGATTTCTTTCATTTATTTTAGTCTGACTACATAGCATGACTATAGTGAAAATATACTCAATAGGAAAGTATATGTAGAACCTATAAAGAATTGTATGCAGTCGTGGGGAGGGAGCAGGGTAGTGGGGGGTAGGTGTGGGGGGGATAAAATCTCAATTGTATGGCAGTGATTGTTAAACATTAAAAAATAAAAAATAAAAATAAGTAAATAAATAAATACTTGTTGAATAACTGAGTAAAACTAGTCTGGCTACAGTGAAGGATTTTTAAAAGGAGAGTATTGGAATAGAAAAATAGACAATTTTACTGGGAACAAATTACACCGGAATTGAATGCCAAGTTAAGAAATTGTTTTCTTTTAATTTTGAGTTCCAAATTCTCTTCCTCCCTTCTTTCCCCCTTCATTGAGAAAGCAAGGAATTTGATATAGTTTATACATATGCAGTCACATAAAACATTTTCATATTGATTATATTCTGAAAGAAATCACAGATTAATAAATGAAAAAAAAAGAAAGTTAAAAAAAGTTTGCTTTGAAATGTATTCAGCCTCCATCAGTTCTTTCTCTGGAGTTGAAGAGCATTTTTTTTTCATCATAAGTCCTTCAGAATTGTCTTGGGTGATTGTATGGCTGAGAATAGCTCTCTCTCTCTCTCTCTCTCTCTCTCTCTCTCTCTCTCTCTCTCTCTCTCTCTCTCTCTCTTTCTCTGTGTGTGTGTGTGTTTGTGTCTCCCTCTCCCTCTCTCTCCTTTTACTCTACCTCTCCTCAAAAGTGTTTTGCTTCTGAGCACCTCTCCCAATTCACTATCTTATCTTTCACCCCTTCCTTCTCTTATCAAATTTCCCCTCCTACTTTAGAGTAAGTTATATTTCTATACCCATCTGAGTGTGTTATTCCTTCTTTGAGACAATTCCAATGAGATCAAGTTTCAAGTGTTGGCCCCTACCCCATCCTGTCTTCCTCTCTACTATAAAAGTTCTTTTCCCCTGTTATGAGATGATTTACCCCATTCTACCCTTTCATTCCCCCTTCTTCCAGTACCTCTCTTTCAAACACTTTAATTATTTTAGATATCATCCCATCATACTCAATTCACTCCCATGCCCTCTGTCTATGTATATTCTTTTTTAATTGCCCTAATAATAAGAAATTTCTTAGGAGTTATATGTATCATCTTCCAATGTAGAAATGTAAACAGTTAAAGTGTATTGAATCCCTGATGATTTTTATTTCCTTTTTACCTTTTTATACTTCATTCAAGTCCTATATTTAAAAATCAATTTTCTATTCATCTCTCGTCTTTTAATCAGGAATGCTTGAAAGTCTTCTACTTCTTTAAATATCCATTTTCCCTCTGAAGGATTATACTAGGTAGGTGATTCTTGGTTGCAATCTTAGCTCCTTTGCCCTCTGAATATCGTATTCCAAATCCTCTAATCCTTTAATGTAGAAGCTGCTAAATCTTGTATTATCCTAATTGTGACTCCAAAATATTTGAATTGTTCGGTTTTTTCTGACTGTTTGCCATATTTTCTCCTTGACCTCATGACTCCCAGAATTTGGATCTAATATTCCTGGAAGTTTATATTTGGGGATCTCTTCTGGGAGGTGATCAGTGGATTATTTGAATTTCTATTTTTCCTCTCTCATTTTAGGATATCAAGGCACAATAATTTCTTGAAATATGATATCTAGGCTCTTTCATTGATCATGACTTTCAGATAGTGAGTTAATTCCTAAATTATCTTTCTTTGATCTATTTTTCAGGCCAAATGTTTCTCCAATAAGATATTTAACATTTTCTTCTATTTATTCTTCTTTTTATTTTCCTTTAGTGTTTTTTAATGTCTCATATAGTCATTAGATTTCATTCACCCAATTCTAATTTTTAAAGAATTATTTTTTTCAGTGAGCTACTGTACTTCCTTTTCCATTCGGCCTATTCTACATTTTTAAGGAGTTTTTTCCAGTCAAATTTTGTACATCTTTTTCCACTTGACAAATTCTTTTCATAGGATTTTTCTGCCTCTTTTACTATTTGGCCTGTTCTGTTTTTTTAGGATATTTTCTTCAATATTTTTTCTGTCTCTTTTACTAAGCTCTTGACCCTTTTTTCCCTAATTTTCTTGCATCACTCTCATTTTATTCTCACCAATTTTTCCTCCACCTCTTTCATTTTTTTAATTTTTTTAAATCCTTTTGGGGCTCTTCCAGGAATTCTTCTGGGGAGCTTGAGACCAATTCACATTTTTCTTTGAGGCTTTTAGATACAGCTGTTTTGACTTTGCTGTCTCCTAAGTTTGTGTTTTATCTTCCCTGTTACATTTTAACTTTCTGTGTTCAACTTTTGTTGTTGTGGTTGTTGTTACTTGCTCATTTTTCCAGCCTATTTCCTGACTTTTGACTCTACTTCCTGGGTGGAGAGGGCGCTGGCCCAAGAGTTTTCATCCTGCTTTTTAACAGAGGTATTTCTGTGAATCTGTAAGCTTTCAGTTCTTCCAAGGTAATATGATCTAAGAACAGGGGAGGTCACTGCCCTCCTGGTCTGTGCCCTGTCCCATAAGTACTTTTCCCTGCCCTGGATCTGTGACCAGGACTCCTATACCACTGCAGCCACATGCTCGTGGGCTACTCCTCCTCCTGCTCATTTGGGACTGTGACCTTTAATCACAGATGGGCAATACAACAGAGTCCTACACCCAATGAAGAGTCCCTGTAGTCTTCCAACCAGTTATCCAACCCCTCCTGTCTGTGGGCAGAGAGCTCCAGCAGCCACTACTGTCAATTAAGTTCCCCTCAAAGGCCTGCTGTTGGCTTGCTGAGTTGGTACTTGGCTCAGAGGCAGTCTTTGCTGAACTGTGTTCAGCTGTGGTCCAGCCAGATAGACAGACCTTTCTTCTTGACCTTCTAAGTTGCCTTTGACTGAAAATGTGTTTCACCCCATTCTTTTGTTGGTTCTGCTGCTCCAGAATTCATTTTGTGGCATTATTTAAAGTTGTTTCTAGAGGATTTGGGGAAAACTCGGGTGAAACCCTGCCTTTACTCCACAGTCTTAGCTCTGCCCCACAAGAGATATTTCAAAAGACAAATTGATAGACCTTGGTAATTGATTGATTAAACAAGGACATAAGAGTTGGATTGTTATTTTTGCTTGGCGATTAGGAAAATTGTTGCAAATTTAACAGAGAAATGAAGAGAAATTAGTTTGGAAAGGGTAGTGATGAATTTGACTGTAGGCATGTCAGATCTGAAGTGACTATATAACATTACTAATAATAATCATAGCTCAAATTACTGCGGCATGTTAATATTTACAAAGTACTTTATATGCATCATCCCATTAACACTGACTTAGAAATACCCACCAAACAGTTAGAAATGTGGAACAAAGGCCTTAGAGTACTGTCAGGGCTGGGGGTCAAAGTTTCTATTTGATGGTGATAGCTGAAGCCATATATTCCACAAGAGTGAATGAAATCTCCAAGCAAAAGAACCCACAGAGAAAAACATATTTTACTAAGGACTGAACCGGCCATTGGAGGAATACCAACCATTCCAGATGAAAAGGAGAAGAAATAGGAGGAGGAAGAAGAAGAAGAAAAGAGAGAAAGAGGAGCTAATAAAGTAGAAGAAAGCAAAATTGTAGGCATGGGAAGAAAACTTTTCAAGATGGAAGAAAGTCATCAACTATATCAAAATTTCAGAGAATGGGAAATTAAACACTTAGTAAAGGCCACTGGGCTCAGAGATTAGGTCACTGATGAATTTCAAGATGATAGATTCCATAGAATGGTGGGGACTGGAGCCAGATTTCAGGTGGACAAGGAGTAAGGGAATAATAAATACATAGAAAAAATTAGCATTGAATGTTTATTCTAGGAGCTTGAAAAAGAAAAAAAGAGAAACAGGTATTTTGTTTCTAATAAGTAAGATCAAGTATAGGATTTGTTGTTGTTCTTGTTTTCCTGACTTCTCTGTGTTTGAAGACATGTTCAGGGAAACTAGTAGAGTGGAATGCTTGCAGTGTTTCATACAATCTAATAAAAGACCTAAAAGAAGACCTGAAATATTTTGGAGATGTTCTATGGAGGATTCTTGATAAGACATGAACAAAAACTATATAGGACAAGAAAGCTTGAATTGGCTATGATCAGAACCAGTGATAGGAATATATTAATGAAGTGACAGGACCATAGAGTTAAAGATGACAGAATTTTTAGACATCACTGAGTCCAAACTCCTCATTTTGCAGATAAAGCAACTGAACCTCATAGAAGCTAAGTGACTTGTCACAAAGCCTTTAAGTGTGAGAGGTAGGATATGAACCTAGGTACTCCTGACTCTGGGTCCAACACTCCATCAACTATATTATGTTGTCTTAAGACACCTTATTGGTAAGATCAAAAATTCATCAAAAACCTGGAGTATAAATGAATGAAGGTTAAGAATTTAAAATAATGTCCTGTATATGCAACATCACTTAAAA